>NC_081827.1:43840000-44465000 GCF_030867095.1 Alligator mississippiensis
GCAGTCAGCCAGGTCGGACCGTTCCAGGAGGTTCCTGGCCAAGATACAGGACCTCCACTTAACCCAGGAGGTGCAATCCCACCAGAGGAAATGCCCTGTTGGACCTGGTCCTGGCCACAGGCGATGATCTGGTAAGGGGGCTCCAGGTCCTTGACCACCTGGGGGATAGTGATCATTGCTTGCTGGAATTCATCATCCAGCACAGGGTGTCAAGGGCCTGCAGCAAGGCGGTAGCCCTAGACTTCAAGAGGGCCAGCTTCAATGAGTTGAGGAGATGGGTGGGAGAGGCGCTGGGGTTCTCGAGGGCAGGGGAACTCAGTGCCCAAGATGAGTCATCGTTCCTTAAGGAGATGATACTCAGAGCCCAAGGGGTAATGATCCCAACAAGAAGCAAGGGGGGCAAGAGTGCCCAAAAGCCTCCCTGGCTCACCAAGGACGTCCGGGAATTCCTGGTTGCCAAAAAGGCGGCGTACACCCGGTGGAAGGTGGGGGCTATCTCCAAAGAAGAGTATACCTCCACTGCTCGGGCCTGTAGGGGGGCTGTTAGGAAAGTTAAGGTGGACAGAGAGCTAGGACTAGCGTCCAAGATCAAAGACAATAAAAAGTCCTTTTTCAAATATATAGGGAGGATGAAGAAGGCACCGGGAAATGTGGGGCCCCTGCAAGATATGCTGGGCAATCTGGTGGTTGAGCCAGAGGAGAAGGCAGACTTCTTTAACAAATTCTTCACCTCCATTTTCTTGTGAAGAGACTGGGACTCCCCCACCGTGTTTCAAGACGGACTCGAGGGGAACGCCTCAAGACCTAAGGTTGAGGAGGACCGGGTTAGAGTGCTTCTGGAGGGGCTGAACTTGTTCAAGTCAGCAGGCCCAGATGCTCTCCACCCCAGGGTGTTGAGGGAGCTAGCAGGGGTTATTGCTGGGCCCTTGGCATGGCTTTACGAGCGCTCGTGGTGCTTGGGCCAGGTGCCAGATGATTGGAAGATAGCCAATGTGGTTCCCATCTTTAAAAAAGGGAGGAGGGAGGACCCGGGCAACTATAGGCCCGTCAGTCTTACCTCAATCCTGGGGAAACTCTTTAAAAAGATCATCAAGGAGCACATCTGTGATGGGCCAGCATCGGGGATGATGCTCAAGGGCAACCAGCACGGTTTCATTAGGGGCAGGTCATGTCAGACCAACCAAATTGCCTTTTACAATCAAGTCACAAAAGCATTGGATGCAGGTGTCACTGTGGATGTAGTCTTTCTGGACTTCAGCAAGGCCTTTGACACTGTCGACCACCCCATCCTCATTAAAAAACTAGGCGACTGTGGCATCGATGCCTACACAGTCAGATGGATTGCGAATTGGCTGAAGGGCCGTACTCAGAGGGTGGAGGTGGATGGGTCATATTCAACCTGGGGGGAAGTGGGCATTGGAGTCCCCCAGGGCTCTGTCCTTTGGCCCACGCTGTTCAATTTCTTTATCAGCGATTTGGACAATGGGGTGAAAAGCAACCTGTTCAAATTTGCTGATGATACCAAAATTTGGGGTGAGGTGGGCACGCTAGTAGGGAGGGAAAGACTGCAGAAAGACCTGGATAGGTTGCAAGGGTGGGCTAACAAAAACAGGATGCGTTTCAATATGGACAAGTGCAGGGTGCTGCACTTGGGCAGTAGTAACCGGCAACACACTTACAAGATGGGAAACTCCCTTCTTGAGAGCATGGAGCAGAAAGGGATCTTGGAGTCATCATTGACTCCAAGATGAACATGGGCCGACAATGGGAGGTCACAGTCGGCAGGGCTAACCGGACCCTATCGTGCATCCATAGGTGCATCTCAAGTAGGGCCAAGGAGGTGATCCTCCCCTTCTAGGCGACACTGGTCAGGCCGCAGCTGGAGTACTGTGTCCAGTTCTGGGCACCCCACTTCAAGAGGGATGTGGACAACATTGAGAGGGTCCAGAGGAGGGCCACCTGCATGATCCGGGGACAGCAGGGCAGACCCTACAATGAGAGGCTATGGGACCTGAACCTGTTCAGCCTTCACAAGCGAAGGCTGAGGGGGGACCTCATGACCATCTATAAACTCACTAGGGGGGACCAGAAGGGTTTGGGGGAGACCTTGTTTCCCCTAGCGCCCCCCGGGATAACAAGGAATAACGGCCACAAGTTGTTGGAGAGTAGGTTTAGATTAGACATCCGTAGGGACTGCTTCACAGTTAGGGCGGCTAGGATCTGGAACCAACTTCCAAGGGAAGTGGTGCTGGCTCCTACCCTGGGGGTCTTTAAGAAGTGACTCGATGCCTACCTGGCTGGGGTCGCTTGAGCCCAGTTTTCCTTCTGCCCAGACAGGGGTCGGATTTGAAGATCTACAAGGTCCCTTCCAACCCGACTTCTATGATTCTATGATTCTATGGACATGCCTCTGAGCACAGAGGGAAAGGGAGTGGGGAATTCTTACCTTCTTCAGGGATTTAAAAAAACTCTTCAGCCGATGTTAATACTGCATGGTCAAAAAGGCGGGGAGGAGGTGAAGCTACACCACTGCACCCCCTCTAGATCTGCCCCTGCCTGTGACTAATTCTAACTTTGCAAATCCTGAGGCACTTCAAACAGCTGCCATTAAAAGAAAACAGAACAACAACAAAAAAAGTCAGAGAAGAATTTCTCCATTCTCTCCCCAGCTTTGTATTTCCTCTCTCCATGTAGCCTCTGGCTGATATAAAATGCAGTCACGAACCAGAGACATCTTTTTCAATGCATTACAATAGCTTTTTAGCCCATTCAGGATAGAGATGGAGAAGACAGATTCCCAAATGTATACACACACACACAAATGTCATTAGAAAGTTTACAAAGGTTTATAAAGTCATACATTCAAAACTTAAAAAATACTGAATTTGCCCATCTGTTGATGCGTATTATGGTGTGTGACTAGCCATGTAATCTCATAATAGTTTTTCTATGGGACTCCTGTTTCATTCCATGCACAGCGTGGACTTAATGAGGAGCAGGTTAATACTTTGTTTTGTCTTTATCCTTCAGTGTGTGGCCCCAGGCCCCTATTGCTTTGGACAAATTTATTCATTTCCTCCTGGGCTTTTCTATGGTGCTTATCACGCAGTAGCTGAGCACCTCATCACTGTTAATGAATTTATTTTTGCAATACCTGTTAGGTGGGGGAGCTGCATTATTGCTGTTTCACGGATGGGGAATAAGGCACAAAGACATTAAGATAAGAAATATTGGCTAATTTTGGATGCTGAATTGGTTGCACCTGGGACCTGATTTCTCAGTACATTTAATCATAGTATTCCAGATGTTCAGAGCATAGTTTCTATTGACATCAGTTGTAGATTTGAACACTCAGTATTTTTGCCATCAGACCACTGATTTATCAAGCTGAGTGGAGAAAATGAGCCCAGAATTGGTGATGCCAGTGAAAAACTTAAATTAAGTAACTTGCCTGGCATCTCCCAGAAACTCTGTGTAATATCCTAGCTTTTTAGAAAAGCTCACAACCCTCCACCCTTTAAATGTTATCATATGGCATCATTTATGATCAGGGTATGTCTGTACAGAGTAATGTGGGGTTCTGTAGGGATATCCAAACTAGCTTTAAATATCCTAGCTCACATATCAGAAGCAGTATAATTGTATTAGTGCAGTACTAACTTTTACCCTGTGTGGAAGGGTTGAGGTACCTGTGGAGCTGGTAAATTAGGCTGAGCTAATTTAGGGGTCCAATCCTTTAAAAAGCTGCCCCAAACTGCAACTACAGCTGCAGAGAAAATCCAGCTAAATGCCAGGATACAACATGCTTGGTGTGAATTCCCTTAGGGAATTTAGCTGCTAAAATCAATGTCTCTACTGAACCTCTGTAAATTGTAACTTTTCAAAAGCTTATAAGACGGCCAAATTGGTCACCTATACATGTGATGGACCTCTGGTCCAACGTGTAGTAAAAAGCATGTATCAGCACATACTCGACTTAATTGACTCTGCTGAGAGTCTGCTGAGGCATGATAATTAGTGTGCTCCAGCTGCCATCGTATCATACGTATTCAGCGTCCCCACATTTCAAAATGGTGACGGGGCGCTTTAACTAAATCTCATCAAATGAGCTTTAGTTAAAGCACCCTGACCAGCATTTTGAAGTGTGGGACGCTGAATACACATGATGCTGTGGGTGATTTAATTTGAGTGGCTCTCAGAGCCTACCTAATTAAAGAGCCCCCACCCCAGAGCACATGTATAGATGCCTATTTAGACTGACATACATTTGGAAAGGATAAAGCAGGTCCCTAACCTAGACCCACTGATTATGAAGTTTCTGATTTAAAGCATGAGGAGATCAGAGCATTTCAAATTAAAGGATACTAGAATGGTTTAGTGGGGTGGAAACAATGTATGTCTGTTTTTCTTATCCTCATTCTCAAAAAGAGCTGAATCATTTTGTTTGAAATTACAAAGTATAATCTGGGGCTGATATTGTTCTTGGAACATTTCCGTCTTAATAGTAAAAGTTTGACGAAGTTAAAACCAACTGAAACCAGGGGCTTATAAGTGTCAGGCAACCTTAATACATGGTGCCACCACATGATGTATAATGGTAGGGCATAATATTTACTGAATGCATCAGGGCTGGATTTTAAGAGTATTATCAACAGTTGCCTGGTTTGAACCTACCATATATTTTGCCACTCATGGTATGAGTTTGACTGCTTTACTCAATACTATTTTAAGAATAATATCAATATTTGTTTCCCCCCAGGTGCAAGTACAACTGGTTTCTTAGCAATAACTACTATAGAAAAAAAGCCATTTTTATAAATGTAGGAATTGCTCCTGAGTGCAGATATTTTGCATGCTAATTTATTTCAGTGTGAGAGGTTTTCTATAGCAAACACCTTTCCATTCATGCCTCCATAATAGTAGTTGTATGGTGGGGAGAGGGGGTTAAGCGATGCATAGGCAGCTAGAGTTTAGCAATGCAATCTCCTTCCTTCCTCAGAAACGATTTTCTCATTTTTTTGGAAGAGAGAACCCTTCTGAATATACATTTCCTCCATTTCATCCCAAGTCAAACATTTCAAGTAATACGTCTGAGAAATTTTGTGGGAGCTTCTGCTCAAACTTTTGGCACTTTGGCCCAATCATTCAAAACCATGTGTGCAATACTTTAGGGGTAAAATGCATCCTGGTTCAGAAGGCCGATCCAAGTCCCACTTCCACTATGGTCAGCGTGGGCAAAACATTGGACAGATGCCCAATTGTCATCCATTCCTTTCTTGATGTATGTGTAATGGCTGGCTATTTATTTCAGTCAGAGCAAGAGGACAGCCTGTCAGACAGATACTCCAGGAAGGAGTGGAACTGGAATCCCAGGCTTCAGAAGCATAGCTTAGTTACCATAGCACACATTGAAAACAACATAAATACATGCAAATAAAAAGTGTCTGGCTGACCCTCTTCTCCCTCTCTCTCTTACTTTTGCGTTTTCTTTCCTCTCTTCCTTTCTACCTTTTCTCTCTACTTTCCCCCTGCCTCATCATCTGAGCCCTGATATTTCTTTGCCTATAGTTCCCTTTATACCCCCCACCCCTTTCTTGCTATAAACCATCCTAAGGAAGGGTATTTTGTACTCAAAGCTCTCCTCCCCCTCCCCATTTCATGTCCCCTGTACTTCCCTCCACCCCCTGTTCCCACTGCATGATCCCCTGCACGTCCCTTTGCCATTCCCTACCCCAATATGTATTCTCTCTCCTCACTGCAAATCCCCTGTGCCTTCCAGTGTGTCCCTTGTGCTCCTTTCTTCACCTTTACAAGCTTTTCTTGGTGATATTTATATAAATCCAGATGGAATATAGAGTTCAACCTGACTAATCCATTGATCCTCTCATGTAGGGGAGATGCAGGTAGCACATTTTTATAGCTTTGATCTGACCAGTACCATTGTGTTTACCAGGACCTAAACTTTCTAAAAGAATTTAAACTGAATCTATGAGCTGAAACAATTTCATTGAAGATAGAAGGTCAAAAAGAAAAGAGAAAAAGAAATCAATCCTGCCTGACTCCTAACCTGGCTGTGAAACAATCTGATGGGACAAGCTGTATCAGCTTTACCCTAGAGACAAACACAACTGTTAAACATTTTGCACGCTGTGCTGTCCTTGAAAGCTATGCGTCATCACCTACATTTAACAGTGGTATCAGCAAAGCAAACTGGATAAAGCAGGTGTTGAAGGCATATGAAGGAATAACTTTTCAGCTATTTTTCTCTCTGCCAGATGATTCCATTATTCAGCTCATCTGTCCTGGTGACACTGTAAACATGGAGTCACATGAGAGCGAAGGTTCTTCCCATCTTTCCCTTCCATCTATGCTGGGAAACACAGAAATAAGAGTTTAGCAGCGAGTCTGAACCTAAATCCACACTTGGGTCCAGATTTTCACAGCTGTTCTTCACTAAAATAGTCAAGACAAAATCTTTGATCTAAATACCATTAACTTTTGAAAGAGCAGGTTCCAGATGCAGAGCATAGCTTAGCAACACACTTACCTTTACAAAAGTGCAGCTTACACCAGAAAGTCTCCTGTGTAGATAGGTATGGTTGAATTAAAAAAAAATAGAAACTATAAAGACTGAAGTTTAAACTAAATCCTTTTCTATAAATAAATTAGCCAGAAGGCCTTCATTATCTAACACTTCTTGATTCAAGAAATGTCAGAATATAACTGAGAAATTACAAGTTTTGCTTAAGTGCAGCTTGGTGCTCCATGATAGGCAGAGTAGAGATGAAGTCTTACCCTAAACACCTCTCTGGCCCAGTTCTGACACTAACCTCAGTATTAAATACTAGCCAATTTCCCATCACGAATGATGGGACGCGAAGGCAGGAGGGGGCTGGGATTGAGTGGTGCTACCTAACGCCCCATGCTGCCGCTGTTCTGCCACTTGCAGGGAGTGGGGTGGAGGAGCCAAGGCCAGCACTGCTGGCCTCGGCTCCCCCACCATCTGTCTGGTCCTCGGCACAGCTTCAGAATCATGGCGGTGCTCCCTCACGCTTGGAGCACTCTGATTGGCTGTTTCTGTCAGCCAATCAGAGTGAAAATAAAGCATTATGAACAGACAGACAGACATAGGCTTTTATAATATTAGAACTCATAATAGGTAGTCTTAGCTGTAAGCTGTTAACAGGGATGTCACTTAAAGCTAATCTGTAATTATAAATCTATGGACGAAACTCAAACATAACCTGAGCATGTCCCAAATGTTGCTCTTATCCCAAAGAAATCATGGGACTAATTCCTTAAAATAATTAGGAGAATACTACCATTACAGCTGTTTCCCCATTGAAACTTAGCGCCATCATACTGAAAGGCACCTGTCTGCAAGCTTGATAATTTTGGTTCACTGCAGGTTTCATTTTGCAAGGAATAGTCATTTACTGTTTTCAATAGGAGACATATTAACCCAGATCAGCGGTTGTCCTCACAAAGAATTTGAGGATGAACTTTTTCAATGAAGTTGATGCAATCTGTCATATTTATTTATTTGATTTATATGTCACCCTTCCCAACAAAGGCTCAGAGCAGCTTACAGTAACAGGAGAAAATAACTTTTAAAACAAGATAACAAGCAACAAACAAAACAAGAGACCAAGTCAATAGAGACAAGCAAGTAGAACATTAAAACAAAATATAAAACAACCCTGCAACAACATTGCAACTTAGTCTGGCTTGCTAAATCCCTGCTCAAATAGGAAGGTCTCACTGTGGTTCTGGTAGGTGTCTAGGCCCAGGCACTGGCAGGCCTCAAGGGGAAGGAAGTTCTAGATCTGAGGAGCAACTACTGAGTATGACCCCCCACATGCTTTCATCAAGGAAACTTGGCACACTGCTGTTACTTGCAGGAGGTTGTATTTAATAAAATAAATCAGAGGTGCTTATGGAATGGGGTTTCCCAGCCTGCAGGCCAGATCCGGTCCCTAATACCTTGTCATTTGGCCTGTGGGACTCTTTGCAGGTCCATGGGGAGCCCCACAGGCCAAAGCCCCAGGGGCCAACAAGTAGTAGTGCCTAGAGCCAATCAGTTGTATGATTGGTATTGTTTAGGTTGTCTCATTTGGCAAAAAGATGAAGAATTCATGAGTATTAGGAAGATAAGCCAGTTCTGGGAGGAGTTAGCAAGAAAAGTGTTACAATCTGTCTTGAAAGGGTGGGCTAGGACAATGGCTGTGTCCAGGAGGAAAAACTAGCAGGAAAAGCCTATCTAGGAAGGCAGGTGGAAACTTTTAGTGACCCAAAATTTCTCCAGCCTTTTTAAGGAGGAACAAATCTCACTGCCACAATACATTGCTTACCCATGTCCTCAACTTACAGGATCCTGTAAGCTGTTGACCTGTTTCAAACTTTCATTATAAAGCAAAGCTTGAGCTGGAAGCCACAGGATACAGCAAATTCTCAGTATTGTTTATATTTGCTGGCAGATAAGGCCAGATAAAGCAGATATGTTATAAAAAAATGGGCTTTTTGTGCTTCTGTTTCTATGTAGGCAAATATAAGTTTAGTGTACGAAGGTTTCTCCTCCACCCCACTCTCCTGTTTCCATACAGCCAATGCTACCTTATCGCCTTGTGCTAATAGAACAAGTCATGTTCTATAATAACACTATGGGAGATGAACCTGTTGTTACTGATAGCTCATACTATTTCTGTTTGGCTTCTAGTCAAAGCAAGTGGCTCTTTACATCTATGCTGACCACACATTTCCTCAGCATTAGTTAGTACAGTGCAGAGAAAGAAAAAAATGCTGTGTGGAGACGGATATCAATAATCTTGCTTTAATTAATTTCTCATAAATATTTTGAATATACTTCACTAACATTACTGACAAATTTAAAAACTATATATAGAAATTATTTCACTCACTGCAAATGTACAGATGCTTCAAGTAAAATGCAGCACCTGTTTGAAATTATACAGCAATATTATGCAAAGGTTTTGCCCAGGAAGTAGAAAATCCTAGTAAAAGTATCAGAGGCAAAATTTTAGGTTTATGGAATGTAATTATTAAAAGTATAATTTGAACAAGATATTTCTAAATAAGTGCCATGAAGTATGAAATACCAGTGACGGTGATAAGCTCAAGTTGTGTCTGCTGCTTTTCCATACTTAAAGAAAGGCACTGTGTGCATAAAAACTTGTCTAACATCTCTTCCAGCCATATAGTTAGTCCAATAAAAGATATCACAAAAAAGAATCTTCATCTCTAAGGGAAGCATCATATTGTCCTCTGATTGTTTGGAAATATCTGATAATTTGCACATTAGAATGAGAATATTATATTACTCTGTAGTTAAAATATTACATGAGCTTCTCTGCTAAGATCCCAGAGGAGTTGGCCAAGGTTTTCTGAACCTGGGGACAGCCAGAGGCAGTTTAGGGCAGCTTAGAGTTTGCATTTCCACTCAAAACGATATTCTGTTTTTATGTCGGTAGCAGCAAATCATCTTGATCATTTATTTTCTACTTTAATATTTCCTCTTTTTTACTCATGTTCCAAGTTACTGTAGTCTGTAGGGGGTTTGTTTGGGGGTTTTTTTTTGGGGGGGGGGCGTTAAATGTACAGAAAAATGTGCTAATAATATTTGGAAATCAGCACCATAACACAAAAGGAACTAAACATGAGAAGCTGCAAAATGTAAGAGCAAAATTCCCTCTGTTTCATAGCCTTCCCTCTGTAAGTGGTACTCTTTGGATCAAGAAGAAGTCTGTCCAACTGGAGTATGGAATATGCTATGGAGATTCATAATAGAAACAAGATAATAATTTTGCTCTGAAGTTGAACAGTATTCAGGGATTTCTGGTGAAAATGTGAATTATGAAAGCAAAATTTGAATGATTTGTATAAGAACTTCAATTTTAACAGGCTTTTTGAGTGCTAATAGTTTAGATATAGTTTTATTTTTATAATACCTTAGAGAAAATGCAAAAAGAAAAGATGACTAGAGAATAATTTTCTCCTTGATACATATGCATCTCTTCCATTAGCAATGGTGAGACTTTTGTGGGCCCTGGAGAAAAAAAGTAGATCCCCTTGACACATATTTAAAATATTTTTTTAAGTTTGGTTCATTTGTTCTTTTCAGGGTACTTTTACTTGTCCTGGTAAATATTCAGTCTTTAGAAGACTGTTTACTTTGAAGGAATAGAGAAAAAATTGTTTTGAACAGTAGTCATTATTACTGTTCACAGAATGGAAAATAAGCGTGGCACATTCAACCATTTTAAAATGACAAAGTTTCAGTCTCGGTTACTGTAGTAAGAGACTAAATGCAGATGGAAGAATACAGGAAAGGGAAATGTGAAAAAATCATTATGGTTGAATGCGTCTTGATTGATTCGCCGTTTCCAGTACCATTTTCCTGAGGTGAGGAAGAACCATTTGTAAGGTTAATGGAAGAAAGACATCCATACAAAGAGCTTGGAAAAGAGTGTGGAGGCCTGGCAGAGAAGTTCAGAAAAATAGCTTCATCTGTAGGGACTGCATGGAAAAAGGAAAGAGAGAGATGGTAAAGTGTGGAAAAGCATATCAAGGAAAGGGTATGATGCTAGAATCATAGAAAAACTGGGCTGAAAGGAGCTTTAGAAACTCATTTAATCCATGGGGTCAACAAACTTTTTACACCTGGGGGCAGACTCTTACCCTCACTGCTGATCCCCATAATTCCCCTAACAAGTGAAGATGCAATCAAAGAGCAGGTTTCACAGCAGAGAGGATCGCTGCAGAAGGGATAGGTGGCAGTCAGGGACCCTAATCAAACAGCCCAGCCTAAGAAAATAGCTTAGGCAGCCACACCTGCCTTTAGTCTCTGGCTGACAAGCTCTGCCCCAGCTAATTAAGTGGTTGGCTTTCTGACTGGCTGCTGGGAGTGCTGCCTATCCATTTACCACCACCTGTGAGACTAGACTCCCAGACCAGCCAGCAACTCTGATCCTGGTCTGCTTTGGTAAGTCACTTGGTTCAGCTATTTTCCAACTTTGACCTGTGGATTATACCTTGGACTTGGGATCTTGGCACCTGATTCCTGGACCCCAATCCTAGCTTGGTGTTTTGGACTCTGCCCCTGGATTTCCCTCTGGTCCTGATGTTCTGGTTCCTGAATTCTAGCCCAGTCCCTAGCCCCTGTTTTCCCTCAATGGCCTAACCGTTAGGACAGACTGCCTTCACCTAACAGTAGCACAGCTTCATGGCATCTATTCCCTGTTCCACATTTCAGGCCATAGATTGCTGACCTCTGATCTAATCTACCCCCTCTCAAGACAGTATCATCCCTGTCTAAACTACTGCAGCCAAGTGTGATAGAAGAATGTAGAGATATGAGAGAACATTTTAATTAATGATGAGTTGTAACTTTTTACTTATGTCATCTAATGCTGAAAAACATCAAGCCCCATGAAAACTAATAGCTTAGATTTTATCTGGTTCCAAATGGTTAGCTATTAAAGGGTCAAAACTGTCCTCTCAAGAGAACTGGTATGTGACCACATCCAACAGCCATGATTCCCACATGTGTTTTCCAGTAGAAGGGAATCATCTGCACAAGGAAGCACAAATATGAAACGCCTCAACTAGTGGCTCATTTTTCTTGGGATAGTGGTCTGTTAGTCTAGAGGTATGGTTCTCACTTTGGGTGTGAGCAGTCCTGGGTTCAAATCCTAAATGAGCCACTTATGGCTGGCAGGGGCAAAAGGTATGCTAGGGAATGTCTGTTAGGATCATGCTGCAGCGCTTAAGGCCAGTCCTGGGTGCTTCTAGGCCTGTGACCAGGAAGCCACTGAACAGGGACTGCAAACAGGGGAAGTAGTTTGCAGACAGTTGCTGGAAGCAAGAGGAGGAAGGGGGAGAGAAACCAGGCACCAGATCCTGCCCAGGAAAGTTAAGTGATCCAGTTGCCTGTACCTTTTGGTTTTGTTGAGTGTTTGTTTGGTGGGCTGTGTGTGTTTGGGGAAACTGGGAGTATGCTCTGAGAAACTGGGAGTGATTGCTGACTGCTGTGTGATTGCTGCTGGGGTCTGCCAGAAGCCCTAACAAAGGGGCTGAGTCATCTCAGACCCAGAAGGGTATAAAAGGAGACTTCCCCAGGCAACCAGGGAGCCAGCAAACAGAAACTGCAAACAGGGAAAGCAGCATGAACAATGTGTGCCCTCGCTGGCTGGGGGGGGGCACAGCAGTGCTGGTGGCAGCGGGAGCATGGCGGTGGTAAGCAGGGAGCTCCTGCAGACACTGCCAGCAGCATCAGCCAGCAGCGATTGCTGCCCACTTGCAGACACTGACAGTGCTGGCAGTGAGGGGGGAAGAGGGACATGGCAAGTGGCGACTGCGAGTGGCACAACAGTGTTGGTGGCACCTTTTCATAGGGGGTGCACTGCCACACTCAGAGGGTCTATGTGCTACCACATGCACCCGCTATGCATCACCAATGGGAAGCAGTTTGCAAGCCAGCTCATGGGTAGTAGCATAGCCTATACCATACAATGGTGGGGAAGTATCGTACCCCGCGGCTTCCTACCTTGATCCCAACTGGTGCTCCTTTCCCTTGCACCACTGAGGCCTCCAGCCAGATAAAGCCCCTGGCACCGGGCAGTGGGGGCTGCCTGGCAAGGTTGCCAGCAACTGGGAATGGGAGCAAGGTCATCCCCGCCTGTGGTGTATGCTTCTTAGTGAGGTCCCAGGAGTCCCAGGTGACTGAGCTCTAGGCCCAGGTAGGCAGATTGTGTGCCATCAGGGCCCACAAGCAGGAGATTGAGGACTACTACAGACTATTCTCCTGAAGAATGAAGAAGAGGAGAAGGTGGACAACAAGAAGGCTGGCCAAAAAGACTGACCCAGAGCTACCTGGAAGATGGTTGTCTCAGGCTCAAGGACATGCAGGGCTAGGTCTGCCCCTCCCCTGGCATTGCACAACAGGTATGCTCTCCTCACCACACATGAGGAGGCTCCAATGGGGACACTGGAGGAGGAGGTGGGTAGTCAGCAAACTGTCACCCCCAAGAGGAGACACACGGTGGTGGTGGGGGACTCCCTCCTGTGGGGTACTGAGGGACCCATCTGCCATCCAGACCCCTTAGCCCATGAGGCAGGGGCAGGCAATTATTTCAGGTGGAGGGCCGCTTACTGAGTTTTGGCAAGCTGTTGAGGGCTGCATGGGTAGCTCCACCCCTTGACAGGTGCCCCATCCCCTAGTTGCCATCTTGTGACCAAAAGTCCTGACCCCTAGCCCCTGACCTTTACCGCCAGAAGTCCCTCCCCTTGCCCCCAGAAGTACTCCTTTCAGTAAGCGGCTTTGCCATCTCAGAACCAGAAAAATGCTACATTATATTCTAAAAAGCAAGCATCTACAGCATTCATTAATTTGATTAAAAAAAATATTTTTGTCCTGATTTACATGCATTTGTATAGTGTAAATAGAGGTGATGGCACAACAGCTTAAAATGAAGTCTTACTCTTGTGTGTTGTGGGGGGGGTATGGGTTTGTGGGGGGCTGTGGATGTGTAGGTATGTGGGGTAAGGGAGCATATGGATATGTGGGGCGTGGGTATGGGGTTTGTGGGGGGATGTGTGGAGGGACAGTGGCTGGGGTTTGTGTATGGCAGTGAAAGGGGGGGTTGTGGGGTGCATGTATATGGTAGGGTGTGAATGTGCAACTCACTCTATGAACGCACACACACAGACTCTGCCCCTCAGCCTGCACACAGACGTATCGGTGCAGTCCTATGCTCTGCGGTCTGGTGATGCAGTCGGCAGCCACGTGGTGCTGGAGCTGGGCTGGGGCAGGAAAGCAGGGAGCTGGCTGGGGGTGAGGCAGGCTGGGCTGCTCAAGCCTGCTGAGGCTCCCTCTGGGTCCTACTGCCCCTGGTTCCTGACAGCTTTCATATGCAGCCAGAAACTAATAAATATTGATTTATTAATTTTTTTTTTTTTTTTAGGAGCCCCGTGGGCTGAATAGAATGGCCTAGCAGCTGGATCTGGCCCACGGGTCTGTATTTTGTCCACCCCTGCCATGAGGTCTGCTGCTGGGGCCAGCATCTGGGATGTTGTGGAGAGGATCCCTAGGTTTGCTCGGCCCTCCAGCCACTATGCTTGTCATCCATGCGGGCATGAATGATATGGCCAGGAGTAATCTGGACTGGGTCATGAGTGACTACAGGGCTCTGGGGGCTGAGCTTAAGGGGTCAGAGGTGCAGGTAGTCTTTTCCTCTGCACTCCCAGTTACAGGCCATGGACCTAGGAGGGAAGGATGTGTTGAAGAAATGAACCAGCAACTCCAGCAGTGGTGCTACCAAGAGGGCTTAGGTTTCTTCAACCACAGCACACACTTCAGGGAGAGAGGACTCCTGAGGAGGGACGGTGTCCACCCCACATGGAGGAGTAAGTCCCTGTTCTTGGCCAGGATGGCCAATCTTCTAGATAGGGCTTTAAACTAAGATTGCCAGGTAATGGGGAAACACTGATTGGAGCATGCCCGGGGACTGGCATACAAGAAAGCTCTGATGTTGGGGACACTAGGATAACCACTCTTAGAAGAGTTGAGGGAATGGGAATGGTTCTCCCTCAGCGTGACAGGAAATTGAGGGTCTCAATTGAAGGACTCAGGTGCCTGTACACTAATACTAGGAGCATGAGGAACAAATAGGAAGAGCTAGCCGTCCTACTTTCCAGAGGATATTACAATCTAGCAGGGATTATGGAGACCTGGTGGGACTCCTTGCATGATTGGAATGTAGCCATAGAGGGCTACACCCTGCACAGAAGGGACCAAGTAGGGAAGAAAGGTGGAGGTGTAGCTCTCTGTGAGGGAGCAGTACCCCTCCTTGGAGGCTAATATTGGCTCCAAAGAAGAGCATCTCGAAACCCTCTGAGTCAAACTACAGTGGGGGGGAAGGGGGTCATGGTGATGGACCAAACTGTAGGTGTACACTACAGACCACCAAATAAGGGGGAGAAGCTTGATCTGGAGTTCTCTTGAGAACTAGCAACTATGAAACCATCATGTTCACTATCAGTCACAAGGCAGGTAAATCAATTGACAGGGTTGAAGTTTTGGACTTATAAAAAGTGAATTTCAACAGGCTGAGGGCTATAGTAGGAGAAGTGCTGTAGTACTAGGGACCGAAGGTGAAAGGAGTGCATGAAGAGTGGTTGTTCCTGAAAGACACGATCCTCAGAGCCCAAAAGAACTTCATTCCCATGCGGAGGAAAGGTAGCGGGAAGGGCTGATAGGAATATCATGGTCCTCTTGAAAAAGAAGAAAGAGGCATACAAACAATGGAAGCTTGGGACAGTCCCCAAGGAGGACTATACAACAATGGTTCACACTTGTAAAGAGCAGATTAGAAAGTCTAAGGTGGTGACTGAATACAAACTAGCAACAGAAATCAAGGACAGTAAGAAGTCCTTTAGGTATGTAGGGAACAGGAGGAAAACAAATGGAAGTGTGGGACCATTGCTTAACATCTCAGGACAGCTGGTTACTGGCACTCGGGAGAAAACTGAACCCCTGAATAACTACTTTGCTTTGGTATTTCACCAGACTAAGGGGAAAATCATACTAGATAAGGTTCAGAATGGGCATTGTGGGAATAACTGCCTTCCTACTATTGATGTTGAGCTGGTGCATGATCAGTTAGAGAAATTAGACATCTATAAATCAACAGGACCGGATGAATTTCATCCGAGAGTGCTGAAGGAGCTGGCCAAAGTCCTCGCAGGACCTGTGGTGAAACTTCCAAAACTCATGGTGCTTGGGGGAGGTGCCTGAAGACTGGAAGAGGGCCAATATTGTGCCCATCTTCAAGAAGGGGAGGAGAGAGGACCTGGGTAACTATAGGCCAATTAGCTCAACTTCTATCCCAGGGAAAATCCTGGAAAAATTCATCAAGGAGTATATGTGTGATATGCTTGCAGAAGGTAGGATTCTGAATGACAGGCAGCATGGCTTCGCTGTGGGCAGGTCTTGTCTTACCAATCTCATCTCCTTCTACAACCAGGTAACTCACCACCTGGATAAGAGAGAGGTCAACACTGTACACCAAAACATCCAAAAGGCCTTTGATCTGGTATCCCATGATGTTCTCATGGGCAAATTGGGGGGTTGCGGGCTTAACTGCTTGACAGTCAGGGGGGTAGGAAGCTGGCTGTGGGGTAGGACCCAGAAAGTTCTAATGAACAGATCTGTGTCGTCCTAGCGAAGTGGCCAGTTGTGTCTCTCAGGGGTCTGTGCTTGGTCCAGTGCTTTTCAACTTCTTTATCAATGACTTGGATGTGGGGGTGAAGAGCTCACTGGCTAAGTTCGCAGAGGACACTAAGTTATGGGGGAGTGTGGTCATGCTTGAAAATAGGCTGCAAATACAGGCAGACCTCGACAGGCTGGCAAGTTGGACAGATCAGAACCAGGTGAAGTTCAACCTTGAAGTGTAAAGTGCTTCATCTGGGGACAAACAATCCCCAACACACAGGCTCGGTGGTGCCAAACTGACTAGCACCATCACTGAAAGGGACGTAGGGGTAATAATAAACCATAGTATGAACATGAGCTGGCAGTGCAATGCTGTAGACGGCAGGGCAAACAATACTCTGGCATGTATCAACTGATGCATCTCAAACAAAACCAGGGAAGTGATTTTTTCCACTTTACTCAGCACTGGTGAGATCGCAGCTGGGGTACTGCATCCATTTGTGGGTGCCACACTTCAACAGGGATGTGGAAAAGCTTGAGAGAGTCCAGAGAAGAGCCATCCTTATGATTGGAGACTTGCAAGGCAAGCCATACAAGGAAAGGCTGAAGAACATGGGTCTCTTCAGCCTAAAAAAGAGAAGGCTGAGAGGGGACTTGGTAGCAGCCTACCGCTACATCAGAGGAATACATCAGGGGCTTGGCAAACAACTATTCACTGGGGCACCCTTGGGGAAAACTAGGAGTAATGGCCACAAACCTTTGCCGGCTTAACACTAGGAAAAACTTCCATTGTGTCCAGGCTGTGGAATAAACTCCCTCTAGAAGTGGTGCAATCACCTACCCTGGAAATTTTCAAGAGGAGACTGGACAGTCACCTGACGCCAGTTGTCTTTCCTGGCTAGTGCAGGGGGGCTGGACCCAATAATCTTGTGAAGTCCCTCTAGCCCCTAACATCTATCAACATATAGAACTGTCCACCTAATGGAAGCTCATCCCCTTAGCTTGGTGCAAGGGTCAGCTGTGTTAGCTCTCTTGGATTGGGAGGGCCAGTATCAGAGGGCAACAATTATTTCCTATGGCTATGACTGTTTCTACATGTAAGCTTAAAGCCAGTTTTTCAAGTTCAAAACCTAACACTAGCTGTTTATATGGTGCTTCAAACAGTAGGGTTCCAATGTAAACTTTGGCCTTCAGGTGTGATTGTCATATGAAGAACAAATTACAACAAGATAGACTGGAGAAACTGCTCCAGTTCACAGACCATGCAATGCAACTGCCACAGGGTTGTCAACTCTTGCAATCTTATCACAAGGCTCATGACATCTGGGATTTTTTTTTTTTGAATCTCAGCTCCTGGAGATGCATGATTTATATCAGCATTTCAGATTTTGGTTAAAAGTAATAACCAAAATGTCTAATCTTCAATGCTGTGTAGAAAAATCTTTAGAAATGTAAGGAGCTCATTGTGAAAGTACAAAAAAAAAGGACAAAATGCACTATTTTTTAGAATTTTATATTTTTCAAGCCAATTGCATGAAGTTTGGAGGCCTAACCCATGCTTTCTGAACACCTGGGGAAATCCTACTGCCCTGGAGCTGAATGCTGACGCCTCTGTTTCACCCTGACCAAAGGAGAGGATGGAGTTCTAAATTTAAACCTTGACCTATGGACTATGAGAGTAGAACTGGAACTAGCTAAAGAAAGTGTTATTTGAGCATGTTTCTCTTGCAGGTTGTGATATATTATGAGCACATATATACTTATATCATGATTGCTAGATTCAGGGTTCAAAGCCAAACATTTACTTTACATCCAGCTTTCCTTTTATTGAGCTCAATAATTTGTGGTGTGACTAAAACCTAACTTGCATTTAGGGAGAACATATAATTTGGGAAGTATCCAGTCTTGAGTTAAAGACCCTAAGAAATGGAGAATCCACCACTTCCTTTGAGCTCCATGGAATAAGATTCACTGTCTTTTTGGAGAATTGTGATGTTTTATGACTTAGAACAAATCCAAAAGTTTCAAAATTCTCCTCTAGAACGAAAGTCCTACGGTTGGCCATTCTGGGACAGTCTGCCTGATCCAGAAATGCAGATCCTGGCAGCCAGGTCAAACTTGAGAGCTTTGTTTCTAGGGCTTTCCTCTTGTCTTCCTGGGAAAGACACAGAGAAGCCAAAGAACCTGAGCACTTAGGACCTGAGGGTTCCCTGGCTCTCGGCTCTCTACCAGTCCTCTTAGCAGGCTAGTGAGAAGGATGGGGGGTTCCTTTCTGCTTCTTGCACAGGAGTTGAGGCTTTGCTTCCCACATCTCCCCTTTATTATTGGAATAGCTATTACACTTAGAGCATATATACATTTTGTGGGCAGTCACACTGATTAAAATACAGTAAAAACTGAGTTATCCGGCACCTTACAAGCCGGCATGCTCTGTTAACCAGCATGCCGGCTTTTAAGGGAAAAGTGAAACCAGAAGTTGCCACCGTGGCGCTTCCAGTTTCGTGGAGCCCCCACGGCCTGGGGGAAAGCAGCCTGAGCTGCCAAGCCCCCACAGCCTGGGCCATAGCAGCCTGTGCGGGTCCCCCCTCCCTGTCCCTTGGGGACTACAGGGCCTGCGAGAGGGGTGGCAACGTGGCAGGACAGGCAGCGACACCCCAGACACAGTGAGACAGGCAGCAGCCCGAACAGGCAAAGACACCTGTTTGGGCCGCTCGGTTAAATGGCGTATTTTGTTATCTAGCACCCTTCATTCCCCGTGGGTACCAGATAACAAAGGTTTTACTGTAGCTATATTCTTCTGATTTTTCCCATGCTAACCCTCCCTAGTATGCAACAAAAAGGCCCACAGAATTTTGTTGAACAGTAATACAGTAAATATATCAGGAGTGTACATCAGGGCTTGAGGGAGCATTTATTCACCAAGGATCCCCAGGGGAGGACAAGAAACAATGGGCACAAACTGATTGAAGATCTCTTCAGACTAGACATCAGGAAAAACTTCTTTACAAGTTGAGCACCAAGGGTTTGGAACAGGCTTCCCCCAGAGGTGGCACAGTCACCCACCCTGCCGATCTTCAAAAAGCTTCTCGACATTTCATTTGACCCCAGCAGTCTTTCCTGCCCAAGTGCAGTGGGCTGGACCCAATGATCTGTAAGGTCCCTTCCTGCCCCTAACATCTGTGAAACTATGAAATAAGGGTGTAGTGGACATTTCCTTGCCCATCCTGTTTTCTTTCCTCACATCCCATTCCTTTTATTTAAAAACACATTCTTTTTAAAGCCTTCTTCTCACTACCTTTTCCCAGGTATGCCCAAATGTCATTCCCAGGAACCCCTGAACTCTGCACTAGTAGTAAATAAGATCATTGCTGTCTGGTTGGTTTAGACCTAGAAAAAGAATGTTTTTCAGGGAGCATTTTACATAATAGGACCATGTTTTAAAATATATATGTCAGATTCCAAGCTAAATATGTGAAAGGTGGCTGCAGTCAAGTGTTGTCATACAAATAGAACAAGGGGAATTTTTATTTGCTTCACATTTTTCAAACAATTTTGCATATTAAACATCAGTAGACAATGTTGCTTAGACTAGATTGGTGGTTCTCAACCTTTTTAGACTTAAGGAACCCCTCAGAAAATGCCAGCTCTTAGTTTTCACTTGATTTTTTGACTACAGAAAAATTGCAAAGAACTTGGCAAGACCACAGCAGGTCAGAATAGTTTTAACACAATGGATTTCTATGTGAAATCTCTAGGTTTATTTTGTAAATCATGTTTGCACACATGCTAACTTTGCATGGCACCCTACTGCATCTTTGTAAGGATCCCAAAGCATCCTCCACCAGGATACCATTTCACCCTGATTGAGAATCACTGGATATTAAAGAAACTGTTTATCTAGAGTAACATGTACATATTACTTGCCTAAAAACAAATCTAGAGTGTTCTACTTTGCACAATGATTATCAACTCCTCCTCCATGGTCTTAGAATATATCACATTGGAAGATAAAATGTTAAAGTAAAACATAAAAAGTTAGATTTAATTTTAACATTCTAGTCTTTTGACAAAATGTGTGCTCTGTTAAAGGCCTATTTGCAGCAAAAACTTACAGGTTTTGAAAATGCATAAGAAAACTGAACAATTCTCAATCCAGTAATAAAAAAAGGAACAAGGAAATTAGTAATTTACACATTTTAAACAGCAGTGTTTAAACTAATCCAACATCAGGCCTTTTCCATATAGATCATATTCTTTATACAGGATATAGTTTTCGAGAACTGGTGGAAGAGGAAGCTTCTTCATTGATTTCAGTTTCTGTAACCTCTTTAGTCCCATAACTTTACGTATTTTCAAGCGGCACAAATGCTTCAAGGCACGGGGATTATCTAAAACAATAGCAAGTTGGAAAAAAACAAGGCTATTAATTTGGTGATCATGAGTCAGATTGAGAATGTCAATATATGTGTTCTAATAACATTTATATCAAATCTATGAAAAGAAAATGTTATTTTTTCTGCTTTTAATAAGAAAATTTTATTTTATTTCTATATAAATGTATCGCTAACAAAAAAAAATAACTAGAGCAATGTTGACATCTCAGGGTGGGTGGGTGGGTGGGTGTGGAGGGATGCAGGTCAGTATGTGGGTAGGTATAAGGGGACTGTGGGTGTGGGGGCTGCTTAGGAGGGGTGGGTCCTCTGCCCCCCCCCCCAGGGCAGAGCCACCCCACACAGCACATGGACTTCCCTGCCTATAGGGTCCCAGCCTCCCCCAAGGGCTACAGCCCCTGCCCCACAACTCTCCCTCCCTCTCTCTCCAGACCCTGCTTGTTCTCCTGCCTGTCTCCAACCCCCTGCTCATTCACCTGCTCATCTCCAGCCTCAGGAGTAGGGGAAGTCTTCAATACATCTCTGGGGCTTGTCTCCAGCCTCCTGCTCATTCCCCTGCTTGTCTCCAGCTGCCTGCTCATTCTCCTGCTCTGTCTCTAGTCTTCCAGAGGTTGGAGTCAAGTAGGAAAATGAGCAGGAGGCTGGAGATGATTGGGGAGTGTTCAGGAGGCTGGAGATGATTCAGGGATTTCCCCAGTCAGCTCCACACTCCTGATCTCTCCACCTCTCAGCTCCTGCCCCCCCTCATCACTCCCCTGCCCAGTTCCAGTCTGCTGCACTGCCCGCAGCTTACCAGCAGCAGCAGCAGTTGGGGCCACTCGAGGCCTCATGGCACAGCCCCCCTGTGTGGCATAGGGCAGTGGGGAGCACTGGGGCTCGGCCCTGGCTGCCTGGCACCTGTGCTGCAGCTACCACATTATGCAGGTGCAGCCTGGCTCAGCAGGGCATCGTGTGCTGTCTGGAAGCTCGGAGGTGTTGCAGCTGTCACCTGGGGCTCAGCGCCACTCAGCCTGAGTGGGTTAGGGCTCTGAGACAGTGTGCAGTGCCCTGCCAAGCTGGGTGTACCCATGCAATGTGGCAGCAGAGGTGCCAGGCAGATGGGGCTGAGCCCTGCTGCCCCCCCGCACAGGGGTGCTGTGCCGTGAAGCCCCAAGTGGCCCCAACCACTGCTGCTACTGCTGGTGAGTGTGGTGGGGCTGGGGCCAGGTGAGAGAGCAAGCAGGGGGCGGAGGAATGAACGGGAAGTTGGGGAACAAATGGGGGCTCCAGCCCCCCTACTCCAGCCCCACCAATTCCCTACTTACCCAGCACGAAGCCGGGTTTAGGTCCCTGCATCTTGAACTACTGCCTGCCCCGCACAGGCAGGCATTGTGCTTCAGCACCGGGGTGAGGGCCAGCCATAGAGATGCTCTGGCTGGCTATGAGAGTGTCTCTGTGGAGGACAGAGCCACCGCTTGCCTCAGGGCATGGTCCTGGACTATGCCCCGCTCTGCTTTTTTCCCCTGGGGTATTTTTTGACCCCTAGATATCCAGGGGTCTAATTTTGGCCCCGCGCTGCAAATTTGTCGTGTGGGAAACTTTTTTTTGTTCCTGCACATGCCTTTTGCAACATTTCAAAGGGGGTTGAGACTCTGCAAGAGGCACGTGTGCGCTTGTGTGGACGCGCCCTATATAGTTAAGGCTTTTTCTCTGATCTGAATAACAGACTTCAAAGTTCTTAAAATTTGGACAATTTAGATAACAAAACAACTTTAAAATTGTAACACCAAGCAACAAACTCTAAAAAAAAGTTTTTTGCTTGATAGTGTAAGCCACAAAAGCAAAGATGGAATGTCTGTTTAACTAGAAGTTTCTGCTTTTTATCAGTTTAATCTTCACATTCATTCAAAGAGAATTTTGTATTTATTTCCATAATAGAAAGAGAACCCTGCTTTGATGAAAGCTTAAAAAAGCTTGCATTAGTCATCTGTTAGATTATATGTTCTAATAAATGTACAGAAACATATTAAATAGGTGTTGGTTTCAAATAAGAAATTCTACTTTATTATTTGAGTATCTATGTAGAAATATATTTTTAAATGATTGTAGATGTTTGGCAGGCTAAAAGCTCTACCATGATATGCTGTATAAATATCAATTTAGGCAAGCTGCATATTGCCTCAGGAAATCACTGTATTTTCTTGCATACAACTCTCACCCTCAAATAAAATAAGTATCTTGTTCTTTGAAAGTCAGAAACAAAGATCTTTCCTGGAAAATACTGGTAACTAGCAGTAAGTAACTGAGAGGCACCTTCTGTAACAGGACCCTCTGGTCAGGAAAGAGAAAGTGTCCACAGCCAGCATCTAGGGAACCCCAGGTGCAGCACTGCAACATGACTTTGGCTTTCTCCAGGCAGAGCCAGAAACTGTTATGACAGTTTTTTTTCCTTATAATGTGCAGCTGCACAGCAGCTGACTTTTGGAAAAGAAATGCACATAGTATGCAACATTATAAGGTATGTGAACATTGTCTGTGCAACGGGTCTAGTAGCAACTATTCAAAATTTAATTGCAGCTGCTTTAAATGACACACAAATAGCGTAACCAAAATAATTATTTACCTGTGTTATTAATTTAAGTGACTGAACATAGAATTTTTTAAAAAGGGAGGACTAACTAAGCGCATAATAGGCATGTCTATACGAGACATTTACTATGGAGTTGACTAATTAGTTCTGCAGAAAATGTCTCACGTCTACATGTGCGGGGCTATTAGGCTGGAGTAAACTAATAAACTTTGCAGCAGGGTAGTACTTGTAAATACAAGTGCTATCCTGCTACAGAGTTTTTTCCTCTGCAGCAGTACACTGATGGAGCTAGCTGAGGCATGGGTGTACTTCAGTGCAGGGGCTGCCTGCTGGCTAGCCCTGCACGGGAGTACTCTCATGCCCAAGCTAGCCCCTCCACAACACATTGAGCAGGGTCAGAGCAGCCCTGGGCTGGCAGGCTGGCCCCTTGGCTCCCTGCCAGCTGGAGCTGCTCCAACCTAGCTCAAAATTCTCTGGTCCCGGGATCATGTGCAAACAGCATGCCCAGAAGCAATAAATGCTGGAGTGTGTTGCTCCACCCCAATTACACATGTAGACATGCCTAATAAGAAATAGGAAACTCTGAATAATTGACTTAAGAGGAAAAATCCTAGGCCCATTGAGGTCAATAGGACATCTGTCATTGACTTAAATGTGGCAGAGATTTTACCTCTGGTGTTTCTGCCTATCAGGAGGGAAAGGTCCTTTAGTGCTGGAAAGGAATTCAGTCCCTTCTAAATCTGAGTTCTCAGTTTTAAGATCTTGGCAGATCTTAAATGATCTACTGAAAGCAGAGCCATCTACATCAGGGTGAGCCATTATTTTGGGCAGGGGCCGCTTACTGAGTTTCGGCAAGCCATTGAGGGTCACATGACAGGCAGCCAGGGGCAGATAAATGTTAATTTTCTAAATTTTTTAGGGGTCCGCGGGCCAGATAGAATGGCCTGGCAGGCCACATCTGGCCCCCAGGCTGCATTTTCCCCACCCCTGATCTACATGAAATCCCAGTGTCTTCTCATAAGTTCCAATTGTACTCTCATGGCATCTTCCTAAATTGTTGTTCCTGAATCTCTGGTTCAGTGAAGGCTAAGGTTTATATTATAATGAAATATCCCATGTAGTTTTTGAGCCTTTAAAATACAGGCATAGACAAGAAACCATGAGATGCACCCAAATCAAGTGCTGAAAATAGCTGCCCTATAATGTATATTACATAAGGCAGATACAGGTAATTACTAGGGCTGTGTGAAGCTTCGGTCCCTGATTTGATTTGATGGTGATTTGGCCCAATTTGGTGGCTGAATCTCCAAATCCGAATTGAATTGGGAGACTGTTTAATCTCTTTGAATCAAATTGGAAACCTCCAAATCAATTCAGGGAGATTCGGAAAGATTCAGAGAGTCAGACATAGTCACAGCTTTAAATGTTTTTTCTACATTCCTCAAGATACCAGGCAGCTCATGAATGCTGTGATGGTGAGGTAGATGGAGCGTCCCACAGAAGCACAGGGGGCTCCGCAGCGCACTTGACAGCAAACCCAGAAGTGGACCAGAAGCACTTCCAGTCCACTTTCAAGTCCACCGGGGAGCACATTGGGGGGCCCCCCTGCACAACTCCCGGCTTGGCAACTGGTGTTTCCTGGGTCTGGCGGGGCACTCGGGGTCCCCCTGTGGCCGATTGCTGAGCCGGGGGGCGGGGGAGCAAAACTTTGGTTGAATGCTCCATCCACCCCAGCGTCGCAGCATTCACAAGCCACTCCTGGTACCTCGAGGTATGTAGAAAAAACATTTAAAGCTGTGTCTATGGCCAAATCGCTGATTCTCTGAATTGGCATCAAATCTTCAGATTCAGCTGAATCGAATTGGGGACAGTGATCCGAATCAACATATTGAATCACTCCCCGATTCAGGCCGAATCTGAATCCAAATTGAATACGGCCCATTTCGCACACCCCTAGTAATTACTGCATAGCATAGGAAATGCCAACATCTAACATTTGGAATGTTCCAAGATTTTAAACACACTTACATGTTGCTCCATAAAGAGCTATTAAAGATGAAGGAGAGTGGAATGATGAAAATGTGAGCCTTAGTAAAGGTTCAACTTGTCAGAGTTAGAAAAACATGTTAATGAAAAGTGAGATTCTGTCACTGCTACTTGCTTGGAGAAGCACCTTATACTTCAGGTCATCACATGGAAATACAGTAAAAGGCTTCCCATAGTGCAAGCTACTCAAGAGTAGATCCTCAGCTAGAGTAAACTGTCATATTCCATTTAAATCAGTGGGACTAGGACAACTGACAGTTGCAGAAGGTCTGCTCCTATCTGAGCAAAGGAAAAAGGCTGGGTCCTTGGACTAGTAGGTAAATTCAAACAAACAAAAACTTTAGGATAAGTGTCATCTGGTAAGGGGATGATTTTTAAAATCTCAAACAACTAGTGCAATTATTAAACAAATGTTGGATTTTTACCCAATATGTGACGTATCTCTGGCCATTCTTTCTGTGATTCTAGGACAAACTTAAGTTTTGGGCACAGAGGAACGTAGTCCATATAATCTACTAAAATACGAACCACTTTTCCCACTAAATGTTTCAGCCAAGGAACTCCGATAAAGTCACAAAACTGAAAGGAAAAACAAATTATATTATTTTTAAATCCCATATAGGGACATCCCACTGATGCAGTTTTAAAAATTTCATACAAGTTAAACAAGATTTAAAACTGAAAGTGTTAGAAAATATACTACAACAATCCAAGACTAAAACATCAAGAAGTCATTAAAAAGACCCTTCTACCTATATCTGGATTCTATGATTTCTTCATTTGTTTGTACAGAGATCTGAAGCCACTAACCATGAAAATATTTTAATAATGTTAATAACTCATTATTAAAATAATGAAAATATTTTAGTAATTTAAATAATTTCCAATATCTTAATAATTTTGTTCCATATTGATTTCTCTTTAGGCCTAGAACTATATATCCAGTGCAAAAAAATTCATCACCTGTGCAGCAACAATAAAATATTCAGCATTATTGTTCAACCAATGGTCTCAATGCTTTCAGACTTCCTTAATTATATTTTGATTCCAAATATCTTCTGAGTATGGCCTTCTAAGATCATGGGCTGGTTCCTAAAATAGCCCACCAAAGTATCTGACACTCCTGAAAGGAAGGCTGATCAGAAAACACTTCCAGTGCCTTTGTCGTACTCATGTTACTAAAAATAAGTCGGCAATATCTTGTGCACTCTGTGTGATTAAATAATGCTTGTTGCTAGTAGGCATTCCAATGTCATTGACTCTGCTGGAATTGTGGGTTTTCAGTATCTCTGAAAAGGAGGTTGCAGGGTGTCTTAAACTGGCATCCAACATTACTGGGCACTTAAAAAATGTTGATCTAACATCTCAATCCCACAAACAATTATGCAAGTATATTTTTGTAAGTACAGTATTCCATTCATGCATATAGGATTACTCGCATGGTTAAGAGTTTGCAGGATCAGGCAAACACTAAATATTTTTCCAAAAACAGACAGCAAATCATTAACTGAGCTGAGTACAGAACCCATATGTATGCCTTCCAGTCTGATGCTCTAATCAATAGGCAATACTCAAAACTACTGTACATATATCAGAATTGAAACAGAGAAAAGGCTAAAGGGGGGTTAAAAAGGGAAGTATAGCGGTACCTTAATTTTAGTTCTGCATAAAAATTGGAAAATCTTAAAGCAATGACAGAAATGAAGATTACAAAGTGGAGAATATACTTACTGGATTATCCTTTATTATACAAGGTGTCCATCCTGGTAGCACCTCTTCCTCTGGAGTTGACCACACAAAAGAACTTCCAAAGATGTCCCCATGCATACAATCAAAACACATCTCCACCTTGTATCCATGATTGAGCAACAGTCTTAGCATTACCTCATCATTCAAAGCGTACTGTATGGCACTGGGGAAATGGGTATCATTAATGAGCATGAAGTAGCAATTGACATTTGCTCTGTGGGACAGAAGTAACCTTACAATTTCATGGTTACCAGCTCTCACTGCCACAAGAAGACAGTTTAGAGGGTCCTTATTTGGGTCTGCACCAGCTTGGAGTAGCACTTCTGTGCAGAGAACATCATTGTTAGAAACAGCAAAATAGAGCGCTGTTTTTCTTTCATCATCATAGCTTTCTGAAATGTGTTCAGCCAGGAGTGCATTGACATCAAAATCATTTTCAATGAGGAGTTCTAGACACTGAACATTCTGGCCCTCAGCTGCTGAATGAACGGGGCTTAACCCACTTTTCTGGATTGCTGTCTTGGATGTAACTGGAATGAGATATTTCAGTGCCCTAAGAAAATAGTGAAGAAAAATGTTATTTGTGCAAAAGCTAAACAGACACCAACCCCTCCCTGATCTCAAAACAAAGATCAAAACTGGATGGCCTGTTTTCTACCTGATAGACACATTACAAGAAGAGCAAGATTTTGCCTTTGTTTACACCAAAACAATCCTAGCAGGCAAACTTTTGTACCCAGTTATACTCAGTGAAGCTGCATTGGTTTAAAAGAAGCTATATAGAAGGTAAATCTGCATTGTGTCCCAGTGGCTTTCATTTAGTGCTGGGGGGCTTTTTAAAATTTTTATTTTATTTAAAAAATTTTATTGCAAACAATAGGGCTGAAAGGGACGTTAGGAAATCATCCAGTGCAAACTCTTGCTCAAGGCAGGATAAAAATGCTAATAATGCTTTAATTTTACCCCCAGATTACATACTGTGCACATATGATGTCATCTTGGAGCACTAATTACAACTAAGTTAGTTATGTACTTGTCAAATATAAATGCTTTTTCACTTGGACTTTGTAATTGATTCTTTGAATTTGAATGGAATTAATTCATGTTTTGATTTAATAATAGTCACAGTGGGCATATACATGCTGTCTTTCAAGTTGTGAAGTAAAGGATGTCAGCTCTGTATGTGCTAAAACCCAGGAATGGATGCAATGCAGCCATGTTAGAGTAGTACAGGGTACTCTGAGTTTTGGTTGTGCTTATTGGTGCACATGCAATTATGTAAGTTGCCAGGTCTGTGTGTGTGAGGTGAGTTTATAGTACTTCACTTTGGCGTTCCCTTGTGTAGCTTGCAGATGATGCAGGCATGCACAGTATGTCTTAGGGAAGTCTTTGAAGCCAATGATTATACTCACAAATAATGTCCTTCATATGCTGCTTTATGTATGGGGAGCTGTCCTGCTCTGTTGGGCACATTACCACTTCCTCCATATTCCAATAGAAGAGCTATACAATCTGGATTGCCTCCGCCAGCTGCTTCAAACATTATTGATGCACCATCATCTGCTATGGCATGTACATCACCACCTGGAGGAAGGATATGAAGGAAACATTGAGCCCAAAGAGGAGACATTTTCCCTTAAGAAAACACTTAGATATCTTTTCTGTTCATTTTCAGATATAAGAATTATGTCTCTAAAAAGAGAACAGAAATTTACTGTGGCAAGTTTAGAATTTCAAGGCCATAATCATCAATCACAGACACAGATGTGTATATTTCCAAAACAAGATGTTTCCATCTTGAACATGGACGACTGGTACCACCTTAGTCGGGGGGCACGTGCCCCCCCAGCAACCCTTCAGTGACCGGGGAGGCATCCCTCCACAGCCAATCTTGCTGACCAGAGGGGGGGGTCCCCCTACAGCCTACCAGGAAGTGGCCGCAGTGCTCCTGGGAGTGGCCACGGTGTTTCATCCAGCACTCCCACTCCCCAGCTGGTACTTGCAGGGGGGGCACCAGCCTGCCCCCCTGCCCATTGCCTAAGCAGGGAGCATGACCTGTCAGGGGGTATACTAGTGCTCTCATGAGGTGCACATGTGTTTAGGATTGAAACGTTTAATTTAGGACTCATTGAATTCTGCCATCCTTTCAAAGCAGGTCAGATCTCAGACCTGTACATTTTTACCTTTTTTAATTCTGCCATATTGTTAAACTGCAGAGGTATAACTAACAAATTTTGCACCCTGGGCAACCTCTCCTCCTACCCTATGCACCTTGGGTGGAGGAGTGCCAGGTGCCAGAAAGCAGGGGTGGAGAGGAAGGAGGAGAGAGGGTGGCTAGTGCTACTTGCCCCAGGGACTCAAAGACTATGGCTGCTGCTACCACATTGCTGTCTGCCTGCTGCTGGCTGCTACTGCTCCTCACACCTGGGTGTTAATGCCATGACATGAGGCTGCTGCTACCATGACAGACTCCCCAAAGGAGCCATAATTCCAGGGCCCCATCTAAGTTGGATTCCAGGGATGGTGCCATGCTCACCCCCTCTTAGTTAAGCTGCTGTTATACTGTGCTAACTTTATTTAAGTACATTCCCAAGAAATCTAATCTGGGAAGGAAAAGTGTGTTCTGAGATGCAGAGACAGGTTGCAGAATGCTGGCTGGAGACATTCATTTTTTACAAGCAAACCTAGGTTCCAAAGCTAAATTTAGATTTTAATAACTTTGTGTGGATTGAGATAAACCCAGAAGTGTTTTGGCACAATAAGCAAAAAGGTTAAGGTCATATTTTCTATCCTTATGGCTATTAAAGTAAAAACCTTTTAATCTGGGTTAAAAGCACAAGATGTGGCAGTTATATGTAAACTATTTTGTAACGCAGAATCATTGCCACAGTATCTCCTAATGAGCCCTGATAGAATTAAATAGTGTGTGTATATACCTATGTATGTGTGTGTGTGTGTGTATATATATATATATATATATATATATATATATATATATATATATATGGGCATACTAGACAGTGTTCCCTTATTGTTTATCCAGCATCAGTCTGTTTATTGAATCACTAGTGCATCTTATGTACTGGGTAATTTTTCTGGACCACATAATGTAATTCTGATACTTCTCATTCCACATCTACTACATGTTCTTTCTAGTCTCAAATAAGTATGGGCTAGCATGTTCTTGAAAACTCTTAACCTATTTTATATCAGAGTCTCTTGCTTGTAGAACAAACTCATCAGCCAGTTAACGCTTTGCTTAATGCAGAAAGAAGTGCTGAGGATGTTCCTAAATATCTTGGTGCTATGGTATTTAGAGTGTAGATGCTTACAAAGGCTTGAAAGATGTCAAAAAGATTGATGCACCAGACCAACAGGAAGCAACTTGATACACTAGGGAAAACCATACCTAAGTGAATATGTATTCCTGTCTTTTACAAAAGCAGCTCAGGCATTGCTACTTGTTTGAAAACATGGGAGAATATTTGAGAAGGACAGAGAATAGGAAGAGTAATATAAACTGGCTGAAGTATTTGATCACTAACAAAGGTAGAAAGCTAATGATAGATTAAAACAATTTAAAAAACGCATGCCTTTGGTATTTTGCTTACTGGTTGTTCCTGTGTAATTACCTTGGAAACCATCAGTAGAGGGACCATGTCTGTCTATACGTTTGTATAATGCCTGTTATGAGGGTGCTACACAAACTTCTACCAAAGATTATTTCATAGCAGAGTTTACAGTACTGAATAAAAGCTACATTAAACTACATAAAAGCTACTCTTGTACTTGTCCATAGCATGCAAACCTCGGCCTAAAACTGAGAACCAGCCATGAGAGCATCCCTGTCAACATCCATTGAAATGAAAGCATACAAACCAGACTGCCTTGAGCAGTGGCCAGCAACCTTTAAAAGCTGCAGGCCAGAACAACCTGGTTCCAGTCTGACGCAGACCAGGTGGCTTTGGTGGCACAGAGGAGCTTTCCCTGTGCCCAAACTGGAGCCAGGCAGCAGGCAGCTGTGACTGCATTGCTACTACTTCTCCCTGCAACTGCAAGCTGGATTAGTTAAACCACTCTGCTCCCTGCTCCCTGTTGCAATGTGAGTGCAGCTTCTAGCCTATGGGGAGCTGTGCCAGGGATAGGCAGCTGAAAGCTGCATCCACGCTTCTGACGCTCCCTCCCCCCTCCCCATCAAGGGCCCTGCCTCACTGCTGAAGCAGCTGGGTAGAGGTGTGACCAGACACTGTCTAGCTGGGCCCCTTAGTTGCGGGGAGCAGGGACAGGGGTTACTCCCCCTCCCTCCAGCATCCAGTGGAGAGTGCTTATTCTGCCACTTGCCCCAAACAGGGAGTGGTGGCAGCAGTTGGGGTGGGCAGACCCAGCTGTGGTCCCCCAATGGCAGTGGGAGTAAAGCAGGGAATATCCCCCCTCCCTGCCCCCTCTGCCTCAGGAACCATGCTGGCTCACTGGTGTGGCAGAGAGTGGGGAGTGCCCAGCAGAGGTGGCTCGGGTCCTTGCAAGTGAAACAGGGAGACAGGGAATTAAAACTCTCTCTGGCCAGACCTCCTCCCCTGCCTGTCCCTGCTTGGCTGGGGAGCAGACGGGTGGAACCAACCTTGCTCTGCTGGAGCAGAGAACCCAGCTCAGATAGCATGCCAGGATGCTGGGGGGCTCTGGTTTAAGTTAAACCGGGAAGGGGTCAGGGACAGACATTGCATAAATCAGGTTGAGCTCAATCAATTAAATCTGATACTACATTCAACCAGGTTTATCTCAGCCCGGTTTCGGCCATTTTGAAACTGGTTTATGTGCACTACATGTTTGTTCTGTTACAGGTTTAAACCAGTTTCTGATCATTTAAACCGGTTTGTGTGTAATGCCTGCCCCTAGCCTTGGTCTTAAGTATTAAAAGAAGCTGCTATAGGGTTCCAAAAGGCACTTCACAGAAGGAGTCAAAGATAAAGTGTAATGCGTCTACAGTTAAAACGCTGTTGTTTAGAAGAGCAAAGACATTTCAAGATTTGAACTTGATTGAACTTGCTGGATCCAATGGAAAAATGGAATGGTGTGTGAGATGTGTGTTGATCAGGCTAAACATGTTTGCTTGGAATAAAATGTGCAAAGTTGATAACTGCCAAACTACCTAGGAACTAGAAAGGCAGTGTGCGTCTTGATCAGAATTAAAGAACTGTTTCTTCTAGCAGAGGAGAGCAGATCAGAGGATGGGAGAAATGCTGAGGATTCAAGTGAAAAGCGAAAAGCTGTACAATATGTTTTGAGAACAGGTGCTTAGGTTTCCACAAGGAAGGGCACAAGTGATCACCCACAAAAAGCACTGATATGTAACCTGCTGCACATGGTATGTTTTAAATGGCTGTTCCACATGCCCTTTACTATAGGATAATAGGCACAGAGGTTGTGGCTCTGACAGATTTAGAAAATATTCAGATTTATAGAGATGTGATTGAATATTAAGAAAAACTTTAGATTGTCTGCAGTATGTAAAGCTGCAAAGAATATTAAGGACACTGAATGCAAAGTCCTATACCCATTCTGTGATTTTTTTGCGTATCATTTTGGTAAGAAAAGGTAAACAGATAACATGGAAACATGTTTCTGATGGTAGAAGGTGCACATGTACCACTGGCCTCAACATCAAAATGTATTCCTGATGATTTGTATGCTGAGTCATCACAAAACTCTCTAATTCCTTCTGGTCAAAACTGTGGGCTGAACCTATTTTATGAAGCTGAATAATAAAAAGATGTTGCCTTTGTGCCGTCATAAAAACTTAGGGTGCATCTCCACAAATGGGAAAGCCCTGGGTGTCTTTGCTAGCACAGGAGTGCCCAGGCATTCCCCATGCATGCCTCTACTAACAGGGAAACCCAGGGGTTCCCCATTTGCAGAGGGGAGCCCTGAGCATTGTCCCACAGGATTGGGCCCCAGCTGTTCCCAGGAGCAGCAGGGCCCCACAGTCTGTTTTGCCCAGTGAAGCTGATCAGTTGTGCTAAAACGCATCCCAGCACAGCTGATCTGCTTCATTTGGCAACATATATTTATTCCCTAATTTTGTGGATCAATGTGGTTTAACTAATCCAGTTTGCAAGTGCAGGCAAACAGCTCCTGAGTTCTAATCTATGTTGTCTCTCTTTGTGTCTTTGCATCTCAGTCACTCCAACTATAAAATATGGGTACTGTAATAATATTGCCCTACCTTGCAGATCTCAAATAAGGATTACTAAATGTTTCTGCAATGCTCTACTGTTGTGGAAAGTACCATAATCTTAAATATTATTCCAATAATCAATCATATGGTTTAGGAGAATAGTCTCAAAACTGTGGTGCCTGCCAAGCAGGATATATTTCAGGGAAGTCTTTGGGGGGAACAATCTAGCACAATCCAATTCAGGTTACTGAAGCTATCAAAAGAAAGAGGAGGGGGGATTTAAGGTACTGTGGACTAATTAACTAAGACTGTGTTTGTATACTGTTCTTAAAATGTAAAGCTCTGTGTAATTTCTCAATTCAGCTAGGTATTAATATGCTATAAGCAGATACAGTCTGGTCATAAAGCATCTTGCAGAAACTAGTGTAAATAAAGGCCCATCATAAATATACTGAACATTAAAGACTGGATGGAAGCCACTTTGTGGATTAGCACTGGATTGTACACCAGGGCAATAAGAAATACTGCCATCATAATAATGCAAGTGATAACAGGCCATTTGGACTCAAGCTTTCATATACTATGGAAAAAAAAACAAGAATGCAGTTGTAGAAAGCAGTACCACCCAAGGAAAAAGCAAATTCTTGCAATCAGACTATTAAGTCTAGAAATCAATGCCATCTACCTATTAAAACCTTGGATTTCTTGCCTTCTGCTGTGTGAAGGATATGTTTCTACCCATGAAATAGGCTGTAAAATACCATCATTCCATTTATTAGATGCAATAGTGTAGCAAAGCAGGGCTGAGGCATTCACATGCCCCAGGTATCGAGTTGCAGAAAGATGCCAAAAAATGGCAGTGGCCGCACTGCTAGCCTAGCCACTGCCACCACAGCAGCCACTGACACAGCTCCATGTACTGCTGCTGTTCAGGGTGCAGAGGTGCCCAGGCATGCCTCTAATTAGATATTTTGTGCTGTCTCCCTGGTGGTCACATGATACATGACAAATTAATTAGTAGTTTTGTTTTGTTTTTTGGATAAAGGAAAAAAGTCATATCGGAATCCTAAACAAGCAAAAATTAAATAGGTTTTCTAAATTAATTAGAAAAAGGTTGCTCTAAGTGTCCACCAAGATCCGTAATTTTCTTTCTTTTCTTTTCTTTTCTTTCAAAGAAACTTGGTGCACTCTACCAGGATCAGGTATACCAGGGGTTTTCAACCCGGGGTATGCATAGATGGCTTCAGGGGGTACTTAGCAGCTGGTGCCACCGGTACTTCCCCCTCCCCCTCCTCCCCCTCCCTCTGCTCATTGATTGGATGCTGGGGAACTTCCCACTGCCCCAGCTGTCAGGGGTACACTGACCCAAAAAGGTTGAAAACCCCTGAGGTATACCATAGTAACCAGATAATGCTTATACAGCTCAGGCACAGATTTTTCTCCTTCCTATCTACCTCTGTGAATAAGATGCTCCAGCACGTCACAGTGACCATATTCAGCAGCAACTCCCAATGGTGTTACCCCATATCCATCTTTCAGGTTCACATTTCCACCATTTTTCAAAAGAAGAGAAACAATATCTTTGCAGCCTTGTTTTGCAGCTTCATGCATTGCTGACCAGCGTTTTGCACATGGTTGGTGGATACTGCAGTTGTGTTTAATCAAGGTGGATACCATTTCAAAAGATCCCCTTCTTACAGCTGAAAGAACAAAAAAGAAGAAGAAAGGCAAAGACACTATTAAATATGTTATTGCAAATGTTGCAAGGTATAGTTTGTCAGACTTAGAATACTTGTCAGTTTTAGCATTTTGAAATAGTTAAGCAGATCAACAACATGATTCAGACTTTTGCCATAGAAACCTGTGAACCAAATGCACTAGTAAGTAAAGGTGGAGTCAATTGTATACTGTAGATTTAAGCTGTCAGGGAATCACTGTAAAGGATGTACCCCACCAATCACCCCTGATTTCTGCAACATGTGTCAGGGTGTTTTTAAGCCTACCTCACAGGCGCTGAGTGTTGGCTGCAGCCAAGGATGGGGATTTTAACTGGGGTGTGCCAGTGCTCCTGCTAGGACTTAAAGCTGATGGTTCCTGGCTAGAAGGTCTTGCACCTCTGCTCAGGGTCAGACCAATCACCATATTTAGGCTTAGGAAGGAATTTTACTCCTTGGTCAGATTGGTATAAACTGTGGGGATTTGTGCTTTCTTCCATGGTGGGAAGCATGGCCCTCTTCCTGGGATTTCTTGAGTCTATATTAACAATCTTTTACAGAAGAAGGACATTGGCTGCCACAGTTCCCCTGCTTTACCTGTGGCAGGTTAGAGGATTATGTCTTGTGTCGTGTCAGGGTTGATGGTAGTTTTATGAAGAGTTTAGATTATGAATTGGTATAGGATGGTTTGAATAGGGATGATCCTGCCTCAGGCTGGGAGTTGCATTAGATGACCTTTGGAAGTCCCTTCCAGCCCTACCCTAAGATTCCATGATAAAATGTTATGGCATTCATGTAGCATTTGATGGGTATGTGAAACCAATCCAACTTGTGTTTTGAGGAAACAGAGACAGAAATATAGCAACACAAGTTTAAAAAAAAAGCGGGGGGGAGTGGAAGAATGGCTTTATCAGCTAACTACTTTGATTACAACACTGCTTTCCTTGCACCTTTCCTGAGTAGGACACATTCCCTGTCTTTGTCCTTCATGTTGCAACCTCCCAATGATTCTTACAGGCTTTACACATGGAAGGCTTGCAAGAGCAGTCTCCCAGTGAAAACAACAGAGCCGTCCCCTGTGTGGGGGGCAAATTGGGGCAACTGCCCTGAGCCCCGCGCTTTGGGGGGCCCTGCAGAGCCGGGTCAGCTTCGTATCTGGCCGTTCACCACCTCCTCCCCCCCCGCCTCTCCACCTCTGCCACCGCATCCAGACCCTGCACAGACTGATTTGCCCCGGGCCCTATGCCCTGCTATGGTCATCTCTGGGGAACAATATTATATAAATTCAAAACTCAGTATTTAGACCCACATTTCTGTCCAATATGGATAACATCAATTGTAATTTATGTCACAGCTGAATGTCAGAACATTGCCCTTTTCTATTAATGGTGTTGCAAACATTTACAATGTCCCCTTGGTTTTCTAACTGTATCCAACACATTTTGTCAGCTTCTAATGCGTAAAGTAATATTCACTGGTTACTACTAGGTAAGTTACAACTGACAATAGCCATACTTAAAGGTCAAATTCTGCCTTTTGGAGGTCCAAGTGTCACATTTTCCTGGATAACTGCACGACCCAAGAGCAGTCAACTGGCTGCAGGAGAATTTCCTATGCATGTACATTTTGCTAACCAAATCAAATGGTCAAATTGTAACGTGAATATCTGACATTAACATTTATACTTTTGTCTTCCATATGGCTCTATACGTATTCACTGGAAGTCTGCCAGAAAAGTTGGATAATCATTTGTATGTAATGGTCTAGGAATAATGCATCCTACCTTTGATTAGGGGGCTAGACTAGACTGACCATTGCAAGGCCCTCCAACTCTATGATTTTATGGTTTTGGTGCCTTATTTTGCATTTCTGCACTAGCTTCATACTTTTTATTTTACCCACAATGATACAATGCTGATTTCAATGCAGAATTTGATTAAATTTAATGACATGGATTGATCCTATGTTTTCTGACCTATCTCAATACTCTAGGAAGCTTGAAGATTGAAACAGTTAATAGTAAAACAAACTGGTAGAGAGCTACATATTTAAATGTGCATACAAATTAATCCATCACATACCATTTTTTGATTACTTGCTTTTAACAGGTCATTGGTTTTGGATAATTCTATTATTGGTTTTTAACTATTTTAACTACTTACAGTTAAATTGAGTTTCCTTATACACAACTGAGGGCAGAATTTATTCCCCTGGAGATATATCAGCCTTTACCCTTGTACCCAACTAAAGAACTCTTTAACTGACTGTTCTTTTTGTAGAGTTAAGGGAAAAAGTAATTAAATTAAAAGCAACTCTGAATTTCTTTAGTGATTCTACTCTGACTCCAGTGAAACTTGGTCTGAGTCTTTTGCTCAGTTCCTAATGACAACAAACTTATAGAAAGCTACACAACTAAAAAACCCCACCTTTCAGGAAATTATAAATGAAAATATCTAGGGGATAGTTGTGGGGGAAAATCCTTTTTCTTTGGTGTTACTAATAATTCTTTCTTCCTGGTAGTCCTAAGACAGCAAGAGTTGTCAGTATCTTATCTCCAATGTTCTACTGCTCTGCAGCTACTGGAGAAAATGGAGGAAATACAATAAAGGACATTCTAAAGGAAACATTTACAGATTCTTTGTAGATCAAGTTTTAATATTTTAATACATAATTGCTTCACTGAAATTCCTACCGCACGGAACTGACAAAAGTTAATACTCATTAAACTTAATATTTTAAACTTTAATATTTTAATAAGTCTGATTATTTTATCCCATTACATAGTATGGAAATTGTATTGATTTTACAGACTGATTTTCCTAATACTAACATTAGTATTTTCACTTTCAACAAGAACTGGAAACTGGTACCACAGATTATTCTGAAAGTGAAAAAACCCAACTCATCCAGAAAAAAAATCAACCTGTAAAAGTAATAAAAACTCAACAGTATATCAGGAAGAACTTCTTTATGGTAAGGGTTGCCAGAATCTGGAATGGGCTTCCAAGGGAGGTGGTGCTCTCCCCTATCTCAGGGATCTTTAAGAGGAGACTGGACAAGCACCTGGCTGGGGTCATATGATCCCAGCACTCTTTCCTGCCCAATGCAGGGGTTTGGACTTGATGATCTGTTGAGGTCCCTTCTTACCCTAACAACTATGAAACTATATATACTCCTACAGGCAACTCCCAAGCATAAATTGATGCCTTTGTGGGGCTGGACTCGATGATCTCACAAGGTCCCTTCCAGACTCTAATGTCTATGAAATCTATGAAAATGCACAGGGTTTCATTAAAATTTGTCCAGGCTCTAATTTAAAAAAAAGATACAGTCCTTAACAAGTGCTTATTACTTATGCTTTGAGAAGTTGCATGGGATCAAATTAATAAAGTTATTTAAGTGCCTAAAGATGTGGACAGGAGCTGTGAATAAAATTAATGGGAATTGTATTATTTTGAAAAAATCCTGCTAGGAACTACCTGCAGCTTTAAAAACCTGAACGTTGGAGCCTTAGTTGAAGCCCATTTAAGTTAATAGGAGTCCTCCACAAACTTCAATAACCTTGGGGTCAAGTCTTTAATATATGTTTAAGCATATTCTAAATAGCCTTGTCAAAAAACAAAATTTTGGTGAATTATTGTAACTGTGAATAGTGACACAATTCTGCTTGCTTGCTGGCTCGTCTCCCCTTAGGAGTTGGCAGATGCATGCTCAAAATGGCTCTGCAAAGGAACAGCTCATTACAGAATAGGGCTGGGTTGTACAGGCAGTGAAAATCTGAGAGTGGTGGGAGCTCATCTCCACTTTCCCCTGTTAAGTTTTATTTATTTCAGCATGTAATTTTGTTCTGTAAAGTAAAATGAAAATCATACACATCCAGGTAGCTTGCAACCCACTTAATTTGCACTGTTCGTAATAAAGAAACAAATCTCAACTGTTTTATCAGATGCAGCAGGAAAGAAAAGGATTCCGGTTACTGGTAGTTTGAATATTATTCAGTAAAAAAAGTAGCGTGATTTCTGGCTTCACATAAAAATTGGTAGAGCTTCCCTATTCCATTATTCAGCATGCTAGCTCCCACAAGTCCTTACTAGTACCAGTTCATATAATGTAAGAATCTTCTGCTAAATGGATCAGGATTTAAGAGATGTTTTCAATAAATCTTCAAGGCAACCCAGAAAGCATATTCTAGGCATTTTTTACTAAGAGTCTGATTGATTCCAAATTGAGCGTGGAACTGGAAGTCAGCCTGTGAGTCTTTGGTCATTGTGACTCAAAAGTTGGATTTTAGACCTGGAACTTGAACTGACAAATAGATATTTGTTTAAAAAAATATATAGGAGAGAAAGGGGAAAACTAGGATGGGTGTACTGCAATTTATTCCAAGTGTATGGTCTTTACTTAATTTTCCCCTGCATTGGAAAGCTGAAAGAATAGAAAGGCTAATACTTTTTTAACTCATTTAAAACAAAGAACAGAAAATACTTTAAGTAGAGATGCAACTATTGCCTCTCGAGCTGTGAAATGTAATGAAATATAACATGTCTTTCTCATCATTATATTTTATAAGAGCATGTTTAAAATACTTAGCATAATCTTTATGTCAGTAAATGTAACTCCTCAGTAAACACTAAGATGCTTTGAAGAAAGAGCAAGTTTTTTCTCTTCATGAAAGAAAAATGTTAAAATTTGTTTAAAAAAACCAGGGCTTCATTGCTTAATAACAGTTATTTTTTAAGTATTATTCCTCAACTTATAAAGTGTTATCCTTTCTATTTAGTGTCTGTAAGTTCAATTCCTGCTTTATAGTCCTTGTATATTTTAGCCCATGATCTCCTTTTAGATTTAAGAATATATGTGTTCTATTATTTGTCCTTATACGTGTATTGTTAATAACCTACAAATTAATTAACATGGGAAGAAATATAACATGATCACTTCTGCATCAAGCCCTTGTAATTTCCAGTATAGTCTTTTCTTGTGTTCACTTAAATCTCCCACTGATTTAAATAATTCAAGATCAGACCAAGAGGAATCAGTGGACTTGGAAAGTTTACCCTGAAAACTTAAGCAAAATGTTGGTTATTTGGTGGAAGCAAAATTCATGTTTCATTTTCACTCTAAAAGCTGAGCAATAGTTGAATCATTTTAGCTAATGGGAATACTCAAGTGAGTAAGGATTACTCTCATGAATAAGGATTTGTAGGGATGGGCCCCAAATCCCCTTGTAATGGTCAGCTTTTTGTCTGTAGGAAACGGACACAACAGTTCAGAATACTGAAAACTCTGCAAACCATATTAGCATGATTCATGGAATGGAAAAAATTACCAATGAGAAGAGGAGTTTCTCCTTTATTGTTTGTGGTATTTGACCAAACACCCTTTTCCAGCAATGTTCTTACGTTTTTCACAAGACCAGCTTTTGCTGCCAAAGTTAGTGGTGTTTCTCCATCACATGTTTTGTATTCCCACATTGTTTTATAAGATGCTAAAATGAATAAGATGAAAATATAATACACAATTAAAATGACAGGAATTAGGACACAAAGCACACAATACAAATGCCACATTGGTAACCACCTTCATGAAAATAACTTTGCAACTATTTAAACTACTTACTTAAGAGTTCTGCTATAATGACTAAGTACTGAAATGACTCATGTTGACCTAGTGCTCTCATTTGCTGAATAAGTGTAGATTTCTGAATTAAGCCATTAAAAATGACCAAGTACTGTGCAGACACAGGTTCATTGAAGTAAATCAACCTGTGCCAAGTTACAGGAGCTAAGAATCTGGTCAGTGTGTTTGAATGACATGGACAAGATGCTTCATTGGGTGCTTTGCCCATATTTTTGCAGCGGCTGAGTCTATTCTTTTGTTAATTTGTTTTTTTTTTAACTTTTTTTTTGCTCTGATCACATATCTTCCGCATCTAGTAGTCTTATGTGATATTTTGACCTCCCTTACCATCCAGAATGATTTCAAGTACTTGTTGAACTGGCTGAGCAGCAGCTTCATGCAGTGGAAACCACCCTTTTTCATCAGCTTCATCCAAAGCATACTTATGTTTCACATAATCTTGAAGCTCAAATACTTGGCCTAAAAAATAAATTAAAAAAGGATTTAAAAAGTATTACTAGCTCAGACCTTTCTATGGTAAATCTTTTATTCTAATATTTGTACCTTGTCTTATGGCAGCTACCAGCTTCCTATTTTGCTCACTGGCTGGTATAAATCTATTAAAGGGAGAACAGAAGATAAAAATGTAAACAAATACAGAAGCTTTAAGATCATGTTAAAGCACATTTTATATTTTAATCACTTTCCCACCCAGCCCGTGGACTATGCCAAGTGTACTTAAAACACATCAGCTACAAATTGTGATTAGCTTGGTACCTTGTTTCAGAACTCAGAAAAATTAGAAAGAAATTGAAAATCTGAGTGGGTCTCGTCTGTAGACCTCATCTGAACATGTACAGACGTGTTTGCTTTTCCAGTAGAAACCACCAGGGTACAGACATTCAAGATTGTCTTGCCAGACCAAAACTTGCCACATTAAGCGCATCTACATGCTCATTAAAGTGCCACAGTTACTGTGCATTAAATTGAGTACCTGTAATAACAGGTACTAACATAATGCATAGTAAACAGCGCTACTGCAAAATAGCACCAGCACATACCTTTTAATTTTCTGCTCCCACTTGGCTGGAGTAGTAGAGAGCTGCCCAAGTGACAGACTGTCTTCTGTGGGGAGGAGGAGGAAAGTGGGAGCAAAGCACACTGAAATGCCAGAGGGCTGTGTTGTGGCTTCTCTCAGAAAGGTAAGTATACAGGCATTTAGTCTCCTTGGAGAAACTTTCCCAGGGGTGATTTAATCAGGTTATTTTTCTCTCAGAGGGTGCATCTACACGAGATGCTAAATGCACAGTAGACTAATTCTACTACACATTAGCACATCATGGTGAAAGCCGTGCTAATGCGCTAATGCACAACAGAATTAATCTACTGTGCATTAGCATCACTTCAAACAGTTTTGCTGGAAACAGACTTTGGGTTTGGTACTCGTGCTTAGGAATACAGGAAGGAAAGTAAGGGAGGAAGCCTGGGAAGAAAGGTATGCCTTATATTCTTTTACATCCCCTTCCTTCTTTCAAGTGCTAGATTATTTGTGTTGTCTAATTGTGACCATTTGGGTTGTCTGAACAGTCTCCTAGACATTTAACAACTCACATGAGAAAACGGGAGAATTCAGCAGGTTGTCAACTGGCTAATTCAGTGGTGTCAAAAATAGAGCTTGTGGGCTGGATCCAGCTCATGGAACTCTTCTGTCTGACCCACTGGTCTACTAGTGGGCTACCATAAGTTGGGAGTGAGGCTATCTCAGGGTATGTGGCCTGCTCCAGATTTGGGCAAGGACATGGCCCCATGAGATTAACATTGCCCCACTTGCCCTGTGGCCTCTTCACCCGTTGCTGCTTGGCTCCATCACCACCACTGCTTGGTTCCACTGTCACTCCCCCATCACTGCTGAATCCCAGCCACTGGACTCCTGCCACTAGATCTACCATAGCCACTGTTGGCCCTGCCCCTATTACAGCTGCTGGACCTGCAGTTCCAGCCCGGAAGGAGCACTGTGGTCTGGATCCAGTGTAGTTCCTGGTGTGAATTTGACAGTCCTGGTCTAAAACTGACTAGTGATCAGCTGATCTTCCATAAATAACAGCACTGCATACTGCAATACAGTACAAAAATGACTGTTCAGTACTTACGAGCATATGGAATCAGATAAGGAATCAGATAAAATAGTTCACACAGCACTCCCTACCGTGCCTACACTGTTTCCATATCTAAGCTCACTTTTTTAAAGCAAGCTTGATATCTTTAAACAGTGTTGTACTGTGCACTGTAGATATTTCTTCAGGAACATAGGAGCCAAAATATTATTGAAAGTCAGTGGGACTTAGGTTCCTAAAGGTTACAGTCACCAAGTGGACTATACAGTTGGTCCGATAACAGATATCACCAAAAAAACCCTCTTGTTTCTTGCTAATCAGTTTGGAGAGTGCCATTGTATTTTCTCCATCCTGGTCAGAATTTTCCACAGAAAGCCTTTCAAATATTGTTTCAGTCAGAGAACACATAAAATAGAAAAAAAGCAATTGTTACTTTCTTCAGAAAGTGGCTTAATTTTATAGGACTGGAATGAAAAAGACATTTACATTTTGGTTGCCATATTCCAGGGGTATTAAAGATATAGTCCATGGGCCAGATTGGACCTGCAGAGCTCCATCCAACCTCTGGTGCTACCCCTGGCTCTGAGTTAATTTGCTGTGTGCAGGGCCCAGGATGCGTTGCATGTGGTGCCTTCTCTGGCCAGTCCAGGACTCTGCTGTACGTGGTACCCACTCCAGGACCGATGCTATACACAGCACCCACCCTGGCTAGTCTACAATATGTGCCGCACATGACACCCACCCTGACCAGTCTGGGATGTATTCTGATTGTGGCACTGTAGAAGCAGGACTCCTAGAAGTCTCCACACCCTCCTCAGTACCTGGGGGAAACGCAGAAGCCTGGTAAAGGCTTGAGAGTACCAGACACTCCCACAGGGACAGTGGCAGTGGCTGAGCAGCAAGGAAAACAGGAGCCCCTCTTTCTGAGTTTCTGCTCATTCCACATTTTAGGACACCCAAGAGCCAGCAGTATACCCAAACATTCAGCAGGGGTGAAGCAGCATGGAGGGGTTACATGGAGCCATGTTGTGATGAGAGCCTGGTGGACACAAGCAAGAGTGGTGAGAAGGGAACCTCTGCAGTTCAGGAGCTTGGAAGAACACCCAATACCAGGTGCCTGGGTCCCCAGAAAAGCAGCAGGGAGAGAGACCCGTGAGTCCCTTGCCAAGCCAGGTATAGAGAGGGAAGTCTTAGCATTGGGATTGGATGGGGGAACAGTGCCTGCCAGACCCTGTGAGTTGTCACCTGGGAATAGAGGTGACTTTGAATGAATTAAGAGTATTGGAGCAATTGATGTAATTGGATTGATTTAAAGAATAACTGGTGAAGTTAATTGAATTAATGGATTCACCCCATTTATAGCCAATGAAATTAATTGAAGTACTTGAATTATTTAAGAAGTTGCTGGTGAAATTAAACAGACTGTTTGATCTATCTAATGAACTTCCAAAAAAATTAATTGGATAGATTGGTTGATTTAATAAGATGCTGGTGAAATTAATTGAACTGTTTGATTTAATGAACAGATAAAGTAATTAATTTTACTGATTGATTGATTGATTGATTGATTGATTGATTGATTGATTGATTGAATAAGCTGCTGGGGAAATTAATTGGGATAATTGATTTACTTAATGAGCAATGAATCTGGGCATGAATAGATGTCCTTGGAGGATGAATGAATGCTAGGATTCTTTTTCACTTTATATTGATTGTTATTTATTTATAAGCCATCACTTCGATGGAAGCACAGGCCAATACGATCTCACCCCAGACTGACATCATCTTTGTTCAAACCCGTGTTGGTAGCATCTGGCAAGCTAACCTAGGGACTACACAGCCTGGGGGCTGGAAATTAGACACCAGTACGATATTTGGTTGGCATGTGGAAGTGGTGTGAGGAGAGGCGGAGCCCCATATATCAGCCTCACATGTGACCTGTGTGAATTACAACTGATGACCAGGAATCCCTCCATCATTAATCATAGCATGGCAGGTAAAGAGAGGGAAAAAGTTTGTGAGAACAGCACGTTGAGAGCCAAGCTGTCTAGTCCAAAGAGTCGCCATCCTAGTGCACACATATTATAGCACAGGGTGTATTGTCAACACTGCTCACAACTTGGTGCATTGGCTGGGAATGGAGAAGAAAACCCGGCTGGGGAAGGTAGGATAGAGGCATGACAAGCCATGATGTCACAACCAGATTTACTAAGCCAAACACTTCACACCATTAGTAAGGTGTTGGAAGTACAGCAACACCAGGAGGCTCACCAACAAGAATAGATGCAACATGACCTGTCATTCTTCAAAATGCTGAAGATGAGAAAGGATGATGATCCTAAAGCCTATATAAAAGCTTTTGAGTGAACAGCCTTACAAGATGGATTAGAAAGGGCACACTGGGCTAGCCAGCTCAGGGCCTTGGTTATTGGGAAGGCCCAAGCTGCATATCAAACCCTAGCATGTGATGGAGCTTGTGATCACAAGAAGGTAAAGGCAGAAATCCTGTACCAGCTGGAGATAACACCTGAACACTATTGGTGGCTGTTTCACACAAGGAAGAGTCAGGAGCATAAGAGGCCTCAAGTCCTAGTGCAACTACGACAGGATTTGATGAATAAATGGGTACAACCTTCGGTTTATGACTAAGAGGAGTTAGCAAATCAAATTCTGATGGAACAGTTTTTATGTGACCTTGAATAAAACACCCAGTACTGGGGGCTAAGGAGACATTTACCATGGAATTTGGAAGAGGCTTTGAAGCTGGTGGAGGCTTTTGCCATGTTGGAGAGTGACCATGTCAAGGAGCAGATTGGAAAGAGGGCAGGCCCCAACATTGGCAAAGAAGAGGAGAGGAGACATAAGTCAGGTCAGCAGGGGCCCCAGGAGATCATTTGCTACAGGTGCAGCAAAATGGATCACATCACTAGAGTGCCCCCTTAACATGATGAACAGTGGAGACATGGAGGGCTTCCCCGAGTTGCCAGAGAAAGACCTAAAGAGGGAGTGGAAGTGAGGGACTGCAGATGTGGGTGTAATGAAGAGACCGTGGTGTGGAATCAACCTGCCATGACAGCTCTGATCAGTGGTTAGGGCCATGCTAGACACCAGTTGTGCACAAACAATGGTGCAGGCAGATTTGGTTCCCCAACAGTTAGTCAAGCCAGTGGAGCCAGTAAAAATGGCTTGAACGCTCGGTGAATATGTTCAATATGAGAGAGGTTTTATTCCTCTGAAAGTCCTAGGATATCAAGGCAAGATGAAGGTAAGATTGTCACCATGATTAACTTGTGACATGATTGTAGGACGTGACTGGCCTTTGTTTTATAATATCCTTGAGCAGGTCAGACCACAGGAGAAAAAGTGGGTGGGGCAGAGGGCTGTGTCCCAGAAATGTATGGTTGGGGGATGAAGGAGCTGGCCCTCAGCTGTGGAGGAGGAAGGGATAGATTTGGAAGAAGGGATCAGTGGAGCCCAATTCAGAGATGCACAAGGGGATGAAGAGGATTTAAAAAAAAATCATGATAGTGAAGTAGCATGGATTGAAAGAAAGGTGTGTCCAGAACTGAGTGGATGAGATCCCTGCTATGAGGTAAGAAACAGCTTATATCATGTCAAGCAGGAAAGGGGGGAGGGAGAAAAGTTCACACAGTTGTTGGTACTCACGCTGTTCTGTAAGACCCTGTGGTGGATAGTGCATGCAGCACCTATGGATGGCCATCTTGGCTGCACTAAGACCATGGCCCGGATCACGCAGTGGTTTTTTTGGCTGGGTGTGCATGAGATTATTGCAAGTCTGTGTGCCTCTTATGCTGGATGTTAACTGGTCTGTGAAGTCAGACCACCCAGGGCTCCGCTGCAGCTGATGCCCATTATGGCCACCCCTTTTGCAAGAATTGCCATGGATATAGTGGGGTCACAACCTAAGAGGAGCATGGGGCATCAATATATACTTGCTATAATTGACTATGCTAGCTGGTACCCTGATACTGTACCCTGGCTCTTGCATTGCAGAAGAGCTCCTAAAATGGATATCTAGGGTGGGTATCCCTCAGGAGATTATAACAGATCAGGGTACTAATTTTATGTTGAGGGCACTAAAGAATGTTTGCCAGGTCCTGGGGATAAAACAACTCTGCTGTATTTCATTCTTTCATTATACAGTGCCTGACTGACAAATTAGCTAATATAAATAATAGCCAAATAAATTTTAACTGGTTAAGATGACATAAAGAACTCTTGTGATTTCAATGGTTCAATATCTTAAAGAACTTTCTATAATCTCACTACTTGTCCATAAATTTACAGTACCTTTCCTGATAATTGGTAGATTCTGGTTGACTGACTTCAGTTGATTCTTGAATGCTTAGTTGAACTGCATAAGCAGTGAGATAGTCTTCATCAAAATCTTCATTTCCCTCCATTATCTTTTACGGAATATCGAGCTGTTGTCAGGAAGAAGCATAACAATATACCTTTAGGGCTCTGCTACCTACTTTCATGGTGAATATTATTTACAATGGGAGTAGTTGTATCTGAATAACTGATTGTGGTAAAAGGTACTATTCTATGTGGCCCTATGATCAGATGTAACAAAGTAGAAAACTATTTACAAATATACTGGAGAATAAAATCTGGTCATTCACACTGTTTTCTGCTAATTCATGGTATATAAAGGAGAAAAATTTTACTTGCAAAAATATTGACAGAAAAGAAAATACTCTCAGAAATATTTGAACTGGGAGAAATGCATGAATTTGGAAAAGCTTGTTTTATTAAAAAAAGCTCTTTTATCAATGCAATAGATTTTTCTATTACAAATATTCACTGATAATTTGTGAACAATAAAAGAGACTCTTTCTATTTATGAAGCTTAAGTCATCCAACCAAGGATTGTGTGATGTATTTGACTGGTTATACTGCATAAGTAATGAATAGCAAGCACTCAAAGCATGTCCTTATTAAAAATTCATAATCCAAAATTTGCATTTACAAAGTATTCATGAGCAATTACAAAAAACAAATTTGTAAAAATAATGACCAAATTATTAATAATTCACAAAAACAAAAGGAACAATCTTCACTTCAATAACTCCGAACAAATAATTGGAGCAGTTCTAACCAAGATCTCACAGTAAGATTTAGAGTTTAGAAAATGTCATATTGATTTATATAATAGCACTGACAAAATATAAGTACTGGCTAGTTTAATCTTTGCATGTAGCAGGGTGTGTTTACATGCGCATCTAATGTGAAGCAATAACCTCTGGAGCAGTCTGAGCTGGAGCAAAACTACACCTGGGTGCAGCGTCTACACGTGTCAGGCATAGCAGCAATCTGAGCCACGGCAGAGCAGTTTACACCAGGGCTGCTCAGCCCTCGGCTCTGGGTGATGGTGTTTGGCAGCAGAGGGGCTGGCTGGGGCACAAGGTTGCTGAATGTGCATAATTGTGTGGCTAGGTGGCAAGCAGGAGTCTGGCCCCTGGTTGGCTGGGTTGACCAGGCTCAATTTATGCCTGCAGTCACTGTCTACACCTGCATTTAATCACAGTAAATTACTATCTTACAGCAGCATTAATTAGTTTACTATGGCCTAATACCATCATAGCTGGGGACAGACATTCCATATAAACCAGTTTAAGTAATCAGAAACTGGTTTAAACCTGTAACAGAATAGATGTTCAGTGCACATAAATGAATTTGAGAATGGCTGAAACCGGTTTGAGATAAACCTGGTTAAATGTAGTAATCAGACTTAACTGATTTGGCTCAAACTGGTTTATGCAGTGTCTGTCCCAGACCCCTTGCTGATTTAAGATAAACCAGACACCCCTAGCATCCCGACATGCTCTCTGGGCTGGGAGGGGCTCTCTGCTCCACAGCAGGGCTGGCCCCTCCCCTCTGCTCCTTGGCTTAAGCTCAAGAGACTGCAGGCTGCTTCCCCTCTCCCCTCACCGCTCTCTGCTAAGCAGGAGTTCCCCTCTCCTCTGCCTTGCTGAGAGGTGTCTGTGTATTAGCGTGCAGACCATATGCTGGCTACAGTGGTACTGAATCAACAGGCAGAATCAACAAGTAGCTGGTAGTGTCCCTCTGTTGTTTTATTAATTGGGAGATAAACACTGTTATCACTTCCCTGCTGGGCTAATCACAGCATCCTGCCAAGCCTGGCCATGCCTTTCTCAGTTTCATGCTGTGGAAGGGAGGGTTGCTCTAGCACCCTCTGGCTTCTAGCCTGAGTCACTGCAGGCACATGCCTGCATTTTTGGGGTGTCTGTTTGGTTACAAAACTGATTTAGCCTAGTCAGGTTAGACTAACCTGCAAAGATTGAATCAATTCAGGCTCAGGTTTTTTGAATGTCTGTCCCTAGCCCAGATGCGTAGACAGTGACACTTTACTCTGCAGCTAATTAGTTTACTCTGCAGTTAAGCACATGTGTAGACACAGCTTCAATATACATTCTTCTGGGACTACACAAGCCCTATTGTTCTGCACATCATGAGAATGCTTTTGTGTCTTTAGCAGACATGAGATACGCAAAAAAACACATTCAAATCTTAGTTTATTTTTAGAACTGTCAACCAACATTTTCCCCTGGTCTGTGAAATGAGATTATAAGTCTCTGCATTATTTTTGCAGTCCAGAATTGTACTACAAATTCATGTAACTCTTCTAGACAGGTCAACGTGATGTTCAATATGTTTCCACATCAAACTCTTAGTGAATATTTCCAAAAAAACAGAAACAAGAGCAGGGGTTAGGCAGCTCAGAGGATTAGTAATACACAACACAACACCTTTTAACTATAGTCACCAGTTTAAATTCAGCTGGCTCAGTTCACCAGCCCTAATTCTGATTGTATCTCAGCATGTATTTTGCTAGTGATGTGACATCAAACAATAAACCTGCTAGTAAATAACAACTGAAAAATTGTCCCCTGGGCTAGGAACAGAAACCATGATCAGAAACCAGTTCAAATCTTTAACACAACAGGGCTAGGGACAGAAGTTATACATACATCGGTTTATGTAATCAGAAACTGGTTTAAACCTGTAACAGAACAGAAGCTCAGTGCACATAAACCAGTTTTAAAATGGCTGATAAGATAAACATGGTTGAATATAGTATCAGACATAACTGATTTGAGTCAAACTGGTTTATGGAACTTCTGTCCCACACTTCTTCCTCATTTAAGTTAAATCAGAGTCCCCCAGGATGCTTTCCAGCCCTGGACTGGGCTGTGCTGTCCACTCCAGAGCATTCCACTCCCTACCTAGAGCAATGAGGGATGGCTGACAAGAAGGAGTCGGGGAAGCCCAGCAAGGGATGCAGTCCAGTCTGCAGGGAGGACTACCCTCCCCAGGCAAACCCCAGCTGGGGTCTGGGCCCAGGGAGGTGGGGCTAAACACCCCTTCCCCCTGCTCAAACTTACTGCTGACTACAAATGTGGACTACAAATCCCAGAGGCATCTGGAAGCAGGAAGAGGAAGTGATGAGCAATCCTGCAGAGTCTTGCTGCTATAATTCTGGACTGCAAATCCCAGAGATGTCAGGGCCAGCAGGAAGAGGACGTGAACACACCGCCACAGAGCTGTGCTCTAGCACTGCCCCCCCACTCCCCACTGCAAGCATGTGGCTGCATTTCCTGAATCAAAGGTAAATGTCTGGTCACTTCTGTTTCAATATAATCTGTGCAGTTTAGACTAACCTACAAAGAATGAATCCCTTCAGCCTCAGGCTTTTTGACTGTCTGTACCTAGCCCAGAAGTTCAGTGCACATAAACCACTTTCAAAATGACTGAAACTGGTTTAAGATAAACCTGGATGGATGTATCAGACTTAACTAATTCAGGTTAAATCATTTTTTTGAACTTTGGTCCCAGATCCCCTCCACATTCAAGTTAAATTACAGTCCCCCAGCATCCTAGGATGCTTTGCACCTCCCCCACAACACCTCTCAGCATGGGTGACTGATGCCTCCTGAGTCTGGGGGGGCACCCGCAGAAGCTGCCGGCAGTGTTGGCGGAGCTGGTGAGCTATGCGTGCAGTGGCAGGGACAAAGCTGGCAAGTTCCTGCCGACATCGCTGGCAGCATTGGCAGCAGGGATGGCTCTGTCAGGGGGGCACATGCCCTCCTGCCCCTGCCCCATGTGTCACCTATGCCTCTCAGGGTGGGCGAGCTATCCTTGGCCCAAGCTGTCTGCTCTGGCTGAGCAGGGAGGTATGCTCTAGCGCTCCCTAGCTTCTGGCCTAGGCCACTGCAGGCACCAAAAGTGAATGTCTGTTTATTTGCTTATCAGTTCTATCTACGCAGCTTAGACTAACCCATAAAGACTGAATTGACTCAGCCTCAGGCTTTTTGGCTATCTGTACTTAGCCCTTGTGTGAAGCTAAAGTAAGAAATACCCTCTTCTGGAGTTTTGCAAAATTTAAAAATGAGATATTTTATAACTTAAATGTTAATAACTTTACAAAACAATATACCTGTTAGAGAGAAGTAGTTAGCCATGTTAGTCTGAAGTCAGGCAGAAGGCAGGTTAGAGATGCACCTTATAGACTAACTTAGTGGTACTCAACCTCTGGCCTACAGGCTGAATATATCCAATGGGGGCATGTCATCCATCTCTTAGGGCTTCCCATGGTGTAAGGAAATTTGGCAGTGGGGGAGTGGTGGCAACATTAATGGCATCACTTCCCTGCTGCCAAATTTCTGGACCCATGGGGAGTGCTATGGGCTGGATGATATGGCCCTGTGTTGGATCACAGCAGCGCACAGCATTGCTCTTTGGCTAAATCTGGTGCATGGAACCAGGCCAGTAGATTGTGCCCAGATCTAGCATGCAGGGTTGTGCTGGCACACCACATTGCACCCACAGACCAACCCCATGCACCAAATCACACTTGATCTGGCTGACAGACTCATCCTACCTGTGAGATCTGGCCTATGGACTGACCCCATCCCACTCATCCTGCCTGCAGGGCTGGAAGGTTAAGTGCCACTGGAACTAAATCAGTGATGCATAGGCTTTGTTGAGCCTTAGCTCACACAGTATACCTATTAAATATACCTACCAAACTCCCTAGCTGTTACAGCAGCATCTCAGTGCAGATTTAGAGCTGGATCCTATTTCACTTGATGCACATACATGGCTTGTACACAGCCACACAATGGCAGTTTTCAGCCCTTCTGTGCAGTAAGTGATTCAGTTCCAGGTGTGCAAACTGGCTCACTGTGATCTAGCTAGGTAGATATGTATCAAGATGGGACTGACCAGGTGTGTGTGTAACGCTGGGAAAATTCTGACATTTTAATCAGAGAAGAAACACAAGCAGGGTTGTGTGGGAAGGACAATAGCAAAATGGCAATCCTTCCTACATTTTAGCTCAGGAGACTTGTGGTTATGACGATTGCCCTGGGAACAGAAAACCTATATTCCAGCCTTCCCTCTATCCCACATAAAATGTCTGAATCTTCATCCCTTGTTTTCCAGCAAAGTAGTTTAATCACCAGGCCAGTGTAGTATTACTCAATCCTGTCTCCTGTCTTCCCTTCATCTGGACCACTCAAGCCAAGACAGGAAGATATATGGGGCAAGGGGAAAAAAAAAGCCAAAAGCAGTCAGGAAGATGGATGTTGGGTTGGATAATAGTGGAAGGGGAGGGGCAGGTTCCAGCCTGGACCTTTTGTTTCCAATGGACCAGAAACTTCCAGTGTTCATCTATTTTATCCTGTGTAATATTAAATGCAAGGTAATGCAAGGTCCGATGTATCAGCTTCAAGAACAGGATAGAAGAGGGGTCTGAGCAATGCCTAGTTTCAAGCCTGGTGATTAAAGCATTTTGCAGGGAAGCAGGAAATGCAGGTTTAAACACTCCCTAGGTCAGGTCTCCCATTTGAAGGAAGAGTGCCCTAATAGTTTCAGCTATTGGGATAAAAGATAGGAGGGCTCTCCCCTTCTTCCATGTTTCTTCCTGCAAGTGTGAGCACAAGGTAATTCTATTCTGCGTAAGTACTAAAAGCAAAAGTGATGCAGCAAAAGTGATACATGTGCCATTTAAGCATGTAAAGAAAACCAATATTTAGCTCTTAATTTTTATATCAGACAGACAAGAGAAAAGATATGACATGTTAGGGAACTCTAAAAAGGTGAGTTTTAAAGTAAGACTCCCAAAATAAGCACATACTTTATTTTATTGGTGTTGTACAACTATTAATAAATCATATTAAACAAGTATTGTTAATTAACTCTCACAAAATGGTCAATGTGGGCATCCAGCTGACATTATTACTGCTACTAGAATTCTGTCAGAATGATTCACAGGTCACTATATAAAATAACTCTCTGCATATGAAGTGTTAACCAGATTTTTTGAAAAAGATGTTTTGCAGTTTGGTGCCAAATTAGTTATTCAAAATATCATATTCAACTACTGCAGTAAATGCTGTATTATATAGCATATTGTGTTAGAGCCTATGAAGCCCAACCAGATCAATAATGACTTAGGATCAGGATGACTTGGAAGTTAAAAATCTCTCTCTACAGGATTCAGATTCCAAGCTTTGGCAATGCTATCAGGCTACCACTCTACATGAATCCATGCTTCTCCCAGTGTTCACATGAGGCTCTTGGCCCACGCTTGTCACTCCTAAGGTTGGGTCTCTGAAGGTAAATGGAAACATTAGCACAGCCCTATGGCCATTAAAGGTAAACATACACATCTTTTGCTTTTACTGCCAGCTCTGACCACAATAACTTCTAAAAATAAAAAATAGCTTTCAGGGACACATAAATCTTTTTTTTTTGGCTCAACAGAACAGGGCTTTATGTAGTTCATAATAGACTGTTCTAGTCCATTAGATTCTCCACTCCCTCCTTTTGTGTCTCTACATAACTATCCAAAAAAAGATTTCACACACTGGCTAATTATCCAATGACCTGCTCAGCAGAGTGCAGACATATGCTCCACAATCTTTTACTGTACTGCAGAGGCTTAACCATGAGCAAAATATACTGCATGTAACAGTTTTGTTCCACAGAAGCTAAATTGTGAAGTCCTAACTTTGGTAAAACTCTCTGGACAAACAAGAATGGTTATAAGGACTCCAGATTTTGACTGACATTCCTGGAACGATTAAGAGCAATATAACTCTATATTACTAAAAAAAGAAGAATTCCAAGGAGGCTTTGAATCTCTTCACAATCAAAAAGCTTGCAAAATCTTTCCTTTTTAAAGTAACACAAAACAAAGATTTAGACATCTATTTTCACATTGTTCTCCAGGCTTTTTTTAGCAAAGTAAAAATCTAAAGTTGAACTTTCCAAGAGGCTAATCCAAAACAGAAGATATCTTTTTTAATCCTGCAAAGTAGCCTGTTTTCCAAATCTTCTCCTAAAGCTCTTCTTAAAGTAAATACCCATAAGTATACCAACATGTGCAAGAGTATCTCAAGACAAATGTATAACAGATAAAATCATATCAGGAAGTCCAATAGAGCTGAGAGCTGGCAGCCTGACTGAAACCAATAAAAGAAAGGAAATTTAAGAGTGAAGGCTAAACCTATGCCCTTCATCTCATTATTGTTGGCTGTGCATTTGATTGGCAAACAGGAGTACTTCTGGGTTGATTTCCCCCCCCCCCCCCATGTTTATTTTTCTTGTCATCTTCACGACTATGTCTATGACTTCAATGACATCTTAAAATCTTTCCTACTCATTTGAATGGAGTAAACAATATGAAGAAACAAACAAGTGTACATTGTTTTGTATAGGGCAGCTCTACTTTGCAAATAGTGGGGGGGGGAGCCTAGCTCTGTGACCTCTTCCAAGCACTCAGTAAAAGGTGAGAAGTTTTTAGAATAAGCACACATTGAAAATCCACAGTAAAGCCACATGATTAATTTGTCCGTGTGTGTCCATAGTCATAACAGTGAGAAAATTAATAGTATTAGCACTTAAAATTTCCACTAGAGCCGTCTAATGGTCATATGTGTAAAGACTAGGTTATAATGTAAAATGCTACCTTTCTTTACACCTTACCTCATGCTCAGAACAGTGTCCATTGGTAGGTATCATGTATAGAATCATAGAAAGTTAGGGTTGGAAGGGACCTCAGGAGGTCATCTAGTTCAGCTCCCTGCTCAAAGCAGGACCAGCCCCAACTAGATCATCCCAGCCAAAGCTTTGTCTAGCTGGGTTTCAAAAACCTCTTAAGGACAGAGATTCCACAACCTCTCTGGGTAACCTGTGCCAGTGTTTTACTACCTTCCTAGTGAGAAAATTCTTCCTAATATCAAACCTAAACTTCCCTTACTGCAACTTGAGACCATTGCTCCTTGTTCTGTCATCTGCCACCACTGAGAACAGTGAAGCCCCCTTCAGGTAGTTGAAGGCTGCTATTAAATCCTCTCTCAGTCTCCTCTAGACTAAGCAAACCCATGATATTCTTGCAAGCAAACTAAGGAAGTATGGGTTAGATGAATGGATTGTAAGGTGGACAGAAAGCTCATAGAATCATAGGGCTGGGAGGGACCCCAAAGGATCATCGGGTCCAGCCCCCTGCACGAGCAGGAAAGACATCTGGGGTCAGGTGACCCCAGCCAGGTGACTGTCCAGTCTTCTCTTGAAGACCTCTAGGGTAGATGATTGCACCACCTCTATGGGGAGCTTACTCCATAGTCTGGACACCCTAGTTGTGAAGAAGTTTTTCCTAATATTCAGCCTGAAACTATCTTCCGGGTGTTTGTGACCATTGCTTCTAGTTTTCCCCCAGGGCACCCTGGTGAACAGTTTTCACTGAGCCCCTGATATAGGCTCGGTGAAAACGATATAGATGCCTCTGATATAGCGGTAAGCCACAATCAGGTCCCCTCTCAGCCTTCTTCTCTTTAGGCTGAAGAGTCCGAGATCCCTCAGCCTCTCCTTATATGGATTGCCATGCAAGTCCCTGATCATATGGGTGGCCCTTCTCTGGACCCTCTTGAGCTTTAGCACATCCATGTTGAAGTGTGGCACTCAGAACTGGACACAATACTTCAGCTGTAGCCACACCAATGTTGAGTAAAGCGGGAGAATCACTTCTTTGAATTTACTGGAGATGCATCGATTGATGCATGCCAGAGTTCTATTGGCCCTAGCAGCTACTGTGTCGCATTGTGGCTCATATTCATGCTGGGCTCTATTGTTACCTCCAGATCCCTTTCATCTGTAGTGCTGTTCAGGGTAGCGATGCCCAGTCTGTAGGTGTGCTGGGGATTCTTCCTTCCCAGATGCAGCACTTTGCATTTCTCTATGTTGAACCTCATCTGGTTCCATTCTGGCTAACATGCTAGCCTGCCTAGGTCTGCTTGTATATACAGCCTATCTGCAGGTGTGTCCGCACAACCCCATATCTTGGTGTTGTCCTCGAACTTGGCCAATAGGCTTTTCACCCCCTCATCCAGATCGTCGATGAAGATATTGAACAACACTGGGCCAGGTACCAACCCCTGGGGTATGCCACTGCCCACATCTCTCCAGGACAACAATGATCCATTCATCTGGACTCTCTGCATCCTACCCTGCAACCAGTTTCGCACCCACTTGATGGTCCTGCAGTTGAGCCCGATATCTCGTGGTAGTGGCCAAGTCAAAGGCTTTCTGGAATTTGAGGTATATGATGTCAACCACTTTTCTCTCGTCCAGGTAATGAGTCACCTGATCATAGAAAGAAATGAGGTTGGTCAGACAAGACCTGCCCACAATGAAGCCATGCTGGCTGTCATTCAGTATCATGCCTACTGATTGTTACATATAGCCTCTTTGATGAATGTTTCTAGGACTTTTTCTGGAATAGAAGTTAAGCTAATTGGTCTGTAGTTTCCCGGGTCTTCATGCTTCCCCTTCTTGAAGATGGGCACAACACTGGCCCTCTTCCAGTCCTCTGGGATAATTGAGTTCAACAGCTGAATGGATTATTGGGTTCAACAGATAGCGCTCAATGGCTTGATACCTAAATGGCAGTTGGTATCAAGTGGAGTGTCCCAGGGGTCAGTTCTGAGGCCAGTTTTGTCCAATATCTTTAATAATGACCTGGAAGATGAGATGGAGCACACCCTCAGCAAGTCTGCATATGACACCATGCTGGGGAGAGTAGTAGATACACAGAAGTGTAGGGCTAGGATTCAGAGTGTTGGACAGATTGGAGGATTGGGCCAAAGGAAACCTCATGAGCTTCAACAAGGACAAGTGCAAAATCCTGCACTTAGGATTCAAGGACAAGTGCAATCCCATGCACCAGGACAGGCTGGGGGCTAGCTGACTGAGCAGCAGTCTTGTAGAAAAGGACCTGGGGATTACAGTGGACAATAAGTTGAATATGAGTGTGCCTTGTTGCCAAGAAGGCTAACGGCATACTGGACTGTATTAGTAGAAGCACTGCCAGCAGATCAAAGGAAGTGATTATTTCCCTCTATTCAGCACTGTTGAGGCTATATCTGGAGACCCCCACTACAGAATGGATGTGGACAAGTTGGAGAGAGTCCAGTGGAGGGCAACAAAAATAGTTAGGGAACTGGGGCACATGACTTATGAGGACAGGCTGAGGGAACTGGGCTTATTTAGTTTGCAGGAGAGAAGACTGGGGAGGGGGGTTGATAGCAGCCTTTAACCACTTGAAGGGTGGTGCTGAAGAGAATGGAGCTGGGCTGCTCTCAGTGGTATCACATGACAGAACAAGGAACAATGGTCTCAAGTTGCAGCAAGGGAAGTTTAGGTTGGATATTAGGAAAAACTTTCTCACTAGGAGAGTGGCAACGCACTGAAACTAGAGAAGAGGATTTAAGGCCCAGCTCAACAAAGCCTTGGCTGGGATGATCAAGAGGAGGATGGTTCTCTTTGAGTAGGGGGTTAGACTAGAATCAGCATTTCTCAACCTGTGGGTTGTGACCCAAAAGTAGGTTGCAAGAATATATGAAAGGGTTGTGGACAAACTTTAAAAATGGAGCAACAAACTTTAAAAATAGATTCTCCTTTAAAAGAGAAAAATGTGGGAAACTGGCTTTTCCCTTGCAGGCTGTTAGATTTCCAGTCTGCAAGGGGCTGCTTGGGACCCCCTTGCCCTACACACACCTTCCCCCACCCCATATGCCCACACCCTGTCCCACCACACTGTGGGGCTGAAGCCTGGGGGTGGGGGGCAGTGGGTTGGGAGTGAGGGGCACTGGTTCAGGACTGGCCATTGATGTTTACTAGGGACCTACCAAATTCATGGCAGTGTAGCAGAAAGCCCCCTTTTCCTCTTGCCTGCATTTGCTCTCCCCTCTTTGGATATGTTTCTCTTTTTCTACCTTTTCTTCCTTCCTCTCTCTTTCACTTTAAGATAAGGAATTGTGTTTTAAAATGTGTATGTGTGCATTTTGTATCTCCCCTTGTATTTCGGTATTTTTATCTATTTGTGTGCCATGGCATTTGTAGCTTATATTTTATACTCCTCACCTTTCAACTTTCAACTGAATGTGTTTAGTTTCATAAGTAAATTATACATTGTAACAATGTTAACAAGGGCAGGAATCAAACTGCCCTTCCCTGTATCAGGCTGGCCCCTGAAAGAGCGAGTGAATCAGTGATTGAATGTGTAACATAGTAGCAGACAGCAATTAATACCTGGAAGCTGCAGATCAACCAAGGGAAGAACTCAATAGAAGACAATGTAACAACCGGGAAATCTCTAAACCTCACTGATCAAGGGCTAGAAGCCCTGGCCTGAGTTAATCAACGCCAGGGACCAACTTTTGGGCTGAATATCTCCAGATAGACCACTCCCAGAGCCGTATTCTAAATTCATCAATGGACTCTCAAAACTGCACGTTCATGCGGACGACCCCTGGGGCTGACAGATGCCATCCAGTAGCCACTGAGGGGGGGGGGGGAAGTCCCACAAGGGTCAATGACCCCTGGATTGGGCAAACCTGAAAACTGGGGAGTCACCAAAGTCTGCCAAGGACAGATAAAAGGCAGTGAAAAGTGACCCTCAGGGGCACCGTCTTGATCTCCAACCCGACCAGACCTGTCCAGCCAGAAGGACCAGCCAGCGACCCCCTTCTGGAGGATAACACCACGCTGAAAGAAGCCTCGACTGGCCATCGACGGCAGACTCCAGAGCTTGTAGGATAGGTATACCTGACTCTGTAGCTTGCTACTGTGTGTGTGTGTATGTGTGTGCATGTGTGTGTGTGCGTGGGGACCAGCCCCAAGGTTTATGATTTAACTCATTACAGTGTTTCAATCCGCCTAATAAACTAGAATTTTAAGGATCCCAAGTTGGACATTTGTAGCCAACAGCAGAAGTGGGGTGCACTGTGTCTCCTTTAATTTTGCAGGTTCACCTGAGCCCCTCCTTCCCCCCCCCCCCACAGTGATTGGTGGAGGGGTCCTGCTTGCGGCTTGTTCCTGATCAGTGGGGAGGTGAAAACCATGGTTTTAAATATAGCGCTCCTGACACTGATTGGCTGAGGGGCCCTGGAAAGCCTTGCTGTTTGCTGCTGACTGACAGGGAGGCAAAAATGGCTCCATGTTTAAAACTGTCATTTTAGCTTCCCTGCTAATCAGGAGGGAGCAGCGGGGTCCTCCACTAATCAGCAGTGAGCAGTGGGGGGCAAAGTGCGAGCCAGGGAACATGCAAGATTAAAGGAGCTGCCACATATTATACTTTTGCCGTTAATTCAGTAGGTCCCTAATGTTTACAAATGGGTCCTGATACAAAAATGGTCAAGAACCACAGGACTAGATGACCTCCTCAGGTCTCTTCAAACCCTAATTTTCTATGACTATCTGAATATCCTTCTAGGTCAGGGGTACTTGAAAGGGTCCAAGGGAGTATGCACAGGCAGGCAGGGATGGAGTGCCACCACCCACCACCATATGCTGCTGCCTCCCAGGAGCAGGGTTGGGGGGCAAAAGCACAGGCACTGCTCAGCCGGACAGACATTGGGGGAGAAGCTCACACATGGCTGCTGCCACCACTGCCACCCACTGCCATGTGCTGTTTTCCCATGGCTGGTCGCACGTGTGGCTCCATGGGCTGCTGACAGGCCTTGCACCCAGACAATCACACGCTGTACATCAGCAGCCCAAGGGGGCGGTGGGTGCTGGCAGTGGCCACCATGTGCATCCCCCCCTGCCACATGCAAGCACCCCCCCCCCATGTCTGGCTGCCCCGACTCCCACCCCCCCCCGTCCTCCATCCCCTGGCTCTGCATCTGGCCACCACCATCAGAAGGGGTACAGTTCTTAAAAAAGGTTGAAAACTCGTGCTCTAGGTTATTTTAGTGTGCCTGCCTGGCCTCAAACAGTCAGTTGCACGCAGCCTTTGTCCGCACGGCCGGCAACAGACATCCCGCAGTTTCCTGTAAGCCTGGAGGTAGATGTTTTTCACCGCTGTTGCCCGCAATTCTTGTAATCCCCCGTCCTCCTCTTGGGCCTCCCTGAACTGCTGACTGCTGGCCACATCATGCAACTCTAGCATATTCATGTCGTCTTCTGGTTCCCTGTCCGCCTCGAGTTCCCCAAGTCATCCTTCATGCATCCTCAGGCTCCTCCAAGTTGTCTCAACATCCCGGGCCCTCTCTAGTGCGTCCAATCTCCCTAGTAACATGTCACTGGCCAGATGAGGAGCTAAGCCTACCAGCAATTCTCCTTGATGTTCCATAATGCGGAGAGGTATCCATTGTCGCTGAATCTGTTGGGTTTCCCCGTGGAGGCAAGATACTTTTACAGGCTCTGCCTTGTAGCCTCGATGGGGGTTAACTAGGTTGGCCTTTACCAAGGACTGGGCACACCCAGAGTCTAGGACTGCCCTGACCGGATGATTCCCAATCTATGCTTGTACCACTGGTCGCTCTCATACGGGACCATCTCCACCCATCACAAAACTACAATCCATGGGTTCCACCTGAGTGGGTTCTTTGCACCCTTCTGCTGTTCACCGAGCCAAGTTATCAGGGTGCCATCTCTCTGATAAGCTGCTGGAGCACTCCTTTGAAAAGTGACTGATTTTCCCACAATGGAAACAAACCATATCCCTCTGGTTCCTTAGAGGCTGAGGATAGAGGAGTAGGAGTGCGCCTTTCCTGAAGGTAATTAACTTCTGAGGCTGCAAAGGCCTCAGCCAATTTCAATGCTTCCTCGCAGTTGCGAGGAGAATGCTGGCATACCCAACACTGAGCATGCTTTTCTAGATCATTGAGGAATTGCTTTAGTACTAGCTGGTCTGCCAAGGTGTCGCGATTAAATGACATGAGATTTATCCACTTGTTAAGTCCCTCAATAATTGCAACAGGAGCTTGGATGGCTTCTCCTCTGCCCTCTTCTTGATCCAGAACATATACCTGTAATGCTCTGGATTAATCTCCAGCCAATACAAAATGGCCACTTTAACCAGATCATAATCACGTGTTTCATCCTGGGGAAGCACCCTATATACTGCCTGGGCTTTTCCCACCACAAGGGCCCCGAGCTGACTGGCCCAGTATCCTTTGTCCAGGCCTGTCATGATGGCATGGCGATCAAATGCCTCTGTGTAGGCTTCTGGGTCATCATCACTCATCATTTTCAGCATCTTAAAGACTATCAGACCGTGTCACAGCCAATCCTGCTGATGCTCCATCATTTGCTGTTGGGCGTCAAATATCTGCGGCAGTGCTTGTAAATTCTGTCCCAACATATTGGAAGTGGTCATGGCCGCTAGTTGCATGTTGGGTTGCTCCTCTGGGGCTGGGTTTTCTATTAGATTCCCGGCCAATGCACCAGTTTGTGCCCACCTGGCCTCGAACAGTCAGTTGCATGCAGCCTTGGTCTGAATGGCTGGCAATGGATGTCCTGTGGTTTCCTGTAAGCCTGGAGGGTAGATGTTTATCACCCTGGTGGCCGCCTCCAGACTCGCCTGCCATGACTTTGAATGTTATTCCAGTGGGGGAGGGCAAACCACCCAGGGCTCATCTGCGGCGTGGAGTCCACCAGGAGGTTGTCCGTGGGGCTCCACCTCCCCTACACCCTAACCTCACGCCAACATTTTGGTGGGTCACTAGATCTTCTCAGCCGTTCTCCCAATGATGTTGTGTTCCTTGAGCTCAACAATCCCCAGAGCCTTATTACGCCCTAAGCACTTCCTCCTGCTATAACTCAATTAATTAGCTTTTTGGTCTTAGGTAGGTCTCCTCCTGCCCAAAGCAGTTTTGGACCTGGGACTCTAAATTCAACCAACAATCAGAAAAGAAAGGGGGAAAAAAAGAAAGATGGCGCAGAGCTGTCCAGCCTGTGTCGTCTCGTCCTACCTCTCAACCCGCCTAAAGGGGGGAAAAAAAAGGAACCAAAACAAACTATAAGTTGGGAAGGACCTATCTGGTTTCCTCCCCAGCCCTACTACTAGGATAACAGGGCATCTCTTAACCTCTAGGATCCCACTGGGGTCTGGCCAGGGTTGGTCACAGCCCCTTGTCCCGGGTCGTTTCTCCCCTCACCCCGCCGAACGCGGTATGCAGCATTGCTCTCCTCAGATATTGTTGGATACGTTCCGCTTCCTGCAGTATCCTCTCGAGTGGCTGGCCGCTTCTTATACTGTGGGCCAGTGCCCAGCCTCCTGCTGTCCTGCTCAGCAGCCTCTTTTGTTGCTCATGGCCATTTCTGCCAGGATGGAAAACCTTCTCTGGCTCTCTTGTCCCTCTGATGCTCCAGCCTTTGCTGGTGCAGAGAGCCTCCTCTGGCTCCTCTGCCCCCTCGACACACTGGTCTCCACTGGTATAGAGAACCCCTGCCAACTCTCTCTCCCCTTGAATGTTCCTCCTGTCGCCCGCCTTGAGACTCTTCACCAACACTCTTCCTCTCTCCCTGCCCTCTTCTCTGGTGATCCTTTTTATCCCTGCCAGCCAATAATTGCTGATGACATCACCAGCCGGTTTCAGCTAGATAAAGGCGCAGCTTATGACCTGCATGGGTTTCCTCCCTCACTCCAGCTGCGCCACAGATCCTGCTGCAGGGAAGTGTTTCTCTTGGGTTATTCTTGTTTTTTATTCTTTTGTACATGATCCCCACCCTAGGATCCCCCTTTGCCATTCGGGGCTCTTCCAGCTGATTACCCCCATGACATTTAGCTTGATCAGATCTACACGTAATGGACTCCCATGCCCATGGAAAGCCTCATATGAAGTTAAAGTCTCATTACTAATAAGGACATATGTTTGTTGTTTATTATATTGTAGTCTGTCACACTGTACTTGGTTATACCCTATAGCAGTGATTCTTAACTGGGGCAACTTTGATGCCTTGAGTTCCTTTCAAGGGTACCATGGGTTAACACACACTAACACTGTTAGGTCTGTAAACATGTTTTACAAGATAACTCAAGAGATTTCAACAGTAATCCAGAGTGTTAAATACATTATGGCTGGTTGTGGTTTTTCTTAGTTCTTTAAAGCAAAAGAAGAGCTTGATTACTTTTTTGCAGTAAAAAAACAAACAAAAATTAGTAAAAACTAAGAACCAGCATTGTCTGATGGGTGCTTTGTATCTAACAAGGAGTGCCTTGAATCTAAAAATGTTGAAGACCACTGCCTTAGGGTCTGAATCTAAATCCACTGAAGTTAATGGAAAGAATTGCAGTAACTTAAATGGTTTTTAAATCAGGCCCTTGTACTGCAAGGTCTTGAATGAAACAGGGCCTCTTACTGTTTTGATACATCTTATGCACTTAATATGTTAATGCAGGTCTCAGTCCTGCAATATAATGAGTATGCTCAGCTTCTACTGAGTCCAAAGAAAAATGACTTAGTACTTTGCAGGATCTGTATCATTAAGTAATGTAAAATGAATAGTAATTGAATAAGCATACCATAATAAATTCCATTCACTTAAAAAAAAGAGAAAAGTTTCATGACCTCAGCTCCAGGATCACAAATGATAAATCATTGTATCAAATAATTTTGTTCTTTCTGGTCTTACAGTGCCTATACATGTTTGGAAAAAATGACTCCTCTGCTTTTATTCCCCAGAATTCACTTTGTCACTGACACCACAGAAGTCTTCAGAAGCAAAGAATCAGCCTATATGGGGTAAGTAAGTATTATTTTTATAATTATCATCTTCAAACATTATCAGTCATCCTGTATGAAATAATAATGTATAATAATTTGGAAAAAATGAATAAGGGACCCAGAGACATTATAGAACAAGTATGACAAAGCAAATAACTCATCAGGGTGCAAGTCCTGGACACATTACTGGAAGTTTATAAATGCTCTGGAAGCCTGATTTGCTACATCACTGTTGATCATGTGCTATGCCAAAGTGATAAATGTTCATATGAAATGTGAATGTTCCATGAAGACACAATGGAACATGGCAGAGAACCTAGTACATTGGTTACTCCCAATGTAGAAGCATTATTTTTTTCTGATATACCTCATATGTGAAGTAGCAGTGAGGCAGTTAAAAAGTTCGGCAGCAAAACTGTCTTCCAGTCTCCCATGGAAAATGTTTTCAGATCTAATTCATTACCAGATAGTACAGAAGTTGATTTTTCTAAAAAGTACTATTGTTCAAGCAGAAACATATTAGCCTTTGCATTACCAAGAATATTTTCAAGGAAAATAATTGCTTTAGTTCAATGTTTTCCTGAAGTTTTTTTTCAAGAAACAACTGATTATTATTAACTTTTTCACTTTTAAAAGTTCAGATTTTCCTAAAAAAAATAACCTGTCTTTCTTTAAGATACTATTATATTCCTAAAGATCTGAGAAAAAAACCATGGAAACTGACTTTCCTTAGAAACAAATGTGTTGAGGATTTGTTACTATTAAGCTTATCAGAGAGATGTTTAACATTATGTAAGTGTAACATGTTAATCTGATTTCACATTTTTTAAAATAAAATAAGAAATCATAGCTTTGTTCTCTATAACTGAAAGGCCTTTAGGCATGCAAGCCTGGAGAGATTATCCAAGCAATACAGTACCAGTAATTAATGGCAGGCTAAATCTAAATTCACTGTATTACATATTATTTGTACTTTTAAACTACTTACTGTTAGTCTGATTGACTAGCTACACATAAAGTATATCATATCCTCACCTTTTCAACCCTTCATCTTGTCATTGTTAGTCTGGGGCCTGCATTTCGAACAGATAGGAATAGCGCCCTGCAAGCCGATGTGTCCTGTGATATTTCTAAAATTAAGTAGGCAGTTGGTAGTTAAATTAAGGTCTGACCTTGTACAACTGTAACATAAGCAGACTCCAGACCACAGGAAAGTATTACACATGACTCCTCTAGAATCCCCTCAAAAGTAACATGAGGTCTGGCTGGTATAATAAGATTAGCTGTGCACTGATTGGTTCACACAGCTTATATTAAAAAAACAAATTATTTGCCAATCTAGTATCAATAATTGTATTAACAACATTTGGTGACACAAGCACAGATATAAATAGAAATAAAAAGAAATAAAACCAAGAAAAGTTTACTCTTCAAAACTAGCAGTGTACCTTGTCATATTATATCTTCAAATATTAAACACTTCTCTGAGACGAATGTGATGCTGAGTTTTATAGATTCAGTGACAGCCAATCCTAGCCTTTGTCTAACAAGATTTAATGACTTCAAAATGACATACAAGCTGGAGACAAGCAAGAAAGCTATGTTCTAGCCTCCTTGTTGTGCTGTCAATTTATTGTGCACTGAAAATGATTGAGACAGCATTAAAAACAGCTTATATATTGTTGAAACAACAGAGAATAACTGGTACAGTACCACATAGGCTTTCTTAGCAGATAATTATTGTACATACTTTACTGACTCACTGTACTTTACATGTATTTATAGTCCCATTGCAGCTTTAGATTGTAAATACATATTTTTTCTGTTACTAAAGGATGTGACAATTTGGGGCATTCATGTACTACTTATAAATTCTATGTACTGTCTGTATCTTAATGCCTTACAACTTTCACTACATACTGGGTAAACAGCTGGGTAAACAGGCTATTAAACCTCTTTGGCATTTTAAATAGGGAATAATATGGATATGACTAAAGGTGGTGGCTCGTTTTCTGGTTTTGCCCAGATGCATTAGTAAGTAAGGTGCAGATCACCAGCTGTTAGACACTTATCAGTCTCACTTGACAAGACAGACTCCTATCTACCTGACATAGGGGCCTAGAAATTAGCAAGGAAAGAGTCCCCCAGTCCCAGTAACAATGGGAGTGCACATGGAGAGCAGAAGGAAGCTGATTCACTCAAGTCCAGTGCAGAATTAGGAGCCTATGTACCTTAAAGCAGGGTTTGGCAATTATTTTGGTTGGCAGGCCAATTAACAAGTTTTGGTGAGCTGTTAGGGGCTACATACATGAAATCTTTTGGAAGATATAATTTTAACAAATTATAAATAAAAATTCATATACTATAATATCTATCATATACTATCAAATATCTACTATAACATATTTTAATTTTATTTCAAATATAATTTTTGTCTTGATTTATGTAGTTTATATAGGGGTGATTGTGTAACAGCTCAAAATAAAGTCTTATCTCTTGTATACTGTGTGTCGGTGGTGTGGGGGTTGGGGAGTAAGGAGAGGAAGGATGGAGGGGCAGGGGGTATGTGCAGCAGAGCTCCTCTGGGCGGTGTGGGTATGTTCTGCCCTTCCCCTCCCATCTGGCCTATGGCTGCACTCCACATGGGGCTGAGCCTTGCCAACTCCTACCTGGGGCAGCCTGTGTTGAACTCCTGCCCACACCTACTGTTGCCCTGTGGGATCAGGCCAATGCTCAGGATCTCAATATCGCGCTGTTAGACAGGAGGGTGTGGTGTACAATTGCACATGTACACACTTAACTACAAAGTAAGTGGCAGAGATCAGGGAAAAAGGCAGTGGTGACAAGGCAATAACAGTAGCAGAGATCAGGGAAAAGGCAGTAGGGGTGGGGCAATAGCAGTGGAGGAGATCAGGGGAAAAGGCAGTGGGGATAACGCAATAATAAAGAAACAGGGGGTTGCAGGCAGAGAGGAACTCAGGATGGCTGGAGCCACAGGAGCATGGGACAGGTGTTGGAGGTGGCAGTGAGCCAGAAGCAGGAGAGGGAGAAATGAGACAGAAGTTAGAGGGAAGAGGAGCAGAGATTGGAGCAGGGCTGGAACTGTAGTACAGCAAAATCCAACTCAGGGTTCCAAACAACAGTTTTATTAAATGAACGCTGTACTGTACAGCTTGGTTCCCCCACACACGCACATAAGCACTCCCACACACACTCACACAATGGTAGCAGGAGAAAGAGACTCAGTGGAAGGGCTGGAGTCCAGGTAGGGAAGAGAAACAGAGTCCAAGTCCTTGGTTGAAGAGAGGATGGGGGTGATAGCTACCTATCCAGGCTGGGAGGGGGTCCTCAATGGCCAGTTGGGGTCTTTCTCCAGCAGGTGTTGTCCAGAGGGGGGTCGCCAGAAGAGTCTCTGGGTTGATAGGCAGCGTGACATGGAGCAGGTCTGGTCCAGGTGAAGATGGCGTCCCCAGGAGTCAATCTTCATTCCCCCTTTTTATGTGGCAGACTACCTATGATCTCCTATGGGGAGGGCCTGTCCAGGCAATGTCAGTCCTGTTCCAGAGGGCTCCAGGTGTTCTTACTGAGCATGTGCAGCCTAGCACAATGGTGGGTTGCCTCATTTTTTGTTTCTTGAATGCTGAGGGTGGTTTCAAGGGCTGGGTCATTGGTCCAGGTATTGGTTTTGATGGTGGGGTGATTTAGTAGGGGGTCCTGCTATGATTGTGTCCACTCATCCATTCACTCTTTTGTTTCAGGCATTCAAGGAAAACCAATTTACATGGGAGAGGTTACAGAATTGCAACATACTTACACAACAGGGCATGGGGACAAGATGGGAACAACATGGGAATGGATACTTGACATCACTTTACAGACACAGCCCTAAACCATACAATATTAATATGAAACAATAAAAATCAATGCACAAATGATAGGAAAACAGTAAAAATCAATACAAATGTAACAGAACACTATTTACAGTATATAAAAATGGACTTATTACAATAATAGTATAAAAGAACTTAGCTTACCTAGTACTACTTGTAATCACTTATAAGGGATAGAGCGGGCAGAGAGAAAGTCAGAAATGGTTGGGGAAGGGGAAGGAATGCATTTAAAAAAAAAAAAAAAGGAAGAAAAACTGAGGGTTTTGCTACACTACCATGACTCAAGCCCTGGCCCCAGCCTGCTTGGCTCCCTCTGCCTCCAACAGCTCCTCCTCCTCCTGCCCCTACTGCGCCATTCCAGGCTCAGTCCCATGCAGAGTGTTGTGGGGGCTGGATATAATCAAGTGGCAGGCCAGATTCAGCCCGCAGGCCATATTTTGCTCACCCTTGTGTTAGAGGATTCTGACTAACCCCTTTCTTCCTTCCCCCTCCCCTCACCCAAAACCATGCAACAGTGTTGAGGAAATTGGTTGATAATTATTAATTTTTTATATAAATGTAAAAAGTGATATACACATATAAAAATACATTTATGATTGCTGTCAATATAAAGTTCTGAGTCATTGTCCTAAAAGCCTCTGTAAAGTGCGTGTGTTTTGTGTTTCAAGTACATGTCCTTAGAAAGGTAAACTTAAAACCAGAATACCCACAGGGCTGGAGCTCTGCAAAAGGGAGGGCTTAAGTTATTTGGGTGGCCCACTTATCCCAGAGATGTAGTTAGTGGTCCATGGAGGCTGCACTTTTGCAAAGAGCAGCTTTCAAGGAGTGTGCCCAGGAAGTCTGCCTGAGAGGCCAAGGAAAGAGGTAACACTGAACAGCCTAACCAGATGAAGAAAAACTGAAAGGAACAAGGGTACTTGTACATGTGACACTATTCACATGTACGTGATGAAAATGTCACGTGTGGCTTAATGGTGTCACAAAGCACACATGCAAGACTTTGTGGGGGGGGGGAGACTTTTAAATGGCTTGGCGTTGTTGCAAACTAAACAGAAGCAGTGAGGGTCCCAATCCTTTTTTGGGGGGAGGGGGGGGGAGCCTGCCCACTTCTCCTGCAGCTGGGGGAAGTTAAACTGCTGACAGGCCAAGTGGCCCCTGAGCTGCTGGGGGCCCTGGTCCTCCACTCTGTAGTGGTGGCACCCCCTGAGCAGGCTGCTAGTGGCTCGAGTGCTGCCCTGGCTCGGGGAACAGTGGGATCTGCCAGGTGCTGCCCCCCAGCTGGGGCAGCACCTGGCCCACTAGCAGCTTCCTGGGCAGCCCCAGGGATGCCACTGCCACAGAGGGAAGGACCAGGCAGAGCCCTAAAATGACCCCCTCCACAGCTCAGGGGCCACTTGGCCTGCCAGCAGCTGGCCCCCAAACCATAGGTAGGCTCCAGGTCCGACCAAAAAAAAAAAACCAAAAACCGAAGAAAAGGATCTGACCCCCTGCCATAAAATTGTTGGGAAAATTGAAAACGGCGGGTTTCAATTAAAAATACACCACTTCAATTTTCAGGTGGCATCGAAAAAACCTTGGGGATTAAACCCCCGTCACAAGCGCCCCGAGAGTCTGGATGGCTGAGATCAAACCCACCGGTGTAGGCAGGATCTAGAAGAAAAGGCTGGAGCAGCTAACGGGGAACTGGTTAAACTGCACAGAGAGAAAAAGATAGATGAATACGTAACCTTCAGTGGAGGGAAAATCTGTTTGACTTGTTGGTGATTTGGTGACAAACCTAAAGATGTGAACCCGGTCTGACTCCAGGGCGAGCCCGAGGCCCAGCTGTAGCAGAACACATCAGAACCAGCCACACACGACCAAAGCCCACCGCTTCTGACAGCTACTCAGTTGCGCATGCGCTTCTCCCAGCTCTACGGCGCATGCGCCCCGCCAAGGCCCTACGCCTGCGCATAGGGACAGCGACCGCCTTCCGGCCTAGTTCTAGGCCGAAGGCACCGCGTGCGCAGGCGCACTCGGGCGTCCTCTGCGATGCCCTCGTCAAAGCTTATCCGACAGGCGCGACGCATGCGCGTTGTGTCTCCTCCCGCACGGTAGGAGCCATTGCCGTTGCCCAGGGAGCAGCGCGGCGCTGCCATGGCCGGGCTGCTGAAGAAGGTGAGAGCCCAGGGCGCACCCCACTCCCGTCTCGCGGGGAGCCTGACGTCACCCTTCCCGGCCCGGCCCTCGCGCGTCCTATGTGCTCCGCGCCCCTCCCCCCGCCCCGGCGCCGCCTCCGGCCTCACCCCCGGCTCCGGGCGCCGCTGAACCCCGGGCCCCAGCCCTGCGGAGCGCCCAGGTGAGTAGCGGGGCCGGACCGGGCCGGGGTGAGTGGTGGAGCATGACCGTCTTTCTCTGCTCCCTGCAGTCCACCGGGCTCGTCGGACTCGCCGTGGACAGCAACCCGCACGAGGTAGGGGCAGGCGGGCGGGCGGGGGCGGTCTGCGCGCGAATGAGTGGGGGTCGGGGAGGGAGTCATGGCGCAGCCCCTCCGCCTCCTGGGGCCGCCGGGCTTCAGTTTAAAAAAAGAGAACACCTGAGGGGGGAAGAGGGTACATGATTGAGGGGGAAGCAATGACATACCTTGTCCCTGCTCTTCACTCCCGACCTACAGTACGGCCCCCCCTTCCCAGCCATGCTGGTGCCCCTCACTCCCAGCATGTAGTCCCCGACCCTTGATACTCCTCACCCCTCTGCCCCCCCCCCCAGTCCTGCCACAGCAGACTTACCAGCTGTAGGCAGCTGTGTCCAGTGTCGTAAAGTCGAAACCCTGTCAGAACCTTGAAACACAGTTGTAATCTACAAAGTTCATAAGTGAAGTTTGTCATGACTGAAACAGTCCTAAGTCGAGGACTGCTGGTGGCGGTAAGATTTTTCTTTCCTGCAGAGCCCTAAAATGAGTGAAAGAATGGAACGTAAGGTAATTATTTGGCTTTGGTCTCTTGTTACACTTATTCTCCCAGCGCTCATAATTTTTAAACTCAAACAATAAATGTAGTGGCATTTTAATACTAGTAAAGCTCTAATATTTGACTTATGACAGTGAGACTTCACATTCTCATTAATAAATTATGGAAATACAGTCTAGATCAGAGCTGTCAAAGATGGGCCTGTGGGCTAGGACCAAGCCCATGTGTCACATGCATCGTGTGGTGGCCATGGCCTCGCAGACTACATGTGACATGCAGAGCTGGTCTGGCATGTACTGCATGCAGGCAGGCACGAGGAAGGATGGGAGGACAGGGGTAAGTGGTGTGGGGGAGAGGCAGTAGGGGGCAGGCATTAGAATAGGGGCAAGCAGTGGCTGGGTGATGGCTGGGGGGGCAGGTCTCTTACCTGCTCTGCTGCTTTTTTCCCTGGTACAGAAGTGAAGTGGGATGAATTTAAATCTAATTATCAGGAGTTTGTCTTACATTGAAGTAATCTTGGATTTGGGAAAATGTAGTATTTATTGGTTGGGAAGAGTTCTGGTCATTATAAACTTAATTTGGTTATAGATTAAAGGCTGTAGTCTACAGGGCTGTCACAATACCTGTAAGTTTTCAACAGTTTGAGGCTCTGCCATAAACTAATTAGCACCACAGCTAAGTGCTTGGCCATACCCCATCTGGATGCCATTGCTGCTGTTGCTCCATCCTTCATTTTCTCTGACTGCATTATTTTACTTCTATCTCTGGTTGTTCTCTTCAGTTGCCCACTCAAGATTTCCACTTAAAAATAGCTGTTTTCTTCCACTACTCAATTTAAACTTGACTTGTTTCTGTAAATTTTCCTTAAACCTAATTTTTAAAAAGTCAACAATAAAGGTATTAGTCAAAATCTACAACCTTTTAAGTTAGTGAATTTCAATGTAGTTATGCTGTCTCTAGTAATGAGAATCTCTTCTAATGAGGAGAGCAGAACTACAGCCAGACATTTGGTTCCTTGACTTTTTAAGTTTGTGCCAGTTAGTCTCTGAGGATACATTTACATTTTTATATGTGAGAAAAGTAATTAAGAATATGAGCAAGAGATTTGCCAAGAGAGTGCGTGGATCTCTTGATGCTTTCAAAACAAGACTGGATATCTTTCTATGAAACTTTTAGCCAAATAAAACAAGTTAGTGGACTTAACACAGAGACAAGTGGGTGAAATCTTACTCCTCTGATATATAGGAGGTTAAATTAGAAGATCTAATGGTCCCATCCACCCTTAAAGAACACATGACAGTCTGTTCCTGATATTGAATACCAGATACCATTAAGTAGTCATTGAATTATAGAAAAGTGGGGCTGGAAAAGGGAAGTAAGGAGGTCATTTAGTCCAGCCCACTGCTCAAGGCAGGATCATCGCTATCTAAACCAGGGGTCAGCAACGTTTTTGGCTGGAGTGCCAAAAACACCCCAACCTCAGCCCATACCTTTACTTGGCATGCTGGGGCAGGGAGGGGGAGAAGCTGTGAGGGGTCTGATCCTTGCTGCTGGTGGCAGGTGAATGGACACTTCCAGGCAGATGGTGGGTAGGGGCTAGGGTTGCGCTGCCCAGGACCTTTCCCCGCCACGTGTCCCAAGGTGCATGTGCAGCTGCCGCTGGTCATGGAGCTCAGGCTTGCAGGAGGCAGCAGACGGACTGCAAACAGTTGCACCAGGGTCCAGAGCCCTGGTCCCATTCCATGGCTGGCAGCAGCTGCATACGTGCCTCTGTGTGCACAGCTGGGAAGGGGCAGGGGCAGTGCAAACCCTGCCCTTCCCCTGCTAGCAGTGAGCCAGGCAGGGGTTCTGCAGACCTCAGTGCAGTGGCTTGCTGCCTCCCAGCTGCCTGCCACAGCTGGTCTGGGTTCTGGGCAGGCCCCTGTTGCTCTCCACGGAACCTGGGCTGCTTGCAGCAGGTGGCAGGGAGGCTGTAAACAGCTGTACCAAGGTCGGCTGAGCCCTGGCCCAACTCGTTGCTGGTGGCAACTGCACGTGCGTCTCCTAGTGGACTGCAGAGGAAGGGCCAAGTTTGCACTGGTCCGGCCTCTTCCTTGCCATGTGCCCTTAGGCATGTGTGAAACTACTACTGGTGCTGGGGCTACAGACCCCATTGCAGCTGTTTGCAAGCTCTCGGCTACCTGCCAGATTCACCCAGAGCTCTGGGCAGTTTGTGCTTGCCACAGAGCCCAGGCTGCTTGCACCTTCCTGCCACCTGCTGCGAGTGGCCTGGGCCCTGTGGCCAGCAGCACCTGCCCAGACCCTGGATTGTCTGTGGCATACTAAGCATAGAGATGTAAAATTTCCAGAAATTTTGAAGCCATGGGGGAAAAAAGACGTTTTTTTTTTTTTCTGGGGGGGTTCCAGAAAAAAACAAATTTTGGGAAAAATTGAAATATATGCAATACTTATTTTCTTATCACCCTTTACAGATCTGAATTCACTTTGCTACTTAAAGAACATAAAATGTATTATGTATAACTTAGTTTGCTCATAAAATTATCATGTTTGGTATATTTATTAAATTTAAAAGGATAGTTTATTCAGACAGTACTTACAAATTTACTAATTGAATTTACTTTAAAGTGTTTTTAATTTTTGTTACAAATGGAGCTCTACAAGTTGCTGAGCTCTAAGGAACCTAGCATCTCTTAGTTTTTGCCAGTTTATGAGAAGTTGAAAATAGAAAAAACTATCAATATTATAGTAAAAGAAAGTTATTATGTATTCTGGACTTAGTCTCTTCTATAGTGTCAAGCAGATACAGAAAGCATTCATTTTTAGAAAAAGAGCTGAGAAAAAAAGGGGGGGAAAAAGACTAATTGAATACACATTTTGCTGTGTAAAACTTTGTCTAATCAGTCTTACTTCCTGAGCTATCACTATTAGCAGTTTCTGCTTCTGCTGATCCTTCATTTTTTATCATCTTCATGGACTTCTGAATGTTTGTCTGGATTGAGACAAAGTTTCTCTACTCTTTCACATGTTAGTTTATTTCTTGATTTGGTGTGAGTATTTCCAAACATAGACCAGTTTCTTTCACATGCTGCAGAAGATGGAGGAATCTGAAGCAGGCAAAAAGCAAGAGGAGCTAGAGGCTGTGTCATGCAAAGGCCTTGCCAGGAGGGATACGCTTGGCAGAGTCCCTTACTGCATTCCTGGACCAAATACCTGAAGACGTTCTGTATTCTGGAACATTTGAAAGTACCTTTCCAACATCGAGTCCTAAGTGTGTTGCTTGTTTTGTAATCCAGTCAAATGCAGTAGCAATGCTATCATCAGTAACATTTTTGCCTTTGAATCTTGGTTCCAAGAGATTTGCAGTGGCATGAATTGATTGGTAACAAAATTCTTCCCATCTGTTAATAGTCTTTCACTTTTCTTTCTTCTGTACTTGTAAGCAGAGATACGCTTAGATTCTCAAAAACAGTTGATTTTATCTAGGTCATTTGGTAAGGAATGTCTGACAAAAGCACTTGATTCAGATGTGGTGATTGCTGAAGAAATTGGCTTTAGAATCTTCAGGGAGTTCTGCAGCTGAACCCAGAAGACATCCTCACTGAGTACAGTGTTCCTTACACTTCTGGGTACCTTAAGATCCTCAGTTATTACTGTTTCTTGAAGAGCTTCTTTGGTTTTTAGTAAACTTTCAAATGAGATCACCACTCCACGCCATTCAGTTTTACTACAGAGTTTGAATGTCACTATTTGATTCTTTGCATTCTTTTCTTCCTGCTTCTTCTTAAAGACTGCAGCTACAATATGAGTAGCTGTTACATGTTTTATAACTTCTTTTGCTCTTCTATAGAGCTTTTGCAGCGTCCAACTTCATGATGTCATTAAGAAGCAAGTTTAGCCCATGGGATGTATATCCTATTCAGTAATATGTGGCTATTTATCCATGATGATTTCCCATTCTGTTTTCATGTTACTTGCATTGTCAGTCAGCAAAGCAAATAGGACATCACATATTTTACTACTGATATACTCTGCCATATGCCTGTTCTCTACTTTTCCAATGCTTCTGTAAAAAACTAGGTGAGGTGTTGTTATTACAAAGTTTATGATTCCTTCTCCCTGCACATCTGTTCATCCATCTATAAGTACTGCAAGGCACAGTGCTTTGTTGATTTTTTCCTTGTACAGATTACATTACACATTCAAATTCTGATTCTAAAAGAGGCTTGCTCAAAGAATGTCTGCTGGGCAAGCGGTATGATGGTCTTAGTATTTTAAAAGCTTTCTGCCAGTGTGCATTTTCAGTTATTGACAATGGCATTTCAGAAAAAAATATATTGCTCTTGCAAAAGCTTGGTCAATTTTTCCTGATCTTCAGGTGTCATCTTGTCTACAGATGAAGCTATTGAGAGTCTTTTGTATATAGTGGGTTGCAATATTTGGTTACTTGAGGATGTTGATTGGGCAGCCCTTTGTGTTGCTGATGTTATAGAAGAAGATTCATAGATTGTCAGGCCAGAAGGGACCTCGGAAGATCATCAGTTCCAGTCCCCTGCACCAAGTAGAAAAGATAACTGGGGGTCAGGTTACCCCAGCAAGGTGACTCTGTAGTCTCCTCTTGAAGATTTCCAGGGTAGGTGACTGCACCTCATTATGGCGGTCTGTGACCAGTGGCATCCCCCAAGGCTCTGGTCTTGGACTGGCTCTCTTAAACATCTTTATCAATGATGTGGACATTGGTGTCAGAAGCACATTGGCTAAGTTCGCCGATGACACTAAACTTTGGGGCATAGTGTCCACAGCTGAGGACAGACTAGTGATCCAGGTTGGCTTGGATAAGCTTAGTAAGTGGGCGGCAGAAACCTGATGACATTCAATACTGATAAATGCAAGGTACTCCACCTCAGGGTGGGGGAAACCCGCAGCATGCTTATAGGCTCGGCAGTGCTACGCTTGCTAGCACCACTGCTGAAAGAGACTTGGGGGTTGTGATTGACCACAAGATGAACATGAGCCACCAATGCGATGTTGCAGCTGGTAAAGCAACCACAACTCTGGCTTGCATCTATAAATGCTTCTCAAGTAAATCTCAGGATGTCATCCTCCCGCTGTACTCAGCCTTGGTGAGGCCGCAGCTGGAGTACTGCATCCAATTCTGATTTCCACAATTCAAGAAGGATGTTGAGACACTTGAGAGAGTCCAGAGGAGAGCCATGCGCATGATCAGAGGGCAAGAAAATAGGCCCTGTGAAGAGAGTCTGAGAGCCATGGGACTGTTCAGCCTGGAAAAGCACAGGCTCAGGGGTCACCTGGTGGCTGCTTATAAGTACATAAGGGGCGTGCATCAGAATCTGGGAGAAAATCTGTTCACCAGAGTGCCCCAAGGAAAAACAAGTACCAACGGTCATAAACTCCTCCAAGACCATTTTAGGCTGGACATAAGAAAATTTTCTTTACTGTCCGAGCCCCCAAGACCTGGAATAGACTCCCTCCAGAAATGGTGTAGGCAACTACTCTGGACTCATTCAAGAAATGCTTGGATGCTTATCTTGCTGGGATCCTTTGACCCTAGCTGACTTCCTGCCCCTGGGGCAGGGGGCCGGACTTGATGATCTTTGAGGTCCCTTCCAGCCCTAACATTTATGAAATCTGTTTAAGTCAGTTACCAGGTCATCTCCTTTGGCCAGGACCAAGTCTAGCAGAGCATCGCCTCTGGTTGGCCCATGCACCTCCTGAGTCAGGAAGAGCTCCTCAAGATGGGTCAGGAAGGATTGTGACTGATCCAACTTGGCTGAGTGTTCCTCCCAGGAGATGTCTGGATAATTAAAATAGCCCACAATGACCATTTCACATGCATGTGTGGCCTTAGTTAATTCTCAGGTGAACACCAGATTGAGTTCCACCCTCTGGTTTGATGGTCTGTAGTATACACCTACAGTTAGGACTCACTTGCCATGTGTCGTCCCCCCGTGCATCTTGATCCCAGATGGTTTCAAACTGTCCATTTTTGGAGCTGATGTCAGCCTCCAAGGATGTATACTGCTCTTTCACATAGAGAGCAACACCTCCACTTTTCTTCCCCACCTGGTCCCTTCTATGCAGGATGTAGTAGCCCTCTGTAGCTACACTCCAGTCATGTGAGGAGTCCCACCAAGTCTCCATTATCTCTGCTAGATCATAATGCTCACTGGAGAGTAGGAGGGCTAGCTCCTCCTGCTTGTTCCCCCGTGCTCCTGGTGTTAGCATATAGGCACCTGAGTCCTCCTTCTGAGGCCTTCATCTTCCTGTCCTGATGATGGAGAACTATTCCCTCAGCTCCCGTAAAAGTGGCTCTCCCACTGTCCCTATCTATAGGGCTTACTTGTATATTTGTCTATGGACATGTTTGAATTTGTGTATTCCCGTTCCCCAGCAATCTTAGTTTAAAGCTCTGTCCAGAAGATCGGCCATCCTGGCCATAAACAGGGACTTGCCTTTCTTTGTGAGGTGGATACCGTCTCTTTTCTGGAATCCTTTCTCACTGAAGTGCTTCCTGTGGTCAAGGAATCCAAAGCCTTCTCGGTGGCACCAGCGTCGGAGTTGCCGGTTCACTTCCTCCATGCATCCTTCCCTTCTGGGACTGTGGCCTGAAACAGGGAGCACAGAAGAAAAGACTACCAAGGCCCCCAACCCCTTGAGCCCAGACCCCTGTAGTCTGTCGTGAACTGCTCATGAGAAGCAGCAGCAGTAGGAGGACTTCTGGATTGAGCATGTTGGAAAGAACTACTTGCACTTTCATCATCATAATATACCTCCTCCTTACTTGCATCTATGAAGAATTTTTTTATGTCTGCAGGACACTTCTTAAATACACAAATGTGTTTGGTCATTCTAGTAGCATTTGGAAATGCATATTTAATTTGATAGTATTTGCATATCACATCCTTGTATTTAAGAAGTGTCCTGCAGACTGTAAAAAATCCTTCATAGATGTAAGTAGCTCTTTCTTGCTTCTCCTTGAGGTGCGTGCCATGGTCAAGGAATGCTTCCATATGCTAGAAGTTGGCTGAACCATTTTGCTGAGGGAGAAAAAAGAAAAATGTAATTTAGTGGCTAGCTTGCATATATAAACACTAAGCTACAGCATAGACAAATTTTTAGTACTGGATGGAGCAGAGACCTCCTTAGAGTTAACTGTGAAAAACTTCCCTCACTTCTAAGGGTGGGTGATTTGTCACAAAATATCAGGTTAATAGGAATTCAAGTATGAATGACATAGGTTATGAAAATATATGAACACAGCTAAAATATAGTTGAATGTATTGAATTGAATTTAAACTCTTACCTTTCAATAAAGAAGTATACTTACTTTCAGCTCCTTTGTGCTGCTTCTGTACTTCTGTGGATCTCAAGGTCACAGGGCCAGGAGGAAGCAGGTTCCTTCCAACTCCAAAACCTTTAGACTTGCTCTGTCTCCTCTCCTGAGGCTTTTCGGCAAGCAGAGCAATAAGCTCCTTGTTTCTAATTTATAGGAATGAATGGATGCTGCTGCCAGTATCTACTCCCAGTCCTTTGAGGCCTAGTCAGGAGGACAGGAGCAGATCTACCAACCTCTAGATCAAAAGTCAACATGAGAGGAAGTCCACAAGCAAAGAAGGCACTGAATCCTCCTTTCTTCTCTTGTGAAAGTGGCAGTGCCCCCTGGGGACAGAAATGCATCCTGCTCTTGCATTTGAGTTGTACTGTACTGCTTATCCTCACTGTACAGGAATTGTAATGATCTGATACTGTAGATAGTCTTACGTAAGTCTTCCATTTACGTAGGTATTAGAAAACATTTTGGGGGGGGTAAAGGATACCAATGTATGAACACCTTGTCTTAAACATTTTATCATTCTAAAAGAATTTCATGAGAGGTTTTTTTTAATTTTTCCAAAAATTTTAATTTTTTTTCCCCTTTTTTGAGGAAAAAACCCCAAAAAGTCTGGGGGGAAGAGGGGAGCAGGGGGGGAAAAAAACGGGTTTTTTCTTGAATTTTTTTTCTGTTTTTTTCCAGACCTTCACATCTCTAGCCGAACAAAATGGTTTTGCGTGCCAATGTCTGGCACGTGTGCTAGCGGTTGCCAATCCCCGATTTAAGCCATCCTAAACAAGTACTGAGCTAACTTGGTCTTAAAATTTCGGAATATTTTTAACACGCAACTGCCAGGCATAATGTCCAAAACATCAAGGGTACCCTTTAATCTGCCAAAGATAAAGCAGGACATTGTCAGTGTCCTGCCGCTTCAATAACTTACTATTTATAGTGTTATTTGACAGATTATCCCACATTATGGTTCTTCAAACGTTTCCATTTTTTTAAAAGCAAATCGTAGATGGACTGAGGCTCAGAGCATTTACTTACACTATTGGTGTAGGCACTATAAATTTCAATTAGGAACTTTAATGCTGCATATTTTACTTTGGACTAATAGACTAAGATTTTGTAAACGCTGTATGTGTTCAAATATAAGACCAGGGATTTTTTCCCTCAATCAGCCTGGGGGAAAAGGCTCCTCATGCATTCACACACAAGGAAACCTCATTAAATACATTGTCTATAATTAATTTGCTGCCAAAAACAGCACGTACTTAATAATGGAAACCAACTGGGAAGTTAATTTAAATGCAGCTAACATTTATTGTGACTATAAAACAGATGGGCCATATTGGACAAGCTTTTTTTTTAAATGTATTTTGTGATCCAGGTCAAATCAGCCCAAATCAGTTTGAATCATATTGATTGAGCAGAACTCAGTTGTTCCAAAAACCATATCAACTGAGCAGGCAGACCTCAGTCATTCTAAACACATGTCTGGTGCTACAACTAGCAAGCATCCTCCATCCCAGGCTCTCACCCTGGGACTTCAGATACTCCCAAATGCATTGACAGGCATCCTTTGTGCAGGCCCAAGCCTGGAGGTCTTGGGATTCAGATGCTCCCACTTGATCTTAGCCCATAAGAAGCCAAGGCACATGATCTGAGCCAAAGCAAACTTTTTTTCTGGATGGGGTGTGTGTGTGTACAGGAAAATCTCTACTATCCAGCATTTAAATAACTGGAATGCTTTACTAACCAGAATTTTCAGCTGACCATGGTAAGGGGCAAGGGATAGCTCACACCACCAAGCAGGGCCCCAAACAATTCACCTAGAATCCCTCTGTCAGCCCCTTTCTCAGCCTTTACACATGGTTAGTGTTGCCCTGCCCTCCATAAGGTAGAGCCAGACCATGTTGCCCTGTGTTTCATCTGCATTTACATTTTTGGAGGATCCCAGAAGTTGTGACAGGAACACCTGGTTCCAGTCATGTGTATGGGGCTAATTAGCACATGGCTCCTTTTTGGTGGGGGGAGTGGCAGGGTGCATCTAAAGTGCGCACACATGCTAAGTCAGGGTTTGTCAACCAGGGGTATGTGTACCCCTAGGAGCACTTGAGAAGGCTCTAGGGGGTATGTGCAGGTGGCTAGGGACGGAGTGCCACTATGCACCGTCCTGTGTTGCTGCGCAGGTGCTGCCATGCAGGCGCTGGCTGCCTGGCCAGATGCGGGAAACAGGGGAAGCTTGCATGTGGTGGCTGTTGCCACTTCGTGTTCATCCCCCTTCTCTTCTCCCCCACCCCCTCCTGGGTACACTGATCCAAAAAGGTTGAAAACCCCTGTGCTAAACTATAGGGTTATCATGGCTTGAAATGCTGCTGACTCTGCTGGGGTCAGGCCCAGTGTACTATATGATAAATCATGAGACTTTTGGCTTTGGATCTCTATCATGCATAGTTTGTACTATATGTAAGTAGATATAAATATGCTTTTTAACAGAACTTTTGTAGCTTACCTGTGCTAAAACTTACAGCAGTTTCAAAAAAGGTAAAATGTATGAATTCCAGATTATCTAAATCTATGGCTACCCAAGCTAATTTTCCTATATACAGATTACTATAGGCATGTTTATTTCCAAACCAGTGTTTTCAAATTTGCGTCTTCTATGTGATCAAGGAGAGCAGGGACTGACAGTAAGGAAGGAGGGGCTACAGGGAAGGAAAGGGGCCACCTGACTTCCCCAGATTTACTTTCCCTGTTCTAGCAGTAGGAGGGGACAAAATCAAAGAACACCTCCAAAAATTAGATTCTATACCTAAAAAATCATAACAAATGTATACATTTTCCATGTATAGAATCTAATTATTGGGAGTCTTGTTATATTCAGGGTCATCGTATATTCAGGTAAATATGGTAGTATTTCTGTTTTGTTTTTCTGTTCACTTGTTTTATAAGTTATTTTGTTCTCTTCTGTAAGCTGCCCTAAACCTTTGCTGGGAAGGGCAGATTTACTGTGTGTACATTTTAATCATGCCTTGGTATCATTTCAGCATTTGAGGATACTCTATACAAAACTTACTGCTGTTCTGCAGAACATCCCCAAAGATGCAGCATATAGAAAATACACAGAAGCAATGATAAATGAACGACTTAATATGGTAAAAACAGTAAGTACAGAACTGCTCATAACGTTTTTGTAGACAAAAATGTGGCAGTGAAATTGACGATTTAAAAAATCTCAGGTTATCTTCATATAACATACAGTTATATAATGTCTTTTAGATATTTAGATAGAAAATCAGGGTCTCATGTCTTTTTTGATTACGTTATTAACTCTTCATATGTTTTGTGGCATGTTTAAAAGAAAAATTGTCTCTACTTTTAGCAAATCAGTAGTTTTAAAGAAACTTGAAATGTGGGTTTTTTTTCAAGATTTACAGGAAGGCAATAGATTTCCACTATATTTTTACCAAATATGCATATACCCTTACTGTTATTTTCTGCCTTACTATAATGCATCATTTTAGCCTAATTTTGCCATTCAGCAGTTCTTGAAACAATCATTTGTTCTTTTTTCACTGATTTTTGTGTCATTGTACTTCTAAATTACTTTAAAGTCATTGTTGGAAGCATGCTTAATCTTATTTCTGCAGAAAGGTTTGACCGCCTTTGTGTGTGTGATACAGCAGTATGATATTAGCTTTGTCTAGAACAACTTTTGGAGGATAGTAGGGTATTTTTCTTAATATATTAATTGAGGCCATAAGACATTCTTATGAAAGAAAAGAATAGTACAGCAGTTGAGTTGCTATGCAGTGTAGCAAACTTAGTTGTGTGGTTACATTTAGAAAATAATTAGTAGTGTTTGATCTTCTATTTAAAATCCTTTCTTTGAGGTAACATCTATTTTTCATATTTTAAAGTGACACGGGGCATTTATTTAACTTCACAGGAACCTGATGTACAAAAACTGGAAAACAAAATAAACGATGGGCAGATAGAAGAAGTCATTTTGCAGGTAAAATATCACACATTTTAAAGGCAACACTGCAAATTGTATCTTTGCTCTTAACTGAAAGAGTAAATTCTCACAGGCATTAAAGGGCCATAACGTGTAGCAGTAACATGTCGGTGTGGGGGAGGCAGACAAAATACTGATTTAATTATTGGAAAAATGCCATGCATACACAGATATAGAAATAGTTACCTGATTTAAGGTATATGTATAACATGAGTACATATAATTACTGCTTACTGCAAAGGTGGTCTTAAGAAGCTGCTTATGTGTTTTGAACCACTGGAAAAAAATATCAAGAGAAATGGTGGATCTCTTTCAAGAACAAGCAGTAGTTACTATTTGCTGTTTGTACAGAATAAATGAGCTAATTAAAGGAAAAACACAACAAAAAATCCAAGATTGCAACTTGATATATCATCTTAAAAGTTAATTGGCTGTAAGTTTAGCAACAAAATATTACAGAACTCCCTTTTTGTCTTCTGAAGTTGAGGTTAGCCAGTTTGGGCTTAGTGACATTATGGCATGTATTTGGGAAAGTTCAAGTCAAATTAAAATGTGAAGTTCTTTAATAGGGGTGTAGGTTGTAGCCATGTTGGTCTAAGGACATAGGCAGACAAAGTTCTTTGGGTAAATCTGATATCTTTTATTAGACCAACTTAAATAGTTGGAAAACAATTTTTAAGCAAGCTTTCGGGTTCAAAAACCCTTTGTCAGGCTAAGGAAGTTTCAGCAGTTGGTGTGTGCTTTTCCTGGATGGAATGAAAAGTAAAAAAGCCAGAGGCTGGGCTGGTATGCATACAAGACAGGCCATCAGTGAAGTTGTAGATTGAGGAGTCAATGGGTGGGTGGGAGGGGAGAGAAGGGGGATGAATAATAGAGAAGTACTTGAAGTCAGATGTCAGGCAGGTTATAATGTGTCATAAATCAAATGTCTATATTTAGTTTGTGATTTTTAGTATCCAGGAGGTTGATGTAGTGGAGTTCATAGGCTCGTCTCTGGGAAACGTTTTGTAAGTTTCCCTTGAGGATCAGGACAGAGAGATTGGAGAGAGAGTGTTTGTTTGTTTTTTTTAATATTATCGCACACTTCTAAAATTACTTTTTTTTATAGTTATCTACCCAGAAGGAGTGAGAAACTAATTAGGATAGAATGGTACATATATGCTTATCACACAGTATTGTGTTTGTTTTGTATTTTATTTGTTTGTTCTGGTCAGGTTATCCTTTCCTGTTTGTAAGGATTTCTTTCCACCTATATTGTTTCTCTTTGCCGGTTTCTCTACATCCTTTTATTCCTACTTTTCTTATCTCTGTTCCCCTTAATGAGAGAGCTTGCCACCTTCTCCCCTTGTGGTTTTTTTTTATTTTTCCCTTTTGTTTCCTATCCCATATGTAATCATCATGGATCTCATTTAGGGTTAGAAGAAGGATGTTGTTGCTTACGCACTATTGGGGCTGAGACGAGGCACTTCAGTAGGGTTCAGATTTCCTGCTTGTGGTGTTTTCAGTCAGCATGTATATTATGAAAAAGGCAGGTGGATGGTTTGAATAGAGATATTAGCCATTCTTTGCTTCCCAGTAAGGACATGCTTCTGTAATGATGTTGGGAGTGGTCAGAAAAAAAAGATCAGAGCAGCTTTTGGAGCTCCAATTCCCTCCTGTCTTGTCTTTTCTCTTCATTCCTAGTGATGTAGACTGGGGGGTCTGCACAGCTGGACCCACAGCTGTTAGAGTGATCATGAACTCCTTAATGAGATCCTGATCCATAGTTTAGAAACAATTATAATTAGGTTTTGATTTGGAGTGAGCATTGACTGATTTGTTTCTTGGCTTTTGGGGTAAAGTGTGTTGGCAATAGGAGATCCAGTTCATGCTGTTTGGCATGTGTACTGTAACTGAAGTGTACCACATTTACTTGCCTATACCACATACACTGTTTCCTGAAAATTGGAATTTAGGTTTTAAATGAGGAAGCTGATTTCCATGTTGGAATAGCTGCTCAGGGCTGGTGTTCTCCCAGCTGCGTGCAGGAGAGGCAGAGTTTACTGCTCAGCCAAAAGCTGGAGGTGTAACTGTCTAGCTTGGGGTGGGCAAAATGCCGTCCACGTGCCAGATGCGACCCGCCAGGCCATTCCATGCGGCCTGCGGGGCCCTTAAAAAAATTTAGAAAATTAATATTTATCTGCCCCTGGCTGCCTGTCATGCATGCGGTCCTTGATGGCTTGCCAAAACTTAGTAAGCAGCCCTCCACCTGAAATAATTGCCCGCCTCTGCTCTAGCTGCTGTTGAATTAGCTGCTCGGCAAAAAGTTGCTGCCAGTTTAGCCTTGTCACTGCCACTGCCAAACCTCTAGTTTTTGGCTGAGCTGGAAAGGGAGGGTAAGTGACAGGGATGTGACAGGTTCCTTTCCTGCACCAGGTGGCCAGAATTCAGCCATGACTAGAACATTTTCTTCATTCTGCCTTCTCGAAACAAGATGCATGTCTTATCTGGGGGGTCGAGAATGCAAGAAAATCTTTTATTTTCTTTTTAGGTTTGTCTTCAATTCTTGGTGACTTCCTTTCTGTAGAACAGAAACAGTCTTTATATGTGTACTCCCGTGTACAGCAAGATCCCTAAGTACTACCTCAGTACAAAGAATGGAATAATGTACTTGTGGTTATCTATCAAGGCAATTCCATGCATGTTGTTTGTTTGTTTGTTTATTTTCTCGCTCATGCTCAGCTTACCAAATTAAGTTTTACTTTTGGAGGACTAATAGTACCCAGTTGTGTTGCCAACAGAGAACTCTTCAAAAAAGATGGGCTGCTTAAAGAATAGCTATGATTTAGAGCTGGTAGATGTGCAGTTTTCTAAAAATGCTTTGTAACTATAGCTAAGTCAAGAACTCTAATTCTCTAAATTTTAGCTCTTCTGGAAACACATGAAGGAGTATTCAGATGTGACAATAGAGCCATTTGTCTTTTGCTTTGTGGCTCTTTGGTCAGTGACTGAACTGCTTGTGAATAAGGGATAGAACTTGGCAGCAAGTGGCCTGTAAATTCATACAGTATTCTTCTGTTACAAGTCAAACATACCTGCATTAATAGCTCAGATGATATTTACAGTTTAAAAGACCTTTTTTATATCTTTATTAACAGGCTGAAAATGAACTTAATCTAGCAAGAAAGATGGCACAGTGGAAACCATGGGAGCCTTTAATTGAAGATCCTCCTTCTGACCAGTGGAAGTGGCCAGTATAAAATTTAGCATTCTCTGTAAATTCTTGAGGATTGAAAAACATTTAATTAAAACATTGGTCTGATATTACTGAAAATTGTTTGTTTGCCTTTAAATTAAAGGAATTACTGTTATATAAGGTTTTGTTTTGCTTCTTTTTAAACTTAGTAGCCCAAAGATATGTTTCAGCTTTGGCAGAGATGTTTCCCCTAAATAATATTTCATTTTTCTAAAATACGATGATTGTGGTGATTAACAAGCCATTTATTTAAAGGAAAAGGTTTCTATTTTTAATTGGCCTTCTCATCTGATTCACATAGTAATTTTCACAAACAACACTTTGACGTCTATTTCTCTCTTTGGAAATAGTTATCAGTTGTGTGCTCTGGATTGTGATATTAAATTGGTAAAGGCAAGAAGAATAAGGCAAAAGCTGCAGCTCACATTAAAATTGTGAGTGGTTTTGGTAGGATAAGAAATAAAGATAAAAGATGGTGAAATACACAACTTCAGGTAACTAGATTATTTTATGTTAAATATATAAAAAGCTGACTGTTCTGGGTATTGTGAAGCAACCTTAAAGACATTTGATTCTAATATTTCAGTCTTAAAATCTTAGAGATCACTGGAAAAAGCAAACTAAAAATGAAGTCTGTTATCAAATATAACCTAAAGAAAGCAAATGATACTAAGTAACTTATTTTTGCTATCATTGTATAGTTCTAGAATCTGGCTTGATAGTCCTTTGATTGATATTATATTTTATAAGCTTTATGAATTACTGAAGATAAGCACTGTATGAATATAAGTATATAACTTGGCAAATGCCATTGATTGTGAACTGATACTGCCTTCTAATTGGAGAGAACTTAGTCTGTTTAGTTGATGATTCAGGTTCGATTATTCTCTTTTAATTATTTAAATAGGAGTTGGATAAAGCTATTTGTGAAAAGAGATTTCAGTGTCCTTAAACCTGAGTTCAATACTGAAAAAGTCCAACTTAGAAATCAGGAATTATAATAATTCCTGCTCTTGTCCTCTCAGTACTATTCAAGTAATCATTTTAAAAAATAAATGGCCTTCTAAGGACAGTGTACTGATTTACATTTTTAGTTTAGTTTAAAAAAAATCTTTCTGTGTGTGTAGATACTTAAATCTCTGAATTTCACAATAGATTCCTACCCATGAGTAGAAATTCAGAGATTTAAATTACTAGACTGTCAGGGTAGCAATATAGAAGGTAACTGTTGAAGGAATATTTAATTTCCTAAAAGTTGTTGCAGTTAGGTACTTATTAACATTGCAGCTATACTTCAGTCCAGAGGTGGCTGAAATGTGGCCCATGGGCCAGATGCGGCCCATCAGGCCATTCTGTGTGGCCCGCAGGGCCCCTAAACATTTAGAAAATTAACGTTTATCTACCCCTGGCTGCCTGTCATGCAGCCCTCGATGGCTTGTAAGCGGCCCTCCACCTGAAATAATTGCCCGCCCCGCTTCAGTCTGAAGTTTCTTGTGCAGGTGCCATGAAGCTAGCCAACTGGAAGTACTGTGAAATGCAGTACGTCAGAAATTTTCATAGTTTTGTATTAAGATCATTGGTAATTTCTAACCCCCACCCTTCCCCCACCAGTTCTGATATATGCATACTTTCAAAAATGTGAATGTTGAGAAGATAGGATTATTTAACAATATCATGGGACCAAGGGATACTTCTAAAGTTGTGTAACATTAACTTCATTCAAGCAAAAGTCAAAACTAACAAGACCCTGAAATAGACAATTTCAGGTAGCTGTGGATTTTTTTATGTTAAATTTATAAAAAGCTGACTGCTCTGGATATTACGAAGCAACTTTAAACTTAAAGAGAACGTGCGGTAATGGAGAGAATTTACAGTGTCTTGACACTTCATCAAATATAGAGCCTGTGCTGCCAAGATCTCTTGATTAAAATGTTCATCCCAAATGCACCACTTTCCCTATATTTTATGAAGTTTGTTTTAAGCATTTTTTTAAATAGTAAATTGAATAAAACCTTCAATTCACTCTCTTAAAAATTATATATTCACAGGAGAAATACCTTGGCTAAGGTTGGGATTTTCAATTATAAAAAAAATATTTAAAACAGTAGAGAAGAAGGAAAATTAAAACAGTAGAGATGAATCAAGCATCTATAATGTGCAGAGGAGTCTTTTCCCCATCTCAAACCTAATCACTCAGTGAGAATGTGTTTAAAAACCATTACCACTGACAGCTGGAATAGTCAGTCTTAGTGATGCGTTCTGTAATAAGTGATTGGTAACTGATTTCCATGTTCCCATGGCACTCAAACCTTTGAAATCTAATATTCATTACAGGTCAGTGAAACAGCCTTTTCTGGAGAATCTGCTTTTTTGGGGGGGTTGGGGGTGCAGGGTTTTTTTTTTGGGGGGGGTGGGGGGGATTGCAGATACCTGCTCTTTAAATTCACTTTAATCCTGTTTATACCAGCTTACAAAAACACTAGCTATTTCTGTGAGGTGTTGTGTAGCTTGAGTGCAAGCTCTCCACTCTAGAAAAAGGAACATTATCGAAGATCACCAGCTTGCTGTAAACACTGACTCCATCCAGATTTGTGAAAGGTCAGATGTTTGGCTAGTTACTTAGTATTCTGTTCTGTATACATGTTGGGTTTTCATAACACAATTGTCTACATGGGTTGTTTCCAGGGGTTATGTAATGGAGCTAAAATGTAGCTAAAATCTGGCACACTTTGTACTGTAATCCTCTCCTGAAGTGGAGAAATATGTGCAGTGGGGTATCATCATCTGATAGAGATTTTATTTAATATGGTTTGGGGTTCTGTGGGGGGTTGGTGTTTTGTAATATTCTCTGTTAGCGAAGCCAAGGTCAAAGGAATTTGCTTTTCACTTTGGAGGGAAGATGGGAGAGTTCATTCCAGTTTTGGACCATTCCCTGGGAAATTTCCCAACTGCACAGAAAACTTTATGCTGCTTGTGTAGATTTCCATTTTTTTCTGGAAGGAAAACACATACAGTATTTTATGAACATTGTACATTGTAGTGCATTTCATATGACTATACATCATTTCAGATAACTAAATATTACATGTACTGTTTAAGTGAATCGGTTATATGTACGAATGTCTACAAAATCATGAAGGGTGCGAATAAAGTAAATAGGGAACTGTTATTCATCAAGTCCCAGACTACAAAAACCAGGTGGGGACCCACTAGATGGATATTGGTCTCATCTAGCATAGCACTTCTTTATATTCTTATATTTGCAAAATTATTCTAGAATATTGAGGATTCCAGGTTGTGACTAATGATATCCTTTTAGATGTTTTCTAGTCTTTTATTTTCAAAGTGGGTACCTTAAGGTAAAATAGCACAAGTAGTATACAAGTAGTTGAATATGCTGTTCATAAGACATTTTTCTTTGTCTTATGACCAGGGATCTGGGTTTTCAGTTTCCTGCGGAAAAGCATGGTTTCTCTCTTTTAAAGGGAAAAATCTGTGATTTTCTTTAAAGGAGGAAAACCTGGGATACTATCAATTTTCCCTTGCAGGCTTAAAGAGTTCCAGTTTGAAAGGGACTGCTTTGGGCTGGGGGAAGCAGGAGGAGGGCAATCGGAGGCAGGGGACACCACATGCATGTGCGCATGCACACATGCATGTGGCCAGCAATGCCGCCAGGCAGCATGGTGGAAAGCAGCTCCTGAAACTTCCTGCAGGTGAGTCTAGGGGGCGCATATGTGACATGTTGAGGGAGCATGGGGAGCACATGCCCCCACAGATTTCTGCACCCACATCAGGGCATGGGACTGCAGCCTGGCCAGACCAGCACTGAGCAGGGGCCACCTTCACAGCCCAGCAGGCAGAACACGACACAGGAGGACGGGGCAGGGAGGCTCAGTGCTGCCACTACCAGAAACACCACACCCCCATGACTATCAAGGTGAGACACAACTTGTCTGTCAGGGAACAGCTGGGAGCACAGCCCCACACCACCATAGTGCCTCACCTTGGCAGCAATGGCAGCACAGCTGGTGCAGGACTTCTGACAGCAGAGTTGTGTGCCCTCTGCTGCTGCCAGGCTGGTAGGAGCACCTCACCTTGGTGGCCATGGCAGTGCAGCACTCCCTTCTGCACTGGGTCCCAGCCACTGGGCCACGGAGGTGGCAGCTGCTAGGTGCTGATCCAGCGAAGCTGCAGCTCCATGTCCTCCTGTGGGTGTAGAGAAATGGGAGGGCACATGCTCTCTCTCCCCCCATCCTCCCCCCCTCCCCAATGCATCGCCTATGGCATTGTTGATGTCCAAACCCACTACCTTCCCCACACTGAGGGGCTAGGGTTTGGAGGGGTAGGAAGGGGCACCAGCAGGGCTGTGGGGCATGGGGAAATGTGGGTTGGGAGTGACAGGTACTGACAGGGCTGGGGGGGTGGGGGGCTGTGGGTTGGGAGTAAGGGGCAATGGCAGGGGCAGGGCACTCGCATATCAAGGTAGCTCAACACAAAGCAGCGGGGACAGCTGCAACTTGACCTACATCCTGGTGAGTGAAGGGGTGTGGGGAGTTCTGAGTTTTCCATGATAAAAAGCCAAAATCAAATGCTAAAATGTATAAGTATTCAGAATTTATTGTATTATAATGATTGAGGCACTGGTAGGCTTCTGAATTGCTTTAAAATGGTAAATATATCCATAAAACATTGTGTTCAACGGATACCTGTATACAGGCAACCCCTGCTTAACACTGTTTCACTTAGTGCTGTTTCGCTATAACGCTCATTTTAAATTGATACCTAATTTCACTTAGCACCCAGTGACTTTGTTATAACACTTGCGGTCACCATCTTGGGTCATTAAAAGCAATTGCAGTCGCCATCTTGAGTTGTCAAATACTTTGTTTTGCTTAATGCTCATTTCACTTAACGCTTGGTTTTTCAGGAACCAATTAAGAATGCTAAGTGGGGGTTGCCTGTACATAAAATATATATATAGTGGTGTTTCATTTTAATTGCAGAAAAACTTGGATTTTGGGTGTTTTAATTGGAGAATTTTGGATTTCTTAACAGAGAAAACCAGGATCCCTGCCTATGACTTTGTTGTGCTGTATAACATCTTACATGTGACTTAAGATCTCACTATTGTATTTATACATAAAAAGTAGGCAAACAAACTTCAAATTTTAAAGTTTTCTGTGCCCTACTAAGCTGGGCCAGGAATGCAGGGTGCACTGCTTCCCCCCAGCAGCTCCCGAGTCCCCGTTTCTGCCCCACTCTGCCTCTCTTCTGCCTCGGGTGGATCCCTGTGCCCCCATACCAAACAAAGCCCAGGGACTCCTATGCTGCCACAAGCTGGGGGGGGGGGGGGGGGGGGGCAAGTAAGCCTCCCTCTGGTGGCTGCCTGCAGCTGACACCTGCAGTGGGGGCAGGGAGATAGTGTGCTCCTGGCAGGCTCTGCCACACTGGGAGGCTTCCTTGGTCAGTGCAGGAAGCCTTTGTGGCTGCCACCCTCCATGAAAGGGTGAACTTGCTTTCTGTCTGGTTCTGAACTAATGTAGTCCGCTTAGAGAAACCTGTGTAAGTTAGAATTCGCCTCGGGCTTTTCGAATGTCTGTACCTAGCCTCTGAATCAAGTGGATAGAGAACTGCACTATAAAAGTTGACAAGTCAATGTTTTAAAAATAAAACTTAGTTATTTGACTGCTTGCTAGATTTTGGATAGTTCAATTCTTCTCTGATTATTTTTAAGTGAGGTAGGCTTGGTTGTCTTTTTGTCTTAGTAATGAGAGCTTTTTTTTTCTTTTTTAAATGGGCACATCTGATTTTCGGTATGTTGTCTAGTTGGATTTATCTTACTGCAATAATACTGCTGATCCGCAATAAGAATGTTTTAAATAGTTCTTTAAGATTTAATATTAGTAAGGTTGATTGTTTCCCAAGATAAAAGCCACTAGATGGCATTTTACATGAGGACTACAGTTAAATAAATGCAGTTGTGTCAGATGACAAATGCTAAGGTATTACAAGCTGAACACAGGTGAACAATGTCAGATGATGAATGAAGAATAGTTTTACATCAGTGATTTTCAGTGTGCAACAATGCATTGTTTAATACCAGCACTATCAAGTGTGTGAGTATTTACATACGATTCACAAGATAAGCCCAGAGATTTTGAATAGGAATCCATAATGTCAAAATAATTCTGTAACTTGTTGTGGTCATTGAGTTCTTTTCAACAGCAGTATTGCTTTATTATTTCTCCATAGGCAAGAATGACTGAAAACCAAGAGCTGACATTTTTGAAGGGGTGCATTGAGTCTAACAAGGCTGAGAACTGTTGTAGAGAGCCAGTACTGAACTGATATGAGATGCAGACTATCAGTAATTGTTATATCAAGTGCAATAGCTCTTTTAAATTTGCCTACAAGAGAACTACACTTTTACAAAATGCAGTAGTAGTACAAAACTTCTTTCTAATCTCTTATCAAAACATAACTGTTACTGTAACAACATAAATGTTTGGATAGTCTGGTCCTACTCCTGCTAAAGAAAATCAAGCAGCACTTGTAATATTCTACTGCCTACAACAGGAGTGAGCAATTATTTCAGCTGGAGGGCTGCTTAATGACTTATGAGCTGTCAAGGGCAGCAAGGGTAGCCCCACCCCTTGACAGCTGCCCCCCACCCCCACCTTTGTCATCGTGGGACCAAAAGTCATCCCTGCCATCCCTTGTCCTCTCCTCCTCATCTCTCCCGCCAATCTTTGCCACTGGAAGTACTCCTTTTAGAGAGGGGAAGGGAGCTGGTTCCATCACGCCGAGCTTCCCTGCTGGTGCGTGAGTGCCAAGAGCTACACCTGAGTTGCACGCAATAGAGGCAAGCCAGTCTCGCTCTACTCCTTGCTGCCATGTGCAGATCCCTGAACTTGGAAGCACCCCAAGGGCCTACTGCCACTGGCAGGGGCTGTGCTCCAGGGTGGGGGAGGGGAAGCATACCCTCCCTCACACCCCACAAACCCCACATGCCCTCACCTTGCCCACCCAAGCTTTGTGCTCCTGCTGCCCTACTGGGCATGGGCTCCAGGCCAGCCTTGTGCTTCATGTTCCCACCCAGCTGCAGCTTCCCTACCTGGTGCCCAGAGCGAGTGCTGCAGGAATGCAGGAGGAGCTGCTGGAGGCCAGGGAAGTCAAGCAGGTCCCCTGGTAGCTGCAGCAGTGGTTGGGAGCGAAGAGTGTGGTCTGGATGAGGTTCATTTAATTGTGGGGTGCCTGTGGGCTGGCTGAAACCGCCTGCTGGGCCGGATAGGGCCCATGGACTGTATTTTGCCTGCCCTTGATCTATAAGCTTGTGAACTTATAAATGAAGAAAAATACTCATACTTCGTGCAACATGGGACCAAAGCCCAGATGATATTTAACATTTTGCATTGTTTCAAACTTATTCCACTTTTTTAATGTAATATTTCTGTTTGTGGGGGGGAAATGTTTCTATGCTGGAAATTTTGAATTTGTTTACTAACTTAACCTACTTGACAGTTGTGAAGGCCAGTCTCTTTACTCCCTATTTGTTGCAGGTTACAGATGTTTTTTATAGTCTCAAGTTTTATTTCCACAGTCTAATTTTTCAGTTGTAGTGTCTAAATTAGCCTCAATAGATGTTAGCTACTTCAAACAGCAACCCCCCACCTCCCCAACACACACAATTTTGTCTTCACTGAACTCTAAGATTCACTAATAGGATACTATTTGTTTCTCAGCTGTTATCTTATGCCTACGAATATATAGGTCATCATCAAGGCTAAAATACAAATATCTCAATACAGTAAGTTGATCGTGTTTGATTATTCTTTTTTATAATGTAAAATAAACATGCAATGCATATATGACAATGAAGTGGTAAGAAAGAATAGATGAGTGTTTTGAGAAGTCTGATGTCTCAATGTGCCCTACTTGAAATATTGGCCATTTTTACCTAATGCTTTTTGCTGGCTAAGAAAAACAGTCCTTCCAGAGAAAAGGCATTTCTTCTACACGCAAGCTCCCTACATATGTATGTAGTTCAAATCAATGAAGCAAAAAACAGCATACATATTTGTACAGATGAATTATTTATTGTTGAATTTGATTTATAAGTGATTCATTCCAAGGCAAATATTCTAGCAAGGCCTAGTTCAGTGAGACTGATTGGCAGAATAAATATGGTTGTGCTTGATTCCACCTCCCTCCCTGCCCTAACCATGCTAGGAATGTGAGGAAAGAAAAAGAGATTTTGATTTCCTTCTGTAGTACTGCATGGCAAATCAGTGCAAATGCTGAAGTTAAGAAATCTTGCCTTTTTAAAGCACTTTGATATTCTCTAATGAAAGTCATTATGTAAGTGCAAAATAGTATGTGTAGGATGTAGCTTAATGGAAGCACTTTGAGCTTGTTAGAACCAACAACCTGCTGATTGCCATGTAACAGCAGTTAGGGAGGCAGTCTGCTACCAGCATCCTACCCTACTTATCTGTTTAGCTGGCTGCATTCTGAATATAACAGTTTCTCCTCTACAGCAGAAGATCTTAGGGGATGGAAGGAGAAGAAATTGGTGCAAGCCAAGAAGGACTATTTTTTATTTATATGCATATTATTTCACAGAGGAGGGTTGGGGGAAAACCAAAAAAATATATATAGAATCATAGAAAGTTAGGGTTAGAAGGGACCTCAGGAGGTCATCTGGTCCAACCTCCTGCTCAAAACAGGACCATCCCCAACTAGATTATCCCAGTCAAATCTTTGTCTAGCCAGGTTTTGAAAACCTCCACCTCTTTGTCCAAAGGAACTTGGAACACCCCAGTGACACTACAGAACTCATAGAGAAGTAGGGCTGGAAGGGGCCTCCAGAGATTATCTAGTCTAGGGGTGAGCAAAATGTGGATCACAGGTCAGATGCAGGCCATCAGCCATTCTATCCAGCCCATGGGGCCCCTAAAAAATTTAGAAAATATTTATCTGCTCCTGTCTGCCTGTCAAAGATGACAGGAGCCAGTAGCAGTAGGACCCAGGAGAAGCCATGGCAGGACCCTGCAACAACAAGGCCTGACCCCCACAGCTGGAAGCCCCTGCCTAGCAGAGCCTTCTGGCCTGGGACCATGGGGCTGTTCGTTCCTGCCAGAGCGGGAAATTCAGTAAGAAGGGGGGGGAGGATGGGGAGGCAGGGAATGACCATGGGCAATTACCCCAGTCAGGGATGACGTGTAGGGGGTGCACCCCGGCAGGCTGCGCTCCCTGTTCAGCCAGTGGGAGCACCAGCGCTCCCTCTGCGAGTGCCGGCTGGGGAGCGGGGCTGGCAGCAAAAGTGGCTGCGCCATTTCTGGAAGTGGCCATGGGATTTCCGGAAGCGGTGTGGCTGCTTTTTGGTGAGTGGGATCGGCCACTAGGGGACCCCCCTCAGTGGGATCAGTTGCCGGGGGACCTCCCCCCTGATCACGGACTCGAGGCACCAGTCAGCCATGGCCCCAGTCCTCAGGGCCGGGCTGGCTTCTGCTGAATTCTGCTGTTGCGGCCATGCAGCCAGGAGCCACGTGGTTCAGGAGTGGTGGGCAGGGAAGTAGAGAAAACGGGGAGGGCGGGGAGTGAGTGGGCATGCAGGAGCGTGGGGCCCAGAGCAGGGTGGCAGGGACGCAGGCACACAGGGGTCTGTGGAGCCAGGCTGGGCTGCAGCAGCAGGGAGAGAGAGCCGCTGGCTTGGCTCCATAGAGCCCCTGTTGGCTGGGACCCCAGGCTCCTGCTATCCTATTCTGGGCCCCACCAGTGCTGTCCCAGGGCACTGGCACAAACCCTGTGCTCCTGCTCGCTCCCAGTTTCCCCCCCACCCCAGCCCCACGGTACAGGTGGGGACCAGCACACACAGCTCCAACCTCACGTGTCCCGCGCTCGCCTGTCTGGGCTGAGCAAGGGCAGTGCAGAACAAACCGCTGCTCAGCATGGCAGGGGAAGTGGTGCCTCCCCCTCCTGCTGCCAGTACTTCCTGGTGCAGCCGCTTGGAGTCCACTTTGGGCCATCCTAGTTTTCCACCATGTCACCACCACTTTTGGGCTGTCCCATGGGGGAGTGGTGGCAGCGCAGAGCAGATACAGGGCAGCCCCATGTGGGCTCCAAGTGGCTGCACCAGGAAGCGGTAGCGGTAGGAGGAGGAGGGGTCCTTTTCCCCCACACTGAGCAGCAGTTTGTCCTGTGCTGCTGCTGCTGAACCTGAGCCCCAGCACCAGCTTCAGGCTCGCCTGTGGGGCTGAGCAGCAGCAGCAGGTGGTCAGAAACTGCTGCTCAGCATGGGGAAAAGTGGCCCCTCCCCCTTACTGCCGTGGCACAGTTTTTGGTGCAGCTGCCTGGAGCCCACACCACACTAGGCTGCAGTGTGGTTGCCGGAAGCCTGCGCCACGCTAGGCTGAAGTGAGACTGCCACCACCGCCGCCTCTGGGCTGCCCAGCACGGCAGCCGTGACAGTGTGTAGCAGCCACAGAGCAGCTCACGGGTGGCACTGAAGGAGCCGCGCTACAGAGATTTCATGCAGGAACCTGTAGTGTTGAAACTATCTGCTCTTTTGCGGCCTTGCTGAGTTCCTTGTGACAGAACTGCTCTAGCACAGGGTAGGTGACCCCAGGCATGGTGTTGGAGCATGGCATGCGAAGGCATTTTGCTTTGCATCTGCACCTCGGGGCAGATGGTGGGGGAGCTGTGAGAGCCCTGATCCCTGCCATCCGCTTCAAGGTACGGGTGCACCCACTGCCAGCAACGTGTCAGGCTGGAGCTCCGTGGACCTTAGTGCAGTTGCTTGCAGCCTTCCCACTGCCTGCTGCGAGCAGCCTGGGCTCTGTGGCAGGCGGCAGGGGCCTGCTCAGAGCGTAGACTGGCTGTGGTGGGCAGCTGCGAGGAAATGCACCAGGGTCTGCAGAGCCCTAGCCCGGCTCATTGTCAGCAGTAGGTGCACGTCCCTGGGGCAGATGGCAGGGAAGGTGCCAGGGCTGTGCTGCCACAACTAGGAACCAGTCTCTTGTGGGTTCCCCATCCTAGCACGCCATCTTGCGCATCATTAGGAAGCCGGCATTGAGAGCCGGATCCTCTGGGCTGCTTCCAGGACTGTCATGGGGCTGGTGGAGTTTCTGCATGTACAACAGGCCTGTTGTCAGAACAAAGGCCTCAGTCATGAATGCCGCGTGCCCCAGAGGCTGCGGGGGCACAGCAAGCTCCCGCAGGCAGTGGTGGCAGCAAGCAGGGAGCTCCTGCAGGCAGCTGCAAGTGCTGTTGGGTGGGTGGGGGTGGCAGGTGCTGACTGGCGGTCAACAACCACCTGCAGACACCACCAGCAGTGACCAGTAGCTACCGTGGACCGCCCGCAGATGCCACGGGCAGCGTCAGTGAAAAGGGGGGTTGGTGAGTAGTGACCACCTGCCACCAGCCGTCTCAGTGGTGCCTTTTCGCAGGGGGTGCTCCGCCATGCTCAGGGGGTGAATATGCATCCATGTGCACCCCCTACGCGTTGTGTCACCAGTGGCCTCAGTCATGTTAGATCTATTACACAATGAATCACGCAGTGAAGTTGGACTCCACCCGCGGCGTGTGGCCCATGCAGCGCCGCCGGGGGGTCTGCAGCTGCCCACGCAAAAATTGGAGAGCCCTGCACTGAGCGCCGGTGGGGCTGTCTGTGTGCGGAGTCATCTTAGGTAAGAGCCACGGGCTGCAGCTGAGCACTTCTGCTACAGTATCGGGATAAAAGTTTCTACCACGGTTGAGAAATGGGTGTATTTTAAGTCATGTAAATTCTTCATTTGGTAATTGTGGAAATAATTTACGTAACAGGGCGCGCTGTGTACGCGCTTTCCCTCCTGCGCGCGCAGCGCTCCAGGGCACCGCCGCGAGCCAGGTGGAAGCGCATGCGCTGGGGCGTGGAGGGAGGGGGTGGGGCGTGTAACGGTTCGCAGTTTAGCCCGCCCCGCCTTATGAAAGCAGAGACCGCGCCCCGGGCCGCACCGAGCGTGCTCTCCCCAGATCGCGCGAGATCTCGCGAAGTCTCGGGTTGCCGTGGTGACAGTATCACCAGGTGGACGCCACAAGCTGCGCGCAGGGAGAGGCGGTGGTACTGTTGGGCAGCGCTGCTGGAGCTCGGCCGCTAAGATAGTGCCCGGGTGACGGAGGCAAGGGGCGACGCACGCGGTGTTGGGGCAGCCACGGAATGTGCTTTCATAGCGACCGGCGAGGCACGAGCTGCGGGCCTGGGGCGCACTGCATGTCGGGAGCGTTAGTCCCGGGGGCGGGGCGGGGCGGGTTTCCGCGCGCAGGCGCGATGCGGCCGGGTGCCGGTGGGAGTGCGCAGGCGCAGTGCGGCGCCTTCCCCTCGTGGCGCGCGGCGAAGGTTGTGCTGGTGCGTGCACGTGCCGGGGGTGCAGTGCCAGGCGCGACGCTTCTCCAGAGTCTGGCAACGGGCTGTGGCCCAGGCGGGCTTGCGGGCCGTGCCACATGGTTGGGTGAGTTGCGGAGCCGAGGCAGCGAGTGGTGTAGGGGCCCTGGTGAGCCATCTGCAGGAGGAACCACCCCCAGCTGCATCTTGGGGTTGGCAGTGGTAGGGCAGGAGGTATAGCCTGTGAGGGGAAGGACAATTGTGCTCTGCCCTGCCTGAGATACTGCAGAGTATTCCTGTGGCAGGTTCTGGAAAATAGATGCCCTTGTGCCTTACCTGTATGAGCAACGTCTCACTGAGTGCAAACTATTCAGAATGGAAACTACTGCGGTAGTAGGAGCATTGCCAGCAGATCAAGGGAAGTGATTGTTCCTCTCTGATCTGTACTAGTGAGGCCATATCTGGAGTACTGTGTCCAGGTTTGGGTCTCCCACTACAGAAAGGGTGTAGACATATTGGAGAAAGTCTGGCGGAGGGCAACAAAAATGGTTTGGTGTCTGGGAGACGTGAGGAGAGGCTGAGGGAAATGGGCTTATTTAGTCTGGAGAAGAGAAGACTGAAGGGATTTAATAGTAGCTTTCAGTAACCTGAAGGGAGGTTTGAAAGAGGATGAAGCTAGACCAGGGGTGGGCAGAATGCAGCCTGTGGGCCAGATGCAGCCCGCCATGCCATTCTATCCAGCCCCAGGGGCCCCTAAAAAAATTTAGTTATATTCATATAATTGCCTGCCCCTGAGCTAGACTGTTCTCAGTGGTGGCAGATGACAGAACAAGGAGCAATGATTTTAGGTTGCAGCAAGGGAAATTTAAGTTGGATATTAGGAAAAACTTTCTCACTAGGAGGGTGATGAAGCACTGGAACAGGTTGCCCAGAGAGGTGGTGGAATCTCCATCCTTGGAGGTTCTTAAGGTCCAGCTAGACAAAGCTTTGGCCAGGATGATCTAGTTGGGGATGGTCCTGCTTTGAGCAGGGGTTTGGACTAGATGACCTGAGGTCCCTTCTAACTGTAATTTTCTATGATCCTGTGAAACCAGCTGAACAACTCAAGCCCATCCTTAGCTCTGTTGTCTTTCTTGTTTGACAGTTGTTATTTTTCTATTTTGGCTCAAAATATAGGTTAAGTACCAGAGTAGGAAACAGTGAAAGACTGCCTTCTCTGGGTAAGGTAGCCCAATAGGGTCTTAACTACTGGGGGGAAATTCTACTGATTTGTGCAAGGTGACTGTTAAAGCTAGTGGAAACTTTTATTTTAGGAAGATGGCTGATGCGGAGGAGGCAGGGGAGATCCTTGGTGAAGAAGATCAAACTGAAGTACTAGACACTGCTAAGCAAATGATAGAGCACGCACCTGTAATAATACCACAAGCAGAAACCAATCACGTGGATACAACAGAAAAGCCTTTGCCCCTGGATGAACCAACAGAGGCAGCACAGGAGGAGCAGGAGCTGGCCCCAGGGGAGCAAGCTCCAAGGGAAGCAGGGCAGGAACTGACCACAGAGGAACCAGCTGCAAGGGACCCTGGGGAAGTAGAGCAGGAATTTGCCCCAGAAGAACTAGAGCAGTCAAGTGCAGAACAGCAGGAACTCATTCCTCAATACCTGCATCTTGAGGATGATCAAGAAGAACTACTTGAAGGAGGTAGACCAGGTATCTCTGTGCCTGCTCCTTCATATGTAGAAACAACGGAGGACAGATCTCAAATCACTACTGACAAATTTATGGAGTTGTTAGCATCTGAACTGTATGACTTGAAGAAGACTCCATTGGAGGCTTTGGAATCTGAGATGAAACCACTACCAGAATGGATGACAAGTGCTACAGCAACAGGTATGAAATTTGCTACGATCATCTGCTGGCTCTTACTGCCTGCCATTACATTTTTAAGAATATTTATAGCTACAATTTTCTCAAGGTTATTTAGTCTTTTCCCATTACACTGTTGAAGTATCAAGGAATATAGCCTTAAATTTGTGGTTTAAGATTTGATTTTAATATTACACTGTATTAATAAAAGTATGCTCCAGAAAATAAAGACAGGAGTAAGATATTAGGCTGGTACTTTAGTTTGGTAGGGAAATATACACTAAATCAGGGCTGTCCAATTGGTACCTTGCAGGCTTCCCCCATTGCGTTTTACTGTAGCTGCTGGAGTCCCCTTCCCCTAACTCAGGGGTGGGTGACTATTTTGGCTGTAGGACCACTTAACAACTTTTGGTGAGCTGTCAAGGGCCACAAGAGTAGCTGTGCCCCTTGACAGGTGCCCCACCCCCTGATCACCATCTTGGAACCAAAAGTCCCACCCCCTAGTCCCTGTCCTTCATCACAAGAAGTACTCCTTTTGGGAGAGGGGGGTTACCATCAAGTGTAGGGGCTACGTGCGTGCAGTGGGGAGGTTCTGTCTAATCTACGTGTATGCGCATCTCTGCACAATAAAAAAATCTTGCTGCGCACAAACTTTTGAATGCCGCGCACTTGGCAGGAGAGGAGCTAGGCTGCAGCTTCCTCTAAACTTTGGGCACAGAAAGTGGGGAAGGCATCAGAGCCGGCGCGGGACACCTTACTGGTGGTAAGTTGCTGCTCAGCTGTGCGGGGGCCATTCCACTCTGCTCCTTGCTGCACCAGTAGCCCCGTGGGGAGGGAGAGTGGCACAGGGAAGACAGCGACTCCTCCCCGAGGAAGGGGCAGGGGCTGAGGTAGATTCAACCTGAGGTAGGCTGAAAGCAATTGCCTGCTTTGGCATTCATCCAGAGGAGGAGTTTATTTGTAAAGCGGGGCGGGAAATATATCTTTGACCCCCAAGCATTCAGGAGGCTTTGGTCTGTGCAGCTCAGCCAAGAGCACGCTCCCTCGACTTGCCGGAGCAGCTCCGATGCAAGGGAATCGCTCCAAGCCGCTCGCACATTTTTGAGTCACGGCGAGAGTGACCTCAGTGTATATACACCTTCCAAAGGAGCTTTCCTTCCAGACTGGGAGGAGGGTCGGGCCTGGCCCCTGCTGGGAAAGCTGGTGCCTGGGGGGCAGGTTGCATTCCCAGGTTGGCCCCACCAGCCTGTACACTCTTTGAAAATCTAGAGATTTTTCTGCTGCTTGGCCTTCCTATTTCAATCTGGGGTCAGCCTTCAGAATAGCACTGGCCCTTTGTTCAAGGCCATCTCAGAGAAAAGCTAACTCTAAGTTAAGCCTATGTGGCAGGCTCCTTTTTCAGACCCAGTGGAAACTTCACAACAAGCGGCGCACTCATAGACCACTACACCTCAGAGGGAACATTGGCGGGGTGCACTAGTGGAAGAGCCGGCCCAGCAGGGGCTGCACACCTCACCACAATGTGCAGTGCTAGCTGGAGCCTTATGCTGCCAGGCACCAGCAGCTGTGCCAGGCATGAGTGTCCTGAGTGCCCCTGCCTACTGCTGCTACTGCTGTCTCTGCTTGCCAGGGCGGTGCACCATGGAGGGAGTGTGGGGTGGGAGGGAGTCCCCACACACCCCCATCCTCTCTCACCGACACACTGCCCACTGGAGCTCTGCGCTGCTGCTGACCCCCTGGGCATGGGCTCCACACTGCCACCAACCCTGGCCTCATAGTCCATGCTCCACCCAGCTGCAGCTTTGTCCCCACCCTGTCACTTCCATACCTGCTGCCCAGACCCAGTGGGACACCAGGGAAGCCAAACAGGTCCCCCAGTGGCTGTAGCAGCAGCTCTGCTCAGAAGCTGCTGGTGGTCAGGCCAGGCCCTTTCACTCCTGAAGGTGGGAGCAAGGCGCAGTAGGGTGCTGGGAGCATGTGCATTTATGGGTTCCTCATTCCCACCCTCATGGGCAGAAGGGCTGGGTGGAGTACAATTCATTGGTGGACGCCACAGGCCAAATGAAAGTGCCTGGTGGGCCGAATCTTGTCCACCCCTGGTGTATATAGAGATGATTGCATAATAGCTTTAAATAAAGTCTTACTGTTATATATTTATTGTGGGGGGGATAGGGTGTGGTGGGGATGAGTGTGGGGCGTGTGTGGGTGATTAGTGGGGGAAGTATGTTGGGGGGTTAATGAAGGTTGGGAGTGTGTGGGGTTTGCAGGGATTGTGGAAAGACAGGGGTATGGGTGTGTGTGGGGGTTTGTGGTGGGTGGGGGTAGGGTTTATGGGGGGATGTGGGTGAGGGAGTCTATGGAGTTTGTGTGGGGTGGGTGTGGGCTCCCCTGCTACATTTCCCACCTCATTGATAGCCCTTGCTTTCAACAGCAGCAGCTCGCTTTCCCTCTCCTCCCCTCCCCTTCCCCCCCCCCCCCCCTACGGTGCATAGCCTCAGCTGCCAGCACCAGGCAGAGGGCCCTCAAGGCGCTCATGGTTGTGGCAGGCAGAGTCTACCACCTTAGAGCCTTTGGAGAGTAGCGTGTCATTGGGTCAGGTGAGCTTCATACTTCCATGTGTGGCTCCCCATCCCCACCAGAGTGCTGGAAGGCCCACATGGAGGCACAGATCCAGCCCAGCCTGACCCAGTGGTGCGCAGCTCACCAGCAGTGCCATGATCCCCACATGCTGGCACAGAGCCAGCCCAATCTGGTTCAGAGACACGCACAAGTGGGCCAGACTCGCTTGGTGCCACCACATGTGCAGCCCCTGGGACTCGGCCAGAGCCACATGCCGCCAGGGGGCTCTGCCTGTCATATCCCTGAGCACCCTGAGGGTCCAGTGTCTTCTGCTGCTGCTGCCACTGCCAGCAGAGACTGCACCATGGGTTGGGGGGGATGGGGGCATGTGGCACACCTACCCCCATAGCCTCCTGTAGGCAGGAGCCCCCTCACCACTTACCAGCTGTCCGGTTGTGCAGCAGTGCACTTGGTGCCTCTACCTGGGGCTCCCAGCTGGATGCCTGGGAGCCCCATGGAGGTGGAAGCACAGAGTCCACCCTGTCCAATGGTGCAGTACCTCTGGAAGCTCTTGCCTGCCACCAGCTTTCAGAGGGTCAGCCGTGGGCGAGTAATAAGTTTTTTGGAGGGGCCCTTCGGGCTGGATAGAATGGCCTGCCAGCCCCTGCCCTTGTTTCTGTTGCTTGTCCCCTCACCTTAGGGTGGTGAGCACAGTTTGTGAGGCTGAGGGAGACTGAAAGACTCAGAGGGATCCAGGAATTCCACATGGCATCCACTCTGATGTGGTTCAGCAGGAGTTGCCCACTGTACAGTTGAGGGCATGGGTGCTGTAGGGAGATGAGCCGTGTGATCTGGCAAGCCTGCATGGCAGGGACCCTTGTGGTGCACCATGTGGGGGGCGCGTTGTACAACATGGGGGCCAGTGCAGTGCGGTGGGGAGGTGCTTCATGATGCATTGGGGGCCCCTGCCAGGTGGGTATGCTTATGTGGTGCATCATGCAGCCTGGGGATGTGTGGCCCATGCAGTGTGGCTGAGGGTTGTGCAGCTACTGGCCACTCAGAAATTGGAGAGCCCTGCACGGAGTGAAAGTAGAACTAACTGTGTGAGGAATGATCTCTTGCATAAGAACCACAGGCTGTAGCTCAGCAGTTCTGTTATGGTATTGGTATAAAAGTTTCTACCATAGTTTAGGAATGGGTGTATTTTAAGTCATGTAATTTCTGCATTTGGTAACCGTGGAAATAATTTAAATGTGTGCCATTTATATAACAAATTATATTGTCATGTATACATGCAGATGTTGCAGTCATTAACTGTATTGGGAAAGAGAAGGGATCCAAAATGTATGTACTGGAAACAGAATTAATGACTAAATCCAAATAATAGCATTTATAATACTTTCCCTTCATATATCACAAATTGGTTTGTCTCATATTTGTTTTCCTCAGTTAAAATCATGTTAGTTCCTGAAATCCAGATGATCACAATGGCTTTTAACATATACCAAACTGCAGGGAACCTCAAGCAGTACTTTGCAACACAGCTAAAAATACCAGAGTCTGTTTTACAGATCATCTTTCAAGGTATGTATCAACATAAACACTTCTAGCTCTATAAAAAAGTCATAGATTCATAGATGTTAGGGTTGGAAGGTACCTCAATAGATCATCGAGTCCGACCCCCTGCATGGCAGGAAAGAGTGCTAGGTTTAGATGACCCCAGCTAGAGGCCCATCTAACCTCCTCTTGAAGACCCCCAGGGTAGGGGAGAGCACCACCCCTCTTGGGAGCCCATTCCAGACTTTGGCCACTCTGTGAAGAAGTTCTTCCTAATGTCTAGTCTAAATCTGCTCTCTGCTAGCTTATGGCCATTATTTCTTGTAACCCCCAGGGGCGCCTTGGTGGGTAAAGCCTCACCAATTCCCTTCTGTGCCCCCATTATGAACTTATAGGCAGCCACAAGGTCGCCTCTCAACCTTCTCTTGTGGAGGCTGAAGAGGTCCAGGTGCCCTAGTCTCTCCTCACAGGGCTTGGTCTGCAAGCCCTTAACCATACGAGTGGCCCTTCTCTGGACCCTTTCCAGGTTATCCACATCCCTCTTGAAGTGCGGTGCCCAGAATTACACGTGGTATTCCAACTGCGGTCTGACCAGCGCCCGATAGAGGGGAATTATCGCCTCCTTGGTTCTGTTCGTCATGCATCTGCTGATGCATGATAAAGTGCCATTAGCTTTCCCAATGACTTCGTCACACTGACGACTCATGTTCATCTTGGAGTCCACTAGGACTCCAAGATCCCTTTCTGCTTCTGTGCCCCCAAGCAGGTCATTTCCTAGGCAGTAGGTATGCTGGACATTTTTCCTCCCTAGGTGCAACACTTTGCATTTCTCCTTGTTGAATTGCATATGTCCAACCTGTCCAGGTCTGCTTGTAGTTGTTCCCTGCCCTCTGGTGAGTCCACTTCTCCCCACAGTTTTGTGTCATCTGCAAACTTGGACAGAGTACATTTGACTCCCTTGTCCAAGTCACTGATGAAGACATTAAAGAGTATCGGTCCAAGGACTGAGCCCTGCGGGACCCCACTGCCCACACCCTTCCAGGTCGATACCGACCCATCCACTATGACTCTCTGGGTGCGACCCTCTAGCCAATTCGCCACCCACCAGACAGTGCAGTCATCCAAGTCACAGCCTCTTAACTTGTTCACCAGTATGGTGTGGGATACCGTATCGAAGGCCTTCCTGAAGTCTAAGTAAACGACGTCTACCCCCTACTCCTGCGTCCAGGTGTTTTGTAACCTGGTCATAAAAAGAGACTAGATTAGTCCGGCATGATGTACCTTCTACGAACCCATGCTGGTTTCCCCTCAGCATAATTTTTCCTGCCGGGCTATCACAAATGTGAGCCTTGATAATTTTTTCAAAGACTTTGCCAAGGATGGAGGTGAGACTGACTGGCCTATAGTTGCCTGGGTCCTCCTTCCTCCCCTTTTTGAAAATGGGGACCACATTGGCCCTTTTCCAGTCCTCCGGGACCTGGCCCATGCACCATGAGTGTTCAAATATTCCCGCCAGTGGCTGTGCAATGACATCAGCCAGTGCCTTCAGTACCCTTGGATGGAGCTCATCCGGGCCTGCCCACTTAAACGCATCCAGTTCCTTCAAGTACCTCTGTGCCATCTTAGAGTCAGAATAGGTAGACCTTGATTTTGCAATTGTATCCTGACAGGCCGACTTGAGTTGGGCTCCACAGTAGTACAGGAATCTTTTTTTGTGAATCCTTCTGCAAGATCAGGTTGTTACTCTGTTACTGTTAATAGAAATGTACATCAGGGATATTATAAAATGAACCAGCAATTTTTTTCCTGGGCCCCTCAGAGATGGTTGGGGAGTTTTTCAGTTTTCCATTTTAAAAATAAAATGTGTCAGTTCATTTTTCCTCTTACACATTGAGGAAGGCAGAGATTGACCATAATAAAATGAATACATTTAATTGCTATGGCTTTTCTTGCTATGACTGATTTTTTTTTTTCCCCCCTCCTCCTTTTTATTGGTGCTACCTGGGTTATCTCTTAGATAAACATCAACATAACCTTACCCTAAATTCAGAGTAGATTGTTTTACTTACAGGGCTATTATTGTTCTTTGTCACCATGTCTCGTAATGCTACATGGAAAGAAATTATTAACTATATCATAATTTTTTAAAACAGAGGAATACCTTTCATTGTTAAATTTTTACTTTTAGGAAGGATGATTGAAGATAGTGAGACTCTATTGAGTATTGGAGTTAGGCCTCATGAAACTGTCCAGATTGAGATGTTATCTCTTGATCCAGAAAATTATCCAATCAGACCAATTAAATTGCAGCAGGAATACAACATGCCCGATGTCATAACTGTCAGAGTGCAAGCAGGTAAACAGTGTTCTTGAAATATGCATTGATAGTCTTGTGATATAATTAGGTACAAATTCTATTGCATATGCATTGATATTCTTATGGTACTATAATTAGATGCACATGATATTCAATAAATTGTTTTATCTGGTATCTGTTTTCATCTGAATAGATGCCAATACATTCCAGGATGTAGCAGTAGAGATTGAAAGACCTACGTACCGCAAACCATTTCTGGGTGGATTTAAGCATAGAATAACAGGTGTAGAATTTCATAATGCAGGATCACAAACCATACCCAAAAAACGACCTGGCAAAGGAATTGAAGTATTCTGTCAAGAGACTCAGGTAATCTTTTTACAGTCTTCCATTTATAATATTTTTACTAAACGGAATAGGAGGCTGACATGATTATCAGAATAACAGAGGCATTTTCTGATTTCCCCCCCACCCCTTCCCTTAGTTAAAAAAATCAGAAGCAAACTATTTATTGGTGTGAGGATGGGAGGAGGGAGAGCGAGAGAATAAATACCACCTAAGGATTAGGCTTAAACTCTTACATGCTTCTGTTGTAACTGATCTTGTTCTTTATTGTCAGTATAGTTTTATGTTGACTTACTATGATGATATAAGCATACTTTTTGTTTCAGACTGCTGTTGAGAGAAACAAGCAGCAACAGACTAGAAATACAACCTCCACCCAGATGACTAAAATTGGTGTCTATGTGTCAAACATGACAGATAAACTAATAAAACCAGGAAAGTATCTTACAGCAGACGAATATCATAAACACAGGCTTGATGCAGTAAGTTCTTATCCTTTTGAAACTTTGCCTGTAAGGCAACACAATAAAAAGATTAATTGAACACATAATGGGATAAATATTCAAAGAATGTATTTAAAGAAGAACTGTGAAAAACATCTCAATCTTCACTTGTGTGGAGGAGAAGGAGCACATATCCACTCATGTTACTAAGGCTGCATTTTTAACATTTGAGAGAGCTTTACTTCCCTCTGTTTAAAAAAAATCTCAATGCTTTCATAGTTTCTGTCCCAGGATATGAAATAGATGCGTTTTTAAAAGTTTGTTTAAACCTCTTTTTTAAGCCTTTCTAGCTTTCTCAGAAAGTTTCTTTAGAAGTATGTAAATAGCATGCATAAAGGTAAAACTGCACAGGGTGACATAAGCAGCAAGCCTTCTGTCAGCAGTAGCACTAGATTGGGACTCAGGAGTTTGCTTCAGTTCTCAGCTCTGTCACAGGCCTGCTGGGTAACCCTTCCCAAGTCACTTTAGCCATTCCGCCTCAGTTTCTCCACTTGTAGAATGGGAATAATGATACTGACATGGAAAAGTGTTTTCAGATGTACTGATAAAAAGTGATATGCAAGAGGCAACTACTATTTGGTTAATATTGAGTGAAAGAAGTACTTTACAGACTGTGGTCCCCAGTTATGTGACTGCTCCTTCCTTTGTTCCAGCGTGTGCAGTTGATGCTGTGTTAACAATTTCAGCTGCATTTTCTATATTTTTCCCCTGGAAATTCATATACATGTTTCTGAAGTATTTCATTTAGGACTAATATTAATCTTGGCACAAGCATATGCAGTTCCATTGGTTCAAACGTGTTGTGTCTATTTACCTTAGCAGTGAGAGAAATATATTATATAACAGTTTAGATGGCCAGATTTCCACAGGACCTCAAGTACATTAATCCAGAATAACGTGAATTATCCCACGTGCCTACCTGGATTTTTTAAATATGAGAAAATTATGGAAATATATATATATTAGGGAAATTATGAAAACAATATCCAAAAAGTGTAGTATTGGTTTTTGCAACGTCTCTATATATTGTTTCCATAATTTTCTTATATTTATAAATTTCAGGTAGGTGTATGGGATAATTTACATTACTTTGGATTAATGTAATTGAGGTCCTGTGGAAATCAGACTGTCTAAACTGTTCTAGAATTTTGTACCTGTTAGAGGTTTGGTATATTTTAAGCTTATGATCTTGTTAATAAATATTTTTACTTTTGCATATGTGTGTGTATGAGGGAGCATCTGTATCGGTACTCACTCTATCATGCATATTGCAGGAACTACAAGATGAATTGAAGTATGATGGGAGTGTGAGGAAACAATGAATTAATATTTGCTAGCATGTTTGATAACTATCCCAGCACATCAGCAGCCATAACCATTATCAGTGTACTCTGTAACAAGAATTTTTTTCAGGAGGGATTTGGAGGAATTAATGGTGTAGTCGTATTGAATAATCACAAATTGGGGAGGCATTCAGTAATTTGAACCTTAGTGGTCAGCGATGCACCCTGTGGCTATTCCTGCTGTTGCTGAAGAAAAGAGCTTTGTTATATTCTAAATGTGGAATAACACTTGCTCACTTTTATGAATATTTAAAATATCATCACAGTTTGAGTACAAGAGAAATTTGTGGAAAATATTAAGTGGGTAGAATATGCTATACAGCATTGTGTCCTTTTTCTAGTGTTTTACTTCAAATTGATGTTGATTCTTCTCTCTTGTTAGGTGGTAATAATACAGACTTACTTGCGACGATGGCATGCCATAAATGCAGTACGGAAATTAAGAGAAGAGAAAAGGTTGCGGTTGGAATGGGAGGCACAAGAAGAAGTAAGAAGAAAAAAAGAGAAGGAAGAAAAACTGAGAAGGGAGCATGAGCGAAGATTGAATCCTAAAACAAAGGAAGACTTTGAACTACTTTATCATGCTTTAGAATGTAAGTTTTCTTAAAGGGACATTTTCAGATCAGCTTAGGCCCCAAAGTTAGGTCTTGTTGAAAACAATCTCTTACTGAGCCCTGGCATCAGTGGGAATGCTTCCACTATTTTGTCAGCTAGCAGTTGAAATACTTCGTTTGTAAAGAACCATCTAGCAGCCAAATATTTCTTCATTCCTGTTGGAAATAATCAGCTTACTGAATGCTGCTGATAATTGTTCAGTTTGGCAGATTTACTGTTAGCTTCATCCATCTCTAATGCCAAGTCCAGTTGGAAGAATGGGAATTGTTTTTGTAATTTAGTAAGATTAAAATAATTGATGAACTTACACAGTTGACAATACATCTAGACAAAACCCATCTTTTAATGCCTGTAGTTTAGAACGTTAAACATTTAAACTGCACCAGAAGGTTGTGAAACTTCAGCCAAAAAGTAAAAAGGCAATTGGCATATTTTACTTAAGCCTTTCTAATGCTTTCTTGTCTTAAGTTTTTCACTTTGTCCCCCTCCTTTTTGTGTCATTGTTTAGGAAACAGTTGCCAAAATTAAAACATGCTACTTAGTATCCTGTATGCTGCCCCAGTGGAGTGAGTCATTTCTAATATAAAAAAAGACTTCTCTAACATTTCCTACTTATAGTTTGAGGTAGATTTTTGCAGAAAGATACCATTGTCATAACGGCTAATAGAGGAATGAGCAAAGCACACAAGTGCTATGTGGAAAATATCAGTGAAAACGTTTTTGAAGAAAACAAGTAGACACGTAAAAAATAACCTCGTGCCAGTATTGGCATATAGAGTACAGGACGTGCTTTTGAAGTGTCTCATGGTGAGTTTTGTGAGTTTACTGTAGCAGAAGATACTGTTATGTCATTGGCTTGCTGTATGGCGGAGAACAGAGCCTAGTGACTAATACAACAACTCTTGAGCTGCTGTTCTTTTTTTTTTTTTCTTTCTTTTCTGTTTTTTTTTATGCCACACTTGTTAGGGTGCCTTTGGCAGATCACACTTAATTTTTGAGAGGGTAAATCACTAGTCAAGGGACAAGCATTCTTGTTAGTGACCAGAATTTTTAAAAGTGACATGTGATATTCTGGGTCTCCATTTTTTTATATACCTTTAGCACTTTCTGAGAGAGAGAGCTCCTGTAAGGTGTGCTGGATTTGAGTATTGAAAACCAAGTGAACTTGTTTTTTCATAATCAGCTCTATTAGGGAATGCTATATGGCTGATGATTTGAAACAGCTACACTAACAGTGGCTAAGATTTTTTTTTTTTAAACGGCTGTTTCACAGCCAACAGTATTTTAGCTGGCTTTGTAATCCAATTAGTTTTTAATTTAAATTGTAAGAGGCTTATTTGCAATGAAAATAAATCTTAACATGGAACTCTTGAATGAGCATAGATATTTTTAGATTTGAAACTTCTGGTTTACAAGTGCCTCTCTTTGTTCAGTTAAATACCATTGCGTTCATACAACAACAAAACCCTGAATTGTGCAAGTTCCCAAATTCATATCAAGGCAACATGTGAAGCATGTGCCAGTATAAATGATATAAAAACAAAATTCCATTACTTAATGTCTGTTACCTCTGGTTGAAAGCATTAGTCTTTAATTTGACTGTTTTGCTTCTGTTTTTGTCCGTTGTTGTTGTCTGATTCCTTCCCTAGGCTGCAACTGGCAGCAGTCACGCTCCTCATTGGAACAGAGCTTAGTGATTCTAGGAATCACTCGTATTTTTTCCTACCTGCAGCTAGCACTACTTTCACATTCTTACAGTGTCAACAGTCTACACAAGCTAAATCACTGTGACAGTAATAGAATGAGATTATTCTCCTCTAGAGATCTGTGAAGGGCATTACTGGTGATCACAACAGGGGGATTTTGTTACAGGGTCAGCCAGAACTAACAACAGCTTGTAACAAAATTTTGGCAGGGGTGATTTGTGAATTGTAAACAAGATCTATTATGTTCATGTGTGTATACTTATTAGTAACAAAATGTTATTAATTATTGTGAAGTGCACACGTGATAACGATTAATTAAAACTGGTAAGAAACGAGGAATGTGCCAAATAAAGATTTCTGCATCTCTGTAAAGTATGTATACTGCCTGGCTTATTTTTTAACATTGTTACTTAGCTCTTTTTGGCCCAGAGGTAAATCTTGACAATTCTAACAACTGTGTGTGTAAAGTTGCTTACTGGAGTTGCTAGCATTGTCTTTGAAAAGGCTGCCCCCTTGTGACATGTGAACCACTGTGCAGTTTTGTGCTGTGTGGTGCTAGTGACTAAAATGGCTGTTCTGAAAGTATCTTGTGATGCTCTGAACTTGTTGGGAAACTTTTTAATATTAACTCTATAGCAAAAAGAGCATTAAGAAAGTGGGTTTGAAATGGAAGAAGTATGAGATTCTGGAGATAACTTAATCATAGACAGCACACAAACTTTTTTCCTCAGCAATTCTTCCCTAATATAGAAAAGCATGTTAGATTTCTTTTTCTTGCCAATACATGTAGAGCATACGTGCAATGGATACATTATTTTTGAACTGCTGTTTTTAAATAATGACTGTTTGAGAAAAAGTTTATATATGCACAGGGTTTTGACTTTGCAAAAAAACTCTAACAAAGAAGATAAGTTATACAGTAAACAAAAAAAACATTGTTGAGTTTTAAAACCTCTTCATTTTCTTAAGACTAGACAAATGTTCATAAGGAGATCTGTTTACATATATCAGCACTCATAATGTGTTACATTGTCCTCTACAATACAGTCAGATATAGAAATAGGTGACTGTAGATGTATTCAGTAATATCTGTTGGATAACAAAGTTGTGTGGTTTACATATCTAAGTGCCACAGCTACTCTAGCAATTTCTTGAGCTTCCTATTTCTTCATTTGGCCCTTAGGAGTCAAGAGGCTAGATTCTCATTAGTGTCAACTATTGACCATGCTGCCATAACTTTCATCTGTGACTTGGGTGTATGGTCCTTGTGTGTAGTGCTCAAGCCTTGGAGGGGGGAAGAGGAAAGGAAAGCACTGCTTGGTCTGCCTAGATATCTCCACTAATGGACCTCTCTCCCCCTGAGATGCCAAAATGAGCTATCCCTTGCAGTGTGATCTGTAAATGGGATGAAATGGACATGTCTTGAAACCAGTAGCAAGAGCTTAAGCTGTTATGTCACTCCCAGTTTCTTGGGTGTGTTTTCATAGGATACTGTTTCTCATTTTTATATGGATCGATAAGCATTGAAATTCTTCACAAGCTTGAAATTTAAACCATCATAAATAGACACCTCACTGTTAACACCTCCACTGAGATGATTTGGGATAATTCAGACCTTTGAGTCTTTTGTCTAAGTTTCCAAAGAGCTTGAAATTAAAAGTAAGTTTACCCTGTATGCTCAGTTCATCTTTTGAAGATCATCTTTGTAACTATAAGGACTAGGACAGGAGTATGCAACCCCCCGGCCCGTGTGTCAGAGAGTGGCATGTGAAGGCATTTTGCTTGGCACGAGTGCCTCAGGGAAGGGGCCAGACCTGCGCTGCCACAACATGGATTGGACCCCTCACAGCTCCTCCACAATCTACCCCTGGCATGCCAACATCCTACAAGTCAAGGTTGCAGATGTTTTTGGCACTCTGCCCAAAAACATTGCTGACCCCTGGACTAGGGTTTTCTTTTCTTTTTTTTTTTCCCCGCAAGAGAAGGTTGAGAGGTGACCTTGTGGCTGCCTATAAGTTCATTACAGGGGCACAGAAGGGAATTGGTGAGGTTTTATTCACCAAGGCGCCCCCGGGGGTCGCAAGAAATAATGGCCACAAGCTAGCAGAGAGCAGATTTAGATTGGACATTAGGAAGAACTTCTTCACAGTTCGAGTGGCCAAGGTCTGGAACAGGCTCCCAATGGAGGTGGTGCTCTCCCCTACCCTGGGGGTCTTCAAGAGGAGGTTGGATATGCATCTAGCTGGGGTCATCTAGACCCAGCACTCTTTCCTGCCTATGCAGGGGGTTGGACTCGATGATCTATTGAGGTCCCTTCCGACCCTAACATCTATGAATCTATGAATCTTTTCATACAAAACTGTCTTGGATTCTGGAGTTTAAATTGGCAGTAGTAAGAATGTGAATGAATTCCATCCAGGAAGAGCACACACCAACTGCTGCAGCTTCCTTAGCCTGACAAAGGGTTTTTGAACCCGAAAGCTTGCTTAATAACTATTCTCCAACCATTTGGGTTGGTCTAATAAAAGATATCAAATTCACCCAAGGAACCTTGTCTGCCTATATCCTTAGACCAACACGGCTACAACCTAAACCCCTGCAATGAATTCATGATAACTGTGTAACCACTACAGTTTGATTTTTCTCTGTGCTATTTATGTGAACGAAGATTTTCAAAACAAATGTCTTGTGTATTTTTAAGTTAAGGAACTGAATGTTTGGCTTCAATCAGTCATTGAAAAATAAGTATGTATGGGCAAATTATGAAAGCAAAATGCCCAGCTAGTTTAACCTTCAGACATTCTAAAATTAAGACTTTGTTTGTGTATATGTATATAGTGTGGAGACAAGAGGAGATTGCGCATATTAACAGCACTCTCAGTGGAGCTGAAAGAAAAGCAGCCCTATGTTCACTTCTAGAACAAGAGACACAGCTGATTGCTTCTATTGGGAGACACAAACTAAATGCAGATGAAGAGAACCAGCAAAAAGCAATACTATACTTTTTGGATAAGGTCAGTTAAATAATGGCAGTCTTAACATGGATGTTTCCAAAGTTAAAACACACAATAGTATTTACAAATTCACAGACAAAAGAAAACCACTGTGTTAGCATGAGCAGTTAAATATGGGTGTATTCATGTATTAGTTATTCTTTAAGTTGATTTATGTTGGTAGAATTTAATGAATTTTGTTGTTCTTCAGTACAGAATTGCAGTTTTTTTTTTTATCCAAATATTCCTATTGGCTACAAATGTCCAACTTGGGATCCTTAAAATTCTGGTTTATTAGGTGGATTGAAGCACTGTAATGAAGTTAAATCATAAACCTTGGGGCTGGTCCACACACGCACACACACTAGCAAGCTACAAGAGTCAGGTATACCTATCCCACAAGCGCTGGAGTCTGCCGTTGAGGCTTCTTTCAGCGTGGTGTTATCTTCCAGAAGGGGGTGGCTGGCTGGTCCTTCTGCTTGGACAGGTTGGGTGCTGGTCAAGTTGGAGATCAACAGGGCACCACTGAGGGTCACTTTTCACTGCTTTTTATCTGTCCTTGGCAGACTTTGGTGACTCCCCAGTTTTCAGGTTTGCCCAATCCAGGGGTCGTTGACCCTCGTGGGACTTACCCCTCAGTGGCTACTGGATGGCATCTGTCAGCCCCAGGGGTCATCCGCATGTACATGCAGGTTTGGGAGTTCATTGATGAATTTTGACTAGGGCTCTGGGAGCAGTCGATCTGGAGATATTCAGCCCCAAAGTTGATCCCCGGCGTAGATTAACTCAGACCAGGGCTTCTAGCCCTTGAACAGCGACGTTTAGAGATTTCCCGGTTGCTACATTGTCTTTTATTGATTTCTTCCATTGGTTGATCTGCGACTTTCCTAGGTGTTAATTTCTGTCTGCTACTGTGTTACACATTCAATCACTGATTCACTCGCTCTTTCAGAGGCCCGCCTGATACAGGGAAGCAGCAGTTTGACTCCTGCCCTTGTTAGCATTGTTACAGTGTATAACTTACTTCTGAAACTAAACACATTTAGTTGAAAGGTGAGGAGTATAAAATATAAGCTACAAATGCCATGGCACACAAATAGATAAAAATACCAAAATACAAGGGGAGATATAAAATGCACACATACAAATTTTAAAACACAATTCCTTATCTTAAAGTGAAAGAGAGAGGAAGGAAGAAAAGGTAGAAGAGGAAAAACATATCCAAGGAGGGGAGAGCAACTGCAGGCAAGAGGAAAAGGGGGCTTTCTGCTACATTCCTAATTGTTGGAAACAGTGAAGAAAAATGCATTATCAAAGAGTCTGTGTTTCAGCTTAGGCATGACAGGGTACATATTAGTTCAATGCTGACCTGATAGAATTTTTATTATAAGAATATACTGTATAGAGCACCAGATTGTCTGATATCGGGTGCTTATTGAATGTTTCATAGTTACTCTTTTAGAGCTGTTGCAGTGTGTTATGGGTGTATTATACAGCATAGAATATAGAATTAATTGTTTTGATGTACAAATCTATGCAAGCCCAAGTACTCATGCTTTATCTACTTGTGAATTATTTTAATTACTCTGCCTGTTAGCTTCTTTCTTTCAAAAATACCCAGTGTCAACAATCAAAACTTGGAGCGGGGAGGGCAGATCAGTGTACCCACAGCGAGGGAGGGATTGGGGCTGGGGCTGGGACAAGCTGCCCAGCTGGGGTGGGGGATTTGGAGAGGGGGGCTCCCGCCACTGCGTGCTGCCACACTCCACCGGTCCAGGAGGGCATGGGAGCGGGTGTGTCCCCCCCCCCCCCCCCCCCAGATCTGTGTGGGGTGGGCTAGGCCAGGCTGTACTCTGGACAAGCGGTGGAGGGTGCTGGGAGTGGGGGCTACACCCTCTTGCTGCTTGGCCAGCCTCCCCACGCCTCCCAAACAAGCCACCTCTTTGCTCTGGCTGGGTAAGCAGCAGCAGGGCATGGCAGTGGGCATCCAGATCGGAGTGGGGCTGGCAGCAGGGACTGTGGGGAATTTTAGGGGGGTTGCAACTTCCCCTGTAGCCCCTGCTCCACTGCACTCTGCGGGGTGGGTGGAGCCAGGGCTGTGCTCCAGGCGGCAGCTGGGGCTAGCCTCCCGGAGCGCAGCCCTGGCTCTACCCGCCCCATGGAGCACAGCCCAGTGGTGGGTGGCTGGGACTAGCCTCCTGGAACCCAGCCCAGCCCAGCCCTCCCTGCGCCCTCCCAGACCGGCGGTGCGCAATGGTGAGAACCCTCCTCCCCAAGTCCCGTGCCTCCATGCCCCAGCTGGCTAGCTTGTACCAACCCCAGTCGCTCCCCTTCTGTGGGGCGTTGATCTGCTCCCCGTTCTGCCCACCACAACAGACTTACCAGCTGGAGGCAGCAGTGTCCGGTGTGGTGAGGACTGCTGCCTGTTTAGTCTATGGCCGAATCTCCAAATTGGCAACGAATCTTTTCTAAATTGATTCGGAGGCTTCGGATTACTTTTAGATTTTTCTCAGAGTTTTCAGAGACCTAGATCTTGTCTTAAGTAATGTAGTAATGACATAAATTTCCTTAAAATAGTTATTGTTGTAGCCTCTCTAATATACCATCACTCCTCCTTTTCAAAGGATGCACACTGCTACTGCTTGCTTTGACATGTCTTAAACAATAGTTTAAATATTTATTTTTATTTCTCCTACAATTCAAGTTGAAGAAGCTGTAGGAGCTAGCAAGAGAAAAAAGGAGTCCCGTGTGGTAGGTTTTAGCTACTGGCAGTCTTCTGTGATGTAAATCCATGTCCAGTCAGGCAAAAAAAGCATGTGTTCTTCAGTTGTTTTTGTGCAGTCAAGTTTGCCTGTGCCCTGGGGAGAGCATTTTAGTTGTGGTAGGTTGACTGCCATCATGTTAGCCTCCATTTTTATTTATCAAGATAAGCTGCTGGTATTGTTTTCCTAGCAGTAACTCTTGATATTCCTTCTGGCATGTAGGAATACATGCTGAATTGCATGGCTTTAATGTATATGTGCAAGCTCTGAAGGCATGCCCACAGCCTGGACAGTTTTGTGTAGGCAAATGTAAGCACTTAATTATTTATTCAGGTAAAGTTGTCGGTTTACTTATACAGGTGCTGTGATTTCTTGTGCATTTTTGCATTGAACTTCCATTTTCTATTTTTTGATTTTGTGGTCTTAAAGAAGTCAGGAGGCTGAATACCACGGTGGACTAAATCCTGCATGTCCCATTGATTTCAACAAACCTATGCTGATTCACGTCAGCAGACATTCTGACCCAGTGTGCATCATTACTAGCTTTTATCAAGACTTCATGACTTAGAAGTGGTAAAGAACCAAACTGAAACAGAGTAATTTGGTATGGAGCACAGGTGTTCAACCCCCAGCCTGCAGGCGAATTCAGCTCATGAGGCCATGACTTCAGGCCCATGGGGCTTCTCATGGGTTGAAAAATTTTGTGATGGGGGAGCAGTGGCAATTACCACCCCTACCCCGCTGCCAAATTCCAAAGTCCCTCAGGGTCCTGTCACACTCCCTTACTCTGCAAGGCTGAATCTGGCCTGTAGATGGACTGGCCCTGCAAAAAGGTTTAGCATCACTGGTCTAGAGCAGTGATTCTTAACCAGGGTGCTTCAAGGTGTGAGAAGGCAAGTGCTTGCTTGTCACCATCCAGCCCCTGTGCAAGGAGGTAAGCACTGTAGTACATAAATTAGTTTTTGAAATGGGGTATCGCTAAATTCCGAAAAGCTTGGAATCAGTGCCTTTAGTTTAGAAAGGTTGAGTGCCACGGAGTCCTAAAGAAGTAGGGCTAGAAGGCATCTCAGAGGGCATCTACTCCCCTGCCTGAGGCAGAAATACCCCTATCCAAACCATTCCACATAGCCATAATCTAAACTTTACATAAAACTACCCTCAACCCTGACACAACATAGACCTACCACCCTAACCTGTCACAGGTAAAGCAGGGAACTACAGCAGCTAGTGTCCTGCTTCTATAAAATGTTGTCAATATTTGCTCAAGAGGTCCCAGGTAGAGGGCTCCGCCCCTGGCTGCAAAAGAAGGAAACCCCCGACAGTTTATAGCAGTCTGACCATGGGGTAAATTCCTTCCTGACTCCAAATATGGCAGTCAGCCTGACCCTAAGCAGAGGGGCAAGACCCTCTAGCCAGCAACCTCACAACAAGCGGTGCTGTCATGGACCACTACACCTTAGAGGGAACACTGGTGGGGAGCCCCAGTGATAGAGCCGGCCCAGCAGGGGCTGTACTCCTCACCGCAGTGTGCAGTGCTGGCTGGTGTGCCTTGCCGCCAGGCACCAGCAGTTGTGTTGGGCATGAGTGCCCTGAGTGCCCCTGCCTAGTGCTGCTGCTGCTCACCAGGGCTGTGCACTATGGAGTGAGTGGGGGGTGGGAGGGAGTCCCCACACACCCCCATCCTCTCTCACCCACACACTGCCCACTGGAGCTCTGTGCTGCTGCTGACCCCTTGGGCATGGGCTCCACGGTGCCGCCAACCCCAGCCCCAAGCTCCACCCAGCTGGAGCTCTGCCCCCACCCTGTCACTTTGATACCTGCTGGGTTTTAGTCTCAGCAGGAGCATTGGCACACCCCAGTCAAAGTCCCCAGCCTTGGCTCCAGGAAAAAAAAAGCTGGGGGGGAGGGGGAAGGGGAGCAATCAGCAAAGCCCAGAAGCATGGGAAATACTCATGTTATAGCTACATTTGGATCATCCCTGACCAGTGGCTGTCCAACCTCCTCTTGAACATCTCCCCTAGTGGAGATCCACAACTTCCACTGCCTCGCTATTCTCACAGTGAAGAAGTTTTTCCTGTTATTCAGTCTAAACCTACTGTGCTGCAACATCAAGCCATCGGTCCATGTCCTCCTCTCTGCAGCAAGAGGGAAAAGGTGCTTACCCTCTTTATGGCAGCCCTTAACGTATTTAAAGACTGGCCTTTTGTTCAGCTGCATTACACTGCAGATTAATATTGTCTGGTCTGCCAAGATTTCCAAGTCCTTTTCCATAAGAGCTGTCATACAACCAGGTGTCACTCATTTCATATTTGTATTTTTGATTATTTCTACCAAGTGTATCAACTTTATATTTGTCCATATTGAACTTCATCCTGTGAGCACTAGCCCAACTTTCCTATCTGTTGAGATCCTTCTGAATTATGCTTACATCCTCCAACATGTTTACAGTTCTTCCAAGTTTCATGTCATCTGCAAACTTGCTCAGGTTTGGTCTAGAGTAAGTTCATTAAATGATTATCAGAGCCCCACTGTGGTTTTTTTGGTACTAAATATTCATGTGGGATACACTCAGAAATCAAAGCAGAGGGAGAAAAACCTAACCACATGAAACAGCAATAATATGTTTGAATTTTGGTTGCTGTTGAACACTTATAACTTTTATTTAAGGGGGAAGATATATTTGCTTCATAAAACATCACTATCATACCATGAAATGCCTTATATTATTGAGCTTTACAATATATTTGAGAACTTAAAGTTAATATTTGAGATTTTACTAAACCAGGCAACAGGTCAAGTCATATTGATAATATTTTTGACCTTTCTCATTATGAACTGACTTGATAAGAAATGTTGATGAGAACATAAGTAAGTGGGTTTATAATTGCTGTATTGTTACATGTTATAGCATCACCAAAGTTGCTGCTTTCAAGAGTATAAAAATCAGGAGACTTGATAAATGAAATCCTAGGATCAATATCAAAGTCATGACACTTTTGCTTTGATTTTTAGGCTTCTCAGAGCATAGATGCCTCCGATTTTTTTTGATTTTTTTTTTTTAAATAGAGGACTTACTTTTGTTTGTAATATTAAGTCAGTTTTCTTCATAGGGAATGGCACTCTAGGGAGGTATTTAACTGCTTCTTCCCCAAGACGCTTGAGAATCATGCTGTAACAGGCATTTAGTCTGAAGCCAATATATTCTTTCTGTTGCTGTCTACATTATTTTAAGAACATGGGAACTATTCTTCAGTATCAACTCATAGCATTTCATTTTAATTTGTGTACTGAGGAGCTTCTACTGATACCTTGGGAAAGAGAGATGTCCCCAGTATTTTGATTCATAGCAGGGAGTTGATGGCAGGGATAAACAGATGCATGAGGCATAAAATATCTTGTTGTGTTTTCTCTTTGTTCCTCAGAAATTGTTATCTGGAGAATCTTTGTGTGATGCGAGTTATTGAATCATTTTGTATTGAAGCCTTTCTCTGTCTTGCATGTGCGTGCGCTTGCTCATTTGCTCGCATTTTCTCTCTCTCATTTTTTATTTTGTAATGAGAAATGAATGATTTTCCCCTTGCTTTCATCTCTCTTTCCTATTCTTTCTACTGTGGGGATTATGGGGTGGTATAAGTTTTCTTCTCTGTTTCTTTTGTGGCATGCGTATCTGTCTTAAATATAAGAAAAGAAAGGGAGAATTTCTGTCTCTTAAAGTTGTATTTAGTGGTGTTGTAGATAAAGATGGTTCCTTATGGGGAAGACAAGAGGTAAAAGGGAGATACCTAAATCTAGGTGGCTTTTGCCATCCCTAACTGGTTATCTCTTCTTCCCATTGAAAGGATCTCCTGTGGTCAGAGTATAAAGCCCCTGGTAGATATTATTTGCACGATGACATGGCTGTTCTCCCACGATGAAAACATTGGGCCATGTGCATGGTTAGCCATGCATAGGGCTGATAATTCCCCTCTGCCTCATCCTCTCCCCTGCCTCTCCTGCCCCAACCAAGCAAGAGGGGGACCAAAGAAATCCCTCCTGGTGCAAAGCAAAACACAGGGCGGTGTGTGTGTTTGTAGGTGGGCAGATGGAAATTCCTCCCAACAGAATCAGGTGAGTGGAGAACTCCTGCCCAGCAGCCTAAACTCCTTCCCCTCCCACAGGGGGAGGGGAAATCCTCCCTCCCCCTCCCCCCCCCCCTCCCGCCTGGTGAGAGCAAAGCACAGAGGGTGAGGGGGATTTCTTCTCCCTCTGTTCTTGGTGCTGCTGGGGAGGAGGAGAGAACCAGGGTCTAAGTTCCATGCTGGTGCCGGAGTTTCCCCTAGCAGGGGCTAGAGGGAATGCTTAGCTCCTAGTGTGGGCTATGTGGCAAAAGGCCACCTCTGTTTCTCCCCAAAAACACTGCTCTGTGACAATTTGGTTAGGATGGGACCATCAGAGGATACACACTTTACCCTATCTCTTTAGGTAACCTGAGCTGGATACATTCCTGAGGGAGGGGGAAAACCTGCTCCCTCTGCCTAATGTGACTGGCATCACATACCTGGGTGAGGGACTTCCTCTCTGTGGAGCTAGGAACTGCCAGTCTGCCCAGCAACTAGTGATGCATTTCAAATTGGTTGTCTAACAGCCAACAGGTGCTGGCCTCCATTGGACCAGGTAAATGAGGTCACAAGGGCTATATAAGTTAAGGACTGCCCAGGAGAAAGGGGCAGCATCCATGAGGAAGACTCAGAGAGAGAGAGAGAGAGAGAGAGAGAAGAGCTGAACCATCTGAAACTTGCTCTCTTTCAAAACTCATGATCAAGGAACTGCCTGCCTCCAGAGGGAATCTCTACCTGCCTCTGGATGATACTTGTGAGTAAGCTACCTGAGATCTAACTAGATATATAGCTTGCAATAATTCAAATGCATAATCAAAGGCTACCCAGCTATGGGAGTTTGCTCTGTGGGATTTCTCTGATATTGCTCTACCCTGTACCCTATTCCAACCCTACCCCTTGTAACCAATAAAGTTTTCCTTTGTACCTAGCGTGGGAGACTTATTGGGAGTGGGTCTAGATTATGCCTTGGGGTCCTCTTGGTTTGCCTGACTAAGGGAGACCACTACTTGTGCTTCTGACAGAAGGAAGCATCCCAAGTTCTTGAAGTGAATCAAGTACCCTCGAGGGCTACTAGCCCAGCCCTGGGTAGTGACAGTGGAACCCCCAGACTAGTGGGTGTGCTCCAGGAAGGGGGTCGGCCAGACGTGAGGCGCCCCCAGGGAGGCACTCAGAGCCTGGAAGGTGGTCAGGCGCAGTGAAGTGAGTGGCTCAACGCAGGAGCGCCCCCTACTGGCCTGCCACAGGCTAACTCCTACTTAAACTGATCAAGGTTTTGTTCAAAGCTGGGGGGCTTTTCCAGATAAGTTTCCACTGAGTGGAGGGAGCAGTGCATGTCGGGATGCTGGAAGACCCAGCTGATGCCTATCACTTGGATGTGTTTCCTGCTGCATGTTCAAATTCAAGCTGGACAGAAATTAGCTATAAAATTGTTACACGTTTTTCAAACACTGTTTGGCTTTTATAGCTGGATGGCCATTTTTATGGTGTGATAATTCTTTAGATCTGCTCTAAATGTATTGCACAGTTAACTAATTAATTGCATAATACATGTAACATGCATTAGGGACATACAATTTGAATGGATAATGTTAAGTAGTTTTGAAATAAATTTACTTTATGATCAGTGTGTGAAATGTTACCCAGATGTGGGTGTGTGTTGCTAAGATCTGACTGGATAAGGTAGCAGAGGTCCCATTTGGTAGACAGCTGGTTCCAGATGGATGCTCAGTGCTTCACCTCTCACAAAGAATGAAGGTGTGGTGCAGTGGAACTGTGAAAATGGAGCCGCTAAGATACTTTAGGTGTTAGTTTATCAGAAGTTTCACCATCTCAGGCAACCAGGATTTGTCATTCTACAGGGGTCTTGAGCTGTATGCCAAAACTCAGAACTGAGGTTTTTGGTCTGGTATCATCATTACTGTCATAACCCAGATCCCAGAAGATCACTCTTTCTGTTCATGATGGAAAAATGTGGTAAAACCCAGAGTTTGTCATTTTAAGGAGAAAAATGTGGGAAATGGGTTTCCCTTTGCAGGCTGGCAGAGTTGCAGCCTGGAAGGGACTGGGGGGGAGTGGGAGGAGGGAGGTCAGGCAGGGGGCACCGTGTGCATGTCCTCATGTATGATTGCACATGGCCACCAGAAAGCCTGGAGAGCAGCTTCCCAGAGGTAAGTGGGGGAGGGAGGGCCCCCATAGTGAGGGGAGGGGGAGATTGAGGCCCCCATAGTGAGGGACAAAGCATGGCTGGGGATGCTGCCCAGTTGGGGCAGTGCATGGGGCTTGGGGCCTTGGGCCATGTGTAGTCGCAGGACGCAAGCAGTAAGCGGGACAGGGCTGTAAGCAGCTCGTCTGGGGGGCGTGGGGCTGGCTGTCTGCTGCTGCTTGCACTTTGGTGGGGGAGCCTGGGGGGGGACACATGCGCCCCAATTTTGTGTGCAAGGTGGGGGTGGATGCAGGCTGCCCACTGCAGGCTCAGGCTCCCTGCCCTGCTGCCTCCACAGCCCAGTGGGCAGGACCCAGCAGAGTGGGGCGGGGAAGCTTGATGCTGCTGTTATGAGCCCCATGCTGCCATGGCAAGGCGCTCTCTGCCCACCCAGCAGCAGCAGGGGTGGCAGCATGGAGTTGTGCCCCTCGCTGCTGCAGGGCAGGCAGGGGGCATGGTGCAGGGCTCATGGTGACAGCAGCAAACTTCCCTGCCTGGCCCTGCTTTGCCCTGTCATGCCAGGTCCCGCCCACTGGGCTGCGGAGGCCCCAAGGGGAAGACAACAGGGCAGGGAGCCCAAGCCCGCAGCAGGCAGCCCGCACTCATCCCCCCCACCCCATTGGGCTTCGCTCTAGACAGGTCACCCAGGGAGGATGGGGAGCCCAGGCTTTGCGGTCCACCCCGCCACAACGGCCGCCACCTCTCACAGGTGACAGCCAGGGTTCCGGTGCTGCTATGGGGAGCAGGGTGCCTGGGTCCCTGGCCCCCTAGCAGTTGGGGCCCCCGCTGGTTGGGGGTGGCAGGGGGCTGTGCTTGGGGAGTGAGGGCCATTGCCAGGACCCAGGGGGTGGTGGGTAGGGAGAGAGTGTGGTGGCTGTGGATGGGGAGTGTGGGGCAACGGCATGAGCAGGGCACTGGCATATCAAGGCTGCTCAGTGCCACAAAGCAGTTGCTGGTGGGGGGGGGGGGTGGACAACTGCAGCTGGACCTGCATCCCGATGAGCAAAGGGAGCAGGGGAAGCTCTGATTTTTCCATGATAACTTCCCCCCCCCCCCAATTAAAAAACAAACAAACCACTGCCAAAATTTATAGGTATTTAGAATTTAATTTATTTATAATATAGTGATTGAAGTGCTAGCAGGATTCCAAATTGCTTTAAAATTGTATATATATCAATAAAACATTGTGTTCAGCTGATACCTATATATATAGTGGGTGTTTCATTTTAATCATGGACAAACACAGATTTGGGGGGTTTTATTTAGAAAATTCGTACTTTGTGTTTTTAATTGGAGAATTTGCAATTTTTTAAACAGAAAAAACCAGGATCCCTGGCAATCTTGGTGCCTCCTCATGGATTTGGCAGTGTTTCTGCTCAGATTAGGCAAAATTCATATTTTCTTCGAAAACCTTGGTTTACTTAAAGGATTATGGGGAGTGGCCATAAAATGGCTTATTCTTGAAATATGCTGCTACACCAGGTTCTAGACCTAACATTGTTAGTAAGAGAATTTATAAATGAGACATGAGAACATCTTAATCGGCTATGGTCCACATGCTGGTCACCCAGAGATGGTTGACAAAAATATCGTATCAATTAACTTGGAAGAATGTTTGATATATCTGGATATATAGGACTGTGGAAAACTTGTGCTGGAAGGCGCTTCACGAAGTAATCTAGTCTAATACCCTGATGAATGCAGGAACACCCCAGCCAAGTATTGGTCAACTTCCAGTAGTGGAGGGTTCAGAGACTCCTGGATAATCTGTTCCAGTGGATAACCACCCTCATGCTTACAAGGTTCTTAAATTTTCTTTGTTGCAATTTAAGTCTATTCCCATCCTGTGGGCCAGTAGTCTATCGCTATCCTCTCCATAAGAACGCTTAAGACTGTTATTACTGGTCACTGACAGATGTTCTTGGGGAGAAGGTCGGGGAGAGCAGCACTTTACTTTCAGCTTGGTATGGCCCCACACTAAGCGCAGCACATGCCCAGAAGAGGAAATGCCTCAGTTTGACCCAGCTTTCCCAGCATCTGTATAGCTCATGTACTTCAGCAGGGCTTTTGGTGGTTTTATCTAGCAGCTGATTGAATCCTGTTTTTTCCTGCCTAAGATTGAATCAGCTATTAGATAACAGCACCAAAAAGCCCTACTGAAGTGCATGATCTATACCTGGGGGTGGGGGACCGACAAAAAATAACTCATGGGTCAGATCCAGCCCACAGGGGGACTTTGTCCAACTCATGGTGGGTCCCTCGGTCCCACCTGACCAAGGCGCTGCCTGGCCATAGTGCATCCTGCCACCCCCTGGGCACGCAGCAGGGCTGGGGTGGCTCTGCTGTGGGACTACTTTCTAGGCAGCCTGGGCCCTGGCAGCTCCTTTGCAGCTGCTGCTGCTTCTGGCCCCAGCCCCATGGTACAGGCGGAGACCATGCACAGCTCCGACCCCGTGCACCCTGCTTCGGCTCCAAGCTCCCCATCTGGTCTGAGCAGGAGCAACACTGGACAAACTGCTGCTCAGCACTGGGGAAAAACGGCCCCTCCCCTTCCCTGTAGTCAGTGCTTCCTGATGCAGCTGCCTGCAGCCCGTGCTGGGCTGCCCTGCATCTCTGTCGCATCACTGCCACCTCTGGACTGCCCTGCATGGCAGTAGTAGCAGCAGACAGCAGGTACACAGCAGCCCTGCTCCGGCTCTGGGCAGCTACACCAGGAAGTGCCAGCCTTTGTGGGGGGTGGGGGATGAGCCACCTTTACCCTACGCTGACCAGCAGGTTCTCTCCTGTGCCACTACTGCTAAGCCTGGGCCCCAGCACCTGCCCCTCTGGGCTGAGCAGCAGCAGCGGTGTTGCCAGGCAGAAAGTGTTGCTCTGTGTGGGGCAAAGTGGCCCGTCCCCCTCACCACTGCCAGGGCAGTTTTTGCTGCGACCACCTGGAGCACGTGCCGTGCAGGGCTGGGATGCAGCTCCATCACTGCCACCTCTGGGGTTGCCCTGTGCGGCAGCGGAGATGGTGCAAAGCAGCCACAGGGCAGCAAAGAGGTGTCAGTAATGGAGCCACACCACAGCCTGGCATGGTGTGTGCTCTGGGAGGTTGCACCAAAAACTGCCCAGTGGTGGTGAGGGGGAAGGGCCACTTTGCCTCATGCCAAGCAGCACTTTCTGCCTGGTGCCACCACCACTGCTGCTGCTGCTGCTCAGCCCAGACAGGCAAGCCTGAAGCTGACTTGGGGTCAGGACTGCACCTGCTGGTCCCTGCCGCTGCCGCAGGGCTGGGGACAGCAGCCAGAAGGAGCCACCGCAGCTCTGCTGCATGCCCAGGGGTGGCAGGATGTGCCACGGCTGGGCAGTGCAGAGTGGGCATGGGGCGCACTGGGACTGCATGCTGTTTGTGGTGGTAGGGAGGCATCAGAGGCTTCATTGGCTCTGGGCTTTTGTGGAGCGAGGATGGGTGCTGACTGGCTCGGGGGGGGCGTGCACATCATAGGGCTTCCATGCACACCCCATCATACCCTCAAACCCTTGTCCTCAAGCCCCACAACCACACTTTCCCCCACACAATCTCACACCCCACAAATGCACACTGGCACGCCTCTGGGAGGAGCCCCACTCACTGCTATACGTACACACCCCACCATAGACATGTACCCACACACACACCCTACAGGACCCCACAAACCCCATACCCATCCACACATCCCTACAAACCCCACTTACCCATTTCCTCCCCAACACACACCTTTCCACACGCCACACAATATACAAGAGTAAGACTTCATTTTGAGCTACCATGCAATCACTTCTATATATACAGCACAAACACACAAATCAGGGGAAAAAAAATTAATTAAATTAAAATGTAGTATTGTGGATGTTTGATTTTCAGTATATAATTTGTTTTTTTCCCCAGTTCTAAGATGGCAAACCCTCTTTGTGACAGGGGCAAGCTTTCATGCCTAGTGCAAACACTGGCCTGCCTCCCTCTCTACGAGCTAGCCACCCACCTCACTTGCCTGCCACACCTTGATATAATAATAGGGTGTTAAATAGGTGGGAGGCTCCCCATTTTGAACCTTGTTGTTTAGGGTGATATCTGCAGCTCCATTCCACCTCTACACTGTGGCCCAAGCCTCACAAATGGCATCACCAGTGGTTCACACTGGGTCTTTCATAACACATACACACAAACAGACAAAACACGTACTGGGTTCCAAGCCCTCCCCCCCCGGAGGGGCTCACATACTGCCCCTTTACTGGGGCTAACTGGGGTCTGTCATCCTGTCCAGCTCAGGTGGCCGTAGCCCTGTCTGGCCCTCTGCCCTGGGGTATTACATCCTGTAAGGCGCAGGTGGCCGTAGCCATGCCTGGCCCCCTCTCAGGGTCCCTGCAGCCACAGGACTCATGAAGAGCCTGGTACTGCTCCAGGTCCTTCCGCTGATCTGGGCCCTGCCTCAAGACTCCCATGAGCCTTGGCTTCCCCTCGACTGGTTAAACCCACCAGGGATGTTGCGGCTTGGGGTTAAGGTGCCCCACACTCACCTTTCACTGGAAAGGTGATTGGCCTGGCATTTCTTGGGGACTCCCCTGCCACAGGGAGCCCCAACAGCCCCCCCCCCCCCTTTACCCAGCAGGGTGCAGTTTCATGTCTTACCCAGGACAAATGAGGCCGCCTCTGTCCCATAGTTTCACCCTGTTCTCTGCAGTTCCTAGCAGAGCAATGTTTCTCGTTTTCTGGCTGATCACAAATTGCTCTCAGCCCAGGGAGCTGGGCCTTAAAATGGCCTTTCTAATCATGCACCTGCCCGCCCACCCCCGGCCCAGTCCCTGAAGTGGCAGCACTACCAGTGCCCCACCACACTCTTCCCAAAAGGAGTACTTCCAGGGACAAGGGACGGGACTTCCGATGGCAAAGGTCAGAGGCTAGGGACGGGACTTCCAGTCCTAAGGTGGCAAGTAGGAGGCAGGGTGCTTGTCGAGGGGTGGGGCTGCCCTTGCGGCCCTTGACAGCTCACCAAAACTTACTAAGCAGCTCTTGAGCCAAAATAATTACCCATCTCTGATCTATACTGACTCTGGGGGAGCCGGGTCAAATTGAGGCAGTTCCTCTTCCAGTAAAGCACTGGGTTTTTTGAGGAGAGGGGGTTGGAAGGGGTTCCCCTATATTTGTCAGTGGCCACTTGTTATATTCCCCCTTGGTCTTCTCTTTTTCAGCTAAATAAGTTCAGTAATGTTCAGCCATATTTTAGGTGTATAGGTTGTAGCTGTGTTGGTCTAAGGACATAGGCAGACAAGGTTCTTTGGGTAAATCCGATATCTTTTGGTCTAATAAAAGGTATCAGATTTACTCAAATACCTTACCAGCCATGTTTTATAAACTTCTAATCATTTTTCTTGTTCTCTGCTGAACTCTTTCCAATCTGTCTGCAGCTTTTTAAAAAAAAATACAGTGCCCAAAACTGGGCACAGTACTGAAGATAAGATTTTACTAGTCCTTAATTATCAGACGTATCATCTTAGTCCTGGGAGATAGAAATTATGCTGTTTTGTAGACAAGTTTATTCTTTCTTTGTCTCCCCACTGGTTGCGGGTATTCCTTAGAAAGTAATGATTTGGGTTGTGACTCTTTGGAAGCCTGTGTATGTGATATTGTCCCACCCAGGGACACCAACACATTCCTTTTAAAGTTTCACACCCAAGATTGTGTCGTAATAAGAGATAATCAATAGCAGCTCTATTCTCTAAGACAGCGTCCCTTAATTGTTTTTGTTCAGCATTCAGGGCTGAAAGAGCTTGAGATGTAGCATTTAGTCCTTTTGCTAGAACACGGGCCACTGCATTAAGATTTCTGCTATTACTTACAGCGAGGCCCGGAACCCCCACCATAGATGCAGCTAATGCTACGTATTCAGCCTTAGATAATAGTCCAGGGGAATCATTCTCATCGCAATCAGCAGTGAAAGTAGTGTATGCCCGCTTATACCTCCCACCGAGAGGGGTTTGTTCAGGATGCATTCGGTCAGATTTCCTTGGAAGGGCTGCAGTTACCCAGGCAATGGTGCATGGTCCTCCAGTAGCGTTTGCTGAGAGGTATGAATATATTATTCTCCCGCAGGCTAGAAACCATCCTCGAGGAAGGATGTATGTGCATATGCATAGGATATTTGACTGGTCTTATTACAGAGGTCATCTTTACCTTGGTTCAATTTAAGGCAATTACCAGTACAATTAACCATTAGGAAACATACGGAAGCATTAGCTGTTGCCTGAACCCGTATGGAAAACATGTTTCTGCTTTTATCTTTTACAATAGTCCCCCAATTATATATATTCTGATATGTACTTTCCTTATCTATACCTTTCAGCATAGTATAATTTTGTAAAATTTTCAAAGGGGTTGGTACTGCGATTAAGCGTGAGGTAAAAACCAGGTGAGCATTGATCCCTCCTGCTAAGCAGAAGTCCGTTCTATTTAAAATTTCCCGGGCCAGATAAATCGAGACATTTTCCTGAGGGTCAAATTTTTGTTGTAAAAGGTTTTCCCCTCTTATGAGAAGGAGTGGACAGATCAGGGCGCCCCACAATAAAACCTTGACCAATTTCATGATAAGGCCTGTAAAACTTGATCAAAGATTGACAAATTATTTAAAGTTCCTTTCTTTTGAATAGGAATTTTAAGTCTCTTATTGGCTCCACCTTCCACTGTTCTCTGCCTCCAGTCCCGGAGTCTGCAGGGGTTCCTTCTTGTTCTGGTCCAGCCACTGGCTTTAGGCGACTGGAATTTATCCAAGTCTTGATTCCTTCGAGCTTTGCTACTGTCGGGGTCGTCAAAAGCACCCTATATGGGCCCTTCCATCTGGCTCAAAGTGGTTCCTCGTTCCAGTCTTTCACGAGGGCATAACTCCCAGGTAATAGTCGGTTTTCCGGGGCAGGAGACTGATCCTGTGACTGCAGCACGTCCCGTACCTGTTCGGGCAGCAAGTCTGTCTGGGGTCTTTTAGCTGCTCTCTTTGCTGTAGCGTCAGCAAATCGATTACCTTTTGTGGAGGGGTCGTTCCCTTTCTGATGTGCCTTGCAATGCATTACCGCTACCTCCTTTGGTTCCCAGACTGCCTTGAGGAGAGCTTTTATTTGCTTGCTATGCTTAATGCTTGCTCCTTTAGCATCAAGTAGACCCCGCTCTTTCCACAGCGCTCCATGAGCATGTAAAACAAGGAAAACATATTTACAATCAGTATAAATATTGACAGTTTTGTTGGCCGCCAATTGCAAAGCCCGAGTCATAGCAATGAGTTCAGCCTTTTGAGCTGAAACAGATGGGTTTAAAGGTCCTGCTTCTATCACATTCTGTGTAGTCACGATAGCGTATCCGGATTTTCGAATTCCATTCTCCATACTCGAGCTGCCATCCGTGTAGAATTCTATTTCAGCATTGTCAAGGGGTCGGTCTCTCAGGTTTGGTCTTGAGGAGTAAACAGCTTCCAATGTTTGCAGGCAATCATGTACAAGATCTGGTGTGTCAGCCATAGGTGGCAACAGTGTTGCTGGATTTACAGTGCGAGAAATGGCCAATTTCATTTCAGGCTTATCTAGGAGGATGGCCTGATATCGAGCCATTTGTCCCGGGGTTAACCAGTTCCCTCCTTTCTGCTCCAGGACTGTAAGCACTGCGTGAGGCACATATACAGTCATTTCATGGCCTAGGGTTAACTTTTCAGCTTCTTGTATTAGCAGACAGGTGGCAGCAACGGCCCAGAGACAAGCAGGCCATCCGGATGACACAAGGTCTAATTGCTTAGAAAAATATGCCACTGGTCTTTGCCAGCTACCTAATTTTTGTGTTACTACCCCCACAGCCACCCCCTTTGGTCATGCACAAAAAGGGAAAAAGGCTTACTCATGTCTGGTAGTCCTAAGGCGGGTGCTTCAATAAGAGCCTGCTTTAACTGGCAGAATGCTTGCTCACACTCTTCAGTCCATTCAAGCACCTTTTCATCACCTTGTGTAGCTCCATACAGAAGTTTTGCAATAACCCCAAAATTTGGAATCCAAATCCTGCAAAAACCTACTGTACCTAAGAAGCCCCATAGTTGCTTCTTTGTTTTTGGGGGTGCTAGCTGGCATATAGCTTCTTTTCTTTCAGGCAACAGGGCTCTCTGACCAGGCTGTAGTTCAAATCCCAAATATGTTACCCTCTGGGATATTGGTTGCATCTTACTTCTGAATACTCGGTATCCTTCTTGTCCCAGAAAATTAAGGAGGCAGATTGTTCCTTCGAGGCAACTTGCTTCAGTGGTGGCTGTTAAAAGCAAGTCATCCACATATTGCAGAAGGGCGCAGAACAGTGGCAGTTTTAGCCTACGTAAATCCTTGCTTAACGCAGTGCCGAATAGGGTTGGGTTGTTTTTAAACCCTTGGGGTAAGACAGTCCAGCAAAACTGAGTCTTAATGCTAGTATCTGGGTCTTCCCACTCAAATGCAAATATTTCCTGAGATTGCCTCTCTACCGGTATACAGAAGAAAGCATCTTTTAAATCAATAACCGTGAACCAGTTATGAGCTGGGTTCAAGGCAGACAGCAGGGTGTATGGGTTGGGGACAACCGGGTGTATACTCACGACCACTTTATTTACAGCTCCCAGGTCTTGAACAAAACAATATTCGTCACTCTTAGGCTTCTTCACGGGCAAGATGGGTGTGTTAAAAGCTGATGTGCATTCACGGAGAAGGCCATACTCCAGGAACCGTTCAACTAACGGCTTCAGTCCTTTCCTGGCTTCCATCCGCATTGGATATTGTTTCACGCATGGAGGCTGGGCCCCTGGCAAAAGTTGAATCTTTACAGGTTCAGCATTTTTAGCCTTCCCGGGTTGGTGACCTGCCCATACCCATTGAACAACAGCATCGAGCAGGGTTTGAGGAATATCTGGTGTACTTTCCTCTCGGAGAAGGCCGAGAAGGCAAGCCTGCAAATGCCACCCCTTCTCAGGAGGCAGCGTTAGGAACATTTGCCCATCCTGAAATGACAACGTAGCTTGCAGTTTACAGAGGAGGTCTCTCCCTAAAAGGGGAACAGGGCAGTCTGGCATATACAAGAATTGATGGGTGACTTCGGCCTGCCCAAGATTACAGGTCATTGGCTGTAGGAAGGGCCGTGTTACTGCCTTCCCTGTGACCCCTACCACCGGCACAGTCTTTTTACTTAAAGGCTTCAGTTTTTGAGTTAAGACGGAATGGGTAGCACCTGTATCCACAAGAAATTCTACCAATTCATCTCTGTCCCCTAGTTGCATTTTAACCAGAGGCTCGTCAGGGGACACCGGGATCTGAGTTATCTTTCCCTCCCGGGCCTCCGGTCCCCTTCAACCTGAATCCCTTCCAAAAGCAAAAAGTCCACTGCTCTCCTCTCTTTTCTTTTCACCTTCACCTACTTTCCGATTGGGGCATTCCCGCTTCCAGTGTCCCTTTTGTTTGCAATAGGCACACTGATCTTTCTCTAATGGACCCCGCCTCTGAGGCTGTCTCCGGGATCCCTCATTTCTGGGTTTTCCCGTGATTGCAGCTGCCACTAGGGCTGCCTGCATTTTCATCTTTCTCTCCTCTTTCTTGTCCTGTTTCTTTTCCTGAACACTTTCTCGGTTAGTAAATACTTGGTAAGCAATGTCTACTAGTTGGGAAATAGGCATACCTGCTGCTCCGTCTGTCTTCTGCAATTTCTTCTTAATGTCCGGTGCACTCTGACCTATGAAGATCATATTTACCACGTGAGCGTTCGATGCATCCTCCGGGTCCTCGCCAGTGTATTGCCTGAAAGTAGTATAGATTCTCATTCGTCTCCTGTTGAACCTCATACACCTTACTGAGATTCTGAGGTTTTTTCACAGCACCTCTCAATCCTCGGAGGATATGTTCTCGATAGGCGCAGATGGAGGTCATATCTTGGTCTGGGTTCCAATCTGGCTCCTGGGTGGGGACATGATTGTCCCTATTTCCTTGCAGGCGCCCTGCGGTAATTTCCTTTTCCACGTACTCACAGGCTTTGTTTACTACCATCCTCCTTTCCTCTGGTGTCAACAGGACATCTAAAAGAGACTGAACATCTGCCCAGGTTGGGTTATGGGTTTTGAAAATCGTTTCAAACAGGTTTCGTACCTTTTCAGGATCCTCTCTCAAGCTGGGGGTATTGTTCCGCCAGTTATACAAATCTGAGGTAGTGAAAGGAACGTGCACAAAGGTTCGACGATAGGTTGGCTCACCATCATCTTCAAGGGGCCCGGGTACCACTTGTTCTCTTAGGGGAAATACCCCATTTCCCTTCCCACGGCCAGGATCAGATTCCCTGTGATGTTTTCCCTTAACCCCGGAGTCTGCTCCTAACTGTACTCTCCACCCATCTCCTGGGGTTATATCAGGAGAAGTCGGGGGTTCTGGAGATTGCCAAGCACCCGACGGCCATGGTTGGTGCTGTTCCAGATCCCTGGGTCAGGGAGTGTTCTCAACCTCTGCCTCGGGGGGGGGGGGGGAGGGGGGAGGAAGCAGGAAGAGCGGATGCCAATAAGGAATCAGACCAATGAGGAGGAGGAGGGGGAAGAGGAGGAGGATAAGGTAGAGGTGGCAAAGGGAGGGGAGCCTCCGGCTCCAGACATTCCAGGACAGGATTTGCAGTTGGTCGAGCCACTGCCATCTCACAGATCCCAACCCCCTCCCCCAATCCACATTCCTCCAAAACCTTTCTATCCCTACAGAGAGACATAAACGCTTGCGCATACATCAATTTCTCCCATTTACCATTCTGCCGGCAGAACAAAATCAATTGTAAGATGGTATTGTAATTAACACTTCCCTCCGGAGGCCAATGTTCTTGATCATCTAGTTTATAGTGTGGCCACGCAGTTTCACAGAAGAATTTAGCTTTCTGCTTAGTCATAGGGTCCCCACCGAACTCTGCCCAATGTCCCAATACACAAGAGAGGGGGGTACATTTCCTAACCTTACTGTTAATAGTACCCATCTCAGGGCTGCCTTCCTGGTTCTGACCGTCCGACTTACCTGGGATCCAGGGATCTGTTCTTAGCCCTCGTCCTCACAGGGGAAAAATCACTGGTCTTGGACTTGGGCCAGACAGAATACTTACAGAGATAATCCCAGGCAGGCGTACTGATGGTAGGCCTTATGCCCTTTCTACCCTCTCACCCAAGTGCCTGTTACTGATACTTTCACTCTATGGCATTGCACCATTAGGCTACTGCTGCCTCAGCGATCCAGCTCCCCCTGAAGCAAAAGTCTCACCGGGAAAAGAGATCCCGGGGCGCGCCTGACATTCGCTTTGGAGGAGTGGCTCTCTGGTCGTCAGGTAGTCCCATCTGGGTCGCCAAAACTGTCGTGCCCCAGCTCAAGTCTGGGATCATGTCCGGTATGCAAAGGCCAATAAAGATACCAGGGGTGAAAGTACAAAGAAAGTTTATTGCTAGCAATAAAAGGTGCGAGCGGAATAATTTCACGTAACAAGCACACCAGATTACTATTTCTAAGCATCTTTTATACAGGAGTTTTTGAGCCTTCATAAGCATGCTTGTTTGCTGATTGGTTATAAGTGAGTGACGCAAGAAGTTCTTTACTGAGCATGTCTCTATACCTGTGTTTTAGCCATGTATCTCATTTACATACGTGTGTGTTTCATTAGCATACTTTTTCCCACCTAGGGGCATGATTTTTAGTATTTTAATGAGCCCTTTTAACCCAGTTCCCTGTTTTTTCTTTTTGTTTTCAAGCCCTCTTTATCTAAGACTGTCTTCTCCTTATCATTGCAGATGGGCATTCGTCACATAACATTCTCTTCAGCTTCGTCTTCGGGTAGTGCTTTCTAGGTCACTCCTTACAATATGATATGTGTGCTGCTTTTATTTGTAGACTATATTCTGTATCTAATTTTACCCCATGACAGCTTCAGGCCTGCAGTTCATGTCCTTATAGTCATTAGATGTAATTATTTCTGATTCCCTCTGTGTTAGGGCTCTCATTTGGGCTTCTCCATCACTTAACCCAAATTCAGTGGTACAGTTGCTTGATGAGATCTTATTCAGAGCCAGCCTTTGGGAAGAGGGTGCCCTGGGCAAACCTGTGTTTTGGCACTCGCCCTCCCCCCTTTTCAGAAATAAAGTGGTAATCTCACAAGTTTGGGGTTTTTTTTATAACTTACTGAAAAAAGTAGGATGAAATGGTACAATTCAATTTTATTCAAATAATAAACAATACAAGTCATAAAAATAGCATTATAGCTGTGACAAACTAGCATTAAATGAAACAGTAAACTAGTAAATAACAATAACAAAAAGACTGTGTTCACTAGGATTTCAAAACTCAGAAGACACCTCTGCATGCCTTTGCTGCCACAAACTCTGATATTGCTTGTGACAGGTCTGTATTTTGAGCCACAATATTCTCGATAGGATGGCCATCAGATAGCCTTGCATCTCTCGTGGTTGGTCACAAATATGTTTTTATGAGCTTCAGCTTTAAGGAGCTCTATTCACTGCTCACTAGCAATACAAACATGGTTAACAGCATCCTGAGTGCTCTCCATGTGCTTGGGAAGTTGTCATGATGGTCATTGTTGTAAATATATTATTGGACTTCTTGAGGAGCTCTACAGTCTGGAAGTATATTTTGGAGATAACCAAGTTCTTTGCAGAAGTCTACACTGTTAATATGTCATATGTCAATGTACAGTGAAGGTTGTTACAGTGTTTCTTCAGTTTTTGTCAGGGAGTTGTATCTTTTCCTCTTGTGATGATTCTTGGAAGTTGGATTGTGGATCATCTATGCATTTTTCACCTGATATCCCTGCTGTGACTATCTCGATATTATTGCATGGGTTGTCCCTAATAGATTTTAAGTATTTTTTTCATCTCATCTGCATCTTTTTTCATTGCAGTCATTAACTGAGCTTTTTGTTTCCTGTTCTGCACCCCTAACATCCTCTTCTTAGATACTTGTGACGTTGTTTTCTTCCAAATTGCACATCTGGTAAAACATTAAAATGAATGTTCCAGCTCTGGCCCCACTCCTGCCTCTGCCGCTGTGAAGCAGCTGCCCCCCTATCCCAGGTAGTGCAGCTTTGGTATGAATTATTATTCAGGCAGCTAAGAGAGTTAATGCCCATTAAATGCCCATTGTTCTTTACTTCACAGGTGTTAATAACCATCGTCTTAGCTCCCGTAGCTACCTGAACAGGAATACCAGAGCTGCACTAGGTGCCTGATGCTAGCAGTTCAAAAGCCTTTAAAGCAGGGGCTGGCAACCTGCAGCCCTTGGAGTCATTGGATCTGGCCCATGTAGCTCAGGGGCTTCAGTGGCACTGGACTTTGCCTGTGCCACAACCAGGTGGCAGGAAGCTTCACTTATGCTACACCACAGCTACGTGGCTGGGAGAAATGGTGGTGGCAGCCAGGACCTAGCGTTAACCTGCTTCAGGCCTAAGCTGGGTCATTCTGGCCCACCACTGGAAAGCATAACTGACTGCTGCTTTAAAGGACTAGATACTGACTATGTTTGAGACTTTTTACTTGAACTTTGTACTGGCATAACGGCACTCATACGCCAGTTGCCATTTAAGTGTCTCGCCTAGCCTACTTGGAATCTGTAGGTAACTGCACTACTTCTGCCCTGTGGCCTGAAGTTTACTCCCTGTGTGATCTCTCCTAATTTAATCCTTTCTTGCTTTTATAAAGCATCGTTTTAGATGCTTCTGGCTCTATATTCATTACCTTCCTACAGGAGTTCTTTATTTTTCCTTTTTAATATGGACTCCCTGATTAGTTTTGCATTTGTATTTTGAAAGGCTAATATTTTATTATTGACATACGCAACCTGAGCTTCTGAGGAAAGGGTTCTATTTCCTATTGTTCATGATGGTCATAGTTTTCAGATTCTGTACTGTTTTTCACCTGCTGTTTCTGCACTTTTTCTTCCCTTCTCTTTCTCTATGCCTGCATTCTTTTATTTCTCCCCTCTGGTGCTCTGATCTGCTTTCATGTGTTGGCAACAGAGTGCGATTACAGTACTCCTGCTCTGTGAAGCAATTCATGTAACAGGATTATTGTAAATTCCACATCACTGCCACCAAACTAAAAAGCAATGGGAGGGAAGGGGTGAAATCTAGAGCTGTTTAAATTTCATGTATCAATCTTGACTACTTAAAAATAGGTCTGAAATCAAAGAGCTTGAGAAAGAACTTGAGAATTGCAATGCTTGAGATTCATTCTTGCTTTTGATAGTAATGAGATGGACAGTGATATTTCTTCAGTGATGAGCTACTTGTTTCATTTAGATGCATCATTTCATTCTTAAAGTACCAAGTTTTAACATAATGTATGAGAATCACGAAAGACAGTTCATACTGAGATTTTTATACATCTTACCACAGTACCACAGATTTGGTGCTTCACTTTAAAAATCTCCACTACATAAAACTAAAACTGCTGGATCACTTAAATGTTACATAAATTTGTCACAGAGGGCAGCCTGTAATTTCCATTTCTGTAGCAACCCTTGCGTGTTGACTCTTCATACAACCAGTCATAAACTGAAAGAGCATAAGTGTATAGGTTGTAACTATGTTGGTCTAAGGACATAGGCAGATAAGGTTTTTTGGATGAATCTAATATCTTCTATCAAACTGACTCATAGTTGGAAAAATTATTCTTTGCAAGCTTTCGGGTATAGATATCCTTCGTCAGGCTGAAGAAGCATCTGCAGTTGGTGTGCGCTCTTCCTGAATGGAATGACTAGTAAAGCAGCCAGAGGCTGGTATACATGCAAGAAAGCCAGTAAAGTAATTTCTTAATTGGGGATTAAGAAACACATGTGTCCACAAGAAGTTGAACGCACACTAGGGGTGTGCAAAATGGGCCCTATTTGATTCGGATTTGGCCTGAGTCGGGGACAGTGATTCAATTTGTTGAGTTGGATCACTGTCCCCAAGTCAATTTGGCCAAATCCAAAGATTTGATGCTGATTCTGTGGATCAGCGATTCGGCCATAGACACAGCTTTAAATGTTTTTTAACATACCTTGAAGTACCAGGCATGGCTCATGAATGCTGCAATGCTGGGGTAGATGGAGCATTCCACAGGAGTCCGGGGGGGCCCCACGTGCTCAGCAGCAGCCCTCCCCTGAACCTACCCTGGCTCAGCGATCGGCTTCTGGTCCACTTCCAAGTCTGTTGCTGAGTGCGCTGGGGAGCCCCCCTCATTCCTGTGGGACATTCCGTCCGCCCCAGCATCGCAGCATTTATGAGCCGCCTGCTACCTAAAGGTATGTAGAAAAAAACATTTAAAGCTGTGCCTACGAATTGCCGAATCTCTCTGAATTGATTCGGAGGGTTCCGATTCAATTTGGAGAGATTAAAGGGTCCTCTGATTCAATTCGGATTCGGAGATTTGGTCACCGAATTGGGCCGAATCTCCGCCAAATCGAATTGGGGACTGAAACTTCTCACAGCCCTAATGCACATGTCCACAGGAAAATCATGCTAGCAATTTAAAACTGTTATTATAATATCAGGGACCAAGTGACTTGGCATTATAATCTATTGATTTAATGCAGGATAAGGTAACGCATAAAATACTTTAAAAGGCTTTGTAATACATTAATGTATGGCAAAGCAAAGTTCTTTTCTCATGTTCAAGTATACCCTTTATGTTAGAGTATCATCTGCCTCTTTCCAGTATTCAGAGTTTACTAGTTCTAATTGAAAGGTTTAGGAATTCATTATTCAGCCTGTCCTGTTTTCTCTCAGATTTCTTCATCAATTTTAGCTCCAGATCATCAGTCCTAATTAGTAATACCTCACTTAATTATAGCTTCACACCCAGTAGTGATATAGTTATGTCTGTCAGGTTTTCAATTAGGAGTCCCTACTTTCACTTCTACTACTTTTCCTTGCATAACTTGAATATAAAAGCTTTATAGGCTCTTTGTTCTTAATATGCCTTAATCACATTTGTTATGACTAACCTATTTTCTTTATAACTTTTATCTTTATAGCATTTATGTGGCCTCTGTCACTGTAGTGTCCGAGTATTTCACAAACTTAGTGAAATTATCCTCATAGCACCCCTCTACAGCTGACAGTAGTACAGTAGTAATAGTAACAAAATACTTGGAATATTTCTAAACAGTAGTAAAACAGAGAAGAATGTAATTAGTGTTTGCAAAATACTTGGAATATGAAGGGAAGAAAAAGTGCAGAAACAGCAGGTGAAAAACAGTATTATTACTGCAGGTGAAAAACAGTAGTAATATTTCTAATTACATTTTGGTCCCCTTTTCTGTACTCAGGAAACTGGTGTTATCCCTATTTTATAGACAGATTAAATCAGGGGCAGGCAAAATATGGCCCACAGGCCAGATAGAGCCCACCAAGCTATTCTATCCAGCCCATGGGACCCTTCTAAAAAACAGTTATTACCAGCTTGTGGCTACCCCTCTGAAAGCTGGCAGGAGGTGAACTTTCAGAAGTCGTGAGCCATTGGACCTGGTGGGATCTGTGCCTCCATCTTAATGGGGCTCCCAGCACTCCAGCTGAGACCCCCATGTGGAGGCATGGAGTGTGATGGTGCACTACAGAACAGCTGGCGAGTGGGGAGGGGAATCTCCTGCCTGCAGTGCTGTGAGCCCCATGTGGAGGCACTGAGCCAAGCTGCAGTACCAAGAGCTGCAGATGGCGGACAGACCCCACCTGGCCCAATGGTATGCGGGCAGGGAGTCACACACCATCGAACAGACTGGCTCTGTGCGACTCCCAGCACTCCTTCCAGGAGCCACACGCCATCAGGCTGGCCAGGCTGGCTTTGTTTCATAGTAGCTAGGGTCAGGAGGGACCTGAACAGATCATCTAGCCTGACCCCCTGCCACAGGCACGAATGAATGCTGGGTTCACAAGACCCCAGACAGGTGATCGTCCAACCTCCTCTTGAATATGCCCAAGGTAGGGGCGAGGACCACTTCCCTGGGAAGTTGGTTCCAGATTTTGGCCACCCTAACTGTAAAATATTGCCTTTGTGCCAGCATGTGGGGCTCCCAGCACTGCAGTTTGGAATACACACTGCTGGCCTAGCCCCAGGGTGGGCAGATTCCCGCCTGCAGTGCCAGGAGCCCCATGTGCTGGCACCCTGGGGTAATGGTGAGGTTAGGGGAGTGAGTTCCCAGAAAAGCATCTACTGCCAACAGTCCTGTATTGATGTTTGTGTTCATACTTGTGAACCAGAAGTTGCTGCTTCCACTTCGTCTTGAGCCCCTGGCAGCATCCCTACACTACAGAGGAATATGAACGAAAAATTACAAAAAAGTAAGCAAAACAACCCCCAAAAACCAGGAACTAGACTGATTGAGCAAACTGACCATTTTTACAAAGCAGCAACAATACTAAGTTTATCTTAAATAGCACAGCTAGCTCCCTGGAGAAAGGTCTCTGATGTCTGATAGGTGTTAAGGGTTTAAGCGGGTAGTCTTCCCACAGGCAATACTCGCATTGACTTTTTAGTAACAGTTTTGAGCTCATGCATTCCAGTACTATCTTTGGTAATCTTATTTTAAACTAACAGAGCATGACTTTATAGGACAATGTAATTTATTTTTAATATGTTGCAATCCAGAAAGGTCATGAACTGCATAAATATATTTACAAATTATATAATACTGAAAGCTTGCTCTACTGTAAAAGATACTGTGGAAATATTGTGAATGGAAATAGCCTTTCATATTAGGTAAGTGTTAATGCATAGTCCTTGTTTGTTATGATGGAATTTCACATAGCATAATGCACTTCTTCAGCTATTGATCAAATTATAAAAACTCAGAGTGATGCAAATTGTTTCTGAAGTGTGCTGAACCAAAGAAATGGAAAGCATTTGATGGAAAAATCACTGAAATGGATACTCAGTATACACTCCGTGCCAGAGAACTGCTTGAAATCTACCGGAGCATTAGTATGAAAGACCTCCTACAAGATGAGAGGCTAGATGTGCTGTTAACGCTCAGACATACTGTGAAGGTATGCTTTATTTTTCCCTTTACGTTTAATTGTAGACTGCACCTTCCATCTCCAAAGCCACAAACATTTAATTGGTGCTGACAAAACAGCGAGATTTCTTATGGCAAAAAGGTGTCAGCCAGATCATCTAGTATTAAGAAGTTGTTGAATTTGGAAAGCTAAATACTGTAAATTTAATGTTGCACTGTTGCTTTGTATGATATTGATTTTTAAGGCAATTCTAAAATGATAGCTTCACAAGTTTTTATTATATATTTGTGTTCAAATGAAATTCGCTCTTTTAGTATGAAGTTTAATAATTACATTAACTCGATAAATCTGTAACGGATACCTTTTAGTGGTTTTATGAATATTTTTCTGAAGCGTTACAGAATAGAAGTAATGCCCTTTAAAACCAGGTTATAAAATGTCTGTTTGGTTTGCCATTTTAGTCTAAAAATATTGCTGTTGAAATATTGAAAATTCCTTTCCTACCCCCTTACTTGTTTGTAGTAAAGAAATTAACAGCTGGAGAAATTAACAGTTTCTTGAAATTTGTTTTTTCTTTTTTGTTTTGTTTTGTTTTATTTCCTCATTTCTGTGAATGAGTAAGAGAAGCAGTACAAAAGTCTTTAGATACTTGGGCAATGGGTGTGATATTTATGTCAAAATGGAATAATGCAGTGCAGAGCTGAGGAGATACACTTCTAATAGCCTACTAGACTACCAGTGTGCCATGTGTTTGACACCTATGCTTTAGAGGGGTATAATGTTGACTTTGACGTTGTGGGTGCTTACAGAATTGGGGGGTGGAGGGGCAGCACTTTACTTTCAGTTTGGCATATCCCTGTACCTAGCTCAATGCTTGCCCAGAAGAGGAATCGCATCAGTTTGACCTGGCTCACCCAGTGTCTGTATAGCTCTTGTGCTTCAGTGGGGCTTCTTGGTGCTTTATCTAATTAGCTGATTGAATTTTTATTCCTCTCATCTGTCAGCATTTTATTATAATACCACCTCTGCATGAAGCCAGTGAGATCTTAAAGGAGGCAAATCATCATGGGCCCAGAGACTAAAAAGATATACACACATATCCTAAGCTTCAGTTCAAATGCCCAGCCTCTTCTTAGGCTGTGTGCGAATTTGGGAAGTCATGTCTCTGCCTCCCCATAGGAGAGTACGTATGAATTTTAGAAGGCTTTTAGAGACGTTTGTTTGTTTTTGTTGTCATGATCTGGCCCATGTTTTATGTTTTGTCTTGTTCCTTGTGATTTTTTTTTTTAAAGTAAAAGTAACACCTAAGTAGATTATTAAGTTAAATAATTTTACCGTTTTTTGATTAAAAGCAGTCTTTTAAAATCTTGGGGAAGCCTGGTACCTGAGTTGCTTACCAATTTTTCTTCAAGAATAGTGCTGATTTTTAGAAGCTGTAATCAATTTTATTAGGGTGATAGAAAATAAGATGGGTCCTGCTTTATAAAAATAGGAAGGACAAACTACACATAGTATTTCCAAAAGAACCTCTAATGGTTGTCTTTTCTTTGCAGGATACTTTGAAGTTTAACCTTCTTCTTTAATGCATAGATCTAGGAATATACAATTATATAGGGAATGTATTGTATGTTTTGTCTTCATTGTTTAGTTAGCTTGCATTAAATCTAACATTTAAAAAATCTAAATATAGCTAGTACACTGAGTGGATTCTTTTTGTGTGCATCTTTGCATGTATAGGAGCATGACTGTAAGCTGACACAGGAAATTGTGGAATTAATTGACAGAGAGGTTGACCTTATGATGAGAGGAGTGAAAAGATGCAATCTTGAAGGACTCAGAAAAAGAATATGCACATTGTTTCTTCAGTATATTAAAACGCCGACCTTTAACCCTGAAGTTGCTAGAGTACTGAAGGTATTTACCTCTTCTATTATATTATTATTGTTGTTGTTGTTATTACAGTATTTGTGATCAAAGGTGCACCCAAGCAGCGTACACTAATGCAATAAGCATGGGGAATAAGTAGTAAGAACTGGAAGTCTTTTTTTACAGTAACAGTAGGATGATCAAATTGGGTTACATGAAACTTGATAGGATAGTTCATATGTCTGGAATACTGGGTACAACTTGTTCGGGAATGATAGGCAGGGGAAAAGGAGGTGGTAGTGTTACTTTTTGTATAAAAGAAATATGCTTGTTCCAGATTGGTACGAAGTAGGAAGTAGACCCATTGAAAGTCTCTATGTCGAGGTAGAAAGGGAGAACAGAAAGAGTGACGTCATGATGGGTGTCTTCTGTGGACCACCAAACCATGAAGAAGAGGTGGATGAGGCTGTTTGCAAAAAAGAAATATCCAGATTGCAGAACCTGATGGTGATGGGGGATTTCTGTTTGGACAGTAACTCAACAGTACCCAAGCAGTACAGAAAGTTTTTGGACGATCTGTGAGAACTTTTTGCTTCTGGTTGTGGAAACAGCAGCTTGTGGGGAGGAAGGAGGCGCACTGGGAGAGGGAAGGAAGCTCTCCCCTATTTGCTAATCACAAATGGGGATGAATTGGTTGAGAATATGAAGGTGGAATGCACTTTGCATGACCATGACCGCAAAATATCAGAGCCCAAGATCCTAAGGAAACGAAGAAAAGATAACAGTCAAACAAAGGCAGTGGCCTTCAGAAAAGCAGACTTTAACAGACTTGGGAAACTGGTGGACAAGTAGTCTGGGCAACAAGCTTGATGGAGACAGGAGTCCAGGAAAGCTCATTGTTCCTAAAGGAGGCCATATTAAGAGTGCAAGGACAGGAAGTCCCAGTGCTAAAGAAGGGTAGGAAGTATAGAAAAAGACCAGCCTGGCTGGTCAGTGAACTCTTCAGTAAGTTGACACTTAAAAAAGAATCTTATAAAGAATGGAAATGTAATTATGTTACCAGGGATGAATATAAGAATATCACATAAGCAAAACCCAGCCAAAACCTGGAGTGCTAAAGTATGATTTGAAATGCAGCTAGCAAGGGTTATAAGGCAACAAAAAAGGATTCTACAATTATTTCAGAAGTCAGAGGAATAACAAGGAATATGTAAGTACCTTAGTGAATGGTCAGGTCAATCTAGTAAAAGGTGATGCAGAAGAGGCTGAAGTGAAAAAGAGCTTCAGTCTTCTCTGCACTCTATCACCTGTCAGAGGGTGAACATAGCTAACAGTATGGATGAAAGCAAGAAACAGCCTAAGGCAGGGAACGTTATTTCCTGTGGGCCAATGAATTAAAATATTTTTATAGAAGCTGGATGGGTTCAAATCAGCAAGGACCTAAAAAACCTAGAACAGTGGTGTTAAACTCAGTAGTCAGGCCTCTCACAGGTCGGATTCAGACCTAGTGACGGTGCTGAAGTTAATGCAGCTGTTGCTTCTCCCCCCTGCCACTGAAGCATGGGGCCCCAGATCTTGCCCACAAGCCAGATCCTTGACACTTCTGATCTAGAGCAGTGGTGATCAACCTTTTGACCCTGTTGGCCAAATGATTGGCATAAGGCCAATTTGTGGGCAGGATTGGCCTGCAGCTACAGGGCAGGGGTAGAGTACCGTTGTTCTAAGATGATATCAAGGTCATCGAAACAGCCAGTGTGGATTTGCCAAGAGAAGTAATGCTTGACCAACCTTGTTTCCTTTAACAACAAAGTGATAGATTTTCTGAATGGGGAAGAGCAGTGAATGTTTAATATGCCTCAACTGTAGTAAGGCTTTTGATGTTGTCTCCCATGACATTAGTAAACTAAAGAAATATAGTGTAGATTAAAGTAATGTCAAATGGATACATAATTAGATCGTTGTGTCCAAGGAGTAGTTGTCAATGGTCCAATGTTTAATTGAAGGGCAACATTAAGTGGGGCTCCCCAGGAGGTTGTCCTGGGTGGTATAGTGTTCAGTATCTTCATTCGTGATTTAGAGGATGAAATTGAGAGCACATATAGAGAGTTGCAGATGACACCAAGCCAGATGGGGTTGCAGGCACTTTGAAGGCCAGGATGACGATTCAAAATGACGGATGAACTGACTGACTGGTTTGAAATGGATCAAATGAAATTCAGTGAGGATAGATACAGAGTCCTGCACTTAGGATGGAACAGTCACATGTACCAGTGAAGGTTGTGGAATGACTGGCTGGGCTGCATTACTGCAGAAAAGGACCTCAGGGCTGTAAGCTGAATATGAGCCAACAGTGTGCTCTTGTAGCAAAACATTTCAATAACATATGGGCATCCCGCATCTATGCGCATTTAAGTTGCACTAATTCAACTATACGAGGGTGGGGAGGGGTGTGGGGCTTGAGTCTGCACATGGTGCTGCCACTTACCTGGAGGCCCGGCTACTACCACGCTGCCAGCGGTGACTGCCTCTGCCTCCAAAACCTCCCGCCACCGCCATGGAGCCATGCCCGGAGCTATGTGGCCGACTGCCGGGCATGGTGGTGGCCGGGCGGCACGCAGCCATCCCCACCACCACCCTGCGCTGTGCTGCTGCCGCTGGCCACACAGCTCTAAGCGCGGCTCCACGGTGGCGGCGGGAGGTTTTGGAGGTAGAGGCAGCCACCGCTGGCACGGTAATATGCAATTTCACTATACGCGATTTTTGCCTTTAGAGCGTAACCCCTGCATAAGATGCGGGATGCCTATACCAAGTTGTATTAACAATAGTACCACTTGCAAAGCAAGGTAAGTGATTCTTCCTTTCTATTGAGGGATTTAGGTGTCAGCTATCATTGCATCGGCCATGGAAAAAATAACTGTTTTTTTTTTCCTCCAAACTCCATCCATTTGACACACATAATTTGCTGTGCTTCTCAGTGCATCCCATTTACCCACTGGGCTTTATTAAGTTGATTTTGCCTTTTGCAGCTTCACCGTTGTTTCCCCCAGGAGGGTTCTGGATTGCTACCTGGGAAGTTTTTCCTTCTGTGTTGCTGGGGTGCTGTTGCTGTTGTTTTTGCTCTTTGCATTTATTTTCTGCCTTCTTGCAAGCATGTGCAATTTATGTAACCTAGCAACCAGCTAAAAGTCTTACCTATCCATTGAAGGTTTGTTGGCAACTGAGGAGCACGGATACCGTAAACTGAACTTTGGCTTTGGAGCCAAGGCTTAACACATGATCACTGCTATAGTTGGAAGTAGGGATATGTGACTTGGTAGTGGTCAGAAGCAGACAGCAACTTGGTCATGGCTAATCAGATATATGACCAGTTGACTACTGTGTGCAGTTCTGGTCTTCACATCTCAAAAAGCATTTTAGCAGAATTAAGGTACAGAGAAAGACAACCAAAATGATCAAGGGCATGGAGCAGTCGCCATACCAGGAGAGACTAAAAAGGCTATAGAACTTTTCAGTTTGGAAAGGAGAAGGCTGAGGGGGAATATGATAGAGGTCTATAAAATCATGAAGTGTGTGGACCAAGTGAACAGGCATTAGGGAGCACCCAGTGAAATTAGTAGGTGACAGGTTTAAAATAACGAACATAAGTACTTTTTATGGATTTAATTAACTTGTGGAATTCATTGCCACAGGAGGTGGTAGAGGCAGCTAGCATAGCCAGGTTCAAAAAGATACTGGCTAAATTCATGCATGATGGATTGATCTATGGCTATTGAACAGAATGGTTGGAGGTGTTTCTTCTGGACTATGTAAATCACTAATGGTGGATGCCAGGGAAGATACTGAATAGGGAATAGATCACTCCAGAGATATCTAGTTCAGTGCTTTTCTTGTAGTGCACATCCACTTCTCCCACTGTTGGAGAATGAGATACTTGGCTAGATGGACCATTGGTCTGACCCAAAATTGCACTTCTTATGTTCTTAATCTGGGGATAGGAGATCTTTCTTTCCTTGGTTTTTGGGCCACCTCCAGCTGGGGTTAAAGTTTACAGGTACAACTGTGCTTGGATTTGGTGTCACAGGCACCAAATGATCATGGCAGCACAAGAGAACTGGCTGCCAGTGGAGAGGAAAAAACCCTGAAATTGATTCCAAAAGGCGGCAGACCACAGAAAGGGGCTTGGTTTGCTAAAGAGATGCTAGCTGTCCGGTAAGAGACTTAGGCTCTGTGCTCTCTCCCTTTTGATCCCACAGAGCAGGGTAGGAGTGACAAGGTACAAAGCATTTTTTGATTAATTTATTCACCTCTGCATTTTTACACCAAAGAGAACATTTGGCCTTTATAATTTGATATTTGCAAGCCAAAACACTAACATGTTCATAATTTCCATTTTTTATATTTTGATCCACGTGACAAATTGCATCTGCCAGATTACATGCTAAATTACAGAACTATTTTGTTGTTTTTTCACATTCAGTTATATTTCCACAGTTGTTGAAGATCCGGATACATACAGTTAATAGCAATTGCTTTGCAACATAATGTCTCAGGTCTTAATCTAGTTATAGAAGAATAAAGCAGTTGATTTTTTTCTGTAAATAGTTTTAACAAACACAGTAAGAACAAAAGATACAAAGCCTGTGGATTAAAGAAAACCAGTTTGACTATTTTTAAACAGTAATTCCTATTCTGGGTTTTGAAGTTAGTCATTCTTATTATATTCTGGTGTGATGCCTTACATAAATCTAGAAAGTAAATTTATTCCTAAGGATGTTAACACATCCCTATTTAATAGATATTTTTTACCTGTTAAACATCTTTTCTTTTCTTTTCTTTGCAGGTTCCACCAGATCCCTTAAAGCTTTATAAAAACATTAACTTTTGTCGTGGTTGTGAAAATTGCCTACCATCTACAGAATTCTCCATACCTGCCAATTCACTCACTGTTGGCAGATGCCGACGGTGTTGCAAGCTTGATAATGAGGCTCAACAGCGAGAAGCCTTTTTGAAGTACAAATTTATGCTAAAAAATCTCAGAAAATCTGAAGCAGATTATCAGGATGATACTAAAATTGCCTTTTTAGTTCAGGTACTGTGTGCAGGTATAATGCTAATGAAAATTAATGGCTTGTGTTGAGTACCACTTTTTTCCCCCCTGTGTTCATTGGTGATGCTAAGGGCAGTTGGTTTAAGTTGTTATATTAGCCCATTACTTTTATGTACTTCTAAAATTAGAAAGAGATAATCTGAAAATGCATACAGTTCCTCCTGTGTTACATAACATGTGGTTCCCTCCTAACTAAACAAGCATGAAGAAATCGAGTTGCTGTCTTAAAGTGTAGTAGAACCAAAAAAGGGAAAGGAAAGTCTGATGGTCAGTATCACACATTTACCTGAATCCAAGACAGCCCGGGATTTAAGACGACCCCACCAGTAATTACATTCTGTACATTAACACTTTTATAAGTTTGTTATAATTTCCCCTGTATAAAATCTAATTATTGGAGGATTGTCTTAAACTTGTCCCCATCACTGCAGGGGGGATTAGGCCATGAGGGAAGTAGTAAGGGGGCAGGCAGTGGTATAGCCAATGGCATGCAGTAGAGCTGTAGGAGGGGTGAGGGAGGCTGTAAGGGGGCAGGTGGTGGGGAAGAGGCAGGCAGTTTGCCCCCCTGCCACCTGTCCCTTCCCCCACAGCCTGTGCTCCCCACCTGGCCCCTCAGCCTTGGTACAGGGAGAGTGGGGAGGTGTGCGAGAGAAGAGGTGTGCAGGGGTGTCCAAGGGGGCGAGGCAAGAGGCAGGTGGGGCAGAGTCTGCAGGGGGCAAGCAAAAGCTGTGAGACTGGCCCAACTGAGGGTTGGAGCCAGAGCCACAACAGTTGCCAGCCTCCTCGCCCACCTCGTACTCTATTCCAAGGCAAGAGGCTTCCCCCTCACTCCCCCGCCATGTTAAATAGGGTGAAAAACCTCATCTTGGAATTGGGTGAATATACTGGTCAGGAGGTCTGAGTTCTGTTCCCAGTTCTGTATGATTATAAGCAAGCCACTGCACATCTGTCTCATCATCTTTATAAACCCTTCTATTTAAGTTATGTAAAGATGAATGCTTATAAGGAGCTTCAAGATCCTTGAATTGGATTTATTTAATTACTAGACTCTTCTGTTAAGCTCTTGAATAAGGAAAAGACAATGGCACAGGCTTTGAGCCTTCACTTGTTTAGTCAGTTGAACATTTTTGGATTTTATTATTTTGCAAGCATTTCTTAGAATCAAGATTTAGTGAATTATTGATAGGTTCACTTCTCTAAATTATTTACTACCTTCTTTAATATTTGAAGTGATTGATTGATTGATTAACTAGTTTGTGCTTCTTAGTGCTTTTGGAACATCTTAATCGATTTTTAAAAACATCTTATTTTGAAAAAAATGTGAATTTTAGTAAATGACTGCTTGGATTTTGTTAACATACTATGTTGGCTCATAATATACAACTATATCAGACCCATATTAAGAAATATTATTCAAGTAAAGGGATTGTGTAGATATTGTTCTTGTTAAGAGCACATTCAATTTAGTGATAAAAATAATGGAATCCTAGGACTCCTATGAAGTCCTAGGAGACAGGTGAGGTACCAGAAGAAAATAATGGAAACTTTTTTTCTTCTTGGCATTAAATTGCTGCTTGTCTTAGTTTGGCCATTCTCCAAAGCCTCGTGATATTCTTATTCTTGGATCTCTGGTCTGTGCATGTGACTAGTGGAATTTTCCCATTTAAAGTCTTTGGCTGCCAAGCAATTACAGGCAGGTTCATGAATGCTTTGGCCTGGAACATTGGTGTTTGTTGCTGCCCCCAACCATCAGATTCTCTAACTGCTAACTGAAGGAGCATGTCTCAGCTCTACCAACTGAAATTGGGCCATTGAAACATTGCAGTTTTATTAATGCAGTTTTCATCTACTTTAACTGTGATATTTTGCTAGATAACAAAGGAATTTTGGTCTGGCCTCAGAGTCTTAGTTCACTGAGATTGTACTGAAATCTTACGCTTCCTGAATTTTCTGTGCTTCTTGCCCATTTTTATGGACTCACTGACCCCCAGTCTTCAGTCCTCCATGCCACTTAAGAGATACCCAATTAGCAGCTCTGGCTTCTAAAAATGTTTCAGGAGCAATTTGAAGATATTCTGATCTTTTATGAAATACAAAAATACTTGCTCCCTGGTTCAGGAAAAAGAAGGTAGCACAGAATGTAGTGAGGTGAAGATAAAAGGTCAAAGATGCAACACCATTATAATGGTGGGGATATAGGCTACCAAGGCAGGAAGAACAGGTGCATGAGGCACTCTTCAAAGAAATTATTCAAAAGTTGTGAGTTGGTACTGATGGGAGACAAACTTTGTTTGGAAGAAATTTTTCTGTTCCAGATTTCATGATCCTGAGATGGGGAAAGCATGAGGTCAGCAGAACTAGGACTAGATTTCAACTGACTCAAGGAGTTACTAGGCATGCTACCATGGGAAAAGAGACTGAAAGATAAAGGTGCCCAGGAAGGCTGAAAGCTTCTAAAGGGCACAGTACTAGAAGCCCAACAAGGAACTGTGCTGATATGATGGAAGCACAAAAACAATAGCAGGGGACTAATGTGGCTGCACAGGAAACTTCTAGGTTGCCTCAAGTGTAAAACAAAAGCATACAGGCAATAGAAAGATGGTCAGGTCACCAAAGAGGCATACCAGGAAATAAGGAGAACTTGCAGGGACCACATCAGAAAGGCAAAGGTAAAAAAAAAATGAGCTTCACCTGGCAAGGAAAGTTAAAGGCAACAAAAAAAAGCTTCTATATGTACACAAAATGCAAAAAAAAGAATGGCGCAGCAGTTACTGTGCCTCAGTCTTCACAAAAATATTAGGCTGCAAGCAGCCAGCTAATAAGGATTATTTGAATAAGGAAGGGGATAAGATGAGGGATGACATAACAAAAGAAGCAGTTGGAAAGTTTCTGATGTGTCTGAATGAGTACAAGCCAGCAGAGCCTGATGATGAATTTCAGCGCAGGGTACTGAAAGAACTGGCAGAGGAGATCTTGGGAATAATATGTATGAAGACCTAAGAGGCAGGTGAGGTACCAGAAGACTAGCAAGGGTCAACATAGGGCAAGTGCCCCTGTGTTTATAAAATAAAATAAAAAAAGATAAAGCAAAGACAAGGACCAGGGGAACTATAGATTAGTTAGTCTCGCCTCGATATCTGAGAAGTTACTGGAGCTTATCATAAGGAAGTCCATTTGCAAGCGTCTAGAGAAGGAAAGGCGGTCATATGCATCCACCATGGGTTTACTAAGAACGAATCATGCCAAACAAATGTGATACCTTGTTGTCTACAACAAGATAACTAGTTGGGTGGATGAAGGAAATGCTATGGATATAGCATCTGGACTTCAGCAAGACTTTAGTCAAAGTCCCATATGACCTTCTCATAAACAAATTGGAGAAATATATGCTGGACACAACACTACTGTAAGGTGGACAAGACAACTAGCTCAGTAGCTGCAAGCAAAGGGTGATTATAAACAGCTCCATATCAGAATGGCAGGAAGTTTCAAGGGGAGTCCCACAGGGTCTGTCCTGGGCCTAGTGCTGTTCAACGTGTTGATTATAGGTCTGGATGCCGCAATAGAATGCAGCTTGAGCAAAATTTGCAGGTGATACCAAACTGGGAAGGATCACAAACACTCTGGAAGACAGGAGTGTAATTCAGAGGGATATTGACAGATTGGAAAACTGAGCTGGAGCTAACAGGGTGAAGTTCACTGCTAATAAATGCAATACACTATACATCAGGAGGAATAATCAAAAACAGAAAAACAAAATGGGCAGCACCTGGATGGATGGCAGCCCTGTAAAGAAGGAGCTAGGAGTGTTGGGGGATCATAGACTCAGTATGGGTCTGCAGTGTAATTAAGCTGCACAAAAGACAAATGCATTAATTGGGAGCATTTGGGTGCAAGACACTGGAGGTGATAGTATCTCTTCACTCATCACTGGTATAAAAGAGACACTAGTCTGTTTACTCCAGTGTTGTAGTCTCTTTACTTCTCATCTAGTACTCTAGTCTAAAATGTGGTTTGGGGCTCCACATTTTCAAAAGGACATGGAGAAGTTAGAGAGGAGGGTACAGAGGCAGGAAACAAATGATAACGTTTTTGGAAAGCAGGCTATATGAGGAAAGGTTGAAGGAAATAGGCATGTTGAGCTTGCAGAAAAGGTATTTAAGAGGGAACATGTTAAGTCCTCAAATATCTGAAGGGCTGCTATAAGGAGAACACCTTTTTCTCTCTTGCTGCAGAGAGCTGGATGGTTTAGACTGGATATCAGGAAAAAAGCTTCTTCACTGTTAGATCAGTGAGGTGTATTGGCTTAGACTTCCTAGGGAAGCTGTGTAGTCTCCATCACAAAAGGTGTTCAAAAAGTTGGGTAAGAATTGGCAGAGCTGGTCTAGAAGTAGCTATGCCTTTGCTCTACTATGGTTATTTCTGATGCTTCTGGGCTTTGCTCATGCCACTGTTTTTCCCCCCTGCTGCGGTGCATCAGGATTTTTGTTTTTTGCTTTGTTTGTTTTTTTTCCTCCTTTTTTCCTCAGAAGCACTGGGTGATGGCTACAGTGGGGATTTTGACTGGGGCATGCTAGTGTTCCTGCTAAGACTAAAACCCAGAGGTTCTGGCTAGAGAGTCTTGCCCCTCTGCTCATGGTCAGACCAGTTGCCACATTTGGAATCAGGAAGAAATGTTATCCCATGGCTAGATTGGTATGAGCTGTGGGGATTTTTTTGCTTTTCTCTGTAGTGGGGGGCTCTTCTTTGGATCTCTCAGTATATTTTAACAACATTCCCAGCAGCAGGACCCTGGTCCTGTTTCCCCACCCCTCCATCCCCCGCTTTACCTGTGGCAGTTGAGAGTACTATGCTTTGTGGTTGTCTGACAGGGTTGATTGTGTAGTTTTAATAATAGGCTAGACTAGGATTTGTATAGGATGGTTAGAATAGGGATAATCCTGCCTGGGGGTGGGGGTGGATTAGGTAACCTATGGAGGTTCCTTCCAATCTTACTTTTTCTATTATTCTGTAATATGCTACTGTCTGATAAAACAATTTACCTGTTGCAAGTGGCTGACTTAACAGCCAGAAGTCCAGTGGTAACTCCAGGACTGGCTATAAGATGGAGGAAGCATCTTTAGAAAAATAAAGTGGAAACCAGCCTTAGGAAAGCTAAAGGAAGAGAAAACCTGTAGGTCATGCAGTTAATGGAGCTCTGCACTCCAAACAAACAGACTTACAAGGATTCTAAGCCTATCACACTTGGAACAGGAGAATGTTCCCTGTGCCCTCGGGTCATATTTCCCAACGGGGGCAGGACAAAGTCCTCAGTCTGGAAGGATAGTACATTGAGAACTCGGGATGTGACATTTTGCAAGAGTAGCGGCACTGGCTTGAAACCTTTATGGGGGGGAGTCAACCCCTATGAGGATATTATCTGTTAAAATGTAATTGCCATTGTAGTCAGGTGATTTTGTTGTTGTTGTTGTTCTGGAAGGAGAAAGAAGACTGGGATTTATCTTACTAGCTTGGAAAAAGACGACACATTTCGAAATAAGTCTAAGTAAAAAATTATTTTAATGTAGTCCTGTAATAATTTTTTCCAAGACTGCTGCAGAAAAAAAATAATGGAATATAACAGAGAAGCTTGCCAGGGTTCAACATGAACCACTAGCCCAAAACCACCTTTTGCATCAGAAGGACTATTTTAAGAAGAATAAGTAGTGATTTCACATGGCTAGTAATAAATCAATGTAAGATTAGTATGAACAAACCATAATGCTAGGAGGAAATAATCCTCTTAGGCAAGTCTTTCGTATATGGAAGAACTTAAATACAAGCAGGTGTCCCATTAGGCTGCTTGGTGTTGTATTGTGTTTTGCTTCCTTTTATTTGATCTGAAGCACCGCTGCAGGGTGTCACAGTCTCTCTGAAGAGAATGACTAGCAATGTCATTACACGATAATAGACTCTATGACAACAGCAGAGGAAGGCAAAGGTGACAGAGCAGAATCTTTCATGTATGTGGTGGGGAGGGAAGGGGGGAGAATGGTGTTTTATGTTAACCTAATCAGAATATATTTAGGGTAGGCCAGGTAGATTTTGTCCAATTGCCTTTCATCTTTTGCAACTCAGATTATGTTGATGATGTGTAAACTTCAGTAATATGTAACAGAAGCAAATGTTGTTGTTAAATGAAAATTAATTTTGGACTCTAAATGCTAATAAGAAGGAATTTAATACATACCATGAAACTGTTGCTGTTGTTAATAAGTAAAAACCAAACAAATAGGTGTATCACAGCACCAGGAAAGCCTAAATTAAACAGAAGAAACTTGATAATTATAAGAGCAGTTAAACAATTGAGCAAGCTGTCAAGGGAAGATATAAAATTGCCATCAGCAAAGATTAATCCAGAGTGTCTAAGAATCTCATCTTTTAGAGATGTTATAGGAAGAATTAAATTAATGCTTCTGTACAATACTGTAGGGAGAAGAGCCTGATGATGACTTAATAGATGTTTCCTCTTCTCTAGCTAAAATCATTCTCTAGCACAGTGATTCTCAGCTAGGATGCTGCAGGACCCTGTGGTACTACCACTTCCTTCGAAAGGAGCAGTGAGGTACAAGGAGATAAGTAGATAAGTGCAGGCTCAGGCTCATCTCTGCCTGCTCAATCCCCCATTCCCACTGCTTGGTTCCTCTACAAGGAGGTAGCACTGTAACATACAAATTTCGTTTTTGAAATTTGATGCCATTTAATTCACAAAAGTTATGAAGGAGTGTCTCAAGTCCAGTGAGAGGTGCCTCAAGTCCGAAAGATTAAGAACTGTTGCTCTAGCATATGCGCAGAACGATTTGAATTCAAAGCCTTCTCTAAAGGATGGATAGGTAAAGTGTTTATAACAAAAGACTATTGTTTTTTCTCAAACCTCTTTTAAATTACAGCAACAAGATCTTCAGTACGTGGTTGAGAATATATGGGGTTGTCAATCAGCTCTTAGTGCCTGCAATGATCTTTATGATTTGGTCATGGTCAGATGGGATAAACATTGTGAATGGTCTCCATGGAATACTATCCTCCTCACTGAAGATGAAGCGAAGGCACATCTTAAGCTGAGCAGCCTTGAGGAGGTAAAATGGAACACGTTCGTTTTTTCTTACAGTATATTTTACATTTAATAGGATCTTGTGATCACCTTGTTTCATTAAATCTATTTAATAAGAACAAAAATTTGTATGTAATGATTAGATTCTGTTAAAACTTAGTAAGCATTCACCATGTACAAGCTTTTCGAAATGTCATTTTTAGATACATACCATTCAAGTGTCACTTATTTGTTATAGTGTACAATTAACTGTCAAAAACCCCAACATGTTTGCTTTTCTGAGTAGAGGATGTTACAAATCTGCTTTTCTCAGTTAAAGAGAAAATATTTTTTATTTAAAGAAATCCTTGAAACTCTTAAATTTTGTCAAAAGTTTTATGTCTAAAGGTACAGTAATCTAACAAGTCCCACATTGTAGCTATGGGGACTTAATGGGCTGGAATATTTAATATTCTAAAACTCAGGAGATTTCTTAATATCTACGTATGTCAGGTGATTGGTAATGGATTACAGTGTTTTTCTCTTTTGGGTTACTGATTTATGTTGGTAGTGACCCATGGTCACTTCCAACATAAATGTTTGTTTGGTGGTCATGCAATGTCTGTTTGGTGGTCAGTGTAGTCTCACTTTGGTAGTCAGTTTAGTCTCACTTTAGTTCCTAATGGCACATGTCCATGTCAGCTTGGGCTTTCAGAGCAATCATTCAGACACCTTCTAGTCAGCATAATTTTTTTAAAAGGTAAAATACATTTCATGCTGGAAGAGGAAACTCTTTTGTTGAATCATCTCTTCCACATTAAATCAACAAAACTGAAAAGGCAATCTGATTTCTTGGCAGAACCTTTGTTCATGTAGGCCCCTGGCAGATGTTACACTAACACAATGTCATTAGCTTTAGCAGGCTGACAGCAGCACAGTGCAGCACCATGCAGGTTTTGGGTTGTTTACATGCAGAGGCCATCAACTGATGAACATTGCTAGAAGCATAGCATCATGGACTGGTGCCCAATACTGTACTTCCTGCGGTGCTCTTAGTTATAAGTCAGTATAACTAAGGTGGTAATATACAGTTCTGCTTCTGTTTCTCTAAATACAAAATTCAATGTGACAGTCTCTATAGCTTGCTCACTATAAACCCTAAAGGAGTTGTCCTTTCTTCTGTAACTATTTCCCTTTTAAATTTGAAGTCAAGCTTCCTAAAAATCTTTATCTGGTTTTCAGAACTATTACTTATTTATTATGCTTACTGCATAAGCTGATGGAAAATATTGAAAATGACTAGAGAAAGAACTTTAATTCTACCAAAACATTAACTTAATGTTTTTAATAGACATAGAGTTTATGCCAGAATAGGGATAGATAAAGTTTTCCAAATACTTTAAAAAAAAAAAAAGTTGCTTCATTTTAAAGCACTTCTTTTTCATATTTTAAGTAGATCATTAGTAGTTGAGGTCCATTGTTTGCTGCTAGTGGCCACTTGTTTCTGCAGAAATGAATGTCAAATAAATGAAAATAGGGAAGATATTAAAATATGTTTTAAGGTGTCATTTGCTTGACAGTAAATAGAAACAAAAATGTACAGCTTTTCCCCTGTTACTGATGAGAACACAGCAAACAAGAGACCTGAATTGGATTTAATATCAGTAAATTTGTTTAGGATGCAGGGTTACTAATCAGTAGCAATTGAGCAAAGTTTGACTAGTGTCATCTAGGGACATTTGCCTAGATTGAACTGCAGTCCCAAAACTGAAATTCCAGGTTTCTTCAATTACCACACAGAGCCCTTTGTGTATTTAATATAATTATGACAGTATCATATTGAATATAATTTTAAACATTTTCAGTTTGCAGAATTTTGGATGAATGAACTTCTAGAATACAGAGTGGTTCAAAACATACTCTGAATAAAATGCTACAAAAATGTTTAGGATGATATACCCTAATGAGCATTTACAAAGGCTCAGACTAATTCCAATCAAGAAACAGATCCCTTATCCATTACCTTCAAAACACACAACTTCTAAGCACTGCCAGTCTCTTCCTAATCCTTTTCCTGCCCTTGACAGGTGTTAATTTAATTGTTCAATGGAATCGCAAGAATTTTACTCCAGATTCCAAAAATTGCATGTCTTGCCATGCGTGATACAAGTTTCCCTCGATTTATGCATGTTCTTTATATGCGAATTCACTCTTACGCAATGAGCATATTTAGACCCATAATTCGTTATATGCAAGGTAAATTCGCTCTATGCGATTGGCATAGATGCCCCCTCGCTCAAGCAGGTAAGTCTGTGGGGGGAGGGGAAGGTCCATGGCCCCACTCACCCCAGCCCTGGCTGCAGCAGTCCTGGGAGCAGCCAGTGCCAGCTGCCTGCAGCTGCTGGGCTGCACCGTGCTCCACCTGTCCCCTCATGCCTGGGTTTGCCCCAGCTCCTGGGCTGCACCATGCCATGGTATAGGCAGCTGGTGTCATCTGCTCCTGGGGCTGCTTCAGCACAGCCTGGGGTGAGTATGGACAAGCAGAGCCCTGGGCAGCATGGGGTGCAACACTCACCTCAGCCTCGGCTGCAGTGTCGCTGGGAGCAGCTGACACCAGCTGCCTGCACTAGGGTACAGTGCAGCCCAAGAGCAGAGGTGAGTGGGGACAGGAAGAGCACAGTGCAACCCAGTGGCTGCCGCTGGTGCCAGCCGCTCCTGGGGCTGCTGCAGCCAGGGCTGGAATGAGTGCCGCTCTGATCCCTCTGCTTTGCTGCCTTGTGTAGTCCCGGGAGCGGCACCCCTCCCCCTGCCCCTTCCCTAGTCCCAACCTCATTCCCTCCCTTCCTCCCTCACCGCCATGGCAATCTATCCCTATTTGTTACATTGTTAAGTGGGTTTGCTTTATATGAATTTGATTTATGCACCATTCTCCAGGAATGCATGTACAGCATAAATCGAGGGAAACCTGTATGCAAGATATGGCCTAGTTACCCTAGTAGGACATGTAACCTTTACTATTTGGGATACAGTTCTTCAGATCCCATCACCTGTCTGCTGGTGCTCTGGAAACTTAGCACTGTTCTTTGATGTTGGGTTGCCTAGCACACCCTTTACATGTGCAAGCCTATGAGAAGCCCAGAATTGGGGAGTGGATCCCAGGTTCCCCTCATGCCCAGAACTCTAAAGGGCTGCCCCTACAGCCCTGTTGCCATTGCTGCTAGGCAGCAGTGAGGAGGACAGGGCAGTCTGCAAACTATGTTAGGGAGCCAGTGGCTCTTCCCCTCATCCCTTTGGAGGTAGAAGGAGAACGGATCTTGTACATGCCACACATTCAAATTAAAGAATGATACAAACCAGACACAATGATGTTCCACATTTAACAATTAACATCTTTGACTGGTTTGCCATTTTATCATGTGATAGAATGCTTACACGTGTGGCATATTACAGTTTATTGCACCAGTAATGCATTAATTATGTGACAAATGTAACATCTGACAGGCCCTAATGTAAACATATAATGCATGTGCTTTTGGTGATGTGTGGGATGCCCTACACTCCCATTGCTTTTTTTTTTTTTTCCCCTAACATGACAGAGAGGCTATTATTTCACTGGAGGCACTCAGTACCTTCCAGACTCAGAGCTTGTCTATATTATGGGGCTGCAGAGCTAGCTGTCCACAGAGCCCCTAGTGGAGATGCAACGCATGGTGACAAAAGGGTATTTTTCTGTCATCTTCTCTACTGTACCCCCCAGATTATAGAAACTAAGCTGGCAGAAGCCCTCTTCTGTCTGCGTAACGTCATCCACACCTAAGGGAAAAGGAGGTGTATATACTAACGAGTTACATTGTCAGGTGGTTGCAACAAGTTACATTGATCTTTTTGAACGTGCATCTGAGCTGACATGTCTATGCTGGCACAAATTAGTAGTATATACCAAGTATCAAGTCTTATGACTGCTGCACAGTCATTAAATAACATATATGAATTTGAATGTTCTAGTTTAATTTATTAGATAGTAGGCAGTTAGCAAATACAGTATTTATGCTTAGAATATGTAGCAACATATACAGATAGGTTGAGTGATTTTGCTTGCATTTAATGGAACTTGCATTTTCTTTACTTTCAGGCTTATGAAATGGTGTTTATTCATAGGATAAAGCACAAACATGTCCTGGCAAAAAACTATTTCTCTCAGATTCCAGAGATGGCATCTTTTTTGCATAGAGGTGACAGGCAGACTAACACAGACGAACTTTTAATAAGTAAGCCTGTCCCTTCTAGTTCAGAAGCATAACTCTTCAGAGATGAAACTGCTCCCTGAATTATTGATTTAACATGACTAACATGATTTAACTGGATTAAAAAGTTGTCTGTTTTCATCTATAGCTTCATTATATTTCTAGAACGTAAGTAACATATCAAGCTAAACTTCCAGGAATCTAATGGTTAAATACAGACCAGCTGTTAAAACTGTATTTCATGTTCTATAAGTGTGTTATTTTTTAAAATAAAATATATTTAGCGTGTAACTTGTAAAATTCAACAATAATTCAAAAAATTCTGCATAACAGTAACTATCTATGTATCATGCAGTGCCTTGAACTTTTGGCTGCAGTTGTTTTATAAATATTACAGTGAAGAATTTAAATAATTCCCTTTGTTTCCATTTCTATATTATAACATTGTAGGATTTAATACATTTTAAGTCATTTTTCTTTGCTTCAAATGTATCAGGCCCTTTGGCAGAAACCATAAATAGAAAAAACTCTCATCAGCTCACAACTGCAGAATATATATGCTAGTTAAAATATAGCTCCAATATCTTGCAAACATTTGTGCTCAGAAGGATATGTACACTTACAAATCATTCCACTGAATTTAATGGGACTACCTGCATGCAAGTATTTTGTAAAATTGGAACTATATATTTTCAGTACTCTTTTGAAGTTACAGCAGGAGTCAGTTTCTCCCATTAATGTGTGTTAAATTATTTTCTTCTTTGTATTTGTATTGTATACGTTAAATAAAAAATTATATAAGAAGTTTAACAGTTTCCTTTCTTTGCTTTGATCCACTGTGTTAGGCAATTCTTTAACCCCTGGTTGAAGGCCTGTTGCCCTGACTAGTATAATTATTTATAGTGAATAAGAAGTGTTTACTAAGCCTATATTTAGCAGCAAACTAATTGAAAATTCTATTAGAAGCTGTAAGCAGAGCCACAGGAGACTTAGAACCTAACCAAGCAATGCACATTGAAGTTGGTGAGAGTTTTTTCATTTATTTTACTTCAATGCACGAGTGCTGCGTGCCCACAGAGGCTGAGAGGGCACGGTGAGCTGCCCCAGGCAGCGCGGCACCAGCATAGGTGGCGGTGGGAGCATGGCGGTGGCAGCCAGGGAGCTCCTGCAGGCAGCCGCAGTGCTGTCAGCAGGAGGGAAGGGGATGAGCTTTGATCAATGGTCGGTGACCGCCCACAAACACCGCTGGCAATCGCAGACTACCCACAGACGTTGCTGTCAGTGTCAGTGGTACCTTTTTGCGGGGGGTGCACCACCACGCTCAAGGGGTACATGTGCACCCCGTACACATCAGTGGGGTTTGGTGCAAAACCAGCAAAGCACTTAAGCCCATGTAGAGTTTTAAGCATGTGGAATAGTCCAGTTGATTTCATGTGCTTTGCTGGATCTGAGCCTTCATACAACTGTTGGAAATGAGCTCTCTGTCATGGAAAAGAACATGCCTGTTAAGAAACATTAGAATTATTGTACAAAAGGGGGTTCCAGAATCCCCCGCCCCCATCACATGGTCCCAGACATCAGAAAGTCCACCGCTTGCCTGGGAAACACTTGGCTGAGAAACACCACCGTCATGGTGCATGGCCTGCCCCTGGGGCCCCAGAAGTTCTGCCCTGTAGGTCACGAGGCACAGGCATGACCGATCAGATAGCAAGGGGTTGTGACCCCTATAACAACCAGCCCCATCACCCTTAACCTATTGGGGGTTTCAGTGGCATCAGACCTCCCGAGAATGGCACCAAATAAAATCTTTCAGGAGAAATCATTTTAACAAAGTATAGATAAAAAGCAAGTCATATACTAAAAATCAAACATCTACTATAACACTTTAATTTTATTTCAAAAAATATTTTAGTCCTGATTTATGTATGTTTGAGCAGCATATATAGAGGTGATTGCATAATAGCTCAAAATAAAGTCTTGATTTTATATATTATGTGTGGTGGGGGCAGGGGGTATGTGTGGGAGGTGGGGATCAGGGAGTTGGGTGTGCACGTGTAGGGGCTGCCCGAGCGCTAGGTCTTGGGAGCTGGCCAGGGGTGTGTGTGGGGTGGGGAGGGGAAGGAGGCACATGGGTGGTGCAGATACAGTTTGCCCACTCTTCCCCTCCGGCCTGCAGCTGCTCCCTGGCGCTCCGCATGGGGTTGAGCCCTGCCCGCTCCCACCCAAGACTGCCTGCTTGGCGCTCCCACCTGCACCTGCCCTGGGCCTTTCACCTACTCAGCCACTTGCAGGTGGCTGCTGATGGTGCCTGGCAGGCAGAGTTGGTGGAAAGTGGCCTGGAGCTGGACCTCCATGTGCTGGGGCAGGAGCCCCCAGCTGCAGCTTCCCTTCCCTTCCAGCTGCTGTTAGTTCCCTTCTGCCTGCCACCATTTCCTCTCCCTGCTGTCCCGAGCGCTACAGCAGGGACAGGAGGAGGAATTACTGGAGGCTGGAGCTGAGCAGTTCCAGTTGGAGCCCCAGCCGAGTTCCAGGAGCCACACGTGGTGACAGAGTGCAGGCTCCCAACAGCTCCCTCTTGTGTCTCGGGAGCCACATGTGGCTTAGCTGAAACATAAAAAAAAAAACTAGGCCATAGACTGTGTTGGTGTATTCATCCTCATGTCATGATCATGACTAACTTTTTTTCAGTCTGTTTGACTTTAAATTGGAATATTTGGATATGCATAGAAAGTAGGTCTATGATGAATACAGCATGATTGATGCATATTTTTTTATGATACAGCAGGACCTCTGTATCTATATATCAATCCTTGACTTTGGATTCACAGATCATGTCACTTTACCTATGACTAAAGCAGGACAGAAAGTGAATAATATAAGTCAGCAAATTGACTAACTGCATCAAAATACTGTATTTTCTCCTATAACATGCACCCCTTCCCCAGAATCAACCCTCCCAAAATGGGAGTGCTTGTATTAAGTGGAAAAGCTGATTTTCTACATGGATTTAGAAACACCCTGGTTTGATTCCTGCTCCACAGTACAGTCAGCACCTGTGGTATTACTGTCGAAGCAACTGAGGGAATCAATTGATTTAATGGTTCATTGTTCTTCACTCTACAGGTATTAGCCACCCTTTCTCCTTTTAACTGTGCTCATGTTCCACTAATGAAGCTAACTGTCCTTAGGGCGATTTTGCTGTCTGTTTCTGGTCTATTTCATAGTCTTTTAGCTCTTTTCAAAATCATAGAGCCACCTATGGAGACCAGTCTTCAGGAACAGCTAAAGAGTCAGGTTTAGTTATGCAGAAAAGGGAAGGTGAGTCAGTTGAAAATTAGGATCTGTCCTTACTTTGTGCAGCCATAACTCTGGAAAAAACTTTTCTTCATTTTGCCTTTCAAAAAGGTGCATATTCTATTTGGGGGCTTGTTGGATACAGGTTTTGGGGTCTGATGCCATAAGAAAGAAATAGAAAAAGGTTCCTCGACTCTAACCTAGTATCTGCAAAACTCAATCAGCAAAGATTTTTCCAGGTGAAGGAACAGCCTAGTTCATTCAGGTTGTGTCTGCTCAACTGCTGAGTTAAGTACCTCAATTTGTTGAAGTATTTTATCTGCTGGGAGAAATTGTTTAGATTGGATCACATCTGTTTGGTTTTGTAGATACAGGACAAATTCTTGAGACAAATACCATTATTTTTCCTTCAGTTCCAGCCGTTCTTGGTCTCCGAGATAGATAGCATCAATTTGAGTTGCAACTTGTGTTTAGGAACTGTGTCCTTTCTGGCTGTTGAGAGTCTGAGAATTTGGTAGAAATTATCAGTGTTTCCTTGAAGGTGACCAGATAGTTTGGTTGGTTGGTTGGTTTTTGATATATTAAAATTACACATGCAAATAGTTGCTGTTCCCGAAGTGGCAGGGAGACTTGGACATAGACTGGTAACTAACTATATCTATTGTATCTATTGTTACTTTTCCAGTATCTGTTTACATTATTGAAACAGCTGTGAAAGCTCATAATACTCAGCTGGGTGTTAACCTGGTTATTAAATAAAGCATTGCATTCATTTGCATTGGTAGATGATGTTCTGATAACAGATAGAAATTAGGTGTCTATACTGCAGAGGGGGGCCTTGCTTCTGTGAATTGAATTAAATTGTATTGTGAGGTGGTGTCAGTGGTGACTCCTAGCATTGCAGGTTTCAGGATAAATTGTGCTGAATGGGGTGCTTCATGTCTCTTGGTATCAGTTCAAGTAGGTTGCACAGTTAGGCTGGTATCATTTATACTCATCTCATTTGCAACTACAAGGATGGAAAACGTGGTTTTTTTTTTAAAAGAGATGCAATTCTGACACCTTGAGACCCAAGGAGCTGGCCCTTGACCTATGCCCACATTCTCTGTTCCTCAGTCCAACCATATGGAAGTGATCAATGTATGAATCCCTCTCCAGCAACCTAGGGGGAAGTTCTACCATAACTGCTTTCATCCAATGGATACTTGCTTGTTGATGAAAGGGACATAGCATATGGATTGCATATGCGGGCCTCTCTGCTTCTCTTTCCTCATCAAAAGACATGTCCACAAGAACGGGTGCTGAAAAGGTTCTTCTTCAGCACCTGCTGCTCCTGAAGTGGGTCTCTTCTCACTGGATAGAGCTTAGACAGGGGCAAATCCAAATATTTTCATTCAACAAGCACCTAGTTTAATCCATTTCCAAAGAAAAAAGCTCTGGCTTTCCCCCAGCATGCTTTAGAGCAGGGGTGCCAGACTCATTTGACCATGTGAATGGAATCTGGACTGTGAGGCACCTCATAGGCCAACAACCCACTTCCATATCCATTCTACAGCGTTTCGTGCTGCAGCTGTACAGCGTTAATGCCACTCCCTAACATTCCCCATCTGTCACCACGGTAATTGGAGCCATCTGCATGCTGAGCCTCATGCTGATCCAGTGTCAGCAGTGGCTCCTGCAGCTATAGCAATGGGGTTTAAGTGGAAGCAGCGTTAACTCTGCTCCTGGTGCCAACACAGAGGCTCCTGCACTGCTGACAGCTGCATTAGGAAGCCCCATAGGCCAGAAGACCCATCTCTGATCTGGGAACCTGGATCCTAACAGGAAGTTGCAATTAGAAAAGCATGAATACACATTTTGTACCAAAAAGTGATGCATGTAGTGATGGATTGTTTGATGATAGTAAAATAATTGGTGATCAACATTTGACACTATTTTTCCCCTCCAGGGGTAATACCTGACATCAGAATTAAAATCTCTAGCCTATTTTAAGGCTCAGAATCAATACAAACATGCTTTCATTGTCCACAGTTGCTAAGGAATATCTTAATATGCAGTTGCAGACTGCATGCCAGCTACTGAATCTGTTTCGTGGGTCATATTTAGACTTGACCTTTCTTTTTTTCCTCTCTACAGTCATTGTATTGGCTGCTTATACCCATGAATTGCTATTGTTACAAAAGACATCCCCTTGTGATAACTTAGGACCCTAAATTTACCTTCATCTGCATCTATCTGGTAGCTACACTTTCTATTCAGAATTATTTAAGTCAGGGATGCAGAATTATGAAGCAGAGACATTTCATTTAAGGATTTAGTGGAAGAAGAAATTAAGCCCACATCCCTCTTCCTTGCCTACTATTTTTTGCATGTGTGTGTGTCCCATGTTTCAACTTTGACAGGATGAGAAAGACATGGGTTATGGTCTCTGCATAGGATTGAATAAGAAAGCATGTGTACATTTGGACAAGCAAGTGGGAGTGGAAATCCAAAATGGGCTTTGGGAAATCAGCATTTATACCCTTTTTCATGTAATAAACTGATTTGTAGCTAAGAGAGGAGATGAAAGTAACATTTTGTCATCTTTCCTCATTATAATAACACTTCAAAAATGAGAGATTAGTCTGAGTGACAGGATTTTAAATCTATGTTCGGTGTTAACACCTCAGTGTTCTAAGTTGTCTAAATCTGGGGTTTAGTTTATGTGTAATTTAAGGATAAATATTGAGGGATGTATAATGGTAAATTTTACACAATTCTTGCTTGTTAGATAGCATCAATCTGAACATGTAGGTCACTGTTTGCATGCTACTTGATTAGAAAAATGGAGTCCTGAGATCTCCTTACACTTCAGTTCGAGGTAAGTCACCTTTTTTACAAAACTCTTCCCCCACAATAGCTATGTCTTTCCTTACTGTACTTGTCATGAAAATTTTATTTTTAGGGACTAACAGTCAAAACAAGGAAATAAAGCAAATGTCTTTATGTTCATATGCAAGCCAAACTTTTTGATGGAGGCAAAATAAAGTCCCAACTATAATTTCCTCATATTCTTTTCTTTATTTAAACAAAACTACAACTCAAACCTCTGCATTAATCTCTTTCCTATCTGGGAAGGGAAAAGAAAGTTTCCCTCATTTCACAGCTTCTCCTTTTTATTTTATTTTATTTAATTTCTTTAACCCACTGTGTTCAGCTATCTGATACATACGCTAGAACACAGTAACCACATGCAGGCCCAAGCACCAGTACACCCTCTTACACTGATTTCTTCCTTCTCCAGCTCAGATTTTATGACAGGAATTCCATACGCTTCACACTAGAAGTAGTTGAAAAGAAAATTGAAGTTTTGAAAAGAAGGATTTTCTAGCTCTGTAAAGACATCCTAACTGTGCCTTTATAAATGAAAACTATTTGACAGTTGTTAAGGAGTTGCCTGCCAAAGACATTGCATCAGTATCTGTTAATACTGTGTCTTATGAAACAGCTTTTGAGACTAAGGATTCAATACCTTGTTTTTCTTCTTGGCTTTCATAAAGGCCAACCCTGATAAGATTTCTGAGTACTACTCTGATATAAGTATACTCTTGAGTAACACTCTGAATAGCAGAGACTTCCTGTGCCTGAAGAAGGGTGATTATACCTGAAAGCTTGCTAAGAACTTTTTTCCAACTACCCAGTTGGTCTAATAAAAGATATCACATCTACTCAAAGAACCTTGCCTGCCTATGTCCTTAGACCAACATGGCTACAACCAAAAACCCAGCAACTCTGATACAAAGCACTTAGTAGCATGTATTGTATTGGTGATGCCACATCAACCATGGAGTAGCCTCACTGAAACCTGATTCTGGTATCATCAAAAATCTTGTATCAACCCCATCCATGTATTCTTTGTTTATGTATTTTTTTCCCCTAACTTTCACCTGTTCAGTCTTCTTGTTTTCTCCCAGCCAGGTAGCTGTAATCTTATCAGAGGGAGTTTTGCAGGCAGCAGGTACATGAAAACACAATCCAGGAGTCTTCCAGAACTGCTGTGGGAAAATAAAGACTAATGCTGTAAGACTCCCATTGTAGGGGCAGTGTGAAGTGGAACATTCCTCATGTCTACAGTATTTTGTGTTCTGACTGAACTTGTCCTCTTCAAACACTCCAGTTGGTTCTACCTTCTTTCCCTTTTAGTGTTGCCTTATTTCATTTGCTCTGCCTTACCATGACCTATAGTATTTCTTTGGTAAGAATGAATAAATCAAAATCGAAATTGAACCTTCAAAAGTAGCAGGAGCTATTGATGGTAAAAGCTGTCTGGGATACATATAAGTGTTATAAAGAGGGTAAGCAGAGGAGTTTGTTTACATTTAATTTTACGTAGCTTTCCTCTTCTATCACAAAACTGATTTTATATTAAAATGAAGTAATTTTTTACATAATATAGAAATAAACTAAGGATGAAGTCAAATGGGTCGCAAAAATTCAAGCCACTAATGCTCTCTTAAAGTTTCAATGTATGACACCTGCTTCCACTTCTGCTCATATCCTGCTACCTTGAGTTTGCTGATGGCTCTTCACTGGTCCTTTCTGTATCATTGCTGCTCTTAGGCTAAGATCAAGTGTGGTTCCTAGTGGGCCTATGCAAAGCGGCTAGTATTCTCTTTGGATTCAGATTTGGCCGATTCGGGGGACAGTGATTCGATTCGGTGATTTGAAACATTCTCCTGAATCGACTCAGCCAAATCTGATTCAGAGATTCAGCTGAGGCCAAATCAGCTGAATCTCCAAATCAGCTCCATCCCCTGCCTGCTCTCAATGGCTCCCCCAACCGTTCTCCCAGCTCCCAGCTCTTTTAAAAAAAGACTGCACTCACTGGCTGTTGCCAGGTGGGGGGGGGTCCCCGCTGCCCCACACCATGTTGAGGGCTCTGTCACAAGCTCCCTGGCCCCCCGCCCACTTTCCCAGCTGCCACTGCCTATGGCTGTCCCGCTCACCCCAGCTCTCGGCCTTTAAGAAAAAAAAAAAAAGCCCCAACTCACTAGCTGCTGCCCAAGCGAGGATGATCCCCACTGCCGCCCTGCCCATCCCCCCCCACTGCCCCGCACTGCATGGGGGGCTCTGGCACAAGGCCTCTGCAGCAGCTGGTGAGTTGGGGCTTTTTTTTCTTTTTTTTTTAAAGGCTTGGGAGCTGGGGCAAGTGGGGCAGCCATGTGGCGGGGGGAGCCTGGGAGAGTGGGCAGGGGCCAGGGGGCTCATGAGAGAGCCCCCCACACAGCATGGGGCAGTGGGGGGCAACAGGGATCGCCCCCTTGCCTGACAACAGCCAGTGAATAGGGACTTTTTTTTAAAGAGCCAGGAGCTGGGGTCAGGCAGGGCAGCCATGGTGGGGGGGCTAGGAGAGCGGGCAGGGGTCGAGGGCACTCAGGGGGGGCTGGAGGAGCAGGCAGGGGATGGGGCCTGGCACAGGTACCCCCCATGGTCCCCCCCCCAACTTAGGAGCGTGGAGTCCAGATCCAGCTCTCTGCTGCAGTGAGCAGGGACTGCCAAATTGCTGAAGCTCTCCAAGTCTTTTCCGAATCGATTCGGAGAGCTTCAAATTGATTCGGACCTTTTAATTGGTCTGATTCGATTTGCATTCAGAAATTCGGCCACCAAATTGGGCCGAATCTCTTCCAAATCGAATGAGTACCCTAAGCTTCGCACAGCCCCAGTTCCTAGTTCAGCAGTTCATGGAGTGCTTCTCTGACTCTGTGAAGGGTCAGCATGACTCTAATGTTTACGATACTACTTAATTAAACAGTTGAAAATGCACATGAATGACTTCAATATAGCTCAGCGCTTGAAAATGTCAGAGCAGAATTTTAAAATGAAACATACAAAGGGAGCACATTATTAGAAAGAAGTAATTCCTGTAACCATTTTGTTCTATTATGTTTCCAAGTTATTTAAGTCATGCCATTATAGTCAAGACATTATACTTTGCTGTTGACTTTAGCCATTTTTGTTGTATAGGTCAATACTTTCTCTAGGAAAGGAGAATTGAACAATCCCACATTTTAACTGACAAGTTCCAGACTTACCATTTTCTCACTCGCTCTTCCTCCTCACAGGAAGCTGCAGTGTACAGATACACTGAAACTTTCAAACCTGCCAACACCCAAATGTGTGACATTAGCTTCTGCAATGTGTGAAGGAGCTAAAGCTGAGGGGCAGGGTAATAAATAGCAGAGGAACAAATGGAAATATTGTGCAATTCATTTTTCTTCAACACAAGTAAAGTTTTCTTTAACTTTGAGATTTAGCAATTTAGCCAATATGTTATAATGATATTGCAGTGAGTTAGCAAACAGATTGGAATAAATGTAGGCCTCAAGATCAATGTCCTGTGGATGATCAGTTAATAGGTCTGTGTGTAAGATTCAGGGCGCACACAGTCCATAGAATATTTGTGCATATTTTTTCACTGAAAGTTGTTAAAAATTTTAGCATTCAGGTTCAGTTGATGAAGTGGATGTTTTGAAAGTTCATACTGTTGATGTCAAACAGCTCTGCCTAGCACTCTGGCTGGATCCAGATACTGCAGATTAAACTGGCAAATGCAGCTTGCTTTGCCATATGTTCAGAGTTTTCTTTGCAGCTAGTCAGTCATGTTCTAATCTGAGTGGAAACATGGCCAGGTTCTATTCTGTTGCCCCAGTCCAGCTGTTCTGGTACCTCACTGGGCTGTTCAAAGTGGCTCTGGCTGTGGACCATGTTCCTATGCTGCTCTGGTCAACTGAAAGGTAAGAAATTAAAATGTACAGCTGCATTTATTGTGCTAAAAATCAGTTCTATTTCTTTGGCTGTATTTTGATGTGTGTAGAAAATATCAATTGTGATCATATAATCAAAGGCTGTAGTGGTGTATATATACACAAGTAGCTGAATTAATACTGGCATTTCCTTACTTTTGCATACCTGACTTTATACCTTCATATTTGTTTTTAATAGCTTTTTTGTACGTATATGTGTTGTAGTGTTCATTAAGTTAAATAGCTAGAAGGGCATGCATTTTTTGAAGGCCACAAGAAGTTTCAATACAAAGAATTTTAATATACTTTTCAACCTGACATGAGACACTTGAAAGTAAGAGGGTTTAAAAGGAATTGCAAGGTCATAAACTACTTTTGACCAGGTTTGGAGGCATTCCAGAAAAGGATTCATGACCTTTTTCCAGAGAATAGAGGCAATAGAACTGCCATGCCTAAGCTGTTTCTGCTGCCCAGCAGACTTGTATAATGGTGGGTTTAGGTAAATTGTTCTAATCTCTGTGCTCTACTACTTCCCTGCTGTTAATCCTGTCTTCTTTGATTGTAAAATCTTTGGTGCAGAGCCCATCTCTTACCCTATGTATATAAGCATGTATAATATCTAGTAACATGGCTTGGAACCCAGTTGGGGCCATTAGATGCTGCAGTGATAATGATAATTACCTTCTATTTCACTCTGGAAATTTGACATCTTTTTCCCTAAATAATTTCAAACTTTGTCATGATGGAATGATTTCTCCTGCTGTCAGTAGCCTCCCAGTAGTGCTCATCTCTTAATGTTTTATAAAAATCAATAGCAATGGTGGGGAGGGAATGTCTTGCAGGTGATTCAGTAATGTTGTTCAGTCACAAGTTCCCAGGCAGGTTATAAGGTAAACTGCTCCTGGACGGGGAGTAGTCCTGCTTCTAAGCACCTTTTGACCACTACAAAGTGCAAGCAGTCTTGACAAGTCTGGATATATGAGACCTGATTCTCTTAGACTTGTATCACTTCACTAACTTCAGTGGAGTTACCTTAGTTTTACACCTCAGTAAAAAGAGAAAGGAATCAGGTCAGTGGTTTCTGGGAAGAAAATCAACCTACGACAGTTAGTTGAGCTGGTCTCCTCCACATTCCTCAAGACCTTGGCCCAGCGTATATTATGTGAAGCACTATAAAGTATTTCCCCTAGCAGGAGTCAGAATTAAATTCTGTTTGTATATGTAACACTTATATTCTTCTAAATGCAATACTTTAATGAGCAATTGCCTTTGACAGATGAATAAGAGGATGCATTCTGTATCTCTCTCTCTAATGTATTCTACATTCCAGCCAATTCATCTTTACATCATTGCTGATTAACCCCACTCTTGACAAATGCCTATGTTTCTCTAAGGTGTCTGTGGAAATTGCATCTTTGGTTCCTGAGGAGTAGGAAAAATCTAAATAAGACTATGAGGCTGAATTAGGTTAGTTAACTTTGATGGTGTTTCTTTTCTGAAAGAAGGTTAAAATTGATCCTGTGATGTCAGTGGCTTTGACTTCATTCAGAACTCCAAAAGTTGACTAATTATGTATCTTTAAATAAAATCTAAGATCTAAAAGTGTGTGTTTAAAATAAAACTAATTTTGATAACAATTTTTTCTTTTAAGGATCCATTTTCAGTCTCTTAAGATCAATGTTTCCGTTTTCCTAGTTCTTATTTTATGTAAACATTATACCTTTTGCCTGTATAAACAAAGTGCTGCTCTTGTGTTAAAACAAAGGTCATTGCAAGATGAGCTTTTGGAAAGCAGAAGTCAGGGAGTCTAGAGTAGTAACAAAAATAAGCTTTGCTTTAGCAAGCAATTAACAACCTGTTCCATGCAGTTTATTCAGGGTAGTTAGCTAGTCTACAGCAAGAAAATCAGGTAGACAAGTGTGGTGAAAATAGCTTTATATTTATATGAAAACAACTCTTCCAGAAAGAAATGTACCTATATCCGTGACCTTTTGTGTTTTGGGGGAAACTAGCATATTTGGGGATATGTGAGAGGGCACCCCAGGTGCCAATTTGGCAGGGGCACCAGAATCATCCCCACCACTGTGGAGTCCATGCCCTGGCAGGATTCCCATGCCAGAAACTCTGAAACTGTATCTGGCTCCTGCAACTTTAAGAGCAATAGCCGGAGGGGAAGAGCATGCGTGCCAGCAGCAGCTCAACTAGAATTGGAGTTCCAGGAACGAGTAGAGTACTGCATCCCATTACCTCACAACCCAAGTGCCCCCTGCTGTTGGAACCCATGTCCTTCTCCTCCCCTTGCCCCACTCTCCTTCAAGATTTGTCCCAACTCTGCTTGTTAGGCCATTGTTTGGGGAGCAGTGTGTGGTGGGGGAGCAAGTACTCTGATGTGGGAGAAATTATTTCTGGTGAAAACAAACAAAGTAAAGATGAAAGATATATGTTTTTATAAATATAAGGTAAAACCAATGGTAACTGTAGTTTGCATGAAAAGACACTTCTATATATTTGGTTTCAGTTTCTACATGCCATACTCTAATACTAGGGACAGAAGTTACACATAAGCCAGTTTAAGCCAAAGTCCTGCTGTTGTGATTCTGTACTACAAATCCTAGAGCAGGGGTGGGCAAAATATGGACCATGGGCTGAATCCAGCCCACCAGGCCACTCTATCTAACTCACGGGACCCCTAAAAATTAAGTAAATTAATATTTATTTGCTCTTGGCTGCCTGCCAAAGATTTCATAGATTTCATAGATGTTAGAGCTGAAAGGGACCTTGAAGATCATAAAGTCCAGCCCCCTGCCCCAGGGGCAGGAACTCAGCTAGGGTCAAAGGATCCCAGCAAGATAAGTATCCAAACATTTCTTGAATGAGTCCAGAGTAGGCGCCTGCACCACTTCTGGAGGGAGTCTATTCCAGGCCTTGGGGGCTCGGACAGTAAAGAAGTTTTTCCTTATGTCCAGCCTAAAATGGTCTTGGAGAAGTTTATGACTGTTGGTCCTTGTTATCCCTCAGGGCTCTGTGGTGAATAGATGTTCCCCCAGATCCGGATGTACACCCCTTACGTACTTATAGACAGCCATCAGGCCACCCCTGAGCCTGCACTTTTCCAGGCTGGAGTCCCATAGCTCTCAGCCTTTCCTCATAAGGTCTGTTCTCCTGCCCTCTGATCATACGCGTGGCTCTCCTCTGGACTCTCTCAAGCTTCTCAACATCCTTCTTGAATTGTGGAGCCCAGAATTGGATGCACTGCTCCAGCTGCGGCCTCACCAAGGCCAAGTACAGCAGGAAGATGACATCCTGAGATTTACTTGAGAAGCATCTATGGATGCAAGCCAGAGTTTGGTTTACTTTACCAGCTGCGACATTGCATTGGTGGCTCATGTTCATCTTGTGGTCAGTCATGACCCCCAAGTCTCTTTCAGCTGTGGTGCTAGTGAGCATAGCACTGCCGAGCCTGTTAGCATGCTACAAGTTTTTTTTCCCCCCGAGGTGGAGTACCTTGAATTTTTCAGTATTGAATGTCATCAGGTTTATATCTGCCCACTTTCTAAGCTTATCCAAGTCAGCCTGGATCACTAGCCTATCCTCAGGTGTGGACGCTATGCCCCAAAGTTTAGTGTCATCAGTGAACTTGGCCAGCGTGCTTCTGACACCAATAAAGATGTTAAAGAGAACTAGTCCAAGGACAGATCCTTGGGGGACACCATTGGTCATGGAGCAATATAATGGTTCGCTTCCATCGACGACTACTCTCTGGGTCTGACCTCGGAGCCAATTTCCCAGCCATTGGATTGTGGTATAGCTGAGGCCACAGTTAGCCAATTTTTCCATGAGGAGATCATAGGACACCAGATCAAAGGCTTTTTTAAAGTCCAGACATATGATGTCAATTTCTTCTTCCTTGTCCAGGTGATATGTCACCTGGTCATAGAAGGAGATGAGAGTAGTCAGGCAAGACCTACCCACAACAAACCCATGCTGGCTTTCCCTCAGATGACAGGAGCCAGGGGCAGTGGGACCCAGGGAGAGCTGGCAGCTCCACCCCACCCCCAGCCATTTCCCTGACTTCCTGCCCCCTCACTGTTCCAGCACCACGTGGATGCATCCCTGGACCACAAGAACACATGGCCACACCAGTATCCCAGGGTGTGTGTGTGCTCATAGGGCAAGTCTCACATACATGCCCCCCCTTGTACTGCCATACACGCAGACACCCACACCCCTACACATGCCCACATGCTCCCTCACCCACCCCCACACCTATCCACCCATGGGTGCCTTGTTCCTCCTAAAGCTGGGGGGGCATGGCAACCACCTGCAGATGGCAGGGGTGGGGGCATGGTGGCAGCAGGTGGGGACCTCCAGCAGGTGGCTGTGGCAGTATTGGCAGTGAGGGTGGGGGTGGTGAGCACCAAGTAGTGATCAGCAACCACCCACAGACACTGCTGGCAGCAGTGGCAGCAGCCTATCTCAGGGGTACACGGCCAATCTCAGGGGGTGCATGTGTTGCCAATGTATCCATACCCCCCCACAGACACACCCACACCCTCCCCCACATACCCACAGCCCCCCACAATATACAAGAATGAGACTTCATTTTATGCATACAATCTCCTCTGTGCACATTACACAAATGCATGTAAACCAGGACAGAAACATTTTTTTAAATCAATTAATGAATGTTGTAGATGTTTGCTTTTTAGAATATAATTTGGTATTTTTCTGGGTCTGAGATGGCAAAACCCCTTGCTGAAAGGAGTACTTCCAGGGGTAAGGGGAGGGACTTCTGGTGGCAAAGGTCAGGGGTTAGCAGGTGGGACTTCTGGTCACAAGATGGCAACCAGGGGGCGGGGCACCTGTCAAGGGCAGGGCCACCCATGTGGCCCTCAACAGCTTACCAAAACTTGGTAAGTAGCCCTCTGCTTGAAATAATTGTCCGTCCCTGTCCGAGACATGGAAGAAAGAGGAAGCCAACACAGCCCATGCTGGTTACGTGCCAGAGAGCTGTGCTGTAGCAGTCCCTGGCTTCTGGCTTGAGCCACTGCAGGCGTGTGGCTGCATTTCCTGAATCAAAGATAAATGTCTGTGCACTTGTGTCTCAATTTAATTTCTTCAGCTCAGACTAACCTGCAAAGACTGAATCAATTCAGCCTTGGGCTTTTTGACTGTCCGTACTTAGCCCTATAGACTAACTTGCTCAGTGAGGCATAAGCTTTCATAGGCTGCAACCTGCTTGGTCAGACACTATAAATGGACATTGACATTCCATCGCTGACCTCAGAGTAACTGGTCTTAAACAGCAAAACATTTGAAAACCAACCCAAATGTTAAATTGAGGAACAAATAAATCATCCACAGACAGGGTTTTGTTAGGTATGGTTTCAACAGAGACTCTGGATTTTTACCTAGACTTGCTTTTAAAATCTTCATACCCCTCAATGGGTTAACTGCTTTGTTTATCCTTTTTGATCTCAATTCACCTTCAACTCTCTCAGCAGTGATCCTTCTCTTTCATACCCCCTTCCCCATCCGTTAAAGGACTTTGTTCTTTTCTGTTTAGTATTCCTGCTCTCTGCTATTCCATTCATAGCATCTGATGAATGGAATCATCTGATGCTATAGCCTACAAAAGCTCCTGCCTCTCTGAACAAGTTAGACTGTACTGTGTCACCCAACCCTGCCTTCTACTATTATAGGGCATGGATTATTTGGGACATAACATATTTAAAAGTGCTCTTAAAAATAGTGTTTCTAAAGCCAAGTAAATGCTAAATTATTCATATCACATTTCAAAATCTGTCACTAATGTAATTATCATATATAATTTTTTTATTAAAGGAATAATGTTTAAGAAGCCTGCAATTCTCAACATATACGGGGTGTAAAATATAAAATTAATATGAAAGCAATCCTTTCTACAACTGTGGTTCACTAATTATGGTCTTCTATAGTAAGGATTATGTGTACACACCATTTTAAGAACATCCAAGTATTTTCAGCAGCAAACGGGGGGAGGGGAGGACAGGGACGACTAGATTGTAGTCCCAGGGTGACATGAGAGGGATACTCACATTGCAAATATTGTATCTGTTCTTAGGAATGTTCTTTGCTTGCATTCAATACTAGCATACCATGGTTTATGACAGCCACCTGCATTATTTCAGGATTGAGAGGTTGAGTTTTATACAGTTAATGCAGGTTATAAGCAACTTTGAGTATGAGTTAATGCCAAACACTACAATTGCAGTGTTTCTCCTAGCTTTAAGTGTAAAGGAAAATCTGCTCTGATTTTTAAGCATATAGAAATGATCCAATGAATACAAAGAAGTTGAGAAATCCTATGACTTCCTTGGGGACATTTTTCTAGAAGAAGAATCAAAGGTGCTCAGCTACAAGATGACATTTTATATCAGGTCATTGTTGGATTGCCACTCCAAATGTATTCTTTTAGCTGTAAATACATTGGGCTGCCATGGTGATATTGTACAATAAGATGCTTCAGTACCTTTTTGTAATTCTAGTCCAATAGTCTTCAATTTCCATTCTGCTGCTGCTGCCACTAGCAGTGGCAACATGTAAACTTGATGTCTAGTGGTTGTGTTTAAAGGTTCCCACTGAAATATATTAACTAGCTGTGGGCATATTTATTTTTGTTGCAGTAAGAAAAAAGCTATATCTTGTCTAGTAATCTGCTGCCAGTTGAAAAAGACAACTGAAAAAATAAAATCTATCGATGATTTTATGTGCAATCTACAAAGTGATTATATAAAATTGTAGACTATCCTCCAAGCCTGAGACCCAGGGGCTATTGAAACCTTGGTTTCATTTAAAAATCATTGTCCAAATTCCAATTTTCTCTAAAAAGAAAATGGATTAAATAAAAGCCTAAGCATACAAGCTGAAAGGTGTTGGGCTAGTATACAGAGATACTGGGAGGGGCTCTGGGCTAACCGCTTCTTTCTATTTACCCTAATACCTGCTCGCTTGGACTCCAGCTCGAGTTACCCAAAGTCATTTCTAAGACTGTAAGTAACATTATGTGCAAGGTGTCTCAACCAAGCCGTGAAGCTACCTATTCACAGTGCAGGTTCTATGAAGAAAGAGACTCTAGTACCATGTTTTCAAATGGGATCATGAGCTTCCCAAAACCTTTATGGTGTTTCTCTGTTGAATTAAAGAAAAAAGCATTTGCCATTGCATTGCTACAAATACTTTAATGCTGTTTCATGTGTCATGTTATTTTTTCATTAATTGCAGATAAAAAAAGCTTTTGAGAAATCCAGTGAATATTTTGTATGATTTTGCAAATGCTTGTTAAGAAATGCATTTTGAATGGATATAACATGACTGTTAAAACATTTGCTTTTCTTTCCCCCACAGTTCCCTTTTCACCATCTTTGCATCACTTAATCCAGATTCAATTTCTTTAATATTAAAAGTGTTACATCTTGTTCATACAGATATAGAATATTCACTAGTTCAATGTAGTGGGCTCGATAACAATTTTTAGTCCTTGGGGCTTTTTTTTTTTTTTTTTAAGGCAGGGCTATCCAACTTCTAAGCAGCCTGGGCTTGCATATCCTTTGGGTAGCGGCAGTAGGGGTCCCAGGCCCTTGGGCTGTACACCACATAGATGCCCCCTCCCTCACTCCATTGCACCATCTGCCTGTTCCCCGCATCCACTGCAGTGTCTCCTGGCTGCCAGCATCACAGTTGTGTGGTGGAAGAGTGCGTCAAGTATTGTCCCCAGGATAGGTGCTCCTACAAGGATTTTCCCTGCAACATTTTGTAATGTAAAATAAAACAAAGCAAAAAACACCCTTCCTATCCACTATAATCTGATATTAACCTCTAAATCAAATTACAATAAAATACCTGGCAGAATAACAAGTAGTAAATTCTCCATTTGCTATCTATTATCTTGAAAACCATTTTATTCAGGCTAAGAGCACTAACTTTCTCATGTGCTACTGGCTAAGATGGTTAAATAACTGGGAAATGCAAAATTAAAATTATACTTCTAGTCTTTTCAGAGAGGTTCATAATTACCTTAGACAAGGCATTTAGAGACAGATTCTCCCATAGAGTTTATGTTTATTATTTTTAGACTGGAACTATATCTTTCATAATACTATGTATAAAATTGAACCAAATAGCTGCCAGTGTCAGTCTCAAGATATCAGTATATGCTTCTATAAAATAAATTACTTAGAATTAAAATTAAATATGCTTGCGAGGTGCAAATCTAGAGTAATTTATCTAGGGTCCCCTTCTTCCCAAGCTTTGATAATTTATGAAATGGATCTGAAAAGTTTTTGAAAAATACTAATTTTGCCTATATCTATTTTTAGTAGTTTATTAAGTAGAAGGCTCAGTTCTTCCATCCCAATCCACCTTGCTATGAGATGGGTATTTTTAATGTTTATATGAAGATTTCTCTGGAAACTTTTTCCATGTCATTCCATTTGGTTCCACTTTCTCCTGAAAAAGGTCTGTTATGCTTTATGAATGCTTATATGATATCAAAACGTAAGTAGTGTAACAGGAATTCCATTGCTCACCCCTCACCATGATTCATAGATTCATAGTTGCTAGGGTCGGAAGGGACCTCAATAGATCATCGAGTCCGACCCCCTGCATAGGCAGGAAAGAGTGCTGGGTCTAGATGACCCCAGTTAATTGCTCATCTGACCTCCTCTTGAAGACCCACAGGGTAGGGGAGAGTACCACCTCCCTTGGGAGCCCGTTCCAGACCTTGGCCACTCGAACTGTGAAGAAGTTCTTCCTAATGTCTAGTCTAAATCTGCTCTCTGCTAGCTTGTGGCCATTATTTCTTGTAACCCCCGGGGGCGCCTTGGTGAATAAATACTCACCAATTCCCTTCTGTGCCCCCGTGATGAACGGGAAGAATTCCCTTCTGTGCCCCCGTGAATGATGGTTGCCTATATTATGTAAGTACTTTGGTGGAAATTCCATAGAGCTAAATTGCAGTGTAAAGATTCAATTATTTCTTACACATGTCAGTTGCCAGCAAAAATAGGAGCAATGTAATTGGGTCTATTCACTTAATGTTGTGTTAGTGGTCCTCTATTGGAAATCAACAAAGATCAAATGAAAGATGATAATGCATCATAGTACATGAGTGACAGAAATATGACTTTAAGTGGCAGTTTTTCAGCCTTAGTCACCATAGTAAATAAGCCACGCCACCTTGCCACCCTCTTCAGAAATCAACTGTTGCCCTTTCTGAATCAGGCATCACAATTTCATGCTTCTTTTAACCAGCCATTTAGTGATAGACTGGGTGTCTGAAAACCCATTATCTTCCAGAAATAAGAGAAGTGTGCTGGGAGTGATGACTGGGGCACTGCTTCTATATCGCCTCCCCAAAAGTGCTGTTATCCAAAATGCTTTCCAAGGGCACTTGTACACGTGATAAAAATTAGCTGTTTTTGCAGTTTGTCACACTTTACATGTGCAGGGCTTTTTGTGATTTAAATGAGTTTGTTACGTTGCAAACTAAATGACATGAGGATGTGGTTTGTTTCTGTAACGTTGCAGCCTTTAATCTGACAGCTCGCCACCCAGCCGTGGCAGAGGTGGGCTGAAGGCAGAAGCAGCGAGGGGCCTGATCCTCTTGGGGGTGTGTGTGTGTGTGTGTGTGTATGTGTGTGTGTGGAACCTGCCCACATCTCCCATGGCTGGGGGGTGAGCTGCCAGTGGGTTGGACAGTCCCTGAGCTGTGGGAGACCCTGATCCTTCCCTCTGTGGCAGTGGTGCCCCACCCATCCTGGGCTGCTTGGGTGGGCTGCTAGTGGGTGGGTGGTACCTCAGCTCAAAAGTACCCAATCCAATGTTTCTCCAACCTGCCCCCCAGGCTTCCAGCACCCCATGCACCATCCCCGCTGCCTTCTCCGGCTGCCAGCACACCCAGCTGTCATCCTGCCATCTTCTGTGCTGCCCCAGAGGCTAGCTAGCCCATTCCCAGGTGGTCCCAGGTGGTGGGAAGGCAGCAGGGACAATGCACAGGGTGCTGCTCCCTGGGCAGGCTCAAGGAAGAGTTGGATCCAGGGAATGCTGCCTCTGAGCTGGGGCAGTACCCACCTGCTAGTAGTCTACCCAGACAGGCCTGGGGGGCACCATTGCTATGGATGGAAGGACCAGGACTCCCTACAGCTCAGGGGCTGTGTGGCCCACTGGCAGCTCATGCTGGCAGACTCCACGGGAAAAAACAAACCAAAAAAAGCAGTGAGGGGCCCAATACTTTTTTTTTTCATGGATTCTTCCTGTGGCCGAGGGGGCGATCTGTCAGTGGGTCCTGAGCTGTGGGTGGCCCTGGTCCTTCCCTCTGCAATGGTGGCACCCCCTAGGCTACTTGGGTGGGCTGCTAGCAGATGGATGTTGCCCCAGCTCGGAGGCAGCACCCAGCCTGATCTGTTTCCCAAGTCCAAGCTGGGGTAGCCCCACGCCCACTTGCAGCCCAAGCCAGGCAGCACCGGAGGGAGTGCTACTGCCTTGGAGGGAAGAACCAGGCCCTCCCGCAGCTCAGGGGCTGCTCAGCCCACTGCAGCTTGCCCCCTAGCAGCAGGAGAGGTGGGCAGGCTCCATGGGGGGAAAAAAAGGGTCGGGCCCCCCACCATAACAATGGTGGAAGCCCCTAAATTGAAACAGTGGGTTTTTAATTATCACAGTTAAAAACCTACCATTTCAATTTAAGGTACCAAACCCCCGTCATGTGTACAAGTCCCCCAAAGTGCTACTTAGTTCTTCTGTTTGTTTCCAGGAAAGTATGTTAGAGTCTAGTACAAATATCTGCACCACAAAGTTTTATTTTTCTTTGCCAGTAAGTTATAGCAATAAGACCTTGTCATTTGAGAGTTACCAATTCTGTTGTTCTGTGCCAAATTATTTTGCTAAGGCCATTTTTGAACAGCTGTGATCACTAATCTATTTCAATTTTAAAGCACAGGACAGCTTGTACCCATGCTTCTCTAGAGGGCAAAAGCCATTACAAGGGCCATCACAAGCAAACTGAAAGTCTCTGTTGGTTTTAAACTCACCAAGTAATATGACTTTCTTTTATTTTATTTAAAAAGTTGTAATGTGGCATCAGCTTTGTTTCCAAAGTATCCTATATTTATCTGATGATTTAATATGGAGGTTTATAACATAGAAGTAATGGAAAAACTGCTTACACATATTGACAATTTTCTCTAATCTATTCTTGATATCTTTTACATTTTAAAAAGTGCTAAAAACATGGCATTAACAAGGCACGAGGCATTGTGTTTCAATTCGTTTTTCCATCCCCTTGCTTTTTTACACAATGATTATGTGGTATATGATCTACCAAGGCACTTGACTCAGGATATGGATCAGTATATGCTAAACTCCATCCCAGTTCACCCAACAATTTAAGTGTGTACTGTTAAGCATATATGTTTCAATAAGCATAATGATTAAATGCTTTGCTGAATAGAGATGGTTTTCAGAGTTGGGTCAACAGTTTCTATTATCATGAATAGCCTCAGTAGCCACAGTTGGATTACTCAGTGGTGAGCACTATGCTTAATAATAACTGTCAAATTGGGACCACAAAATATACATTCTCAAGGGCAGGGAGCCCCACTTTACAATTGTCCATAAGCCCATTGTAGTGTTGGTACCAAACAATTAATAAACAGTAATAGGAATAAGCGATAATTCTTAGTGGTCTAAATTTATCCTTAGTATAATTGAACAGACTCAATATGAAAATATTGCCAATATGCATTCATCTGCCTAATAGACCATATCATATTAAACCAATATTGGACCTAATCTTATCTGATCTTAAACTGATATTATACCTAATGTTACTCGTGCATGTCTATTTAACTGAAAGAAAAACTGACAACTTTTGCATTAGAACTAAAAGTAAATTATTTTACTTTTAGCTCACTGTGGAATTCAGAAACTACTTTACATGAAGGGCACATTATCACAAAACAAGAGCTGCCTACAGTGCTGCAACCTATTTTTACCCAGAGTTCCAAGAACCTTGTCTTGTTCCTTCAAGATATGGTACGTAATGTAATGTGTCTCATCTTGCCAGTACAGAGTGCAACCTGTGCATAAGGAGTTGACATGGCACTTGGTAACCTATACTCTCTTTCTTGTTTTTCAGCTTAGCATAGATGACTTCACATATTACAGTGAATCCTATGGCACCGAAAAGCCATTTCACAATGTGCAGGCAAGCATTTCTCTATCCTAGTCAACCTCACAGCTGTACTTGAAACAAAAGAAAAAATAATGCTACAAAAAAGTAACAAAAGGTTATTAATGAATTATACTTAGTTAAGACAGTCTGATGATTTAAAAATGGGCATTCAGTTTTAACAAATGGATTTTAGTAAATCAACAGTTTGCTGCAGCAGCTTGTTTCAATATTACATTTTATGGTATAAAACAACAACAAATCCTATACTAACACTGTAAAGTGACATAATGAAACCCACTTACAAGAATTACTGGACAAGGGAAAATAGTTCTAGGAATAAATTCCTATATCTGTTCTTCAAAAGTTAACTTATTTTGTTTCCCTAGTGACATACCCAATAGTAACTGTGAAGACATTTTATAGCATGTAAACATTTGTCTTGATTTTTCAGTGCAATGATGTGATTAATCATGATGATTAGACTCCTGGATTCTTCAGCTGATCACCTGTACCACAACAGACTTTACTAACAGTACAGAAGACGTAAATGTGTACTTTGGGATGAATACATTATTGGAGTTACAGTAAAGTGTGACTTACGATCCAGTATCTGACTCCTCAGAAAGGGGCATTAAGTTCTTTGCTGGGGGTGCTTAATTTCCTGTGGTTTCAAATCTAAGCAGACCTGTGCTTGGTTCATTCAAGAGCAAATTTCACTCCTGCTTCTGTGTTGTTCAAGTTAGGTAAATTTTCAGTTCAAAGGTCTGCCTAAGATGTATTCATGCCTGCATAAATAAGACAGATAAGGTTCTTTGGGTAAAAAGGAACCTGAAGAAGGGTGTTTGTACATGAAAGCTTGCAGAGAACAATTTTGCCAGCTATTTAGTTGGTCTAATAAAAGATCCTACATTTACCCAAAGAACCTTGTCTGCCTATGTCCTTAGACCAACACGGCTACAACTAACAGCCCTAATGCATAAATAAGATGGATTAATGCCTGCAAGATCCTTGTCAGGTAATAATCTTCCTTGATAGGGCCTCGGTACACGTGTACACATGTTTCATAGTTTCATAGTTGCTAGGGTCAGGAGGGACCTGAACAGATCATCTAGCCTGACCCCCTGCCACAGGCAGGAATGAATGCTGGGATCACAAGACCCCAGACAGGCATCTAACCTCTTTTTGAATTTGCCCAAGGTAGGGGCGAGGACCACTTCCCTAGGAAGTTGGTTCCAGATTTTGGCCACCTTAAGTGTAAAATATTGCCTTCTGATCTCTAACCTAAACCTATTTTCCATCAGCTTCTTACCATTGTTCCTCGTCACGCCAGGTGGTGCTGGGGAGAATAGGGCTCTATCTATTTGCTGTTGATCCCCCCTGATGAGTTTGTAGGCAGCCACCAGGTCCACCCTCAGCCTCCTCTTGCTGAGGCTGAACAGGTTCAGGACCCTCAGTCTCTCCTCATAGGGCCTGTCCTGCTGCCCCCTCACCAAGCGGGTGGCCCTTCTCTGAACCCTCTCCAGGCTGGCCACATCCCTCTTGAAGTGCAGCGCCCAGTACTGAATGCAGTACTCCAATTGTGACCTGACCAATGTTGCACAGAAGGGAAGTATCACCTCTCTGGACCGGCTTGAGATGCACCTTTGGATCCATGACAAGGTATGGCTGGCCTTGCTGGCTGTGGTCTGGCATTGGCGGCTCACCTTGGAGTCAATAATGACTCCAAGATCCCTTTCTGCCTCTGTGCTTTCAAGAGGGGAACTCCCCAGCCTGTATGTATACTGTGGATTCCTTCTCCCAAGGTGCAGCACCCTGCATTTATCTATGCTGAACCCCATCCTATTCTCATCTGCCCACTTTTGTAGTCTGTCTAAATCTAGTTGCAGCCTCTCTCTCCTTTCAAGTGTGCCCACCTTGCCCCACATCTTAGTGTCATCAGCAAACTTGGACAATGTGCTTTCAACCCCCTCTTCCAAGTTGCTGATGAAGATGTTAAACAGTGTGGGCCCGAGGACCGAGCCCTGAGGTACCCCACTGCTCACATCTCACCAGGTTGAGTACGACCTATCCACCACTACTCTCTGGGTGCACCCCATCAGCCAGTTTTTTACCCATCCAACTGTGTAGGCATCAATGCCACAGTCGCTTAATTTATTAATGAGAGTGGGGTGAGAGACAGTGTCAAAGTCTAGAAGTCTTTCTTAAAGTCTAGAAGACTACGTCCACGGTGACACCATCATCCAAGGATTTAGTTACTTGGTCATAAAAGGCATGTTCTGAGTAATGGGGTAGCAAATTAACTACAATATAAATTCTTCCATCCTTTGCTTTTAACCATGACAACATCAAAAGCTACAGGGTTTATTCCAGCCAAGAGAAGCATTTGAGGAGTGACTTCTTCACAACCTCCATGATGCTAGTAGAAGGCCTGGTTACTCAGGATTCTAACCATGGGCAGATCTAGGATTTTGAAAAGGAAGGTGCAGATGGTAGGATGCATCAGTATTATTCAGTTTGAGATAGAAGTAAAAACATCTACAACTTTATAGGACTGTGCATTATTTTGTTATATATCAAATATAAAAATATACAGTTGGTCCAATAAACATATCACAAAAAAAACCTTGCCTCCAGAACAGTAAGTAGCAACATGACTGAGTAATATCTATAAGGTATGGGACTGCAACAAGTATGGCAAGAGTGGCTACAGAGACACATGACTCTGGGAAGTCACTCCTCTGGGAAGCCTTAAGGGGGAGCCTTTAAAGGCAAGCCAAGGCTTTCACTACTGCTGTTGTTTATGCTTCTACAGGGTCTTAGGGCCTGGAGCTCAGCTGGCCACGCATATGGGAAAACTTCATTCTGAAGAGCATGGCTCAGGCCAAGGTGCTGCTTGACCCATTCCCTGCTGGACAGTTCACTCCCTTACTGCAGTAGCTTTGTTGTTAGCTACCTAGAGTGAAGTAGGGAGGAGGAATGGGACTTTCCCCACCTGTTCTAATCCCCAGGAGCTGGGCTTAGGGGTGTCTGCCACTTTACCTATTCCCTGCTGGCTCTGGTACTAGCAATTTGCTCCTTCATTGAAGCAGCCATGCTGGTCAGGTCAAGGGAAGAGCAGATAGGACTTTTCCCCCAGAGCAGCATGCGCTCCGGATCCCTAGAACAATGGCTTTTTTTCTAGAAAAATTAAAACTTTCCACAAGAAAGCATGAAAATTTGGTAAAGTTCTCATCTGAAAAGATGTGTCAGGGTTAGGATGAAATTTCTGCTCAAAAGGGGAGAGAAGACCAGAATCCCAAACAGCCTGGTGGCTAGAGCACTTACTTGGGATGTTGGAGACCCAGTTTCAAGTCGCTGCAGGGCCTGACTTGGATCTGAGTCTGACTTGTGTATGCCAGGTAGCAGTTGGCTACTCTAGGATGGGCTTGTCAACAATTTTCTGTGTAGAAGCAGTTCAAATTTGTATAAATAATTGAATATTAAGTGTAGTAAAAAGACACTGTCTTACAGTCCTGTTTCAATGAATGCTTAATTACAAGAAATGAGATTGCTCCAGCAGAAAAGACTGAGACACATATCCCAAAATAGCTGATAGCTTGGTGGGTGGACCATTCACTATAGAGAATGGCAGAGGAGAGACTTGACCCTGAGTTGTACACATCCCATGTGTTTTCTCTCTCTCTCAAAACTGAGAAGTCTTGGTTTCCACACAGTGTAGAATAGAGAAAGCCTTTAAACTCTCATTGTTTCATGAAATAGGTAAATTGTTTCCTGCACAGCATTAATCCTGTGAAAAAATAGCACATGATCACGTACATGATCATGTAAATAAGACTGTCATAATTAGACTTAGCAGAATTATATATATATACAGCTAAAATCAATGTGTATTTTTAAGCATATGTTTCAATTCTTATCAATTTAAATTGTTCAGAATTGTGTGAAATTAGGGGTGTGGGAGTATGTCCATACACATGCACATACACATGCATGAACACACACATGCATGCGCCCACATGTGCCTGCTTCCTTCTCCAGCCCAACACACAGCAGGCACAGGGAAAGTTGCTGTGCTGCCAGGTGGTCAGCCTACTGCCCAGCCCCTGTGCATGGCATCGCCTATCCCAGCACCCACTTTCCTTTGTCACACAACAGTCACTGCCCTCTGGCCCCCCAGCCCCTCCCAGCTCCCTGGCAAGGAAGCCTCCAGCCGCTGCAGCGACATCTGCCCCCTGCAGCCAGCAGTTTGCTCTGCCTGCCAGCTCCCACCGAAGTCTGCAAGGCAGGGCCTAGCTGGCTAGCACCCTGCAGGCACCAAGCTGGGGAGGGAGGCAGCAGTGGGAACAGGTGCTCACTAACACACCAATGCAGTGCCCAGCCTGCTCCCTGCCTCCAGCTGCTATTCAGCAGGAGCCTTCATGCTGCAGTAGCAGCAGCCTATTCTTAGGTCCCCTTTCTATAAATTTCTATTATTAATGATGGAAATATTTTTCCGTTGGTTTGTGAGTGTGAGGTGAAATTGATCGTTATGGATAAAAATCAAATCCTGCCAAGCCTAGTCATAATACATATGGATGGAGGAAGGAAGACACACATTAAGGTTGCACAGACAATCTTAATTCTGTCATTCCCTGACTTTTGAGTACTGAATTTTGCAATCTTAATGCTCGTCTAATGTAGTTTGTGTACATGTGTAAAAGAATATATTGTAGTGAAAAGAAAATAGAATCTTTAAGATAGTATCGGGATCTTTGTGGGTGGCATCTTTCATTAGACCAACTGTAGGCAAGCTCTTGGGTACCAAGTGCCTTTCTTCAGGTCTCTGGGAGGCTCTTTGTAGCACAGGGATCTTCTGAATTGACTTTTGTTCATCCTGGTTTCTCTCAATATTTTTCTTCCAGTTCCCTCTTCCCTTCTGCTTGAAGCCAGGGAATCCTTCAGGTAAAGCACCCATCCTTGCCAGGAAGGGAGACCTGAAAACGTGTCTATATCCCATCCGACTATGTAGCCGTTCCAATTGGAGAAATGACACAAAAATCCTTCTCTCTCTCACCCTTAAGATGATAATTTTATTTTCACTTACATTTACATGTGTAAAGCTTTGATGACACTTGTGCATCTGTGATCATAATCTCTAAGGCCAGAAATGGTTATTATAGTCACTTACTTTAATATTCTGTAAAACAGGTTGTAGAAATTAACCCAATTATTCCTACATCAAACCCATTCCATTTTTTGTTAGAACATATGTTTAAAAAAATCCAGTCTTGGTCATATTACAAAGGATCCTATTATAATTCTCTCTCTTTCTCAGGCACAGAGTAAAGGGCAACTCTGAATTGCCTCACCAAGAGAAATTAACTTTAATGTTGCATGATCACAATTTTTACATCTTTGATAGGCTTTTATTGTACAAGTGATTCATTAGAATCTAGTAGGTGTGGCTTGTCACCTGAATATCCTCCTCTTGACCTTTAGTGATGCAAATTTATTCAGAGACTTAAACCAGAGATCTTATTTAATATGTATATGTGAATGTAGCAGCATGTGTAATACAAGAAAAAAAGTGTGATTTGCAAAAAAGGGTTATAGGATTGTAACTCTCAGACATTTTCAGATATTAGATTTGTGCAGCTCTCTACATGAGTAGCTGTTTTGAGCTTTTGGGATCAATGGTTGTGTGTGCAATTAGGACTTCCATTCTCGGTTAATACAGAGAAAGATGTTATAAGTACATCATTTGTTTTAAACATTCAAATAACTTCTTTATTAAATAATAAAATACAGAGACTGGCATTCTGGGAGAAGTTTTGTCAACTGAATATGTATCCCACAAACCATTTTTCTCTAATATAGGTTTGATGTTCCCTGAGCAATACTTAACTCTATTGAATTACAATGTGTAATAAAGCAACCTAATTAGTTGCCAGCTGTGCAGTTGTGTAATTACTACTGTAAGTCAGAACTTTCTATTATGCATGTACATATGCATATCCATATGACTTACATTTCTAGACACTAGAAAAGCACAGATATTCCTTGATAACCAAGCATAATCTCATTAGCCAAAACAAAGCCTTGCATGTAAATGAAAAAAATAGCATTTGGTAGCAGAAAGCTTTGATTATCTTATCAGCTGGCTGAGTAGGATCAGCAATCCTGTTTCAGCAGGATTGCTTAATAGGAATATGGTATATCAATATGAGCTTCTAAATGCTGATATTACTGCACTCATCCCAGAGGCTGAATTATGGTATTTTTTTAGCTAAACATTTTTCTTTTACTTAGTGCATATATATATATATTGACAACCCTTGTACATACGTATAATTCAATTTAACTGTATTTGGTTCAAAGTCCATGTTGTCATAGCAACATTGTACAAAAAGTATGTAGTGGACCAGTCCTCAGCTCTTTGTTTTCTGGCTAAATTGGCTGAAATGTTGCTTGTTACTCATGTGGGATACCTAAATCTACTGCTGTATACTCCTTGTACCAACGTCAGCTAAATTGACATCTATTACTCTGAAATGAGAGTGTTACCACAAGAGGGTTGCCCCCTTACTAGATCCAGTTTCTAAACTCATTTCCATTTGTATGTTTTTTACTAAATTCAAGGCCTTGAATTGTTTTTTGTTTTGAATTGTTTTGTTTTACATGTACCTTACCTCAAAGGGTACTTAACTTTTTAACAGAAGTTGTATTTTTTTAAAGATTCAAACCTACCCCTAAATTTGCTGTAGGAATTAACAAACAGCATACTTTAAAGACACTATTTCCATGGTAAAGCAAGCAAAGAGGGACTGGATGTAACGCTCTTAATAATTATGAAGTTAAAAAAAGAATTTATTTATAAAAAAGTTCAAGCTCTGCGAGAGTAGCTAAATACATACATAAACTAAATGAATAAAACAACCATCACAACATTAGAAGAGAAACTGCAACAGAATGAAGAACTAGCTATTTAAAAATACTTTCAATAGTTGAAATAAAATATCTGCTAAAAGTATATCACACCAATTTTCACTTGTATCATACAAAAGGGTGAAAAACTAGAGATGAGATAAGGCAGATGGTAAGGCAAGGTTGGCCCCTTGGAGACTAACTCATTCAGCAAAGCATGAGCCTCTACTAGGCAACAATCTACTTTGATGCTAGGTTGTTGCTGATGAAAACTCGTACCTCTGAACCAATCAGTCTCGAAGGTGCCAACCCTGCCTTACCTTCGGCCTGACTTAAGGCTAACATGGCTAGCTGCCTCTCCATGTGAACCATAATGCATAATTTTATGCATAATAAGTTCGTTTCATAAATCTAAAAAAATAAAATTCATACAAGCTTCTGAAAGAGTAACAATGCTAATTTTCCATGTGATTAACACGCATAGAAACAGATGGTTCTTATAGCTCAGTTTGATTTGATTTGTTTTTATATGACAATAATAGATTGGTGTTGTAGAAAATAAACTTCGATATTTGAAAGGTACTCCTAAGGATAAAAAAGGCAGATTTCAAGAATCTCATTTATCAATTTGTCTGCTTTGTTATTATGTTTCCAGATATTTTCAGAGTAAATGCATATCTTTTACCTCAAATATGGTTTCTTAGAAAGTGGATTGAAAACCCTCTATTCACAGTCTTTTTGAGAAAAATGAAAGACACTAACAATGTACCTCTTAATGTTTGCTCCATTGTAGGAGAATCATTGAACTGTAGTGTCATGAGGGACTTTGAGTCCAAACCCCTGCACAAATGCAGGAGCTTCAGGGGATTTTTAAGAAGTCAAAAGCTATTCATTAGTGAAGTGATCTAACATAGCCAAAAGAAACTTCTTTTAAAAATATCATGGACAGCAGCTTCCACATAGAGATTCCACTATCACTTCATGGTTTTGGGAAAAAGATTTATTTCCCTTTCACACCTTGGGCTCTTCTGTGCTGATATGTCTAGTCCTTCATTAGACTGTAAAATGCCTGTCTTTAGTTCTATGCATTCCCCATACTTTTAAAGTCATCTAGGACTACAGAAAATAAAAAATGCACAATAGATGGAGCATCAACTAAAGATTTAAATATCATCTAAATTATCATCTAGATTATTTTATTGCATGTAATGGCCACACTGTTCACTTGTTTAGTACATTTTGCTACAAAAACTGTGTTATAGAGGGTAGGAGGTTAAAATAACAAAACTGTTAGCCTTAAATATTGCCTCAGGTTTATAAAATGCAAAATGTGATCTATTTCCAAGTTTAAGCAAAGCTAGCAAGGCAGGAGTACATTCCTCCTCACCTCCCATTTCCTTCCTTGTGCAACAGTGCAGTTTTTTTAAAGTTCATTTTCCTAGAGTTGCTTTTTCTACCATTCTAGGTACTACAATAATAATAAAAATAAAGTATTTCTTATTTCCAGCAAGTGAAGGTCAAAGGTCCTCTTATGACTAGTGGCAACTGGGGTTGGCACTGTTAAGGCACACCAGATTCTGTGGCCAAAAACCCACAAGGGAAGGATGTGATTAGTACCATGGCCAGCAACTTTTGACTCCCTGGTCCAAATGGCCAACTAGACTTGAGTCAACTGGAACAGCCATTGCCCTAAGTCTGTAGTGAGACTTGAATTCATACCTCCAGAGTTTTAGCAAGAGATCTAACCCATGCTGCCACTTTACTTCTATTAGCAATCAGTAAAATGTGAAAATGACTGTCTGCTGAGCCTGGAGTTTGCGCCTTTTAAAATCAGCACTGGGAGGAAAACATAAGATATAAGAAATGATCCAAGCAATTGGCAATACTAAGTAAAATGTCAGAAAAGTGGTAGGCAGACAGAAAACAGAAAGGGGAGAAAAAAGAAGAAGAGAAAAGTTTTAGCAATGCCATAACACTAACATCAGCTAAGAGAGAGTCTATAACAAGCTGAACATCAGAATGCTAGGTAGTGTTAATTAGTTATATATTTAGAAATGCTAAAGAAAAGATAAAATGCGGTAAACTAGACACAGTGGGGGAAAATACACAAATATTCATTTAAATTTCTGAACAACTTTATTTAGACTTCACACTTGCTTTTCTTAAACATTTTATTTGAGCATTGCATTTGTTAAAATTAATTGCAAAAAATGTTAAGCATGAATGCCTCAATATTTTATTAAGTTGTTTTTTTTTTACTTACTGTTTATGAGCATTTGGATCAGAGACCTGAGTAAGAGTTAAGCTCATTTAATAAAGCAGGGCTGGGTATTTGACCAGTCAAATAAAGTTTGGTTAATTGACCAGTCTAATATTGGTCAAAAATTGTTAAAAAAAATGCCAATAGGTCTAAATAATACACACAAAAAATACAAATTTTCCATGAAGAAATGTGTCAAAAAACAATTAAATGATCATATTTCTGTCAAGAAAACTATACAAAAGGTAGGGTTTTTTGTAAAATTCCTATAATCTTTGATCAGTCAAAAATATGCAGTCAATTAACCAGTCAATTAACAATATTGCCTGCCCTAGAATAAAATAATATTATATTTGACCATTTTAATGGACTCAGTCTGAGTTTTACAATTCAAGTTTTGTTTACAAAACCAGCAAATAAATGGAAACTATGAAGGTATTTTATAGTAAATGAATGTGAATGAATGGGAAATTAAATAATGAAGTAAAAGGAAATTAGCAATCTGTTTATAGAGATGTTTTAAGCCCTAAGGCCAAATTTGTCCAAACACTTTTTATTATAAATTAGTCATCAACAAGACAAAATCAATCATGATAGGGTCTTATCAGGAAAGGGTATTTAATATATAAATAAATAATGAAAATTGATACTAGTAATGTGACTTTGCTACTTATTGCACTTCTGTAGCTTGTGCTATCATTTATATATCTGTTTCAGTTTTAAGGGCATTACATAGCTATCTAATGATTATTTGGTGGCTTTTATATATTGGACAGGTATTTAAATCATGGAGACTGGGTTCTTGAATTGTCCCACCAGGATTGGGGTACAGTTGTAGAATTGTGCAAAGCTCTGTGCTGTTTTTTGAGTATTGAAAGAGTCATAACCCAGATGCTGCATCAGTCCAGTGTTTTCCAGAATCAGGCTCATATAGTTTGAAATGTGGTATATTCTAAATAAAACATAATAACAATTTCAATTACAAAAACAAACTTATTTGCAGAAATGTAAATACCTAGGGCTGGTTGAAAAATGCAAAATTATTATATTAAAATGTTGAATATTTTGTTAATAGTCAAAATTCCAAATTTACAGACATTTCAGTGACTTTATAAACTGGTTTAAACCAACCAAATGTTCTTGTAATATATAATTTTGCAAAAAAAAGTTGATAGCTTTTGGTAATTTTAAACCCTCCATCTCTCCCAGTACTTTCTTTTGCCCTATTTGTTAAACTACATATATTTGGATACATGTTCAGAGTCGTATAGAGTTCTTTGAATATTGTAAAACTATAAAACATTATTGACTCATGTCTTGATTATAAAGCTTAGCAGCATTTAGCTATCTGCATTTAGCAGATAGCTAAATGCTCCATCTATGTATTACAGGAAATTCTTAAATCTTCATCATCATCTTTAATTTTATCTGCTGTTGACTCTGAGGCTGCTAGATATCTTTTGGACTATCTTCTGGGAGTTGTGGATTGGAAGTTAACAAATATAGATAACCTCAATGATGCATCAGAGATGGAAGTGAATACATCAAAGTCCAACCTATTTGTGATAAAGCTACAGCCAGGCAACAGGTATGGGGCTTTTTGTGGTAAAGATTGGAACTGATGTGTCTGTACACAGGATTCTTAAGGCTTCTTAAAAATGCCATATGGATTAATTATGTAGAAAAGTCAGTGAACCAATAATGTACAGGATAAGGAAAGTTATTGTTACTTGTAAATATGCATTCTGTATTATTTCATACCTTTAGTTATGTTTACTAAGTATAATGTTTGAATGGTGTAGAGAAGGTCAATTAGACATTCCTATTTTATCTGCTTTGTTATACTACAACAAGGGGTACCTAAGTTGCACGCCACCAGGGGAAGCCCAGCACAATGGAGCTGTCTGCCTTACCACACCCTGTATCCATATGCAGCTCCTGGGACTCCATCAGGAAGTAGGGAGTGGGGCTCTGGTGGTGCACAAGTCCTGGAAGCTGCATGTGAGTCCCACATGATAGAGGCAGGCTGGCCTGGCTTTGCTCCTTGCCACCATGTGTAGCTTCTGAAACTGGCTGAAGCTGTGCGCCGCTGGGCACCAGCACCTGCATAGGCCATGAGCACCCTGAGGGCCTGCTGCTGCTGGCAGTGGCAGGGGCTATATACTATGGGGGGTATGTGGGGGAATCCCCACACCCTACCCCCCACCCAACAACCCCCCCACAACCCCCAACAGGTACACACATCCACAGCTTCCAACATACCCTACACCCCACACACAGCCATACCGCCTCACAACCCCCTATACACACACACACCCCACATCCCATCACACACACACCCCCCCCACACACACTCCCCTACATGCAACATACAAGAGTAAAACCTTATTTTTGAGCTATTATGCAATTACCTCTATATACACTATGCAAACCACATGTAAATCAGGAAAAAAATATTTTTAAAAATAAAATTAAAATAGATGATAGTAGATGTTTGACTTTTAGTATATGATTTTGTGGGTTTTTTCTGGTTCCAAGATGGCAACTAAAAAGGAGTAGTTCTGGGGGCAAGGGAAGGAACTTCTGGTGGCAAAGATCAGGGGCTTGGAAGAAGGACTTGTGGTCCTTGTGGCTAGGAAGCAGGACTTGTGGTCCCAAGACAGTGATAAGGGGGTGGAGCACCTATGAAGGGAGAGGGCTACCATTGTGGCCCTTGACTGCTCACCAAAGCTCATTAAGTGGCCCTCCAGACAAAATAATTGCCCACCCCTGAATTAGCCTGTTAATCGCTTCTAAAATAGTAAATTAGCTCTAAGTTCAGGTAATTAGTAGTATGAGAAAATGGAAAACAAGCCACAATATGGAATTAATTCCACATTGTTATTCCACAATATGGAATAATTTTGCAGCTGGTTTGCACTGCGTCTTAAGTGGAACATGTGGCATGGTTTTTGCCATGCAGCCTGATGCCAGCTTCATAATGGGTAGAGACCTACTGAATTTGAGGAGTCAGCCCCCTGATTTTGTGGGCAGAACACAGGGCCTGAAAGCCATTTTGCAGGCGGAACATGGTGCCCCCCGCCTGCACCTCTGATTGGCTGAGGGGCCCTGGTGGCTGCACCTCTTGCTGCTGATTGGCTGTAAGGGCTGCCCATCATAAGCTTTGCCCCTCACTGCCAGTTGTTGGAGAGGGGTGGGGCCACATGACAGGCAGCCTTTGCAGCCAGTCAGCAGGGCAGGGGTGGCAGCCATCTTGCTGGCAGTCCTTTAAGCAGGCAGCCTTCATGTCAGGCAGCCCAGCCAGAGCTGCCCAGTACAGTATTTAAAGTCCCTAGTGGGTGAAGCCAAAAGGTTCCTTTGCTGGGAGCTTGTGCTTCTCCCATCTAGACACTCTGGGCAATGTTCATAGAATCATAGAAAATTAGGCCTGGAAGGGACCTCTGGAGGTCATCTAGTCCAATGCCCTGCTCAAAACAGGATCATCCCCAACCAGATCATCCCAGCCAAAGCTTTGTGTAGCCATGCTTTGAAAACCTCCAAGGATGGAGCTTCCACCACCTCTCTGGGTAATCTGTTCCAGTGTTTTACTACCCACCAAATGATAAAATTCTTCTTAATATCTAACCTAAACTTCCCTTGCTGCAACTTGAGATTTGCTCTTTGTTCTGTCATCTGTCACTGCTGAGAACAGTTTAGCTCCATCCTCTTTGGAACCAGCCTTCAGGTAGTTGAAGTCTCCTCTTTTCTAGACTAAATAAGCCCAGTTCCCTCATTCTTTCCTCACAAGTCATGTCCCCCAACCCACTCATCATTTTTGTTGCCCTCTCTCCACTTTGTCCACACCCTACCTGTAGTGGGAGCCCAAAACTGAATACAGCACTCCAGGTGTGGCCTCACTAGTGCTTTATAGAGGGGAATGATCATTTCCCTTGACCTACTGGCAACACACCTACCAATGCAGCCCAGTATGCTGTTAGCCGCCTTAGCAACAAGAGCACACTCCTGGCTCATGTTCAGCTTATTGTCCACTGTAACACCCAGGTCCTTTTCTGCAGAGCTGCTGCCCAGCCAGACAGCCCCCAGCCTGTACTGATGCATGGGATTGTTCTGTCCTAAGTGCAGGACTTTGCACTTGTCTTTGTTGAACCTTATGAGATTTCTTTTGGCCCATGTTGTCTGGCCTGGGGTTTTAACAATCAGCTCATTGTCAGCCCTAGTCCCTGGAAAGCTCAAACGAGATCTCAAACAAGACCTGAAACTGTCAAGCAGAGCTAATTTGCAGGTCAGTTGACTGTTAGCTTCACATGGGGGCACCTGGCTGTCAACTTGTCAATACAGGGGGCTCCTTGTGTATTAGCAGATAGTAATGGCACTATTACAATCTGATTCCCCAATCCCCAAAACACATCCCCTGCCTGCATGTGTGGCAAGGTAGAAATCATCATTATTGGGATCAGGATCAGATCTTAGCAGGCTGTTAAATGAATGTGCGCTAGGTCACATTATAACCAAGCTGGGGAAGGTAAAAGAGAAATAATTGCATGTTTCAGTGCCTAAAACAACCCCTGTCTGCTAAACGATTCTTTTACAGGTATGTTGTTATATAATTGTATGGAACTTTTACACCTTTCTGGAATGTCCGGTACAAGATGCTCTTGGTCACAGAATACTAAATAGTATATGGCTCTTATCTGGAACAGCAACAAACCAAAAAGCTTTGAACTTCTCAGATGGTTCTGTTAGACACTGTCAGAAAATCATTTAAGTTCAAGAGAGTCAGATAAATGATTGATTTGGGGATTTTGATCTTAAGTACCCTGGTGATAATTCATAGTATTATCAATTTTACCATAATTTGATGTGTTTCTAATCATCATTTCCCTTCATTTCCAAGTACAGTTGGATGCACTTTTGCACACATGCAGCAAATCCCTCTGCCCAGCTCACCACCATTCCCTTAGCTTCCTATACAGATCATTACTTGAGTGGTGAGCTCTTCCCATTACCAGCTTGATTCTTCCTTTTCCAAAGAGGTAACTGGACCTGAAGTAAATGCAATGCTGTAGAGCATTTTACAGTACAGATGAAATCCTAATGCATGTCCCAAGGAGCTTACAAGCTAATACTAGTTGATGTAATGGCTTGGGAAAAGGGCTAGGAGGGAAGGATTGGCCTTTCATTTGAGGAACTCCATACCTTGGTAGATAAAAAATATATATATATTTTCATGAATACAGCAAATAATATTTTCTCCTAGGCTTTGAAGAAGGACTAATTCTAAAGGAAGGATAGCAGGAGGAGAAACGTATTGTCTTTGCAGACCATCATAGTTTGCTCCAAATTGTTATGAAAGAACTCATGGAAATAAAAACTATGTTCTGGTCTATAAAATATTTTAAATCATCTTTCTTTTCTTTGAATAGATTAAATGACATTTCTATGGCAAAGATTTTTGCAGCAAATGGTAAGCAACATGGCTTGATTATAGCCAATATTTCATGATTTGTTTCTGTCATCTTAGAGCATTCTGCATCTTCTAGAGATGTCATAGAGTATGATACTGTTGCTAATATTTTAAGTTCATTTTACTTACCTGCATCTATAGTATTTTTATGTGGTCAATCCTCACATATTTTGGCACTAATAATCTTGCCCAAGAACTGCTGGTATTTAGTAAAAGGACCCCCATTGACTTATTTGGACTCTAGATTCGGGCTCCAAATGTGGCTATATTCTATGCCTGCTTTAGTGAGAAGGCTTTTGTAATACTTATTACCTTCATTTTATGACCCCATTTTATGTCAAGAAAGATGTGAATGGTTTCTGTGTCCTTTGCCCATCTGGCTAATGAAAACTGCCCCTTGCCTTCATCTCAGTTATATTTTCAGCTGTACAATTATGGAAATGTGTGCTGGATCCAAAATGTATTACCTTGCTTTGGGTCTTTTGCCAACTATGGTGATGCCAAAGCAGATACTCAGAGCTTTGCTGAATAAATCCCAGCAATTCAGGGACACTGAATTTTAACGTAGTTACTGAATGGTTGATTCTTAGAATAATCCTACTGTAAGTCTGTAGTGCTGATGATACAAAATCATAGGTGAATCCTATTATTCTGTTTCTTCAATGTTTTTTAAATAAGGGGCCACCATTATAGCTTTCCAACTCTTGTGTTCTGTGCTCCAGCAAATCTATGTGTTACTGGTACCACAGCATTGTCCATTTGCCAAATCTTACCACTATCAGGTGACCTCTCAAGGTCATGATTGTTTGCCAGGTCATTAATTATTTGTATTTGCTACTTACAGACTGCTGATGGCTACTATTTAGTACAAAAAACACCATTTGTCACATCCTTGTAACATGACAAGAATGTTATTAACCAATAAATATAATGTGTTGTTCCTGACTATCAATGATAAAATCAGGCTAGCTAAATATTACAGCCCTCCATTGGCATGGATAGCCATACACTCAAAAAGCTGTGTATGTTTTGTTGCAATAAATTCTTTACCTCTCCCCCTCCACCCTTGTACAGGGTTTTATATTACAACACAGCAAAAAGCCAAAAGAATATCTCCTCTACATTCATGGCAAATACCGCTCTGCATAGGATGAGAGATTCGATCAAGCAATAAAATTCAAATCTAGATTTAAAGCAGGATGTTTATATATGTGCTCGGGGAGGCAGGGAGGGAGTGCTTTAATTAGAGTGGCTCTAAGAGCCGCTCTAACTAAAGCACCTGGAGCGCCACGTGTAGCAGTGTCCCTGCACTGAAAAATGGCAGCAGGCACACTTTAGCTAAAGCTTGTTGAACGACTCTGATGCATGTAACACGGGAGTCTGCTGGAGTACAGTAATTGCCACTCCCCAGCAGACTCTTTTAATTGAGTCTGCTCCAATGCACTGTAATTACAGCATGTTGGAGCAACTTCGATGTATGTGTATAGATGTCCTTAAAGTTTAGAAATTTTCTCCTTGGACATGGTTCAGAGTTGGGCCAGGGAAATATTCACAACAGTAATATGACCAGCTGTGCAAATAGGGTTCATGTTCAAATGCAAAATCTCTCCAAAGTTCCAAGTATTCAGATTTGTAAGTCTGTGTGACATGCCATTCACTTCTGATCTCTTCCTGTCTCTGTATATAGATAAGGAATATATTGTACAGAATAGTTAATCCTAACTTTTACTGTGTCTCTATTTCTTCGATCTGATTCCACCCTCCTCCCCCTTTAGTGTGCTTCTTTCAGCTCTCTAAGTCACTGTTTTCTTCCAGAAGTTCTGCTTTCTCTGTTTCTTCCACAGTCTCCTTTCAACATTCGCTCCCTCCCTTTTATTTGAGAAAGAGTAGATGATAGTCTGGAAGCCTCTCCATTTTGCTAGCTCCTACTGAGAAACACAGAGAAATGAATTAGCTTTTACTTGGGAGTGGCTTCAGATTCTGTTTTTTTCCAGAAGGATGTGGGATATAAGGTAGCAACTAAGGGTGTAACTGTAGTCAGTGCTGTACAAATACATACCTTGAAGAAGTTGCAGTCTAAGGCAAATTAATAGTTTTATAAGAAATGGATAGGGTCTGGTTTGAAATGAGTTTTGGAAACAGGTGATTTAAGTCTTTATCAATTGTACTGTCCTTAAGTATGTTGACACGACAGTTTCTCTGAACAAATAGATCACCTCTCCACCTTTTTAAAAGGCAAAAGTCACTCCTTTTCCTGGTAACTATAGTTACTTTTATCTCCTTATTGCATTGAAATGCTAAATACTGTGTTGTTATCACAGGCATTTTTATTTTAATGAAGGGAGAAACGCATGCATTTACCTAGTATTATAACAGCTGAAAATGCTAGTTTCTGTTGTTTCTTTTTAAAATAGAAATTCTTCTTGTGCCTAAAACATAAAAATAAACTGCATGGTATAATTTTTAGAACTCCTCAACCAAACATATAGATAAATATCATTTATTTTGCTGGGGCAAGACTGTGTATAGATGTTATAGTAGATAGCTTTGTTCAAATGGGCATTAAAATACTACTTTATATGACTACTATTCTTGATTAAAACTGCAATTGTCTTAGGTTGGCAAGACCCTGCTGAAAAATGGGTGTTTCACCAAGCTACCTAAACATTCCTGTTAGTTTAAATTACTCTAATCTAGAGTAAATTACTCCAAAATAAACACATCACAAGATAAGAAAGGTTATTTCACCTAACTCCTTCATCAGTCACAATGAAAAATCTAACATCTCAAGTTCCACTGGGTGCTTTATATAAATTATTTCCCAGCATTATCAGCTAAAATCTGGCAACATTTAAAAGCTATAAGTTTTTGTTATGAGTGGGTTCATCTACACATGCATCTAGCACAGAGCAATAAACTCCGGTGCAGTTTGTGTCGGAGTCAGCAGCTCCTGGGCACAGCATATACTGCAGTTAGAGCCAGAGCAGAGCAGTTCCGGGCTGGAAGCAGGCTTGGAGAGTTAGCCCAGGCTCTGGGTAGCAGCACTGGGCAGCAGAGGGGCTGGGTAGGGCACAAGCATGCTACAATATGGGGCTAGGCATCCCCTATACCAGGGATGGACAAAATATGACCCGTGAGGCCATTCTATCTGGCCTGCGGGGCCCCTAAAAAATATAGAAAATGAATATTGATCTGTCCTTGGTTCCTGTCAAAAGTGACAGAAACCAGGGCCAGTAGGACCCAGGGGAAGCCTGGTGGGCTCCCATTCCCCCAGCCGGAAGCCCCAGCAGGGGCTTCTGGCCTGGGACCACGTGGCTGCCCCTGCACCGGAACCTCAGGTAAGGAGTGGGGGAGGGTGGGGAAGGACCCTGGGCAGGGAAGGGGTCCGGGGAAAAGCAGAGCCTGGGGAAAAGCAGCCCCTCGTTCGCCCCGTGGTCAGCGCTCCCTGCTGCAGCCGCTTGCATCCTGTGCAGGGCTGTCCTAAGCAGGCAAAGGCAAGGGGCCACTTTTACCCACGCTCAGCACCAGCTTGTAACCTGCCCCTACTACTAGCTTGGGCCCTACACCGGCTCTGGGCTCACCCATCGGGGCTGCACATGGTGACAGCAGCTGCGGCTCCCCCACTTGCCAAACTGGGCAGCGTTTGCTGCTGCTGCCTGCCCAGAACTCGTGCACTGGGCAGCCCAGAGGCAGCAGTGGAAAACACTGCCTGGCTCAGCAAGTGGGGGGGCTGCATCTGCTGCTGCTGCTGTGGCACAGCCCCAATGGGTGATTCTGGAGCTGGTGCAGGGTCCAGGCTGGTGCTGAGCGTGGGGAAAAGCGGCCCCTGGCCCACCCCATGGCCAGCGCTCCATGCTGCAGCCACTAACAGCGCAGGTGGGGCTGCCTGTGCCTGCTCAGGACAGCCCGCGTGGGCTGCAAGCAGCTGCAGCAGGGAGCACCGGCCACAGGGTGGGGGAGGGGCTGCTTTTCCCTACGCTCCACACCAGCTCCTTCTCTGCCTGTAAGCAAGGGGTCAGGTCTGTGCACTGCCCCCGGCCTGTACTGTGGGGCACTGGGAGTGAGTGGATGCATGGGGCCCACACCGGTGTCCCAGGGTCAGCACCAGCAGGGCCCAGAATGGGGCAGCAGGGGTACAGGGTCCCGGCTGCCAGGGGCTCTATGGAGCCTAGCCAGCTCCCCCCCTCTCTTCTGGTGCAGCCCAGCCCGGCTCCACAGACCCCTGCCAGCCTGCGCCCCACTCTGGACCCCACGGTGCTGGCCCTGGAACGTTGGTCCCAAGACATTGGGACATTGGTCCCAAGACGGTGACCAAGGGGCAGGGCACCTGTCAAGGGGCACGGCTACCCATGCGGCCCTCGACAGCTTGCCAAAACTGGGTAAGCGGCCCTCCACCTGAAATAATTGCCCGCCCCTGCCCTATACTGTAGCACCCTCATGCCTCAGCCAGCCCCATCACCATCTACATGTGCACCGAGGCGGCATAAATTACACAAATTACTTGTCCTGGATCATAGTATCCTATGGTAGAGTTAATAACTGCCCTCTAACACAGGCACATGTGTTGACTGTGATGCTTTACTGCAGGGCTAATTAAGAAACTCCACAGTAAAGTGCACGTGCAGACTACGTATGATTTCAAAAATAAAGATTTGCCCATAAAGAGTATTTTGGACTTTACTTAAAATTAGTACAAAATTAATGTGTTTATAGTAATTCCTCCATGTGTGGAGTTTTTTTTTACCATTTTTGTGACTTGACTCAACAGCTGTTCTAATTAAGGGTTTATTTCTGCCCCTATTTAAGTCTATACTAACATTTCCATAGACTTCAGACCAGTCAGATCTATTTGCAAAGGCACTGTATTACTGTATTATTACTAAATCTAAGATTTACCAATCCTTCAAAATTTTTTTGGTGGTAACTTTCCAATGATCAAGTACTCTGAGCATCTTAGGCTACACACAACATAATTTCTTCAGCTTTATTTTTATTAGATGGTATTTAGCATCCTATTCTCATCTGTTCATGCTCTGTCTTTCCTCCTTTTACTTTCCTAAAATATCCTCTCCCAGATCATTTAAATTTCATTTAGAATTCAGAATCCCTCCTTTATCTGAACTGTCTTGCATTCATCTTATTTAAGGTAGATTTTACATTTCTTGAGCATTACTCTAGTTTTCTAAACTGTCATACGAATTATAGTTTTCCTATACATTGATTTAAACGCCCATATACTTCATTACTTGTGTTGCAATTATCATAGGTTTTTAGTTTTATCAGCTTAGAGTTTGGTAAGCTATGTAAGTTTCTATTTATAGACAAAGTAATTGGAAGATTGACTATGAGTCTGCAAGAGCGAGGAATTCATTTTTCAGTAATTTATACTGCAATGAGATCTTCAAGGGTGAGTAATCTTCAGGGTCTAGAACTGTCAAATTTCTGGCATATAACAACTAAATATTTATTAATGGATGTTGTAAATGACTTGGGAGCATAGAGGTAAGCTGTCTGGGCTATATGTGACTACACAGGAAAGAATTGCATACATTTTCATATGTAAGATCTGCATCTTATAATCATTAAAGCCCTGAAGTTTTTAGTTGATTATGTAAAGTTGCCATCTTTTCAGTGTTCATTATAACTCATAATTTTCTTCAAGAGTTCAATGTTATAAGTTTTTTTCTTCATTAACTCTTTATTTATTAATTTATTTAGTATGCAAAGATCCTGCATGAAGCACTGGATAGATTATCAAACTACTCATTTATAGGTCACTGGTTCAAATCTTAGCTGGAAGTTGTTAATTAGCTGAGGCTTGTTTCATAGTTTCATAGTTAGTAGGGTTGGAAAGGACCTGAACAGATCATCAAGTACGACCCCCTGCCATGGCAAGAAAGAGTACTGGGGTCAAACGACCCCAGCAAGGTGTTCATCTAGCCTCCTCTTAAAGACCCCCAGGGTAGGAGCCAGCACCACTTCGCTTGGAAGTTGGTTCCAGATCCTAGTCGCTTTGACTGTGAAGTAGCGCCTCCTGATGTCTAGCCTAAATCTACCCTTTGCCAGCTTGTGACTGTTATTCCTTGTCACTCCTGGGAGTGTTCGGGGGAACAGGGACTCCCCCAATGCCTGCTGGTCCCCTCTGACTAGTTTGTAAACGGCCACTAGATCCCCCCTCAGCCTTCTCTTGTGGAGGCTGAACAGGTTCAGGTCTTGTAGCCTTTCCTTGTAGGACCTGCCCTGCTGCCCCTGATCATGTGGGCGGCCCTCCTCTGGATCCTCTCCATGTTGTCCACATCGCTCCTGAAGTGCAGCACCCAGAACTGGATGCAGTACTCCACCTGCGGCCTGACCAGTGTCGCATAGAGGAATAGGATCACCTCCTTGGACCTGCTTAAGATGCATCTGTGGATGCATAACAAGTTATGGTTGGCCTTCCTGCCTGCGTCCGCACATTGTTGGCCCAAGTTCATTTTGGCATCAATAATGACTCCAAGATCCTTTTCTGCCTCTGCACTGACAAGAAGGGAGTTCCCCAGCCTGTAGGTATGCTGCTAGTTCTTCCTCCCCAGGTGCAGCACCTTGCACTTGTCAGTGTTGAACCCCATCCTGTTCTCATCCGCCCACCCCTGTAACCTGTCTAGGTCTGATTGCAGCCTATTCCTCCCTTCTAGCGTGCCCACATCCCCCCACATCTTAGTGTCATCTGCGAATTTGAACAGAGTGCTTTTTACCCCGTCATCCAAGTCGCTGATGAAGATGTTGAACAGTGCAGGCCTGAGGACCAAGCCCTGGGAAACCCACTGCCCACATCCCTCTAGGTTGAAAATGACCCATTCACCACCACTCTCTGGGTGCCGCCCTCCAGCCAGTTAGTGACCCATTTGACTGTGTAGGTGTTGATGCCACAGTCCCCTAGTTTTTTAATGAGAATGGGGTTAATTGTACAGTGTAAAATATGTCATTGCTGTCAATCTTCCACAAGGGTGCTCAGTCCCGGGTGGGTCAGATACAGCCCCTGGCAGGAGTGGCAGTGCACCCCCTGGAAGAAGATGCCGCTGACACTGTCTGTGGTGCCTGCAGGTGGTCCCGGCAGCATCTGTGGGCGGTCCACGATCACCCCTGGCTGCTGCTGCCACTGCCAGTAGTGCCTGAGGGTGGTTGCCAGCCCATGGTCAGCGCTCACCACCTTGCCACTGACAGTGCTGGTGGTGTCTGTGGAAGCTCCCTGGTCATCACTGCCAGGCTCCTGCCACAACTGCCATGCTCCCACTACTGTTCATGCAGCCATGCCCCCCCAGCCACCAGGGGCACATGTTGTTTACAGCACCTGGCACCAAGTCATCCAGCCTGTATGTTTGATGGGGCCTGATCCTGGCATGTGGGGCCCCAAAGCCTGATCCCAGCACACAGGGCTCCCGAAGTGGTGCAGGCACCTACTCTGGACTCATTCAAGAAGTGTTTGGATGCTTATCTTGCTGGGAACCTTTGACCCTAACTGACTTCCTCCCCCTGGGGCAGGGGGCTGGACTTGATGAGCTTCGAGGTCCCTTCCAGTCCTAACGTCTATGAAATCTATGATGCAGGGGCAGTGCAGCACCCCAGAGCCTGACACTGGCACATGGGGCCAAGCATGAGCAGCACAGGACATCAGAATCTTACCCCAGCCTGTAGGTCCGGGCAGGGGTGGCTCAGGGATTCATAGTACTGGCCACTTCATAGTGCTGCCACTTATCTGGCCTGTGGGGCCAAAAGGTCGGGAGCCATTGATCTAATATCTTGTAGACAAAATTCAGTTACACCCCTGGTTGTACTCTATGAAGAAGGAGCAATAATCAAGATAGATGTAGACAGGAGTGGATCTGGCAGGGTGCAGTTGCATCCATCTTTCATTCCTGGTCCATCTAAAGTGTAAAACCCACTGCCTGACAGTGGCAGCAGCATTTCTATTCAGGCAGCACTGAAGTAGTCAGTTGACCTCATTGCTCAGACTTGAATCCTCCTAAGTGATTCATTGCACAGGTGTTAATGACCCTCTCTCCTTTTTAGTGGTTTTGATGTTCCACTAATTAAGCTAAATTTGATACCTTCCATGCTTTAGGGTTGTTGGTTGTACACATGTTGGTCTAAGGCAGGGATGGGCAGTCTGACCCATGGGCCAGATCCAGCTGGCAGTGGACTCCATTTCTCAGAAGCCCTTGCCCATGTGGCTGGGCCTGGTTTCCATGGAGACCCCAGCAGCAGCTGTTCTGTGCTGTGCTAGCAGAGGCCAGGGTTTCTGTGGAGACTGGCCCCAGGAGTGCTGGCAGGGCACCCAACAAGGCAGGGAGCTGTTCTGGGGCTGGGCTGGGATCTTGCAGCAGTGACAGTGTGGTCCAGAGCCAGGGCAGAGCCATGATCTGCAGCCTTCATGCTCCAGGCACCAAAGTCTGCTGGTGAATTGTGTGCTCTCCTGGGTAGAGTAGAAGCCAGTATGCAAAATTAAGCTATGCTTTCTTCTGAAATTCTGCTTTTTGCTAGCTACTCCTGGTAAGGTAACTCCTATTTCACAGCCCCGCAGACTGTTTTAACTCTAACTAAAACCATTAATTCAGGTATGGAAATAACTTTCAATGAAACATTTGAATACACTGTCAAGATGCTCAAGAAGACTGGAATTTGTTTTATGAATCTGAAAAAAATGTACATTTAATTCTAATGATTATAGAACTAAAGAAACAACATTTTGTATTTAATTTTTTGCCTCATTTGTTTTTTATACATAGCTAATGCACATTCTGATAAAGTTATATTTGTTTTTTGCTTTAATCTTAAACTGAATAATATAGCCCTAGGCCCTGCAACATTAGTAAAGCTTCTACTTTCTTTTTAACTGGTGAAAAATGTGTTGTTTAATAGTTTGACAGTGCACTCCCCTTTTAAAAGTTCTAGAACTGCCTAGGGCAGGAAAGGTTCTTTGGGTAGATGTGATATCTTTTATTAAAATAGGGAGACTCTCCACTGTAGGATAGTATCACCTGGGACTCTGCAGAGTCTCCCTATGCTTGAAGAAGGCCATTTGTGCCTGAAAGCTTGCAAAGAACATATTTTACAACTATTTAATTGATCTAGTAAAAGATATCACATCTACCCAAAAAAACTTGCCTGCCTATGTCCTTAGACCAATATGGTTACAACCAACAGCCCCAGAACCGCCTATGGAACTGGACATTGGTCTGCCTTCTGGTCATATTTTCGGATACCTGGTGAACTGCTTGAGTAATGATGAGGGTGGGTCAGTTATGTAGAGTGACCTGTTTCATTTGGCCAACTGATTGCAAGCAAGCAGCATGTTAACTTTTAATAAAGCCAAATGGAAGGCCATCAAACATCTAGGAACAAAGAAAGTAAGTCATACTAACAGCATGGGGGCATGTGGAAATAGTGGGGCATGGTAACAGCATTCTCAAATATCACATGCTTCTCCCCATGGGCTACTTCCTAAACTGACTACAATATAATTGCATCAGTTGAGCACTCATGGCAGGTTAATTAGCACACTTAAGTGATGGTTCCAATTAGGCCACCTGTGACACAACGAGGATGCAGAAACACTGCTTCTGATCTAGCATGCAGTCCACATGAAACAGGAGTGTGAGTTTGAGGACATTACTGCCTGATCTGTTAACTTAGCAAGGTAAAAATGGCTAGTGACTTTGAAAATTATGCTACATGTCATAGTGGATAGCCAACCATATATGAACTCCCAATGTGGTTCTGTGCCTCAGTAGTGTAACTAAGGGGATGAGAGAGGGGAGGGGGCTGGGGCAAGAGCCTCAGACTCCAACTTAGGTAGGAGGCACACATCTACTGGTACTGCCCCATGCACTGTCACTGCCCAAGTACAGGGCTACCCTGTTAAATCTCAGCTGTATCTATTTTGATCCTTGGAAGGAGAAAGGTGTAATATCAGTTCAGAACAAGGAGATTGTATTTCCTGTTTTAGGTACTGGGGACACTGTTAGTGGAATTCTCTGACTTGTTTTGGTGCATACAAACTAAAAAAAACCCAGGAACTTGAAAAATTGGAGAGGGTTTCAAAAAAAGAACCACAACAATGGTTCAAGTCTGGAAAACCTGCCTGGGAGTAATATATAGTGATATTTAATATAAGGCTAAAAATACCTTGAAATTAAGATTGGCTGCATCCCTAAAAGCAATGTAATTCAATCAAAAATTGTAAGGTTTCTATTATACAGGATATCATACAATAATAGAAAATTAGGGTTGGAAGGGGCCTCTGGAGGTTATCTAGTCCAATTCCCTGTTTAAAGGAAGACCATCCCCAACTATATCATTGTAGCCAAGTTTTTGTCTAGCTTGGTCTTAAAAACCTCTAAAGATGGAGATTCCACCACCTTTCTGGGTAGCCTGTTCCAGTGCTTTACTACCCTCCTAGTGACAAAGTTCTTCTTAATATCTATCCTAAACCTCCCTTGCTGCAACTTGAAACCATTGCTCCTTGTTCTGTCATCAGCCATCACTGAGAACAGTCTAGCTCCATCCTCTTTGGAACCCCCCTGCAGATAGTTGAAGGCTCCTATTAAATCCCCTCTGTATTCTCTTCTTGAAACTAAAAATGCCCAGTTCCCTCAGCCTCTCCTCAGAAATCATGTGCCCCAGCCCCCTAACCATTTTTGTTGCCCTTCGCTGGACTCTCCAATTTGTCTACATTCTTTCCTCAGTGGCGGGGACAGGGGAAACTGGACCCAGTATTCCAGATGTGGCCTCACCAATGCCAAATAGAAGGGAATAATCACTTCCCTTGATCTGCTGGCAATGCTCCCACTAATGCAGCCCAGTATGCTGTTAGCCTTCTTGGCAGCGAGGGCACACTGCTGGCTCATGTTCAGCTTATTGTCCACTGTAACCCCCAGGTCCTTTTCTGCAGAGATGCTGCTTAACTAGTGGATTCCCAGCCTGTACCAGTGCATGAGATTATTCTGTCCTAAGTGCAGGACTTTGCACTTGTCCTCACTGAACCTCATGAGACTTCTTCTGGTCTAATCCTCCAATATGTCAAGATCTCTCTGAATCCTAGTCCCACCCACTAGCATATGTACTATTCACCATGGTTTGGTGTCATCTGCAAACTTGCTAAGGGTGCACTCCATCCACCCATACCAGCTGCCAACTAGACATTGAGCCATTGACTTACTACTCTCTGAGCCTGATGATCCAACCAGTTTTCTATCCACCGTGCAGATCATTTGTGCAACCCATACTTCCTTAGCTTGCTTGCAAGAATGTTGTGAATGACTATGAAAAGCCTGGCTAAAGTCAAGGTATATCTCATCCGCTGCTCTTCCCAAAACTACTAAGCCAATCATCTCATGATAGAATGTGACACTCAGGATATACTTACTGAATAGCAGCATGTTTATTTGAAATACGCTGTGGTAGAGCCGAGTAGTGGAAATAGAGCAGGGCATCAGCCCTGGGTGCCAACTATCAAAGGGGCTTCAGAGTTGCCCCTCAACCCTGGAAATCTTTGCTACCCTGTGCTGCCCATGCCTAGTCATAGGAGCTGGGCAGGACAGCACTAATATAGTTGAAGATGGTCTTGCTTTGAGAAGGGGGCTGGACTGGATGACCTCTTGACATCCCTTCCAACCCTAATTTTCTATGATTCTATGATTTATTTATACTATCAGCCAGGTTATCAGACTGGCCAACAGCAGGGTTAAGCACAAATCCAAAGTGTAGTTCTTTTCCACCATTTTTATACACTAGAAGTGCTTAACTTAAGCATGCATCATTGCCAATGGGCCATTTGGCAACTTAATTACAACATTCCCACATACTTTTTGTATCTTTTATACTGGGTTTGGTTGTATTATCCTCCACGCCTTATCTGTTACAGCAGTCCATATTGATCCTGTCCATCTTAGGATGTTCTTGGATAGATTCTAAATGTTTTGGTCCCTTTCACCAAACTTGCAACATACAGGGTTGTAACTCCAATGGCTCTAGGACTGCCTTGTGTCATATTTGAGCCCTACCGTTAATGATGCGTAAGCCATTGGTCTCCATTTATGCCCAGGCAACTGAAAGATGACAGTGTCTTTCTGCAGATATCTTTAGTTACAGTCATTGTCTCTCAACAAACGGACCTCTTTAATTTCTTGAGCTTCTTAATGCATCCCATTGACCATCTTTACACAGTGGTCCTTTCAGTGTGCTATTTTGATGAGATAATTACGTATAAACTTCTACATAAGTCACTGTTCCAGGAAACTGTGTTCTTCCTTGTCAGTTTTGGCAGGCAAGTTAGTGATGGCTTCTACTACTGTGATCTATCTCTATACCTTACTGTTTTTAACCTTCTTACTAGGCGTGGTATATTTCCCATGTAGAATTTGCTTCTTTATTCGTTTTAGTTCAGCCAAGGAGCTCTGCCAATTTCCATAGCTGTTGGAGCTTCTGCTCATGGTCTTCTACTGTTTTTTATCATGCTTGTAGGTCTGAATTTTCTCTACAGCAGTGGGGCCAACTTTTTCAACAGATGTGCCATAAATTAGGCCCACACCCTCCCTGAGTGCCACTAAGATCCCATTCCCCTACTTGATCTGCAGCTCTCCTATCTGCTCCCTGCCCTATATGATGCTGTGTTGCCTCACCCCTTCCTAATTTTGCACACACAAGCTGTCCATGCCACTTGTGGCATTTATGATACAGCTTGGCCACTCCTGATCTACTGCATTTCAACTTTGTTGCAAATTTCAGTGAGATGATTTAGATGCAAATACTTCATGACAATTTGAGGAAGCAACATCTCCCCAAGGAGGTGCTGTTGAATGTGCCCTGTCTTCCTAAGGGTACATAGTACAATCCCTGTGATATCCAGCATAGAAAAAATAAAATAAAATCAGCCATGTTTCTCCAAAAATGTCTCTCCTTATAGCTAGTAAACATGTTCTCTTTTATTTATAAAATTATTTTGGCTCTATACACAAGTGAAGGATTTCATCTTTTTTTTTTTCTGCAAAAGGCAAATGTGGACCCACTTCACAACTTTTAGCATCACATTATTATCACAGCTATAATATTATGCAGGTCCTCATTTAGCTTTTCCTTTTTTAGGTACATAATTCCTAGAATGGCTGAGTTATTTCAACTTTTCTGTCCTATATAGGAAATTTCCCACTTTCTGGAAGATGATGTTAAAACTCTTCCTCAGTTGTTTTGCCCCCTCTGCCCCTCCAATGAGTACACCTTCTTGATGAAGCCAAGGCTTGAAACGTTTTTAAAACAGTAATGAGTATCATTTCTCTGGTATTGTTATACATTTTATTTTTCTGATTTCTTATTTACCCATGTGTTTAGTTCATGTATTCCATTAGCGTGGTGATTAGCTAGTCACTGAAAATGCTGAATTGTATCAAATTTAGTCCTACAGCTTGTGGCTTTTCTTTCAGTGCTAATATTAGTGTTTCTGGAATAACATTAGCTTGTCCACCTGTGTCCAATTTAAAATGATTAAATGTTCCACTCTGTTGAGGCTGATAGTCTATTCATCTTTGGTCACAACCTTGTCTATTACTCTTAAAAATAATTTTTCTAAGCTAATGTTATTATTGTCATGTTCTTTATCCTTACTTTGCACACACTGTTGGTGCTTTTGTATACTCTTTTAAGTGATGTAATCTATTGTATATTTTGAATCTTTTCTCAAATGCTAAGCATTGTCTTGGCTTGTACAGTTTTCCATATACATGCAGTTCCATGTTGTATTTTTTGGACTTGACTTAGAGCTTTGCATGCCTATCTGCCTCAGGTTTCTTTTCTTGTAGTATTTTTAGTTCTCTTACATGTTCAATGGAATCCATTCTTCACCTTCCCTTAGGTTCAGTCTGAACAGGGCGTTTTCTTTTGCTTTGCAAACAGCAATAGCTTTGTCAAGAGTTTGCTTTAGATCTTCTGGTAGTATTTCACTGAGGTTTTTATTCCAGGTCCCAATCATAGCTTGCATTTATCAGGGAGTCAACTAGCCCCTCAGAATGACTCTTTAGTCTTAAAGTATATCTAAACTCACATATTTAGTATGGTCTAGAAAACCTGCCCCAGAAGCTAAGGACTGTATTTACTTGAATCAGAGATGAGGTTTTTTCTTCATTCAGTAGGGGAGTGACCCTTCTCTTGGATTCAAATACTGGCCCAGGGCAGGTGGTTTCTGCAGCTCTGGCCCCAGCTAGCACCTTCCCTAGTTTGTGGGGGAAACAGGGTGTTAGAGGGAGTGCAGGAGAGTCTATGCAGTATATGGACATGGGGAAGCATAGGGGGGGGGTTTTATGGTGGTGGACACAGTGGAGACTGTATGGCATGAGGTGGGGGGCACAGGGGAAACTGCCTAAAGGCAGGGGAATTGTTGCAGCTCCAGCTCTGGCCCCAACCTGGAGCCAAGGCCAGAGCTACAGCCATCGCCACTACCTGCCCAAGGCTAGGGCCAGAGCTGCTACCACAACTGGTACCAGAGTCACTGTGTGCTCCATGTCCCTATCCTCTGATAATTTGATTTTATACATGAAAAATTATACAAATTTATAATTTTCCATGAATTGAATCTAATTATTTGAGCAGTTTCTTAAATTCAAAATAATCTTGGATTCAGGTAAATACCTAATTGGCTGCCTCATGAATCATGCTACCTCATGACACTTAATGTTACTGCAGCTATGCTGTTAGCATTGTGTACACTAGCTACTTCAGGGTATATCTATATGAGCTGCAGTGAATGCAGTGTAGACTTACCCTAAAATCAGTCGCAAAGACTTCTGGGTTTTAGACTTCTATCACTCACATGTTTCTTTTATACAAGAAATACAGGACTATTCAGATTTCTGTGGCATAGCTTTATAGTTAGCCTCCCCTTCCCAAGCTAAGTGAAAATGCTCTGAAATATATCAAGTGCTTTAGGACCTTGGTGGAGCTTTTAAAAGCTCTATTCTTCTGTCAGGGATTTTCTAAATTTATTTTACTCCTAGGCCTAGGTGTTGGGTCAGAAAAGATTCAGAGCCATGGACCCTGAGTGAGGGGACCCGCATTCCTATCGTGATGTCTAGATCCACCCTCCACTACGTGAGCTTCTGCTCAACTCGGCACCTGGTTGTAGCTGGTTCTTGTAAGAGTCTCTTAATGAGGCTAATCAGGGTGTGCCTCTCACCTGAGAATGGTTTGGGAAGATTACACCATCTGTGGCCACTGTCTAAGGTGGCAAATTCTTTATTTGTAGTTTGCCCTTTTTCACTGATTGTATGCTCTCTACAGCTACTTCCTCTTCTTCTGACTAGGACCACAGCTGATTCTTTCTCCCAAGCCCTGTTTAGCTTCAGGACTCCAAGGTGATTACACTTGGCTATGCTTTCTGCTATGTAATTGAATCATCCCTGACACTGCCAATAACAGGAGTTTTGGTACAGTTGGAGGACCATTTCTTAAAGTTGAAAGTGGATAAGGTGAAGTGCATACAGACATGTAGTGGAGATTCACTCACTTCTTTACTGTCTAGCATTTTTTTTAATGTTGTGCAGGAGGGAATGGAGTAGGCTGTGCCATATTGAAGCTTTATTACTGCCTGCTGTAAAGAGGAAGAAACAGCTGGAAATTCCCATAATCCTTCCTTTTCCCCCTTGCGCCCTTGCCCCCCTCTCCTCCACCCCCCACCCTGCTTGGAGAATTCCTTTACAATTAAAAAAATAAACTTTGACCTGTGGATGTAGACAGTGTACTTAATTATTTCCCAGCTAACTCAGCCAGATTTTTTCACATACTATATGCAGAGTCATTTAAAATATAGAAGAACTGCTTCAAGCTGGTTGAAGCTAGTTGCCCAGTACTCTGAGGGAAGAAGGGTTGGGGAAATCAGCCTACTTATTTTGGAAGCAGAATGGAAGGGGGAATAAGAATGATTTGTTAGCAGTATGATTCATTCCATGTTCTAGTTCAGGACAATGTAAATAACTGTGAGTCTGTCTTTTAACCTTTAACCTTACATGCTTCATTGCTCTTTCTGAGCACAGACACTAACATTGTTAGTGCTTTAGCAGTTCATTGTTTTATACTTTCAAAAGTTCTTCTTTTGATTTATGATTGCATTTCTATTGACTTCAGGGGAAATGAAGAGAAATGTACAACTATTTTTTTTCTTGTTTTTCCTGTTATCAGATCAGGACACTCATTTATTTTCAGATATTCTGCCTTGCTATATCTCAGAATTGGGAGGTTAGCATATTTACAGAATACTTTCTTGAGACAAAACCTTGTAACAGTCTTCATGAAGGGCCAGAAGAAGCAACCAGAGGGTAAGAATGCTCCATGAAGGGAACCCCCACATTCTTCCATTTGGAATGGGTGGGGTTTTTCTACAAGGCACAAGACCAATGATGAATACATTTAGCATGGATTCTCTGTAACTAACTCTGAATCCCCTTCTAATCTGCCGTTGGCCTCTTACCTCCTTTTTAAAAAAAGGAGTCCAATGAGTCTATTTCCAATAGGAGGAAGTGGTAAAATGAGGAAAGAAAAAGCTTACCATGAATAACAGCTCACATTTCTCTCTAGTCATTCACATGTCTGAAGTGGAAGATCTGTGCTGTGGAGCTAAAGGCAATGGGTTCAACCTTGTTTATGACTCTTAGAGTGAACAAATTAACTATATAGGTGTAAAAGTGGATGTATATCCTGGAGTAATTACCGCAAAGCCTCAGGGCTGGATTAACCCTTTAGTGGGCCCTAAGCAAATAAACTTGTGGGCCTGGGCCAGTTGAGACCCCTGTCCCCACCCCGGCACTGCTGCTCGCAGGGAGCATGACTCAGAGCTGCTGGTGCTGTGGCAGTGAGGCCAGCACAAGGGACAGGAAGGGAAGGGAGGTGAATAGGGCCATTTGTGCCGCCACTGCAGAGGGGTGGACCGGGCCCCCTGCAGCTCAGGGCCATAGGCATGTGCCTAGTTTGCCTATGCATTAATTCAGTCCTGAAAAGCCTTTACATTGCAAAACAGTTAATTTAGAATGGAATTAGACTGCTGTATTAATAAATTTGGGAGGGGGGGTTAGTATTTATAACTTGGTTAATGTAAGCTAAGATAAGGATGAGATTTTTATTGTATTTGAATTTAACCCATCAGCAGGGACTAAAATGTGTTCCCATCTTAATAGATATGTAATGCTTCCTATGTAGATAAATCTGAGTCCCAATTCAGTCTCACTTCCAAACTCTCCATCATGTTGTCTACCTAATATTAAGTTGGCAGGCCTTCAGGGCATGGACGTTTTACTACAGGTATGAAAACTACCCAGCACAATAGGGCCTGACTGTTGCTTGGATCCTCAAGCACAAGTTCTGGCAGCATGGGCCAAAATCATAGCACTTGCAGGTACTGGCAAGGCTGTAATTTTCATGTTCATGTTGGGAACTGCCAAGAAAATTATAATATATTTTTGGTCTATTCTTGGATTTTTTTTTAAACATGTTTGCTGGGTAATCTCACGATTTTTGAGTCTAAGTCAAGATTTTTGAACTCTTGAGGTGGCGATATTTTGTTGTGGATGAGGTTATTTTGGGGGAGCTGGATTTAGTTGTGAAAGAAGGATATTCTGAAAATATTCAGTGTTTAAGAAGGTGCTGCACAGGATGAATATGTGCCAGTTATTTCAGTTGGTAGCAAATGTATATAAACTGAGCAATGGTATGTCCTTGCCTAAGCAGCTTGTGGTGTTTTTTGCCTTCCTTTCTGTAGTATCAGTACTGGATATGATTGTGGGCATTTAATTACATTTTAAAAATGGGCATTTAGTTTTTCATTGAAAAACTGCATATTTCAACTTGAAAAAAATCAAATTCTTATCAAATACAAAAATATTATCAAGATAGTTGCTATTGTTATTTATTATAAACTAGATTTTCAGAAAATAAAATATTTCCATAAGCATGTTTTATTTTAGAATATGACAATAAAGAATGGATCCATTTTGGGGACAATGAAATGAGACCACCTTTGAAATGACACAGTTTTCTGTGAAGCTTTCATTTTTACTCACTTACAAGCATTTTACACTGCTTCAGTAACCCAGTCTCTGTCCTGCTTGGCAGGTAGTGTAAGTTCTAAATAAATGTCACTTAGCTACCTACCTACATCCTCTAATCTCTCTCTGCATCCACATATATCTTCTTCTCTTTCTCAATATTCAGCAGTATCATAGCAAGGCTGCAACTGAACTCCAACTAGCTTCGAGTATCAAGGACAATAAAAAGCCCTTTTTCAGATATGTGCGGAGCCGGAGGAAAAGCAAGGGCAACGTTGGACCCCTGCTAAACCAGATGGGACAACTGACAACTGACACCCAGGAAAAAGCCAACCTATTAAATGGGTACTTTGCATCGGTCTTTCATCAGTCCCATGGGATGCCCATGCCCACTACATGCAGGGAGGTCCAGGTGATGGAGATCCCCTGCCCTCCATCAATGCTGACCTCATGAATGAACACCTTGAGATGCCGGATACCTTCAAGTTAGTTGGACCTGACAATCTACACCCCAGGGTACTCAAGGAGCTGGCGAGCATCATAGCCTAGCCCCTGGCATGGATCTTTGAGAACTCCTGGCGCTCTGGTGAAGTGCCCGAAGACTGGAAAAAGGCCAATGTGGTGCCTTATCTTCAAGAAAGGGAGGAAAGTGGATTCAGCAAACTACAGGCCCATCAGCCTGACCTCTATCCCAGGGAAGGTCTTAGAAAAGTTTATAAAAGAGGCCATCCTTAATGGACTGGCCGACACCAACATCCTGAAGGATAGCCAGCATGGGTTTGTTGCGGGTAGGTCTTGCTTGACCAATCTCATTTCCTGTTACAACCAGGTGACCTATCACCTGGACAAGGGGGAAGAGATTGATGACATATATCTTGATTTTAAAAACGCTTTTGATCTGGTATCCCATGATCACCTCTTGGCAAAACTGGCCAACTGTGGCCTTGGGTCCACCACTATCCGCTGGCTGGGAAATTGGCTCTGTGGTCAGACCCAGAGGGTGGTAATTGATGGAAGTCAATTGTCGTGGTGCCCTGTGACCACTGGGGTCCCCCAAGGCTCTGTCCTTGGACCCATATTGTTCAACATCTTCATTAATGGTGTGGACATTGAAGTCAGAAGTGGACTGGCCAAGTTCGCCAATGACACCAAACTTTGGGGCAAAGCATCCACAACTGAAGACAGAAGGGCGATCCAGGCTGACCTGGACAGGCTCAGCAAATGTGCGGACGAGAACCTGATGGTGTTTAACACTGAAAAATGCAAGGTTCTCCACCTTGGGAGGAAAAGCCTACAGCATGTTTATAGGCTCGGCAGTGCTACGCTGGCTAGCACTACGGATGAGAGGGACTTGGGGGTCATGATTGACCACAAGATGAACATGAGCCTTCAATGTGATGCTGCAGCTAGTAAAGCAAGCAAAATGCTGGCTTGCCTCCATAGATGCTTCTCAAGCAAATCCCAGGGCATCATTCTCCCGTTGTATTCAGCCTTGGTGAGGCTGCGGCTGGAGTACTGCATCCAGTTTTGGGCTCCACAATTCAAAAAGTATGTGGAGAAGCTTGAAAGAGTCCAGAGAAGACCCATGTGCATGATTAGAGGTCAGGAAAACAGGCCTTACGACAAGAGGCTGAGACCTATGGGGCTCTTTAGCCTGGAAAACCACAGGCTCAGGGGTGATCTGATGGCTACCTATAAGTTTATTAGGGGTGACCACCAGTATCTGGGGGAACGTTTGTTCACCAGAGCGCCCCAAGGGATGATGAGGTTGAATGGTTATAAACTACTGCAAGACCATTTCAGGCTGGACATAAGGAAGAATTTCTTTACTGTCCGAGCCCCCAAGGTCTGGAATAGCCTGCCATTGGAGGTGGTCCAAGCACCTACATTGAACACCTTCAAGAGAAAATTGGATGCTTATCTTGCTGGGATCCTATGACCCCAGCTGACTTCCTGCCCTTCGGGCGGGGGGCTGGACTCGATGATCTTCCGAGGTCCCTTCCAGCCCTAATGTCTTTGAAATCTATGAAATTCAAAATTGCGTAGGTTCTTAACATTCTTCCTCTAACAGTTTGTGACTATTTCTACCTCTATTGATTTATTTTACTAAGCTCTGTCCAGGGTTGGCCCACAATTTTTTGAGGCCTACTGCAAGAAATAGTTTTGGGGCCCCCTCATGCGAAGAAGCGAACAGCAGCAGCGGGGGGCGGGGGGGGGGTGAGCAGCTGAAGAAGCTGTCAGCAGTGGTGTAGGGTGGGTGGCAAGTGGCTGGATGTGAAGTCGGTGTCGGCAGGGGGTGACAAGGGGCCGAACGTGAATCCAGTGAGGGGGCGAGTGGCTGGGCACAGGAGGCCCCTTGGTTGCAGGGCTCCCTGCGGCTGCAGGTTTCACAGGATAGATAGGGCTGGCCTGTTCTTTGTCTACTATCCATCAGTAGAACATACAACCCTCCAATATACCAATGAAGCAACAAGATACAAGCAATCTACACCTGTATGTTGTTGCATCTGGCAGTGTAATTGACAGATTAGGTTTAATTATGAAATCACTTTTAAAACAAGGTTTCTCGCTGTCTGAATTAAATTTTAAAAATTCATATAAAACTACAAAGATGTTCACCTGTGTGTTGGCAGCAGGGTTTGAACCCCATACCTTTTGATCCCTAGCATGCACCTCTACTATTTGAAGTACAGAAGAAAGTTCTAAAGTCACTATTTTGACAACACAGTAGATAGGAATACTGCATATACACTGCTACATATGTATTAACAACTATTTACTAGACATCAGTACAATGCAGATGTTGAAGACTCCTTGGTTCTATTCCTAACTCTGGCAGGAACGTATTATATATTATTATGTATTAATGGTATTAGAGAAGCTAATCAAACAAGTTGTGGCTAAAAAAAACAAAAGTAGTTTCAATTAGATTTTTATTTTTACTTTATTTTTCATTTGATAAAGATTGAAATTTCATCCATGTACATACACCCACAGACCATTTTGATGTGCCTTCAACTGGTGCCTTCTGATGGGAAAACATTTTGTTGAATATATTCTGACCAGCTTGAGAGCTAGATCAATATCTCTAAATTAGAATAGAATTTAATACAGAATGATGATCCTTTATGTGGATTTAGATAGAGTACAACACCCCTGAAATGATGGATTCTTCTTTAGATGGTATTCGATTTGGAATTTGTCAATCTATAACTTCTATCTTATGACCATGGCACAGCTTGAAAAGGTCCCCTCTCATTTGGCATCACTCGGTTTTCAGTGACTGACATGGATGGCTTTCTTTCTTCCTCTTTTCTTTTATTTGTTTGAGAGTACAGGTAATAGGATTGACTTTTTGGTGATTGTTGATCGATATGTCCATAGAAAGGTTTTCTTTCTTTTGTTTAGAATTTAAAGTAGCAGAACTCTTTTAAAATTCATCTTCCTCAACTCCTTTTCATTTGTATTTCCGGGTATCTAGTTGATTTTCAACATTCCTCTATAACAGTAAAATTCAAATACTCCAATTCATCTCTCCTTGTCTTTCAATATCCAACTTTCACAACTACATAGAAGGATCAACCATATGTAACCATCTTAGGCTGAAAATAAATTAAATTTTTACAATACAGAAGCCTCTGGCAATTGTAAGATATTTCTTGCAAAAAGTTCATTCTTCATTTTATTACTTTATCACATCTTTCGTGTGATATTGTCAAACTCCCTGAGTAGAGCAACAATGCTGGCGTATTTCAGTGTTCTATATAAAAGTTACTGCTATATAACTTCTGCTATATGACTTTTCTGTAACAACTAGTAACCTGGAGGTGCATACAAGCCTCAGTTCACAAAATTTCTATGGGAAGGTTGGGAATTAGGCTAGGGTGCAAAACAATTTTGATGTACAGTTGTGGAAATGTTTGTATATATTAAAGTGCGGGCTCATGCTTTCTCAGAGACCTGTGCTTCACTGGTTTGTAATAATTAATAATGGCTATACTTAACAGTGTTACTGATGTTACTTCTGTATCAAGTTGTGGATGCTTGAGCCTCCTGGGTGGCATCAGCATGTGGAATAGCATCAGGGGCTGCACTGCTGGTGGCAGCAGTGGCTGGGCTGGCACTACAGCTGCTATTTCCCCCTTTCTCTCACCACAACCCCTGTTCAGCAGCCAGAGTCCTGGTCACTGCCCTTTTACACCACTGTTTCTGAATGATCCTCTTGACATTTAAGAGTAGCAAAACCATTTAGGTCAGGGGGTGGAAATCTGTACCCTACAGGGTGGATCCATCCCATAAAGCCATGGCTTCAGAGGAATTTAGCAATGGGGGCCTCTCCCTATGCCATGTCACAATTGAGTGGCAGAGGCTTCAGCAGAGGGGGAGTTCTGGTCGTGTCGTGCCACACCAGACAGAGGCTTTGGTAGAGGGGGACTTTGCCACACTGTGCCACAGCTATGTGGGCACAGACAAGCAGCAGGGGTTGGGTCCTAATTCCAACCTGCCTCAGACATGAGCTGGATCATTGCAGCCTGTTGCTGGAAAACGTTGCCAACCCTCCATCTAGGGGCCAAGCACTTTAGCATGAAGACATAACAGCTCCATCATATCAGCTGATGGCAGTCCCAGCAACAATTCCTATGCCTTTTCAAAACAGTGGAAATTATATCTGTACAGAGATACTGACATATTTGAAGTCCCATTGTACCACATTTCAGTAAGCTCATTTGTTGCATCTGCCTATTTAACTTTTATAAGAACACAGGATTGGACGGGGCTTCCTGGGCCATCAAGTTCAGTCTCCTGTGTTCATAGGTGTTTAACTGAAAGAATCCCCAAAATTGCCACTTTAAATCCTCACCTGCAGTTACAAGAAAAAATTCCCTATTACATGCTATAAACAAAAGCAGGTGGTGACCGCACTGCCAACGCCCTGACACTGCAGCAGGGAAGTATCTGGTTAATATGTGGGCTACAGTTAAACTGAGATTATAATGCTACAGTTTAAAAAGCTTTCACATTAGAAAATTATTTAAGCCTACTAGACTTGTGTTACTAATGTCCTGTGGTGATAGTATCTCTGCAGAGGCAGAACTCTGCGTGTTATAGATAAATGTATTTTGAGAGAGAGAGAGAGAGAGAGAGACCTTATTTTCCCAGGCAAGAAATTTTTCCTTTTTTATTGGTAGGATCTGTAAAAATGTCCAAGCCTTTTATTTAATTTGTTAATAGGAAATTTATCACAGAAGCCAAATTTATAAGACTGCAGAGACTATTGCCTGGTATTAGATTTGATGCTACGTGGCCTGTTTTGTCTTTGTTGGTAGCTGACATAGCAATAGTGCTCTGAGCAGCATAAAAGAGACAGAAAAATGTCATCCTAATTCCCAAAGAGTTTACAATCTGAATCCACTCTGTTCCACTCAAGTTGCAACTTGCTTTATAACCATATGTAGATATAGAGTTCTTATTTTGGCCTGAATGAGTGAGTGGCTTCAGTAATACATATGTTATTAGCCCTAACTTCTAAATAGCAGCACTATATACAAATTTTACTTAAACTATGATAGAACCACGGTGTGTGAAGTTAGACCTCCGGTGTTTGACACACTGATATCTGCTTCATACGCTTTCAGCGAGGCAATGGTGACGTCATGAAATGCAATAACATACAGAACTTAATTGTCGATGGATTCAGACACAGTCATCACCTCACTGCTGAGAAGCCATCTCTTTTCCAGTCTCTGCTCCTCTTATGTCCCTCCTCTTATATCATCTCCTTCAAACCTTTGTCAGGCTGCAAACCAGTCTGGGGGAAGACTGGTCACTTTGGCTAGAGACAGAAGTTATACATAAACCAATTTAAGTGATCAGAAACTAGTTTAAACCTTTAACAGAACAAAAGTTCAGTGCACATAAACCAATTTCAAAGGCTAAGTATAGACATTCAAAAAAACCCAAGCCTGAATCGATTCAGTCTTTGCAGGTTAGTCTAAACTGCACAGATTAAATTGAAACAGAAGTGAACAGACATTGACCTTTAATGCAGGTCAGGAAATGCAGCCACATGCCTGCAGGGGCTCAGGCCAGGAGCTGGGGGGGTGCTAGAACATGGCTCTCTGGCTATGTTTTCACTACCTCTTTGTACTGCCCCTGAAGTATCTGGGATTTGCAATTCAGAATTACAAAACTGCAGGCTTGCTCATCACTTCCTCTTTCTGCTTCCAGGTGTCACTCAGATTTGTAGTCCACAGTCACAGCCAGCAGTAAATTTGAATGGGGAAGGGGTGTTTATCCCCCTTCCATGGCCCCAGGCCATAGCTGGGGTTTGCCTGGGTGGAGCAGTTCTCCCCCCCGCCCTTGTCACCCAGCCCTCACTGCTCCAACTAGGGAGCAGAGGGGCAGGGCCAGCCCTGCTCTCTGGAGCAGACAGCACAGCACGGCCCAGCCAGCCCAGCCCAGGGCTGGAAAGCATGCTGGGGACTGTGATTTCATTTGAACCAATAAGAAGTTTGGGACAGAAGTTTCATGAACTGATTTGACCCAAATCAGTTAAGTCTAATACTACATTCAATCGGGTTTATCTTAAACCACTTTCAGCCATTTTGGAATGGGTTTATGTTCACTGAACTTCTGTTCTGTTACAGGTTTAAACCAGTTTCTGATCATTTAAACTTGTTTACGTGTAACTATCGTCCCTAGCCAAAACTGCTGAATATAAGATAAAACTGCTGGTATAAGATAAATCTGGTTGAATGTAGTATCAGACTTAACTGATTTAGGTCAAATCAGTTTATGAAACTTCTGTCCTAGACCCCTTCCTGGTTCAAGTTAAATCACAGTCCCCCAGCTTCCCTGGATTCTTTGCAGCTGTGGGCTGGGTTGTGCTGTCTGCTCCAGAGAGCAGGGTTGGCCCAGCCCCTCTGCTCCCTAGGTGGAGCAGTGAGGGCTGGCTGACAAGGGGGCGGGGGTGGGAAACCCAGCTGAGAACTGCAGCTGGGTCTGCTGGGGGGTGAGGCAGCCCCTGCCAGACTTTTCCCCACTGGAGCAGAGGGGGGCAGGCAGGCTCAGGTGGAGGGGAGGGAAGGGGGTTTAAAACCCCTCTTCCATCAGCACAGGACCCCAGCCAGGGTCTGCTTGGCAGGGGGCTGGCAGGAGACCAGCAGACTCCACCCCTTTTCCCCCTCTGGCAGAGACTGAGGCAAGCAGTTGATAAGGGGAGGGGAGGGAGACGTAATTCCCCTCAGCTCCCCCAGGCCATGGGGGAGCAGGAAGAGTCTGGGGAACTGGGGCTGGAGGGACTGCTCCCCTGCCACCTGTGAGCACAGGGCCAAGCCCTGCAGGACCAGACCGAGAGGTGGGAGGTGTTGGAAAGACCTGGCACAGTCATCACATGTATGCTGGAGATGGAGCTAAGGGAACAGAAGAGGGTCCCAGACTGCTTGGGCTGGTGTTATCAAAGAAAGCAGGGAACTATATTTACATTATAAAGCAAAACCTGTAAAAGATGGGAGACAGGAATACCTAAGAAGAGACAAAAGACATTGAATGCATAAATGTCCTGCCAAAGGTGCTATAGGTGACAAGCATAGTAATGCCAAGGCACCCAAGGCAGAGAAGGGGGTATAAGTGCACCTGTAAAAACCCAAGTAGAGATGCAGCTTGTGGGGTCTCCATTCTAACACCTAAGACTATCTGCTGATTTCCTAAGAAGGACTTTCTGAATACCTGGCTATAAGGAGACACACTGCCCTGAGGATCATGTAAGACGTATGCAAGGCTTTCTGTTGTCTTTTTGGTTTATTACATTCCATTTTAAGTTGAATTAAGCTGTGTGTGCTCTCCTTGTGTTTTACTGGGCTGTATCTTAGCTTAGGCAAAGATTTTCGGTTGTTCTTTGTTGTGTGCTGGAGGTTGAAAATTGCTATGTTCAATACATGCTTGCTTCAAAGAAAGGACTATTCTTATTCAAGCTTTTATTAATTCAATGCCACTACCTTTTTCCTCATCCACCCCTTTCTCAGCCTGGCAGGGGTTGGTCCCCACCCCCCACTTTGAGTAGGAAGGGGGGGGGCAGGGGATAGAAACCTGGCAGACACTGCCCCCTGCCCAGGCAGACCTGGGCTGGGGTCCCATGTGGGCCAGGGAGGGGATTTAAACCCCCATCCTCCAGTGTGCTAACCCTGGGCTGGGGCCTGGCCAAGGCCCCTCTGCTTGAGCAGGGAAGGAGGGAAAGCCTTAAAGGGCTTCTCTCCTCCCTTCCCTTTGGCAGTGCCTGGGAGGTGTGCTCTAACACCCCAAAGCTTCTGGCCTGAACCACTGCAGGCATGTGGCTGCATTTTCTGAATCAAAAGTGAATGTCTGTTCACTTGCTTCTCAGTTTAATCTGTGCAGCTTAGACTAACCTGCAAAGACTGAATAGATTCAGCCTTGGGCTTTTGATTGTCTGTACTTAGCTTTTGGGATGTGCAAGTATGGAGTGAAACTTGGAGTTATCTGGAGTAGAAGGGCTGCACAGGCTTTCTAGGTGAGGTGTGTGACAGGGTGGCTGAAGCACCTTGCCATGGGAACACGAGTATTAAAACAAAGAAAAGAAACTTACCAGGAGACACTGAGGAAACTGTGGTGAGCTGGGGTGGGAAAGACAGTTGTGCTCTGACTAATTAAGGGAACCAGCTGGGACCGTGGCAGTTCAAAGGCTGCTGCGGCAAACCCAGGTGCCTCAATCTGAACCCAAGACAGGGAGAATGACGTGGCCAAAGAAAAAGAAAAAAGCCATGCTGAAAAGATAGCTGGGTCGGAAAGGCAGTGAATCGCATGCTGCCATGGCAGGCCCAGCCAGCTGGGAGGGGAAACTTAAGGGGATACCAAGGGAGCATATGTGGTCAGACCGGAGAAGAGGGGAACAAGGAGAAAAGAGAGAAGGCAGCGAGAGCTGATGAGAGAAGGAGCCAACCCTGGGGTTTGGAGGAAAACCCTGGTCCCCAACTTACCTGGTGAGAGCCAGTGAAGAGATAGAGGAGACTGCTTCATCAGTGCGTCCAGTTTTGAGGGGTGAAGGTAACCTCTTTGGGATCCTAGAGGAGAAAAGAGACATGGACGAGATTACACCCCAAGGAGAGGTAAATCCATCCCGACCCTGAAGGTTAAAGGCGGGATTAGAACTAAGAATTGGCGGCCTTGGGACCTGTGCAGGGAAGAATGGGGCAAGCCAGCCAACTTAGAGGATGACTCCCCAGCAAAGGAGTCCATAAGACTGAGACCAGACCCTCAGTATCATAGGCGAGTAACAATATGCCCGGAACATCTGGTGTAGTTAGGGCAGGGGATGGGGATGGTGGAGCCCTGTGAAGATAAGCCGATCTTTTGAGCCTACAACTGACTCTTTTGTTTCCCAAAAGTGTTTTAACACCTCTCTTTCTAACATCAAGGTGTGGCAGGAGGTTTTCCTAAGGACAGAACACAACTATTCCAGCAGAGAGACAACTTGGCTCTAAGTGGCATGCTGCCGACCTCTTATAAGAGAGATGAGGCAATTGGTACAGTAAAATTGTGACACCCATGGAAGTGCTGACAGAAATTTAGTTTAATAGAATCATAGAAAAGTAGAGTTGGGACAGATCTCAAGAGGTCATGTAATCCATTCTCTTGGTCAAGGCAGGGTCATGTCTGTCTAAACCATTCATAGTTTCATAGTTTAGTAGGGCTAGAAAGGACCTCAATAAATCATCTTGTACAACCGGGGACCAAACCTGTGACTTTGGTGTTATTAGCATTATACTCTATTCCATAAAAGTATCTAACCTGCTCTTAAAAACATCCAAGGAAAGGGATTCTCAACCTCTCTAGGTAATCCAATCCAATGCTTAACCACCCTCATACTGAGAAAATTCTTAATATCCAACATAAATATTCTTCGCTGCAGTTTAAGACCATTACTTCCTGTCCTGTCCCCTGCAACCGAAGAGGATAATCTGTCATCATCCTTTTTATGACTACTCTTCACGTATTTGAAAACTGTAATCAACAAGCCATTGTTCTCCAGTTTATTAAGGTTATTATGATATCTGTTCTCACCATTCAGGGTGCCTGTAACTTTACCCCTGGGTTGTGTTACCTGCAGATTTGTTGAGCATGCATTCAGTCCCATCTTCCAAATCATGAATGAAAACATTGAATGGTACCAGACACAGGACAGACCATGGGGGACCTCTCAATTGATACTTCCTTGCCATTGTGACATTGAGCCATTAACAACTACTCTTTAGCTCACTATTGCAGCTAACTAGCTCTCCACTTGACAGTATGTTTGTCTAGCTGTTTCCTCATCTTACTAATAAGGATGTCATGAAAGACAGAGTTGAAAACCTTGCTAAAGCTAAGGTATATCACACATCCACTGCTCTCCTGCATCCAGAAAATCCATTACCTTGTAAAAGGAAATCAGTTGGTCAAGCATTACTTACCTCAATGAATCCATGTTGGCTTTTCCTGATAAATGTGGCATCCTTTAGATGCTTAGAAACAGATTCTTTGATGACATGCTTCATGATCTTTCCAGGTATAGAGGTCTGACTGACTGGTATGTATTTCCTAACCATATCATATAATATGAATCAGGTTTCCATAGTGGTTTTTATGACAGAGACAGACAGTGGCAGTAACTGTTTCAGAAAGCTTGCTAAAATGAGTTGCCTCATTTTGATTGACAAGCTAGATCTGCAAATGGAGGTGGGATAATAGTTTTGAGAAGACAGAAAATGAATGAGTGGAATTGTGTTCACCATAAGAGTTAATTGGACTTCAGTGGTTTTCTGTTCATTGTGTTGCAAAAATGGGTGGAGGGAAATTACCAAGTAGAGATTCTTGAAGTCTCCTTCCAAAGGGCTGAGATACTAGTTATAAAATTAGCTTTATCTAGGCATGCTGTTGTGGACTTTATTGATGTTTTGCTCTGGATATACTCTAACTTATATAATGATACTAGGCTTTCAGTAAAATCATCTAGGTTACCAAGTACAAGAAAACAAAACAGAAGACAAGACCTTTTCTATTTAATGTTCTGTGAAGAAACATGTCCTAACTAAGCTCTTTTGTAAAAGAGATCCTGTTTACTAACATTCTTGGCCTTTGCCCTGCAATTCATCACTACTGCAAAGACAGAGACTGAAGTGACTGGTGTGTTGCTTTCAGAGGTGTCAAAGTCCCTTCTCTAAAAGCATTAGTTTTACAATATTGTCACCACCCAAAGTTCAAAAACCATGTGTCAAACTTCCCCCAAAATCATGAGAATTGGCTGAGGAAGAACAGGCTAAAAACAATTATTTTTTGTTTATCTCGACAGTGATGATGACAATCATCATCCCCTTGCTCATAACATGCCTGTGATAAACCAATGGCAGATTTTGAAGATTTATGGCATGTAATACAATCGACCCTCCAGAGCTGCCAATTCTCAGTAAATTTACAGACTGTCAGAAAAATGGCTGTCAGTGAAGTCAGTAAAAAAAAAAGTTTAGCTGTCAGTAATAACTGTAAGCAGCCACAACTTGATTGAAGCTTTGACAGACAGAGCACCTGGTGTCTGAGTGAAGTGGAGCACCTTGTAGGGATCATTCTCTGAGCTATGTGCTCCTGCTTTATCGCATGCTGCCTGTAATATTGATGGGTCACAGGTAGGCTTCTTTGGGGCAGTCCATGCCCCAGAGAAGGTTGAGGGGAATGGGGCCAATGGAAGTAAACTGGGGGTGAGTTGGGGTGGCAGGATGGTGAAGGGTACAATTGGGGATATCAGTCTGTGGGAGTGAGTAAGGGTCCTTTGGTGAGGGCAGAGGTACACAGCATAAAAACATTGTTGCAGTTAAGCAAGGTTGTCAAGGAGAGACAGTGATTACTGCAAACTTTTTACTGACAGCCACACATTTTTACCTTTTACTATGGCTAAAGTTTGAACCCAGCCCTTCTAACTGGGGTCTGTCAGCAAGGCAGGACATGGTAGAAGAGTTACATTAGCATTATGTAAAATATATATCACTGAAAATATATCAGTAAAAAAGTTTAAAGCTGTCAGCAAAAATTTGCTAATTGTCAATATAAAATATTTCTTAAGTTGGCAAACCTGGGACCCTCCCACCTTCAACAATTAATTCTACAACCCCAGATTCTGGACGCAATAATTTCTGTAGCCCATCCAAACCCTTCTAGGAGCTAGCAAGTTTAGTTGCCTTTTGATTTTTATTGTTAGAAAATCAGATTTTAAAAAGGGGTGTAAAGGACTTTTAAAAATTCAGAAAATCAAAATACCGTCCACTTGATTGGAGGAATTTCATCTGCTGAGTTCATCCCAAATTTGAAGTGTAAAAATTCCCTCACTCCATCCAAATACATCCTTTTCTATTTGAAGCTTCTGAAAGCAAGATTTTTGAGGGGGGGCCTGTTAGTCAGTTGCAAAACTTTGGTATAAAAGACCATATAGTATGAACAGTTGAGATTTAGGTCTTCAGTTCCTTTGCATATATGGCCCAACTGGCAAAACTGAAAACTGTTTGGAGGGGAAATAACAAGTAGCTACACTAATTTGCAACAGAAAATGGAGAGGAGTTCTTCCTTTCCTTGAAAGACATTGTCAAGATATCTCTTGTGGGTCCTAGTTCTTCAAAAGGGCTTGCTTCTACAGACATTGGCAGTCAGGCATTTTCTGTGCTTATCCACAGAGAACTGGGCTTTTGCTCCAAAGTAATTTCACACAGGCTGCGACACAGTCATGTTAAAATAACTATTACCACACTTTGCATTTTTATTTTATATTTCATCTGAAGATCTAAAGGTACTTTGCAAACATGAGTGCACTCATCCCTGTGAGTTAAAAAGTGTTATACTCATTTCAGAGCTGAGGAAATTTAGGAACAGAAATACTAAAGTCTGTTTTCAGGAATGTGAAAAATCTCAGGGAACATGAGAGTACAGGCTAAGTTCTAAGGAAAGTTGTCTTAGCCATTTTGTTTCTTGATTAAAGTATGTCATGGAGAAAGTGAAAGTTTGGTAGCTTCAGCAGGGAACTTAACCATATCTCCTTGTTTGCCTGTTTCTCTTACCCCCTCATCTCTAGCATATGCTTATAAAGGCCAACATTTTACCTCAAATCAGCAGCATAATTTTGCAGGGGTGGGGGGGACTGGCGCAGCAGCCTTTGGTGCCAACTTGGGAGGTTGTTGGAGGCAGCAGAAAAATAGTAGCAGCTGCTGCCAGCAGCCAAGAGGAACTGCTACCCCATGCATCAAGTTGCCCTATTGTGCCTCTGACTAGAATAACTTGTCTCAAGCCAGGAAGAATGAGGGTTAGAGAATTAAAAGAAAAGAAAGTCACAATGAGGAAAAGTTGAAGAGCTCCATCTTGAGGGATAAGAAGGCAAAGAAATATAGATTCAGTACATTTGCACTTATTCCTTCAAAATAAAATACATACAACCCACCTAGCAGTGTTAGGTAAGAGTCCTTCTAATGAAGGGCAAAAAAGTGACAAAGTGGTTAATTTTCTGAAAGTTTTAATTTCTTCTTTCTGAGGAACTAAATTGCCTGACACCAGTTGAACTACATTCTATTTTGCAAAAGTTTCCTGGTGTGCACTTGTAAACATTAGGGCTGTGCGAAGCTTCGGGTGCTGATTCGATTCTGAGGAGATTCAGCCCAATTCAGTAGCCGAATCTCCAAATCTGAATTGACTCAGGACCAATTAAAAGGTCTGAATTGACTAGAAGCTCTCTGAATCGGTTTGGGAAAGATTCAGAAAGTTTCGGCAATTTGGATAGTCCCTGGTGACTGCAGCAGGGAGCTGGACCCGGATTCCATGCTGGTAAGTAGGGGGCAGGGGAGGGGAGGCTGAAGGAGGGGGAAGGAGACCATGGGGGCCCCAGCTCCTGGTTGTTTAAAACAAAGCCCTTACTCGCCAGGTGCTGCCAGGTGGGGGGGGGTGATCCCCACTGCCCCAAACTGCTTGGGGGGGGGCTCTGCCATGAGACCCCTGACCCCTGCCCACTCTCCCAGCCCCCCTCATAGCTGCCCCACTTGCCCCAGCTCCCAGCCCTTTAAAAACAAAAATAACTCCACCCCTCAGGGCTTCTGGGGGTTCATGGAAGAGCCCCCTATGCAACGTAGGGCAGTAGGGGGCAGCAGTGATCGCCCCCCACCTAGCAGAAGCCTGTGAGACCAAGGTTTGTTGTTTTTATTTTTAAAGGGCTAGGAGTTGTGGTGGTGGGGGTCAGGGGACATGTGGCGGAGCCCCCCCCATGTGGCGTGTGGCAGTGAGGGGCAGCAGGGATTGCCCCCATCTGGCAGCAGACAGTGAGTGGGGCTTTTTTTTTCTCAAAGCGTTGGGAGTTGGACCAGGCGGGGCAGCCATTGAGCGCAGGTTGGGGATGGGGCCTGTGTAATTTGGAGATTTGGCTGATTTGACAGCAGCTGAATCTCCGAATCAGATTCAGCCAAATTGATTCAGGACAGTGATTCAAATCACTAAATCAAATCACTGTCCCTCGAATCGGCCAAATCCGAATCCGAAGTGAATACTAGCTACTTTGCACGGGCCTAGTAAATATGTCTGGTGCCCAAGGCCTGTCCAACCATTAGGTGAACTAGGCAGTCGTCTAGGGTGCCAAAATTTGGGGGGAGCCAAAATTATACGCAGAACAAGTAACAGGAACACCATTCTATATAACAGCCCTGGTTGGCTACGACTCTACCTTGGCCTAAGACCTTTGGTTTGGTAAGGGGAGAAAGACCTCTGAAAAGATCTCAGAGGAAAGATCACTAGAATCAACCACCCTCATATCTAGAACTCCTGGTTATCTCCGCACAGCTACATCAAGGGATTAGACATGGCTTTAAGTGCACCTCATGGCTCCATTGGGCTCTGCTTATGACTCCTACCTTTTTAGCTCTCCAGCAGACTTATGACAAGAGCATACCGTTGGCAACATCATCGTAAAAGATATATTGGAAGTGGTCGGGGCGCTGCGGTACACAGTTCGCCTAGGGCACCAGTTGCCCTTGGACTGGCCCTGCTGGTGCCTCAATTCTCTCTCCTGTTACTCATGAATGCATTCAAATCTACTGCCCTACAATGTGTGTCTGGGATCACAGGTCCACACAAGCTGCTGAAAAATAAGTTTGTTCATTCTTTGAGACAAACTCTTCTAAGACTTACTGAAGTGACAGGTGTCAGTGAACTCCTTTTGCCAAAAATTTTCATAATTTAAGCTATATTTAGAGCAACTATAGGTGTCTGATTTTACTGTGTTCCCTTTGGCTGTCTAATTCAGAACTAGTTCTCTATTATACCTTCAAGTCAGCTGGCCTTGACACTTTACACCCAAGGATACTCAAGAAGGTGACAAGCATCATAGCCCAGCCCCTGGCATGGTTCTTTGAGAACTCCTGGTGCTCTGGTGAAATGCCCAAAGATTGGAAGAAGGCCAATGTGTTGCCTATCTTCAAGAAAGGGAGGAAAGTGGATTCGGCAAACTACAGGCCCATCAGCCTGACCTCTATCCTGGGGAAGGTCTTGAAAAAGATTATCAAAGAAGCCATCCTTAACAGACTGGCTGATGGCAACATCCTGAGGAATGGCCAGCACAGGTTTGTTGTGGGTAGGTCTTACTTGACCAATCTCATTTCCTTTTACGACCAGGTGACCTATCACCTGGACAAGGGGCAAGAGATTGATGTCATGTATCTTGACTTTAAAAAAACCTTCGATCTGGTATCCCATGATCACCTCTTGGCAAAACTGGCTAACTGCGGCTTTAGCCTCACCACGATCTGCTGGCTGGGGAATTGGCTCTGTGGTCGGACCCAGAGGATGGTGGTTGATAGTCAATCGTCATGGTGCGCTGTGACCAGTGGGGTCCCTCAAGGCTCTGTCCTAGGACCCATACTATTTAACATCTTCATCAATGATGTAGACATTGGTGTCAGAAGTGGACTGGCCAAGTTCACCGATGACACCAGACTCTGGAGTAAAGCATCCACACCTGAGGACAAGAGGGTGATCCAGGCAGACCTTGACAGGTTCAGGAAATGGGCGGATGAGAACTTGATGGTGTTTAACACCAAAAAATGCAAGGTTCTCCACCTTGGGAGGAAAAACCTGCAGTGTGCTTATAGGCTCAGCAGTGCTACGCTGGTTAGCACTATGGATAAAAGGGACTTGGGGGTCATGATTGACCACAAGATGAACGTGAGCCTTCAGTGTGATGCTGCAGCTAGTAAAGCAAGCAAAATGCTGGCTTGCATCCACAGATGCTTCTGAAGCAAATCCCAGGACATCATTCTCCCATTGTACTCGGCCTTGGTGAGGCCACAGCTGGAGTACTGCATCCAGTTTTGGGCTTTACAATTTAAAAAGGATGTGGAAAAGCTTGAGGGAGTACAGAGGAGAGCTGCGCACATGATCAGAGGTCAGGAAAACAGGCCTTATGATGAGAGCCGTGGGACTCTTCAGCATGCAAAAGCATAGGCTCAGGGGTGATCTGGTGGCCACCTACAAGTTTATCAGTGGTGCTCACCAAAACCTGGGGGAACATTTGTTCACCAGAGTGCCCCAAGGGATGACAAAGTCAAATGGTCACCAACTCCTCCATGACCATTTCAGGCTGGACGTAAGGAAGAACTTCTTTACTGTCCGAGCTCCCAAGGTTTGGAATAGACTGCCGCCAGAGGTGGTTCAAGCACCTACTTTGAACGCCTTCAAGAGACATTTGGATGTTTATCTTGCTGGGATCCTATGATCCCTGCTGACTTCCTGCCCCTGGGGTAGGGGGCTGGACTCAGTGATCTTCTGGGGTCCCTTCCAGCCCTAGTGTCTATGAAATCTATGAAATTTATTAAGATGCTAGATGAAGCAAATAGCTTTTCAGTGCAATGACTGATTGTTTTAGTTCGCACAATGACAGTGGCAATATTTGCATTTTCTTTTCCTCTTTAATGCCAGTACAAATTTTACCTGAGTAATGTTTTAAAGATAAGGTCCTTCAAAATCAAGCCATTTACTGAAAAACATATTAACTTGTTTTTTCAAATTCTGAGTTTTTAAAACTTCCTATATCTCAGTCTATCTATGAATGTAAACTTTCTGGAAGCTCAGGGCTGCTCAGAAACTGAGTTTTGCTCCAGTAACAGCAGGTTCTTATAGTAGTTGGGAAGGAAGCATGTTTATTTTGTTTTGCTATTCAGAGAATTAATTCAAATGAAAAAGATTGGTAGATGGTATGGCAGGGTTGTGACGTCTAGCAACCTTCTATGTTAGACTCCAGTCCTTTCATAGCATCTGACAGAATAGGTTGTTGCCTATAAAAGCTCAGGCCTCTCTCAACCAGTTAGTTTCTAAGGTGCCACCCTGCCTGACCGTCTGCCTGACATCAGACTAACATGGCTAACAACCTCTCAGCAGATGAAAGGGCCCATGAAGCCTATTAGATAAAGGATGTTTTGTTTACTTCAAAGGTATGGAGTTTCATCCTACCAGGCCAGGTAGCTCCTCTTTAGAAATGTAGGTGTTAAAACCTGAATTCTTACCATGATAATGAGGACACGTGCTTCCTTGCTTATGGAGCTGGAACTGGGCTTGAGGTTCAGGATCTCCTGTCCCACTGAGAAGGGACAAAGACTCACAAAGCTATGGAGTTCAGACAATGAAAATGCTGGTGGGGGAGGACCTTTTGAACAGTAAGGGTTGCAAGAGTCTAGTGTTTAAAAGGAAGATGAAGACTTTAGGCTCATCCAGACAGAAATATTAGGAATAACATGCAGAATATAAGACATGAAAAACTAACTGTCATATCAGGATATCTGATGAAGGGTTTCCCAATAGAAGTCATCGAAGCCCCAGTGGGACTCATTTAGCACCAGACTGGACAAAGCCCTGTGTTCTGGATAACAATTTTGCTCTGATGAAGAAATGAGCTAGGTGCTACTCAGCAAGTATCTAGGTAGAATCTAATGGGCCTTTTCTAGTTTTTATTTATTTGAGTCTCTGAACTTAACACTAGAAGAAAAAAATGTCTTTTGAGAAGTATCCAATCTTAACTCCTGCCTTTTGGATGATTATTTGTTTTCTACTAGTAAAATAAAACCAGACACTTCGTGGACTATAGATTTCAGTTTTGATGCCATTCAAAAGTATAATTGTTCCATTAGTGCTGCCTATAGCAATTCCTGAGATAAAAAAGCAAAGGATAGCACACTTTTAAAACTGTTTGTTTGATAAAGATCAAAAATGGATTTTTTTTTTAAAAAAGGATTTAAAACATGGCATGCTAATGCTGGCTGGCTTGGGATATGCTACAGCCAAAACCCAGCAGGTAACATACCTTTCACTACTTTTGAAATGTAGACTGCTTTGCATGAAATCCTGGGAAAAATGGTAAAGGATTTTTTGTAATAAATATAGTAAAAGTATTGTACAGAATCCTGTTGTGTTGAGCACAATACACTTGGGTTAGATACCCTATCAAAAACATTATTGATGGATAGAGTGACTACAGGAGTTCCAGAATCTAGCCCTTGCTAAAGGATATAAAGCAGTAATAGCAATGTATTTCCAGTAACACCAGCATTTTTCATTTTTGCCTCTGGTTTCTGAGCCCTTTGAGTTCAGTCATTACATGCTTTCAAAGTATTATCAGAGGTGTAACAAGCCATTTTTGTGCCTTGGGCAGTGGCAGCAACCAGGGCTCTGGTGGTAGCTAGGCTGACCACAGCATGAGCCACCAATCTTGCACCCCCACTAAGTCAGCACCTGGGGCTGGTGCTCTATTTATCCACTCCTAGTTACACTATTGAGTGTTCTCTGTAGCCACAAAAGTGGTGGTGGTTGTTAACAATAATTATATTGTACATTCTCTGAGAATTGAGAGGCTTGGTGTCTCAATCTCAGTAGCTGGTTTTTAGGAATAAGAAGTGCCAATAAAATGAGTGTTGTGATAAAATAAACAGAAAGTTGAGCAACATTGCATCAGCTGCAGAACTTTTGCAATGCTTTCTTTGTAGTGAGGCAAAAGAATAGGAAAGGATGGAAAGGAAACACAACACCCCTTCTTCCACTAAAATCCTAGAGAAAACTTTCCTCCTTTGGCTGAGGTGACAAGAGCTTCCCCTCATCTTTTAATATCTGTATGGTGGGGTAAGGTTGGAAACATGTACCTAGCACTGGTGGTAGAAATGAATGAGCAGAGCTACATTTCCCATCTGGGATTTGGGCCAGCCTGGTGCACCTAGTCAAGGTAAGACCAGACTCACCCACAGAAAGCAGAGTGAAAGGAATAGACCAGATAGTATATTATTATCTGAGAATTCCTGTATTTTTCCAACAACTTGTAGATTCTCTGTAAGCCAGTTCTTCCCTTGTGTTGCACTCTGAAGCTTCCATGCCTTTTATTATCACTGGTTCAGGGGCAGATCCAGAGGGGTGCAGTGGCATGTCATACCCCTGCTACCACTCCTCCTGGCAGCCCTCTTCTCCAGGTTTCACTTGCCAATGCAGGGACTCCAGCTGTGGGAGCAGCTACATGGGATACCTGGCTAGGTAAGGGACAGTGGGATTGTTGTGCCCCTGCCCCGCTCAGGGGTAGTCGTGCTGGAGAAAGTGGGGGGGGGGGAATGCAGTGAAGGAAAGGTGCTGAACAACAGAGGTATCATACCTGTTTCAGGGACTCAAAAAAAAAAAAGTCCCTGGCAGCTGCTGATATAGCATAATCTGCTTGTAGGAGGTCATGGGGATGCCTGAACCACATCTGTGGTGCCAATCACATCACCTGAACCCCCATTTTTGAAATCTTAGATATTCCGTGAGTCTTAAAGCACGTGTGTATAAATTATATTTGAGAAAAGAATTAGACTCCTCCTCTTTTATGTTTTTGTAAGGAACTTCCATTTTGCTGCATTCTCACTCTCACATAGAACACATGGAGCATAATAACTTGGTCCCAAATCCCACTTCACCCTACTAACACTATTTAAGAAAAACTGCTGTAAAAATCCCAATTCTATCTAGATCAGAGGGTTGCTCATTTTGAAAAAGGGCAGAATGGTTCAAATGTTTGCCATGGAGGCTACATTCATATTTAGAAAAACTGATTATTCTGAATTGCTATGGCATCCATTCATCAGCGAGTGATGGTGGGTATTGCAGCTATTCTACTGAATATTTCAGCTATTCTACTGACTGGTGGTGTGTTTTCTCTTGTGGCTGTCGAGACCAATGTTAGATTTGCAGGTCTTGCCACAGTGGGCGTTGGTGTACCTGGCGTTAGGGCTACTGTACTGACAGGCTGTTTCCTTCACTCAGGTTTCTGTTGTAATTCAAGTGACCATTTCTTGTTGTGATGTTGGACTCCATGATTGAGAAGGGAGCATCACTTTGTCCTGTCTCCTGCTGAGGCCTCCCAAAGGTTTGGGTCACATCCAAAAGCTTTCATATCCTGCTTACAGACACCTCTGAAGTGCAGTTTTGGGTGCTCTATGTGGCGGGCCAGTAGGGGGCGCTCCTGCGTTGAGCCGCCCACCTCACTGCGCCCGCCCACCTTCCAGGCTCCGAGTGCCTCCCTGGGGTGCCTCACATCCGGCCGACCCCTTCCCTGGAGCACACCCGCTAGCCTGGGGTTCCTGCTGCCACCGTCCAAGGCTCTGGACTCAATTCTGTCTCTGCGCACCTTGGAAAACACAGGCCTGATTGTCCAATGGGTACTAGACCCAATACAGGCACTTGGGGCACTTCCCCAAGTCAGGGGCTTATTAGGAAAGTTTCCCTTAGTCCACAGGCCTAAGGGGCCTCCTAGGCATAATTTAGACCCACCCCTCAATAAGTCTCCACACAGGTCACAAGGAGCACTTCATTGATTACAGGGGGTAGGGCAAAAACAGGGTAAAAGGTAGAGCAGTATCATAGAAATATCAGAGGAATCCCACAGAGCAAACCAGTATGGCTGAGGTAGCCCTTTTGATCTCGCATCTGAGTTACTGTAAGCTAAATATCTAGTCGGATCTCGAGTAGCTTACTCACACGCATCATTCAGAGGTGGTTGGAGTTTTCCTCTGAAGGCAGATCACTCTTTGAGCATGCGCTTATGAGGAGAGAGCCAGTTTCAGATTCACCTGGGTGACCGCATGGCTAATGGCTTCCCTTCTTCCTGGACCGGGCCTTTAAATAACCTTTCTGACCTCAGCAGCCCGGTCCAATCGAAGCTGCCAGTGCTGGCCACTAGCCAACCAATTAAAAAAAGCATCACTAGCTACCTGGGCCAGTGAGCAGGGCTTTTCCCTCCCCCTCCCTAGTGACCAGAGAATCCACACCCGAGGCACCAGGCTTTTGTGATCCCCCTCCCTGAGGAATTCAACACCAGCCTCTCACGCTGGCAGAGACAGATTTCTGGAGAGGGACACAGACAGTGGCATTTCTGCCACACACTACTCTTCTCTCCCCCTTGCAATTTACCTATACAGGATGTCCTTTGGGATGTGCCCATCTTCCATCCTGCAAAGATGGCCAAGCCAGCATAGATGCCATTGTTTGAGTAGTGTAGTGATGGTTGGCTTTGGCAATGACCTCTGTATTGGTGATTCTGTCTTGCCACTTGATGTCAAAGATGTGCCATAAACAGCAGAGGTGGAAGCTGTTCAGCTTCTTTTCTTGATATGCACATGTTGACCATGTCTCACTGCTATACGTAAGGACACTGAGGACACAGGCTTTGTACACAAGCAACTTAGTTTTGATTGTAAATTTTGCATTGTTCCAGACTCATTTGGAGAGCTTACTGAAAATGGTAGCTGCCTTTCCAATGCACACATTTAGATTGTCATCTAATGATAGGTTGTCACTCGCCATGGATCCAAGGTAGCAGAACTTGTTCACTGCCTCAAGAAGTGTGTTGTCAAGGCTGATTGATGGTGACTGGTGCACACCCTGTCCTAGAACCACAGTCTTCTTGATGCTGATGGTCAAGGCAAACATCTTGCAAACATGGAAGAGGTGATTCATGAGTATTTGTAGTTGGCCGTCTTCATGGGCAGTGAGTGTAGCAGTATCAGCAAAAAGAAGTTCCCTAATAAATATGTGCCTCACTTTTTTGTCTTGACCTTTAGATGTGATAGATTGTAGAGTTTACCATCTGATATTGTATGAAAGCATATGCCTTCCTCCAAGCCATCAAAAGTGTAGTGCAGCAGTGTGAGAGGGTTCTGTACTTTTATTTTCGTCTCCCCTTTGTACTCACCCGCCACGACTTAGATGTGAAGAAAAGAAAAGGGGATCAGTGTTCTTTAGTGTCTGAGAAAGATAAATGCCACCCAGATGTTAAAGTCTCACAGGGTTAATTTATTTCCAAACTAAATGCGATATAATTGTAGCAGTCTCAGCAATTCTTTCATTTTTGAGAACAACCCATTATTGAGAAGGATGCTCCTGGCAGGATACACCTTTGCAACTTTGTACCTAAATTATACTGCTATTTGCCTCATTAGCAATATGTGCTATCCGCTTTTCTCTTTTTGTTACGGACAGACGGTTTGTGCTGAGAGTGGCTCCCTGCTATTTCTTCACAGCCGGTCTCTCTGCTCTCAGGTATTAATTGTCCTCCCAGGGTAAAAAGCTTGAGGGAAGCTACTCTCAGTCCCCATCTCTCCCCTGAGGGGTACTAGCTCTCTCTCCCTCTCTGAGCCCCTGTCCGCCGTATCCCGCCACCTCACAGTGCTCCTACAGTTGCCTGAGCCACTGGGTCTTCTCTGAGGTGCTTCCTTTCTCCCCCTCAGCTTAAAGCCTCTGTCTCCCGGCATCCCACAATGCTCCCGCACTCACCCATGCAGCGGGGTTTGCAAAGAAGTATTTTCCTTTTTCTGACTGACCTGCCACCTCTCTTGAAGTCTGTCTCTTCCGGTGTCCTCCAAGATTACAGGTATGATCTCTCCTCCACCTTCTGGAGTCCCCATAGTTTTCTTCTTTGCCTTCTGGTGCCCGAAGGCAAAAATCAATGCCCCGCCACCGTCTTTTATCCCCCGGTTTTCGTGGGCTAATCACCCGAACCTTTCCCAGGTGTGTAATGTCCGCCACCTGACAGAGTTCATTGTTGGGTCAATCCTGCCCAACTCTGTCTTAAGTAACAGGGCTCCTGCCTGAGACCATTACAAGCAGCATAGAGAAGATCTTAAAGAGTGTGGGTGCCAGAACACAACCCTGCTTCACTCTGCTCTTCATCTCAAACCTGCAGAGGTTGATCCATCAAACTGAACTGTGGCCTGCATGTTTTCATGGAAGAAGTGTATCATACTGAGTAATGTTGGAGGGCATCCAGTCTTTACCAGGACTGAACAAACCTGCTCTGCTAACAGTATTGAAGGCATGACACTGAGAGAGATGCCCCTATAGTTGTTGCAGTCAACCTTGTCTCTCTTGTTTTTGTAGGGAGTGATGATGTTAGCATATCACATGTCCTGGGGTACTTCCCTTCCTTTCAGCAGCACACTAGGAATTGAAGATGTGGTAGCTGGCTAGCCTTCCTACACTTGAGAATCTTAGCTGGGATGCCATCCCCCCCTGGGACTTTTCCATTTGCTAGAGTCTATGGCATTGCTAAGTTCTTTGGCTGTAAGTTCTTTGTCTAGCTGTGCCAGTACACCTAGAGTTGGAAGTTGATTCAGTGCCTTCTGAATTAGGAGTCTGCCAATACAGATCAAAGGAAAGAATTTAGATGCTGGTTACTTCCATTCCATGCTCAGCTAATAACTGTGGAAGTCTAATCTAATGCATTGCTTTCATTAAACATTGCTTTCAATCAGATACTGTGATCATTTGCTGTATAATTGCAATCTAAATTGTAATTGATAAGCTCACCAAATGTGAGAAGGGAGCCATAGCTACTATGGTTCATTTAGACTAAGCAAAGAAAAAAATCCTGAAATGCTAAGTAATGATTTAGAATATGATGACCAAGAATTTGTTCCTGAATAATCTGATTTGATTTAAAAGATCTTAATGTAAATATAACCAATTGTTCAGGCATGGATCTCGTCTCAGAGTTTATTATGAAATGTATAGCTTGGGTAGAATGATTCTAACTGCATAGCTGCATGTTTGATACAGCAGGATACACATGACAAAAGAAAGGACAAGTAAACAAAGGAATAACAAAATACACGTTTGAAATAGAAATACATGGAAATGAGCTTATAAAGGGAAAATTGGCTTGATTTCAGTGCCTCTGGAGGAATTTCTCTCCTGTTTGGGTACTAAGTTATTGGAGTGTGTTCCTATTTGATGAGAGAAAAGAAGAAACTTTTACACTAAAATTGTTTTGTAAAGAAAAATACTTCTTCCAAGTAGTGCCACTAGTGGGCACTAATATTCCAAGGCTAGTACTAAATTAGTTTTGTTAAGACTTATGCTTGTGGTAATGGTTTTATGATGTGGATACCTGATTCAACCAAACTCTTTTCCTACTGGTCATTAAACAAACAGGAGATGTCGAATACTGTTTTTGATTGCTGACTTGATCTGAGCTTATTGATGACTTGCTTTGAGGTTTCCAACTCAGCTCCCCATTACCAATTGAAAAGTTCATGCTTTGAAAATGGATTGTTGTTGTGCTATTATCCGAGATTCCCAGAATAACCGACGTGGCCTTGAAGTCGAGACGACAATTGATGACTATTGAAGTACCAGACTCCATTCTGTACCCTCCACTCAGTGTGACCAATGGAACAGAAACATGTATCCTTATGTATGCCAGTAATTTCAGCATTACAGCCAACAAATCAGTTCATGTGGATCTGACAAATTCAACATTTGTATCCCGTAATGTGGACTTCAGTTCATCAGCATGTTCAGCCGCCAACACAACGTGAGTGGAACTCGGAGTTCCATACCATGAAATGCATGCTATTCTAAATGCTAATTAGAAATAGTGCAATGGCAACAAACTAATAGTAATTTAATCATATGTTTATAAAATGCCATGGATAAAACATGCCATATTTAATTTTTTTGTTGCAAAATCATAGAGGTGAGACTACAGGAATCCTTCGACCATGGTTTTTAAAGCTTTTTTCCTTTTAATTTATTTCCTTGCTTGCTTATGAGTATGCAGTTTAAAATTAGTTTTGACTAGAAAAAGATTTCTTCATTTTCCTTTGTGCTCTTCATGTGCTATACCCAGCTTCTCTTAGCATCTGTCTAACTCTTACAACCACTGAAACGTCCATTAGCATTAGTAAGATACCAATTTCATTGAAAGATTTCCCACAAGTGGAGCCTCAACTGTACCTGGTAATAATGCAACTGTGAGTAACATAGTTGTGTGAGGTCTTCTATAATTTTATTCTCTGTATGATTTTCCTTTTGAAGCATCTGCTGAAAGGAGAAAGAACATTTCTGTTTGAAATGTTTGACATGTTTGTCTAGAATATTGTATCTTTTGCTGTGAAATTCCTTTGTATTTACTGATTTAGAACATAGTTTGATTAAAACGTTAAAATGTCTTAATTAAAGCTGCCCCACTGCAATGTTTAAAAATAATTTTCTTATTGTTTAGGTTGTCATTAAAATATAGTAACCCAGTGGATAACATCAACAGCCTAGAAATAAGGTAACTATGCTTTATTAATAAAAACTTCTACTTGGTGCATGAGGGGTAGCTAAAAATTAGGACATAAGATAGAGCGAAATCAAAGTATAAATACTATTTTTAAGTCGCTATTCTTTTTTCTGGAGAAGGATTGTTTTTGTTGATATCTTTCAAAAATGTTGCAAGTTTAACAGTATTTGGTAATTGTGCTAACTTTTCACAACTGTTGTACTGTATTTTAACAGAAGAATCTTTACACAGTGCAGATTACATGCATAAATTTAAGAGTCTATAAACATTTTCAGACACCTGCTTTTGAAAAATGCTGCTGCAAAATAATGACGTTCAAAGAATGCTGAAATGTGAAATATCCTATATAGCCAATCACGCCAAAAGTGCACCTATTTCCCATGTTTATCTTGAGGTTATGATTGGTCTATATATTCATATCTGTTGCAGAACTGACCTCTAAACCCAACTCTAGAGTATATCTTGTTGTGACAAAGATATGCAAGGAAATCTACTATCAACACAATAGTTTCATATGCCTGTCTGTGCTTTCAGTCTTATTGTTTATGGAGCACTGTCAATATACTCCGTTTCTGTGCAGAACAAAACAGAAAGAATGACAGTAAAATTATTTTCAAAATGGCCAAAATGGCAAATTCTACATGTTATCATAGAATCATAGAAGTAGGGTCAGAAGGGACCTTGTAGATTTTCAAGTCCGACCCCCTGCCTGGGCAGGAGGAAAACTGGGCTCAAGTGACCCCAGCCAGGTAGGCATCAAGCCACTTCTTAAAGACCCCCAGGGTTGGAGCCAGCACCACTTCTCTTGGAAGTTGGTTCCAGATCCTAGCTGCCCTAATTGTGAAGTAGTTCTTACGGATGTCTAATCTAAACCTACTCTCCAACAACTTGTGGCCGTTATTCCTTGTTATCCCGGGGGCGCTAGGGGAAACAAGGTCTCCCCCAAACCCTTCTGGTCCCCCCTAGAGTTTATAGACGGTCACCAGGTCCCCCCTCAGCCTTCTCTTGTGAAGGCTGAGCAGGTTCAGGTCCCGTAGCCTCTGATTGTAGTATCTGCCCTGCTGTCCCCGGATCATGCAGGTGGCCCTCCTCTGGACCCTCTCAATGTTGTCCACATCCCTCTTGAAGTGGGGTGCCCAGAACTGGACACAGTACTCCAGCTGTGGCCTGACCAGTGTCGCGTGGAGGGGGAGGATCACCTCCTTGGCCCTACTTGAGATGCACCTGTGGATGCACAATAGGTTCTGGTTAGCCCTGCTGACTGACCTCGCATTGTCGGCCCATGTTCATCTTGGAGTCAATGATGACTCCAAGATCCTTTTCTGCCTCCGTGCTCTCAAGAAGGGAGTTTCCCATCTTATAAGTGTGCTGCCGGTTACTACTGCCCAAGTGCAGCACCCTGCACTTGTCAGTATTGAAACGCATCCTGTTTTTGTTAGCCCACCCTTGCAACATATCCAGGTCTTTCTGCAGTCTTTCCCTCCCTACTAGCATGCCCACCTCACCCCAGATTTTGGTATCATCAGCAAATTTGAACAGGTTGCTTTTCACCCCATCATCCAAATCACTGATAAAGAAATTGAACAGTGCGGGCCCAAGGACCGAGCCCTGGGGGACTCCGCTGCCCACTTCCCCCCAGGTTGAATATGACCCATCCACCACCACCCTCTGACTATGACCCTTCAGCCAACTTGCAATCCATCTGACTGTGTAGGCATCGATGCCACAGTCACCTAGTTTTTTAATGAGGATGGGGTGGTCGACAGTGTCAAAGGCCTTGCTGAAGTCCAGAAAGACTACATCCACGGCGACACCTGCATCCAGTGCTTTTATGACCTGATCGTAAAAGGCAATCAGGTTGGTCTGACATGACCTGCCCCTAATGAAACTGTGCTGGTTGCCCTTGAGCATCATCCCCGATGCCGGCCCATCACAGATGTGCTCCTTGATGACCTTCTCAAAGAGTTTCCCCAGGATTGAGGTAAGACTGACGGGCCTATAGTTGCCCGGGTCCTCCCTCCTCCTTTTTTTAAAGATGGGGACCACATTGGCTATCTTCCAATCATCTGGCACCTGGCCCGAGCACCACGAGCACTCGTAAAGCCATGCCAAGGGCCCTGCAATAACCCCTGCTAGCTCCCTCAACACCCTGGGGTGGAGATCATCTGGACCTGCTGACTTGAACATGTCCAGCCCCTCCAGAAGCACTCTAACCTGGTCCTCCTCAACCTTAGGTCTTGAGACATTCCCCTTGAGTCCATCTTGAAACACAGTGGGGGAGTCCCGGTCCCTGCACAAGAAAACAGAGGTGAAGAATTTGTTAAAGAGGTCTCCCTTCTCCTCTGGCACAACTACCAGATTGCCCAGTGCATCATGCAGGGGCCCCACATTTCCCGGCACCTTCTTCATCGTCCCTATATATTTGAAAAAGGACTTTTTATTATCTTTGATCTTGGACGCTAGTCCTAGCTCTATGTCCGCCTTAGCTTTCCTAACAGCCCCCCTACAGGCCTGAGCAGTGGAGGTATACTCTTCTTTAGAGATAGCGCCCCCCCTTCCACCGGGTGTACGCCGCCTTTTTGGCAACCAGGCATTCCCGGATGTCCTTGGTGAGACAGGGAGGCTTTTGGGCACTCTTGCCCCCCTAATGTGTAGAATATTTTTACGGCCAATTTGTATAGCGCCTTAAATTGTAGGCATAGCAGGTCCAGGGTGAGGCCTCAACCCAGCAATCAACTGATTGTTGGTTTCTGCCCTGAACCACACCACGGCTGGGTTGAGACCCTGGAGCAAACCCTGGCTGGAGCCGACAATCTGTTGATTATCAGATCTGGACTTGCCCCTGCGATCACTCAGCTTTCAAGTTCTCTGTGCAGAGGGAGCCCAGGTTCGTAATGCTGGGCTCTCACTGTACTAGCAAGTAGAAAGTGTACAACTGAGATTTGATTCCCCATCCCAAAATCGCACCTCCAGCCATGCATATATGACAACATCAAGAGGCACAATCATTGGGATAAGGGATCAGATCCCATTGCACCTTTAAACTAAAGTGTGCTAGGGGCCTTGGAGGCAGCAAGAAATGCAAGTTTAAATGGAGGGATATGTTTAGGAGTATTGAGATGATGGTAGCACAGGAGAGATTCCTAAGGTTAAAAATATTACTCTTTTTGACCCTTAAGCAGTTAAACTGAGAACTCCTAACTGGTTGTAGGAGCAGGAGTTGAGGATGGCTTTAAAAATTTTGATGCAATCCTATTTATTTATAAAGGTGATTTGGAAAATCCTACTTCCCTGAACACAGCAAAAATCAAACAGAAGCCAGTTTCTTTGGGCACAACTCTGAGCATTCCCCCCTAAAAGCTCTTTCTTGACTTTTTCAGAGTAGTTGTACCTCTCTGTCTACCTCTGGTACTTTCCTGATGCCTTCTCTGTCACTTCTGGGTATTTCTACTATAGCTTCTGTGTTCTCTGGCTGCTGCTTGTTCTCACTAACACAAGCACAGAATGCACCCAAAACAGTACCCAGCCCCTCATGTTCTCATTCACCTCCCAGTGAAACCCCTCTACCCATATAGCATGATCAGCCTTCCATGTGGCATTTGTTTTAAGGATCTACTTGTCTCACATTTATCTTGAATAAAGGGGTGGCTAATAGGGCTCTACAAAATTTTGCCGATTGTTTTGTTTTGACACTTTTAACTGATTTTGAGCTCAGAACAGCGAAATTGAAATGAAATCAAGGGCTTCAAAACAAAACAAGGGCAGTTGAAATGTTTTGAAAGTTTCGAAGCTGAAGCTGGGCTTACCTGCAGCTACCTCGCTGCGATCTATTGAAAGTCAGCCCTAAAAATTTAAAAAAATCTATAAGAGTTAAGTTCATCACGGGGGCACAGAAGGGAATTGGTGAGGTTTTATTCACCAAGGCGCCCCCAGGGGTTACAAGAAATAATGGCCACAAGCTAGCAGAGAACAGATTTAGACTTGACATTAGGAAGAACTTCTTCACAGTTCGAGTGGCCAGGGTCTGGAACGGGCTCCCAAGGGAGGTGGTGCTCTCCCCTACCCTGGGGGTCTTCAAGAGGAGGTTAGATGAGCATCTAGCTGGGGTCATCTAGACCCAGCACTCTTTCCTGCCTATGCAGGGGGTCGGACTCGATGATCTACTGAGGTCCCTTCCGACCCTAACATCTATGAATCTATGAAACAGAAAGTAGGGGAACGACACAGTGAGGGAGTGCCTCAACACACACATGCTAAAGAAGAAGGTCCTGTAGAAGCAGAAAGAAAGGCTCTGTCATAGCTTGGCTGATTAAGATGCTGTTGGTGCTACTGTGCTGTTCCTTACTAAGTTATTATTTTACCTGTTGTTATTTATAGTGGTAGACTGGACTGAGGCTGTAGGGGAGGAGGATGCCTCATTGGGGCACACTGTTGTGTCGTGTAGAGGCCCCAGTGCCAGTGAGGGTGCACCTTAACACATCCACACAGTCACACATGTCATGAGTTTTGCTTGTCAGCAGTTTGAGACGCAGTTTCCCAAAAACCCCTGCACCTATCTCCTTGAAACTTGGCAGACTTCATGCCCTCAGAAGGGGCTACCATACCTGCTCTTTTCATTCAAATCTACAAAAAAACTGGCAAAGTTATAGGAAGGTTTCTTGATTCTCCTATGGGCAAAACATTGAAACAGAGCCAAAACAGTGAAACAGTTTTACAAAATGAAACAGAACAGTGCTTTTGAAATGAAACGAAACTCAAAATGAAACATTGTCCAATCAAAATGGTGAAACAGAAGTTGAAATGAAGTGGTGCTGTTTCACACAGCCTTAGTGTAAATGCACCACTCACTTTTTCCATTTTGATAAGGATTCAATTAATCCCCAGCATAACAATATGTTTCCTAGAATATATAGGAGATGAAGGCTCCTATACAATGCTTTAAGTCCTAAAGCACTTAAGACATATGAAGCATGATGTTATGTTTACCAAATAGATTCACTTTGTTAAATGAAGAGACCTCTTCTTTTTTTTTTATGATATGTGGAGGCAGATTTTGTTAGAGCATGCAGTAATAAATCCCACACTATGGGAATGCTAATAGAGAAACAGAAGACTCTGGAGTTTGAAAAAGTTAATCTCCAATTTTGATGGCTGCAGTAGTTTGATTAGAAGATCAAATGTGACATTGTACATGCACATGGACTTAATGAGGATTATTCAGATTTATGTTCAGTCATCTGATTTTTTAAAAGAAGCTCCTTTTTAATTAATTATTTGGAGATAACTTTAATGTGATTATGAATCCCAGTTGCATCTAGAGGAGAGGAAATTTAAAGCAACTCTGTGGATAGATTTTCCCATAAATTAACAACTATATAAAGAACAGCAAGCGGTGGAGCTGGAGATTTCATGTTTTCTCCCTCAATCTAGATTGTTTTTTTTCATTCTTGAAGCCTCACATTAAGAGGTAAACATAGCCCCAGTGGTTCTCTTGGATCATGCTTCTACTTAATTAGGCAATATTATTCTTAATATTATGGTGACAATTAATTATATTTAGTATTTATAATATATGCTTTGCCTTTCTCAGACACTTTATTACCATTAACTAATCACCCCTTGGAATATCCTGTAAGGCAATTATCACCACTCCTTTTTTATTGAAAGGAAGGCTAAGATGGAGAGGTAAATGACTACTCCACAGACACAGAGGGAATATAGGCAATATCTGCAAAGGGACATGGTTGTTGTAGTGCTCAGTATTAGGCCTGTGGGAAGCAGCTAGTATTTGCTTTGGATTCAGCTGATTTGGGGGACAGTGATTCAATTCGGTGACTTGAAACACTGTCCAGATTCGATTCAGCCAAATCAGCCATGCTAGGCCCATCCTCCGCCCCTCTCCCAGCCCGGCAATTGCTGCCCCGTGTGCCTCAGCTCCCAGCTCTTGTTAAATAAAAGCTCTGACTCAGTGGGTGCTGCCGGGCGAGAGGAGATCCCTGCTATTCCGCACTGCCCCACACTGCATGGGGGGCTCTCCCCACCTCGCTCCCCTAGCCCCCCCATGGGTGCCCCACCCGGGCCAGCTCCAGCCTTTAAGGAAAAAAAAAAAAAAAAAAAAGAGAAAACTCCCCGACTCACTGCTCCTGCCAGCAGAGGCCCCGCTGCCCCCCACTGCCCTGCGCCATGTGAGGGCTCTGCACGAAGCCCCAAGGCTGCTGTAGAAGCGGTGAGTCCTAAGGCTTTTCTCGGCTTTTTTTTCTTAAAGGGCTGGAGCTTGCCCAGGTTGGGTACCCGAGGGTAGGGCCAGGGGAGTAAAGGGGGAGTCAGGGGGCTTGTGCAGAGCCCCCATGCAGCGTGGGGCAGTGTGGAAGGTGGGGCAGCCATGGGGGGATTGGAGGAACTGGGGGAACGGGGGGGCCAGGGGGGCTGGCAGGGGTCCCCCCATGCTCCCCTCCCCCGCCCCTAGTACTTACCAGCTCGGAGTGAGCTGCAGCTCCCTGCTGCAGCCACCAGGGACTGCCCCAATCATCAAAGCTCTCCAAATCTTTTCCAAAGATTTGGAGAGCTTTGAATCAATTCAGACTTTTAAATTGCCCCCTGATTCAATTTTGATTCAGAGAGTCAGCCACCAAATCGGGCCAAGCCTCCTCCAAATTGAATCACCACCCGAAGCTTTGCACAACCCTACTCAGTATCACAATGAAATCTTAGAGATCATAGAGAAGTAGAGCTGGAAAGGACCTCCAGGGGTCCTCTAGTCCAACCTCCTGCCCAAGGCAGGATCATCCCTATCCAAGCCATCCTATTCAATCCACGATTTAAACTCTTTGTAAGACTACCGTAAACCCTGAGGCAACACAAGAAGTAACACCCTAACCTACTACAGGTAAAGCAGGAGAGCCACAGCAGCCAATGTCCTGCTTCTATAAATGCTTACATTTTTAGACTGCTGTCTCCTGGAGCCCTGAATTAGTTGCCTAAACTACTTGTTCAAGGCAAGGGGAGAATTAGGGGCTTCAGAACAGGATTCCTTACACCCACTCTGAGTGGGGATCAGCCAATGCTAGCTGATAGGAAATACAGAAGAGGGGTGTGTCTTAAATTCGCTCTCTCACTGGGGCTTAGATGCTTAACTCTAAACTGCAGGGAACTGCTCATGATACTTGCAATTTACAGCAATTGTTGGAGTTCGGTGTGTGAATTGTTCCTTTCATATACAGAAATGGGAGCACTCTTTTTTACTGAGGCAGGCTTAATGGGAGAAGGTGCTACAGATGCTGATGCTGCTGCTGCCTCCTTCCTCTGCTTTCCTACAATAGCCTAGCAGTTAGAGCATTAACTCAGGAAGTTAGAGACCTGGGCTCAGCACACTCCTTAGCCTGTGGGCACTCCAACTCTTCTGCCATGAGAGTGCCTTCCCTGCTGGGATACAGGATGTTTGAAGCTGGCAGCACTCTCCACTCCTCCTGCTGAAGCTGTGGCACTTTACAGAAGCATTCTTCCTCATGCCTCCCTCCAAAAGCATCCTTCCTGAATCATTACATAGAAAGGGGATGTAACTTGCAGGCTTCTCATGTTGTGAATGTACACAGGGAGAACAGTGAGTGAACCAATCCTGCCACACCCCCATAGCAGCTGTTAAGCACTTGTATAGGCACCTTAGGGTGATATAAATATAAGCATAGCTGACTTGGAATTAGTTTGGGATGTAAGGTATGAAATGATCTATACAATATTATATGGAGAGGAAGGATTTGGACAGAGAGACTAAATCACTGAAAACTGAATTGAAATGCCTAAATAGCAACTCATAAACAAAATAACCAATCCCATCAAAGGTATGGGAATGCAGGATAAACTGGAAAGGGTATTAAACTACAAAGTTTACATCTTTTTCCACTGCAGAGCTATTAATGCAGTGGGGAAATGGCTCAGAAAACCCTGTAGCAATATAATAAAATGTTGATACTTTCCATCTGAACATCCTCGGGCAGAACTACAAGTGATGAAGGGATAATCAACAAAGATTTTGGAGAATTTCATAAAGCCCTTTATACTTCAGTATCCAGAAAAATGACAGGGGATTGTCTGGGGTTTGTTTGTTTGGTCAGGTTTTAAAGGTAGTATTGCTCTTCCAGAAAAGTAGTATTGCTCTTGCAGAAGAGAGAAACCCTGGTCTCATATGAAGAAATGGATGAGTTATGTGGAAAAGGATGTTTTCTTTCTGTCTGTCTCTCTGCTTTTGGAGAGTTACATTTACATTTCAAGTGTGTTCCTATTCTGAGGACACCACATGAAATGGAGTCCAGTGTTTCCACAAATTTTGCTCCCTGCATGTATTCAGAACTGTACCTGCTCACTTCACTGACAAGTTTTTGCTAGATTCTCCACTTTTAGCCCTGCAGAGACAGCACAGGCTCTGCTCTCATCCTTCTTGTGCATTATTCACATAATTATTCACAAAATTCTAAACAGTATATAGACAATTAGGGATGAAGAGAGCTTCACAGTGTTGAATGAGGATATAATTTGACCTGCAGAACTCTTCTTGCAGTTCCTAATGCAGAAAAAGAAAAGAATCCAGTGTGATGCTTAGATCCTAGAATGAGTTTTCGAGATTGTCCATTAGAAAAGATTTAACCTAAAGAAACTTGATCTGAAATCAGACACAAAAATGATGAGAAGCCCTTGTACTTAGTGTCGCTTTCCCAGTACAGTTATACTTTAAAGCTTGTTTGATTCCAATGTTAATGGAATCCCTGAATCAAGAGTTACAAGCTGTCAGTCTTCCACTATGAACAATTCTTTTATCTATTGCCAGAAGGCAAAGTATTAACTTCTGTTGCTGTCCATGTTATTAACTTCTGTTGCTGTTCAGAAATATGGAAAGAACTGGGGTATTAAACTGTGCATCTTCAAGGAACTTCAAGAAAGATTTATGGTAACTGTCATCGTTGTTGTCTTACTTAGGTGTTATTGATGTGTTGTCAGTGTTGTAGTCTTAGGAGCTGCAGTGCTGGCAAAAGTTGAAGCCAGGAGATCCCAACACCAGTCTTGTCTTAAAGAATGACCACAGGCTCAGTTCAGTGCCAAAGCCTCAGCCCGGGTTATTGTCAACAAAGGATGGCCTTAACACTCTTGTGATCTGACAGACAAGGTGTTAATGCATGTATGTGCATGACCAGGTCCTGGCACAACACTACATAGGGCCTCCCTAGGCCAATACAAAATTCCCATACTTTCCACTTCTTTTATACAGTGGTCAAAACAAGTTATGTATTACATTATGTATTTTGAATATCTTAAACCATCCTGTACTATGCTCTCGTTTCACATCCTGTTCTGGGTGTTTTCATTCCAGCCTTATCAGCTTGATACTGGGCAATCCTACACTTTGTACTGCTATCTCCCTGTCATGGCAGGGTCCTGGCGGAGGGCCGTGATCTCCTTGAGGTCCTCTCACCGCGCTACTCCGGCCCGAGGGCACCCTCCATTCTCGCCCTCCACGTCTTGATGTAATATGTAATAGAGAGGCTGCCTTGTGTTTCCTCGGGCCTGTCAGCTCCTGGACCCCTCGTGGGTCTCCCCGTACAATGGCGCTACCTAAGCGCCCCAGCCTTATGGGCTATGCGTGGCTCCTACCTCCCCTGATACCACGCCCCAAGCCTCGCAGATGTAATGGACGTTGTTTGGTCTATACGCCCGCTTGGCGGGCCTCCTCTCTCATGTGGCCCACTCTGGGCTCTCTCTCTCATGCCCAGCCTCTTGCTGGGACTCCCGTCTAGCCCACTCTGGGCCTCCCCTGCCGGTGTGGTTCCGCTCCGGGACTCTCCAGCGGGCCACCGGTCCTATGGGCCAACCGCACGGACACCCTCCCTGACTCTGGCTCCCCGCGCTGCTACTCCCTGTCTTCTCAGGGGCAACCGCAGCGCCCTGCCTTGGTCTGAGGGGGGGATTGCCGCACTGGCCTGTGGCCGGGCTCGCTATGCCCGTGCGCCCACACTGGGCTACTCAACAAAGCACGATGGCATTCCCCCTTTCTGGGGCTCGCCACGCCCACACTGGGCTACTCAATAACATACAAGGGCGTTCCCCCTCTCTGGGGGCTCGCTGCGCCCACGCTGGGCTACTCAATAAAACACAATGGCGTTCCCCCTCTCTGGGGGCTCACCGCGCCCACGCTGGGCTACTCAGTAATACCGCCCCTTTCCTGGGGCCGGGGGGCTATGTTCCCCCCACACGCAATCTGGGGTCTCGGTCCCCGTCTGCAACCTACGGGTTGCGCCCGCGACCCACTGGCCGCGCTCCTCGCCGCCAGCTGCTCGCGCAGTGGCGTGCGAGCTGCGCCTTCGGGGTCTATGTTCCCCCACACGCAATCCGGGGTCTAGGTCCCCGTCTGCAACCTACGGGTTGCGCCCGTGACCCACTGGCCGCGCTCCTCGCCGCCAGTTGCTCATGCACTGGCGTGCGAGTAATTGAGGCCTCCTCCAACCCCTACAGCCTCACCCAAGCCTCCGGGTGTAATAACACAACGCAAAACCACAAGCCCCTAGGCTGTAACACAAATGCAAGCCGCATGGCCATAACTCATCATCATAGCTCAAGCCTCCAGGGCTATCATGAGCTGTACTTGCTACTTAGGCTCCTTCCCATCTCTCGGCCGAGGGAGCTCCTGCCTCTCCAGCTGCTGGCAGAGAACTGCCAGCCTGGCCTCAGCCCTGGGCTTTATAAGGGCCAGGCCCTGCCCCCTACAGGCAGCTGGCTCCGCTTGGTTGCTCCGGCAACCCGCAGCTGCGCTCATTACCTGAGCCAGCCTCAGCTGGGCTCGTCATGTCAGGCCAGGGCGCGCTCACTCGCTCCCTGGCAGTTTCTCCTCTATAGGAGCAGGGGTACCGAGGTGCCCTGCGACACTCCCCCTCCCATCTTCTGGCAGGAGTGCACATCTGGCCCATATGACAAGTTTTGCAAATGTAAGGAGTTCATGCATGGTCAGGTTTGCTGATCAGACCTACTCTGACTGATGCTTTAGTGCCTTTAGTGCTTTAGTGTCTTTGTGTGACCAGTATATATTATTGATCAATGTTCCAGCACAGCCTACAGTAACCTGATAGAGGACAATGGTTAGAATTAGTTGGACATACAAGGGCCTGCTATATGGTCATCCTCGCTGGTGGCAAGGTGGGTTCGGTTCAGTGTAGGCAGTCATGTGTTCTTGTTTCTATTTAAAACCCTCATTGTTTCAAAAGTGATTACTTTTAAGATTCTTGATTGTGTCTTAAAGTATATGAACAGTCATAATCTCATTTCAGGCACTTAAGGGTTGTGAAGATAGTATGCTGAACCTTGGGAAGATATAAACTGTTCTGGGCACTTCACCACGTAGCACTATCTCATGTCTCAATAACCCAATCAGTCACTTAGTATTTTCTTGTTTAATACTCTCATTTGGCTCTTGGTAATTGGTACGGGCTAGAATGGAACAAGAAATCAGGAACTGTGTTTTGATGAACTTGCATATTTTGCTGAATGTTTTTACTTTTGAAATACTGAGGGGTGCCTATACACGAGCAGTGAGGCTACTCTGATGCGCTGTAATTACAGCACATTGGAGCAGACTCAATTAATCGAGTCTGCTGGGGCATGGTAATTACCATGCTCCAGCAGCCTCCAGCATCTCATGTATCAGCGTCCCCACACTTCAAAATGGTGGTGGGGGTGCTTTAACTAAAACTTGTTTGACGAGCTTTAGTTAAAGCGACCTCTCCACCATTTTGAAGTGTAGGGATGCTGATACACAAGATGCTCCAGGTGCTTTAATTAGAGTGGCACTAATTAAATCTTCCCCCATCCCAACTCCCGGAGCATGTGTATAAATGCTCAGGGCTTCTAAGTTCTAATCTGACTATTGATCTGTTGATTAGTGATTAGTTCCATGCGGTGTAAGTAGTGTTCTTGCATCTCTACAGTACCTGCTGCCCAGGAGTTCTTGTCCATGACTAGGGTTTCTAGCAGCTCACAATATATATACTAAAGATGGCTGTGTGATGGGTCACTTCACACGGATATAGAAAAACGTTCTCAATGTCCCCCGTTCAGTCCACCTGCCAAGTGTCACATGACTCTTCTGAGGAAACTCCATCTATGCAGAGAGCAAATTTTGGGCTCTGCTAGATGATGCATGTCACTGAACTGACATGGGCCATTTTAAATAAACAGAGGAGGCGCAATATGCACTTATTATTATGCCTGTGCAAATAGGAAAGTATTCGATTTGGATTTGGCTGATTTGGAGGACAGTGATTCGGATCATTGTCCTGAATTGATTCGGCTGAATCCGCTTCGGAAGATTTGGTGCTGATTCAGAGAAATTTGGTGATTCGAATCGGCTGGAGAGAGGCAGGCACTGCCGGGTGGCTGCAGGTTCTCCTGCAGCTCCTCCACAGCCCCAGCCTAGTCCCAGCACTTAAAAAAAAGAAGAAAAAAAAATCCCTGCACTCACCGTCCGCAAGAGCGGTGAGTGGGGCCTCTGGGTGCTCATGGCAGAGCCCCCTCATACAGCACGGGGCAGTGGGAGGAAGTGGGGATCGCCCCTCTCCCCACCTGGCACCCCTGTGGCAGCTGCCCCATAGCGGGTGCAGTGCAGCTTGGAAGGGCGTTGTGCACTGTCTGGGAGTTGGGGCCACAGGCTGAGTGCTACTGGGCTCCAGCTGACGTGGAGCCACCCCGGTTCCCAGACATCTCGCAGCGCCCTGCCAAGCCATTCTGCACCTGACCTGCGCCATGGGGCAGTTGCTGCATGGGTCCCAGGTGCGGGGGCCTATCCCTGCTTCCCCCCACTGCCTCATGCAGCATGGAGGGACTCTGCCATGAGGGCCCAGAGGCCCCAATCACCACTGCTGCAACCAGTGAGTGTGGAGCTTTAAAAGAAAAAGAAATAGCCCTGCACTCACTGGCTGCAGAAGCAGCGACTACAGCCTCTGAGGGCTCGTGGGAGAGCACCCCCAGCCACCACAGGGCAGTGGAGGGTACTGGGAATCGCCCCCCTGCCTGGCCACCTGCACAGCAGCTGCCCCATGGTGCAGGTGCAACGAGGCACAGTAGGGCGCTGCACACTGTCTGGGAGCTAGGGCCACTGGAGCTGAGTGCTGCCGGGCTCTGGCTATCACATGGAGCCACCCCAGCTCCCAGACAGCACACGGCATCCTGCTGAGCTGCACTGCACCCATGCCATGAGGCAGCTACCGTGCAGGTGCCAGGCAGGGGGGGAAGATCCCCGCTGCCCCCCACTGCCCCATACTGTGTAGGGGGACTCTGCGATGAGCTCCCAGAGTCCCCAGTCACTGCTGCCAGAGCCGGTGAGTATGGGGCTTCTTTTTTTTTTAAAGCGCTGGGAGGCTGGGCCAGGAGGGGGTTGGGGCTGGGCAGGGCAGCTGTGGGGGCTTCTCCTGCATCCCCTCCAGTTGTGCCTGCCTCTGCCCTGGCAGAGGGAGCTGCAGGGGCTATGCCCTGCTGCCGCTTGCCCAGCCACTGAAGAGGGAGGTGTGATGCAGGTGCTGCTCATTCCAGGTAGCAGCAGAGGATAGCCCCCACTCCCAGTGCTGCCATGCCTGCATCAGAGCTGTGGGTGGGGGCTCTGCCCTGCTGCCACTTGCAGGGAAGAAGGGTGGTGGGATGCAGGTGCGGCAGCACTATGAGCAGGGGCTGTGCCCTGCTGCCGCTTGCCCCATTCCACCCAGAGTGAGCCACATCCTGCCCCACCGCCCTGGCTGGGCAAGTGGCAGCAGGGCAGAGCCTCCGAATCAAATCAGCTACTGAAGCTTTGCACAGCCCTAGTCATTATTGACTTATTTATTTTAAAATATATATATATTTACAGATTTGCTGCACCAGAACAACATCCTAGACCCTAAAATGTTTACAACTCACAGGGGGGAAGACAGCTTAGAATATCCATATGTGTAGCCACTCTCAACTACTATAGATTGGCCCCTCAGATTGTATACTGTTGTACAGTACTGAAAAATACTTTAGCAAGCACCAGGCTAAAAAAAATGTAAACCAAGTAGGATTAAAGTACTGATCATTATGTAATAAGTAGAAAAATATGTAATCTTCAGTTTTCAGTTTTCTAAGTTGACACAGAGGATATATTTAATATAAGAATATTGGACTAGCTAAATAAAACTGAGTAAAGTAATTGTAATAGGATCTGAGCCCACTGAAGCAATAATGCCTGATCATTTTTTTTTCTCAATTTTTTTAAATATTAAAAATATTTTACAAGATCTTATACTGGGATGATGGAAATGTACACACACATGCACACACACACAAGAGAAAGGCATGCACCTGCAGGTATAAAATTAGATGTCTGCCTATAAAAATGACCATTGAAGGACTTGAACCAAGGAACACTTGCAAGAATAAACAAAAAGTTATCAAGTTAGTATTCATACGTGTGTGTGTGTGTGTGTGTGTGTGTGTGTACATACGTATACATATGTGTGTGTGTTTATGTGTATATGTGTGTGTGTATGTGCATATGTGTATATGTATATAAAATGCTTTAAAAATCCCATAACATTTTTACTGAATAATAGTACAGCAAAATCAGTGTTATCCAGCACTTCACTGTCCGGAATGCTCCGCTAACTGGCATCTGTCAATACAAATCTTCCTTCAGAGGGATGTGGCAAAAGAGAAACTAGAAGTCCCACTTCTGGTTTCACTGCCTCGAGCTGAGTTCTTTTTCTCAGCTTTTGAAAAGAAAAAGGCAGAACTTGTCCCTTTTTCCCAATGTTCCAAAGTGTTTGGGTAGTTCAAGCTGAATCTTTTTAAATTTGCTGTGGTAGGTTCTTAGGTATTGAAGTCAAGCTGACTTCCCTACCCCCCTCCCTGTCCCCTGGCACGCTGACGCCAGGGAGTGAAAGCCCTGGTGCATTGGACGCGGTATATTTGATTAACCAGCATCCCCCATTCCCCATGGATGCCGGATAACAGAGCTTTTACTGTATAAACCTACAGATAGTATCTCACTAATTATAAACTGCAAGCTACTGATGAAATATTGCATTAGAGCAGACCAATGCAGAATAAAATATGATATATTTTCTGCTGGCCTGTTGCAAATTAGGCAAATAGGGGTTATTATATGAAAGTTTAATAAGTAGCATAATTAGATTTAAAAGTCACTTTGTTCTAAATACTCCTATGGGGGAACATTCTAAATGATGGGTAAAACAGCTCATGATGATTTATCCCATCTGCCATTGGTTATTTCACTGATTATTACAACTCTTTCCTATGTAAATTTGATTCTTTACTTAGTTCTTTTTTCTTTCTCTCTCTAGATTTCTAATGACCAAGAGGTTCTTTGCAGGCTCTGCTCGAAACTGGTTTACTTTAGAGACTGTTGAAATTGTACAGGACAACAGAAAGGTTGCTAGGTTTAACGTCTCTGTCATCTCTGCTCCTGCAGAGTATTCATTTCATTGTCAGTTGGTGGGAACAAGCAATCTCTACGGTGCAAATCTGATTCCATCCAACAATGAAGCAAAGAGCTGGGACATTTTCATTTCTGAGTTTCAAGTGAGTACACATTGCCATTTCAGAGGCTATTCCAAGAACCATTACTTGCTATAGTAAATGCTCAACAGCATATATTCATAATACCCCTATTTTAAGTTCAACCCTAAGGGAAAGTTAAAAGAAAGTTGTCCCCTCCCCTGTGGGTGCTATTCAATAAGGGGTAAAGGAAAAGGCAATATCTGAACAATAAGAACATGAAAGCACAACTGTGAACAACAAAACCCTATAAAGTTGACCACAAAAGGGGGAAAATAAAACAATAAACGTTAATATACTTAATCAGCCAAAGAAATACTAAGTAGCTCCTTTGCCTGTTTACTGAATTGGGCTGCTATTGAAAACATGGACCTCTTAGGTGGTTGTTTTTATGGGTAGCTTAATGCTGCTTGCTTTGTTTTTATTTGATTTCTTTGCACTTTGTTTATCCAGGAAAGTACAGCTTAGTATGACTGTGTTTTTCAGCAGTACAGAATATCTGAACTCATGGTGAGTTCTGTTGTATAATGCCATAGATCAAAAGCCCAATACTGTTCCTATTGAAATTAATGGGAGGTTTGCCTTTGACATCACTGGAGGTATAGCTGCAGTTCATATGTTCACAGAGGGAAATCAGTTTCCTTTTTTTCTTCATGTGAATGAGGTACAAATTTCCTGTAGTTATAAGGCATTACTACTGTGTACTTTGCCAGACATGCAAAAACAATGCTTTATTTTGGGTATGGTGTTTTCTTATGAAGAGAGTATTTACATTTATATCCTAAAAGCATGTTTAAAACTCTGTAAAATTGAGTAGTTTCTTGCAAAGGAACATTAAAATGCAAGGGATAACTCCAAACTCTATTATATGTATAAAAGATGAGCTGACTCCGTGGTATCTGGATTCAAAAACTCTGTTACAATTCAGGGTTTGGCTATCTGTACCTGAATCTCAACAGATTTCGGTCCATAGCTGGACTGAACCTCATTGTTGGAAAGCTCATGGGAAAAGTATTGCTGCTAAGATTGCTCCCTGTTGATTCTTATGTCTCCAGCCTCTGTAACTTAAACAGGGATTGTGGTGGGGTTTTTGCTCTCTGCTTTCATTATGGAAGCTAAATGAAGGCACAATATAAAAAACGTTAGTGATAGACAGCATAGGAGGAGGGGAGCGAGTGAAGTATGGTATGGTAATCATCTTGTTATTAGTGAATAGAAATGTCTTCGACACCAGAAACAGCAGCAAGTCCACTCTGTTCATTTATTATACAGTCAGCTTTTTAAATACAAACACACACACAGAGCTTTTCTTTCTCTCCAGTCAGAAACTGCCTCAGTGCCTGGAAGGCTGGAGCATGTTGCTGAAAAGCAGGTGGCACCTAACTTAGTATTGTGGGTCACTCATGATGCTGTTGGTCAGAAAACCCTGAAGAGATCTTTGTCCAAACAGACAGTGGACAATGAAAGGTTCAAAGTGTGTAATGCACTTTGATAGCACTAAGGTTCGGGAACATGGAAGAATCCCCTTGTCACTTGTCTTTTCCCAGAATTTCTACACAAGCCTCAAGCTGTTGCCCCTTCAGAGCTGAGAAAGAGGCATTGTTTGTCTGTTGTTAACTTTCTGTTATTGGAATCCAAATTAAGGATGGCACCAAGAAGACCTATGCATGGACTGTTCTTCCTCCCTTACTTATGCAGCAGTTCTTGCTGCTTTAAGTACCTCTTGGGGAAGACTGTTCTTGTATATCTTGTCCTAAACCTCAAAACACAGCTTGAAAGGTTATGATGCAATCCCTTTTGTTGTACCACCCTCAGAAAAAATAGTCACTACTGAGTTTTGCCTTTGTCATTTCTTTCAGTTTGTAGTTATTATTATAGTTATTATTGCCTTTGGAGCAACTGTTTGTCTGGACCAGTCAGTGCCTCTCCAACTCCTCTGTGAATTCACTTGGATATGCGCAGGAGTTTGGAGGATCTATTGGTTTATGTGTATGTGCACCCCCTGGCTTCTGGCCTGGGCTACTGCAGGCACATGGCTGCAATTCTGGATTCAAAAGTTAACGTCTCTTCACTTGTTTATCTGCTCCATCTACGCAACTTAAACCAACCTGAGAAGATTGAATTGATTCAGCCTCAGGCCTTTTTGACTGTCTATACTTAGCCCCAAGCTCCACAGCAAGAGACAGGGGAAGCAGAGATGTAGAGGAAATGAGTAGTGACTGCAGACAAGGGTATAGCCCAGAATCTGATCATTAGTGAAGGAAGTCAGAGCCTTCAACACTACCAATCATAAATACCAATAGTGTCAGGATCAGTCAAAGGAATGACTGTTCTAGCCTTTTTTGGTTCCTTTGCACCATTCCAGCATAATCTATGAAATGAAAAGTTTCTTTTTAAGAGCTGCCCTTAGATACCTCCTTTTTTCTTTAGTGTACATCATGTTGGTTTGTAGACCCTTTGTTCCAAATAACAGCCCCAAACCCTGGGGACAGGAATCTTCAGATATTTTTAGGGCTAAAATATTTCAAACCATACTAATTGTATTCTGCCCTTGAGGGTAACCCTCCACAATCAACATAATACTTTTTCCTTAAAGGTTTTGTTAAAGGTTAAATGATGACAGAACTCCATTCAAAATATAGAGAATATAATTCAATTTTAAAAATAAACAGTAAATATAGAGTAACCTCACTTATAGAAATTATATTAGTATGTGCTCTAGAATTAAAGCCTACAGAGGGCTGGAATCTTTATCAAAATAGTTTTATATACATAAAAGTAAAGAACAGGGATTATGTATTTTTAACTTTACATAGGCATGTCTGCAGGGAGTCGCATCCTTATCTCCCAGCTGGGATCCAATAACACCCCCGTGGAAATGATAACACATCAGAAAAACAATACAACAATCTGTATATACTACAGCAATTTCCTAAAAGTAGATATGGCATTTTAAGAATGTACAATTAAAGCTTTCACCTCAAAGGTTTGCCAGGCACAACCCTGCTTGAATATGGAACAATTGTATTGCACATAATAAAATTCAGTCTTCCTGGCTGTAGTCCTGGCAAATTAACTGTCCTGGTAAAAGCATATCCATCTATTAAATACCTCAGAGAGTTCTTGTAAAAATTGGAACACAGAGGTATTGTTTCACAGAAGCTCAATTCTTTCTGTGAACCAAAATTACATGAAGCATCATCTGCTTTTCTTTTTTCCAAACAATCTTTCAGACCATATTGTGTGCCTCCCATTCCAGTTTTGGTCTGATGTCTAAACAGTGGCTTAACAATTTTAGATCCTGGCAAATGCATGCATTCACTAAAGCTGTGTACAAACTTGGCTGCCCAACCAAAATATTTGTTTTCTATTATTCAGCTAGAATCAGAAATATATCAGTGGATGTACTGAAAATCAATCACTATTTGCAAATTCTCTTCAGTGATAACATTGGGAAGACTCTCGAATTATAGAAAAGGGTCCAGAACGACTAGCTCCATCAAAATATCTTTACCATCCCTATGGGGCTCAAATAATCCTCATCTACTCTAGTTTTGCAGATCATGATGAACAGCGCTAGCCAGCACTTGGATTTGCCATTGTGTTTGAGAGAGAACCATTCTCATGTCAGAAAGGTCTAAGCAGGTTTTTAATAGAATGTAGCCACCTGAGTTCTGAAGAGCAATGTAAACTGGCCCTTCTCCATGATAGTAGACTGCCCTCCATTTTGGACTGTCAGATTCCCTAGAGCCTGGGCTTCTGTGCACACTCAGAAGTGATCTGGTTTTATCACCTAGATGCGTTACCTACCTAAGCTCTGATGTGATCCAATTTGGTACTGGGGACATGCCTAAATTCTTGGAGGGACACAACCTGTTAGGCATGTTCTAAGCATGGCTAACTTATGTTGATGACATATACAAAATGTGGTGGGTCCTACCTTTTGCCCAGCAGACTAGTGATTACAGTAACTTCACAGATTCTAGCAGGCACATAAGCTCCTGAGGGGGCAAGAGTTCGGGCACACTGAACTCCTTTCCTGTTGGCTAGCTCTAACTTTCTTTGGATTTTTGAAAGTGGCTACCCTACCACATTCTCTAACTAGAACAGCCATCTAAATCTAGTCATGTGGGCGCACTCTCCCATGCTGACGGGCTTAGAGTGTAGGCATTAGGGGCACCTATATATGAGCAGTAAGGCCGCTTCAATGTGCTATAAAGCACATTGGAGCAGACTCGATTAATTGAGTCTGCTGGAGTGTGGTAATTACTGTGTTCCAGCAGACTTCAGCATCTCATGTATCAGCGTTCCCACATTGAAAAATGGTGGTGGGGGCACTTTAAAGCTTGTTCAATTAATTTTACTTAAAGCACACCCGCTGCCATTTTTGCTCAATGAACTTTGGTTAAAGTGCCCCTGCTACTATTTTTCAGCGTGGGGATGCTGATACACGAGATGCTCCAGGTGCTTTGATTAGATTAAAGTTTCCCCCACTCCTGAAGCATGTGCATAAACACCCTTGCATTCTTACATATAATGTGAAATCTTTCTATCTAGATACAGATATTATATTTTGCAAGAGAATATTCTGCTAAGCACAAACACTTACAAAACCAGTGGCGACATGCACAGGGATGCACATGCACCCCCTGACAGCACCATTGCACCCCTTGTCAGGCCACGCTCCCTGTTTAACCAGCGGGCAGGGGGGCAATCGGGAGCACCAGTGCCCCCACCCCATCCTCCCCGTGAGCGCCGCCAGCAAAAGCATTTTGGTGAGTGTGATTGGCTGCCGGGAGACACCCCCCACCCCCAGCAGTCAGCATGATTGGGACTCACCACCCCTAATCACTGACTGATGTCAAGGAGGGGGGGCCGGGCACCAGTCGCCCATGTCCAAAATCCACCAATAATCTATGTTGCAGACCCTTAACTCAAGCAGTTATTAACAACAATCTAGTTTGCAAAGAGCTGTAACTCAGAGGGGTCTCCTGCTTGGTGGTTCTTCACAGACAAAAATGTTAGGCAGATAACTGCCCACACCGATTGCAGGCCTGCTGGTGACTAATCAGTCCAATTGCAAAGAAGCAAATCCTGCTGCAGTGGTTACACACATGTGGCTGACTGCTGCTCGATGAAGGTGTATTTTTCTCCTATTCCTCTTCACCTTGATGCTGGCTCTGCACTGACATTCAAAGAAGGCTGTTGGCTTTTTGATTTTGAGCTGCCAGGCATCATGATCTGCAGCCTGTTTCCCACAGTTTGTGGTCAGTTCTGCAGGCAGAAAATGACCTTTTCAGAGTATCCTTGAAGTGCTTGTGTGGGGCCTTTCTTTTGCATTTCCCCATCATCAGTTCCCTGTACAGCATGGCCTTTGGTAAGCAGTTGTCATCCATCCAGGCTACCTGCCTGCCCCACCACAGCTAAGTCTGCAGGAGAATTGCTTCAATACTGGTAGTATTGGCTCTTTTGTAGCACCCCCACGTTGGTGTCCTGCCAGCAGATCTTGAGAATGGTGAGGAGGCAGCACTGATGAAAGCACTCAACGAGGTGTACATAGTGGAGATATATGACCCATGACTCAGCACTGTACAGTAGGGTGAAGATAGCAACAGCTCTGTACACCTTGGCTTTGGTCTGTCCCGTAGGCTGTGACTATTCCAGACCTGTTTTTGAGTCTGTTGAAGGCACTGCTAGCTTTTCAGAATCTGTTGTCTACCTTCTTGTCAACTGTGGTGTCATGTGAGATGACACTCCTCAGGTAGGTGAGCTGTTTGACAGCATTTAGCTTGGTTCCTTCAATAGTCATCTTTGGTGGCACATAAGCGTGGCTGATAAAGCTGGAGCTGGCTGATAAAGAACTTCAGTATTCCTCAGACTGTTGGTAAGTCCAAAGAGTGGTCATGTGCTACAGATCAGGTTGAGTGTAGGCCACCAGGGCACAATCATCTGCAAACTGAAGTTCACAGATGAGTTGCAAGGTCTTTGTGTAAGCCTGTAGCTGTCTGAGATTGAAAAGGTTTCCACCTGCCTGGAAGCAGATGCAGGCACTTTTCTCACCTTCCCCAAGATTGTCCAAAGCTTGCTGCAGCATCATGGAAAAGAAAATGCTGAACAAAGTAGGGGTGAGTGCAGAACCTTGCTCAAATCCACTGGAGGTCAGAAAGGGATACAAGAGGTTGCTTTTGTACTTGACCTGCCCACGCTGACTGTCATGGAGTTGTCTGACCATGGTGAAAAACTTAGTTGGGCATCCAAGCTTCTCGAGAATCTTCCAGAGGCTATTTTGGTTTATGGTATCAAACGCCTTAGTAGGATCAATGAAGGTGATGTACTTGTTCTACTCCCAGCACTTTTCCTGTATCTGTCTGAGCACAAATACCATATCAATTGTGCCTCTGTTTGCTCCGAAACCACATTGGCTCTCTGGGAGGACCTCTTCTACTATGGCGGGCACCAGCCTGTTGAGGATTCTAGCTTAAATCTTCCCGGTGAGGAACACAAGGGTGATCCCTCGGTAGTTGGAACAGCCTGACGTGTCCCCTTTATTCTAGTAAAGGGTGATGATTACAGCGTCATGCAGATCTTGTGGAATTTTCCCTTGCTCTGAGCAGGCTATAAAGAGTTCATGGAGCTTGAAGTGCAGGGCAGGACTGCCGTATTTCAGGGCTTCAGGTGAAATTCCATCAATTCAAGGGGTTTTGTTGCTTTTTATCTGGTTGATAGCAGTAAAGGTTTTTTCCAGTGTAGGATGCTCATCTAGTTACTCCTTGACAGGCAGTTTCTTGACTTGGCAGAAAGGTATACTGTGCGTTTAGCGCTAAATAGAGTTTGAAAGGGCTCAGACCATCAGTCCATGACAGAGTCTTTGTCAATGAGTAGGGTTCAGCTGTCAGAGCTCCTCAGCAGGCTTTGGATCAGGAAGATGGGGCTGTAGGCAGATTTCAGTGCTTTGTAGAATAGTCCACCATCTGTTTTGGATATCACACAGTTTCTGTTGAAGGGTGTTACATGCCTGGCAGTAAGCTGCCTTCCTCTCGGCTAGCTGGCTGTGCTAGAAAGGCTTGATGAGTGGTCCTCATTTTTGGGGGCAGGTCTTGGATGTCTTTGTCATTTTCATCAGACCAGTCTCAGTTTCTCTTAGTACTGAGCCCAGCAATCTCCTTGGTAGTCTCCAAGACTACGTACTTGATGTGTTCCTAGAGTCCATCAGGTGAGGTGCCTGCAGTATGGGATTAGTTTTCAAGCTTCGACTGAAGTGTTGCTTGAAATTTTTGTTGGCAAGATTGATTTTGCAGCTTTGAAACATCAGATTTCTTTGCGGGGGTTGCCTCTGTGCTTAAGCTGAGGCTTGAAATGGAAGGACAACTTGGAACGAACGAGTCGGTGGTCAGCATAACAGTCAGCACTACGCATTGCTCTAGTGTGAAGCATATCCCCAAGATCATGCTAATGCACCAAGATGTAATCTATCAGGTACAAATATAGCTACAGCTATGATATATTTTACCTTCTCTGAAATTGTTTTTATGAATTATGCCAAGCCTCATTAAAATGCATAATTCAGCCCTAGAGAGAATGAAACAAAGTAAATTTCTCTGGTGGACTCTTTACTCTTACCATCTCAAGTGAATTTGGACTTCAAACTGGATAATAAACAAAAGGGGAAAAGCCCTCTCTGACTAGCTAGGACTCAAAAACACTTTTTTCTTTGGAAACCTATTTGTATAGCATCTGCTCCAGCATTGTTCACTTAGCACTGTCAATACAAACAACATGTTGCTACCAGTATATCATGCAATAGTTCAGCAGGAGGCAACTTTTTTGGGTTTTTTTAATGAACATGTATATCTTCAAATAAGAAAGTGTAATATAAATTCATTTAGGCTTGCCTATCATTTTCTCATTTTTAGATTCAAGGCTTCAGTGTTGAAAACAACCGGTTTTCCTATGCAAGTGACTGTACATCGTTCTTCTCCCCTGGAATTTGGATGGCCTTGGTGACATCAATAATTTTATTATGGATCTTGACCTATGGTATCCACATGATCATGCAGCTCACAACAAACAGTAGATTTGATGATCCCAAAGGGCTTGCTCTGTCAGTTCCTCAAACAGAATAGCACTGGTTTGCTTTAAAGTGCCTCAACCATTTGCTATGAATAGCATGCGAGTTTTAGGTTCTTTCCACTTAATAATACATGTACATGGAGAATCATTGTTGGAATAGTTTAGTAAAACTACACAAATCTGAGTACTGAAATCTTTCTTGTAAAAATAAATAAATAAACGGCAACGCAATAATTCTGCTGTCTATTACCCATTTGTTAATAATTAGTTAATGAGTTAAAGGTCTGAAACTAATAGTAGCCATGGGTCTCACCAGCCACAGAAAAGGTCAGTAAGAAGTGCCAGCATATTCATTATTGCTGTTATATAAAGGATGTCACTAAAGTTCTTTGAGACCTTTTGTTTTTTTAAAGAGTATAAAGGGTCTATGCTGAAACTTCTAAGTTTTTCCATAAGCATAAGGAAGATTTCAAAGGATGCTAATTAGGCAAGAGGCAAAAAGGTGAAGATGCTAGCAGCAACTTCTGCAGAGACTTTAATGTGATGGGTAGAGTAACTGCTAGGAAGTGGTAGAGATGCAGAAAAGAAATAGAAGCATGTTTTAGAAATCATCTGCTTTTTAAAAGAAGGCACCATTATTCACATTACACTCCAGAGGGGGCAGAAACTACCAAACAGCTACTTGTAAATTATTGCTTAATAGTTAAATGAAAGCAGAAATATTAAACTTTTTCAGCATGTTCTAACATGACCAAATGTTCTACTGCAGGCAAGTCCTTAAAGTTAATTTTGATAAGTTAATTTTCTTACCTCTACACCTTTTTAGCTATCCAGCTAATAGTTTGGTATAACCCTGAAGAAAAATGACATAACATTACCTGGAAGTCACTGTGCCAGTGAAATATTGTAGTTTGATCATTCCTATGAAGATCCTGATCAGAGGTGTCAAAGTTCTGGCCCACAGAGCTGTATCACATAGCCCACAGGGCTCCTAAAGGGTCTGTGATTTTAGGGATGGGATGAGCAGGTGCAGGAGCAGGGCCTACCATTGAATTCCACTGTACACAGCCCCACTGGGACCTGCGTCAGTGGTGGAGGATGAGAAACAGCTATGTTAACCCCGTGGTTCCCTGGTACCACTTGCCTTGTTACCACAACTGACAGATCCAGCCTAGGGGACCAAGGCAGTTTGACATCGCTGATGCCGATGACTTTAGACGTCTGAGCCTGTTCAGACTGAATGCATATGCAGATTTCATAAGTACTATATCCTCTCTCCAATCAAGCTGACTACTGACCAAATTCCTAAACTATACAAAAACTCTTTTGTCTTCATTGAAAATTAAGTCCATGTCAAGTTTGATGTCTGAATGCCTAACACATTGATATTCAAATCAAATCAACCAATTTTTGTTGCAACTTTTCACAAAAAGTTCATTTTATTGAACTTATAAAATTGAAATTGATAATTTTTTTAAACATTTTGAATTCCAGTAGGCAAAATCAATTAGTGGGTTAGCACTTTCACTTTTGTTTTTGTGATAATTTTGATATAATTTGTGTAACAGTTGTCAATGGACTTGAAGGATGCTGACTCCCTGTTATATGAATCCAGACTTATGTAACCTTGGCCCATGTATGTAAGCCAAGAAATAAAGAACAGTTTCTTACCATCATTTCTGTGTCACGGCTTTATTAATTAGTAGAAATCAATTATATCTCTTCCAAAAAAGAGATACTGAATCCTTCAGAGTAGATGAACCCAGAAGGGAGCCTAGCAGTAGACTAAATTGGGGGTTGTGGCATTTGATAATGTTCCTGGAAGCGTTTGGAACCACAGAGAACTTGGAAAATGAAATCTTCCACACTGGTCTGTGGCAGGCATGGGAACTCTACGATACTCTTCTGAGCAGGAGACAAAGAAAACTGCAAACTGTTGATAAAACATTGTCAAATAGTGTTCTTTGATCCACCCAAGAAAGTCAAATGAGGACTCATTTGCTTTCCAAGAAGCTAGCTGGCAAGTGAAACAATTGAGCCATATAAGTAACTTATTTTTGGAAAGGAAATCATGTGAATATGTATTGGATTTGGAACCTCTTGTTGAAAGCTCTGGAGCAGGAAATGATCTAGGAAGTTAGTCTTTAGAACTGAAATGTCTAGGAATTACAAAGACCGCTTCAGAAGAGACCCTGGGTTATGTGAGAGAAGGCTTATGTGCTGTACTTGCAGTATTTAGAAAAGAAGTTGAATGTGGTATAATGCTTTCCCTTACCTGAGGGAATAGGCCAAGAGTATATACTATCTGAGTTACAGTTCATTTCATAAATTCTTTCCAGCCTGGTTCAGCTGTGACCACCTTGTCTTTTGGATTAGGTAAAATGTCACAGCCCAGGGGAAATCAATGAAAATATTACCATTGACTTCAGTGAGGTCAGGACTTCACTCTTGAGGTATAACCTTGACAGCGATCTAGATAATAAGGAAATTCCAGCATTATATGTCACTGCATTTATGCACTATATGTTGTCCTGAATAAAATGTATGTCAGTAAAGTAGAAGGCTTGTCAGGTGAATCCTGGTTGCATAACTCAGGTTGCATAATTCAGCATGTAATGCTGGTTCCACTTGTGAAAACATGCCTGTTTTGTAAGTTCTTCCAACTTTTAGGCGTATCTGGAGAGTAAGAGTACCTCAATAGAAGAGATTTCCCTGGGGCCTGAGAGCACTAGTTCAGACCCCTAGAAAGTACAAAATGATTTGGGGGATGGGAGTCAGGGAAGAATAGTTTTTAAAAAATATGAACATATACTTTCTCTTTAAAAAATAAAAATACAAGAAAGTTTGAAAAACGTTAAAAATGAGCAGAGATGGGAGTATGATTTTTGTCTTAAAAAAATTAAAAATCAGGGAGAAGATTAAAATGAAAAAAATGAAACTATTTTTTTTCACAAATATTTCATTACAAAACAAGAAGTGGCCAGAGAACATGAGGCGCTAAATACATTTAAAGGGGAAGCAGTATGACTTTGTATATTGAGCACTGAAGTGGGATTCCAGAGGCCTGGGTTTTACTGCTCTGACATTAATTTCCCAGGTGACCTGGAGGAAGTCACGTCATTTCTCTGTGCTTTGGTTTCTCCATCTGTATCATAGGGAGAAAGTATTTTAACATCTACTGATGAGGTATAATATAATGCAGGGTAATTACAGAAATAGGCAACAGTTAAAACTTTAAAAATAGCATTTGAGAGGATTTACTTGCATGTCTGAAATTTAAGTATGTGGTAAAACAAGAATCATTAGCTGAATAGCTTCCCATCTCTACTGACAAAAGAGAAAACTCATTGCAGCTGAAACTTGCCCACCACTGGGTGTGGTGTCATATAGGATGTTTGTTACTTCCTCACCAACCAGTTCAGAAGCCAGGTAGTGGAGTGCCCATAATTTTTCCAGTGCATGAACAATACAATCTGAGGTTAATAGAGACTAAACTAGGGCAGTCAGAACCTGGAAAAGAGCAGAAGGAACAGATCCGAGGCAGTACCTTATAAGACAGCAATTGGGGGGGAAGGTTGACAACCTGGGAGATGCAACAGAAAGTCTGAGATGCAAGGATTGCTGTTGCAAGCATAAGGCCAGTAATAGTCTGAGCAGCAAATATAGGGTAGTGCACAGAAAATTGACAGACACTGTAGGTGCTTCTATATGTGCGATTAGCACAGAGCAATAAACTCCGGTGCCTATTGTGTTGGAGTTTATTGCTCTAGGGTACTGCATTTGAATTTGCACCTGGGACCATAGCACATCGAGCTGAGTTAGAGCAGCCCCAACTGGCAGGGTGCCCGGGGGGTCAGCCTGCCAGCCTAAGGGTGCTCCGACCTGGCCCAACATCCTGCAGAGGGGCTGTCTGGCCCATAAGGGTATTCCACTGAGGGGGCTAGCTGGCAGGCAGCCCTCACGCTGAAACACCCTTGTGTCCTAGCCAGCCCCATTAGCATCTACATATATGTTGCTTCATGCTAATGAACTGTGCCATAAGACAGTACTTGCATTTACAAGTACTAACCTGAAGCAGAGTTAACTAATTTCCTGCAGCCTAATAGGACCATGCGTGTAGACATTGAGACTTTACTGCATAGATAATTAGGCAGCTTTGCAGTAAACATCTCGTGTATGAGTTATGTTAAGACTCAGTTACGTTTACATGCCTATGCTGCACTGTCACAACGAGTTGTGTTTCAGACTGTTTGGTTTCTCCTTAAAGACACCACTGAAGCAAGTATATGCTAAAGGGCATTTGCACCTTTTGTTTCAGAGTGCCTTAGTAAAATAATTCTCTGTTGTTTCCTTGGAATCTGTGGCTTTTGAGAACCCAGCAAATGCTTAATCCAGTCAAATCTCCTCTTCTGTGGTGCCTGCTTCTGAACATAGAGCATACTAGATTAAGAACTGCCATATTACAACATTCATAACAACACCTGTCACTCGGGTCATTTACAATACAAAAAAGATTTTTTGTAAAGTCTCTTGAAATGGTTTAAAACTGCTTGGAAATGGGACACATTTTTGTAAAAATGATCTAATTTGAGGGGTCAAACTTTTAAATATTTTTACCAGCTAAAATGCTGGCAATTGCCCAGGGTGTTTCAAAATCTTCAAGGGAAGGAAGGCAGGCATTTTTTTTGTTGGTAGGCATATTGAAAGAAGATTCTCCAGTCATGCTAATATATTCCTATCAGACCTGTTATTAACAGAGAAATAGGGATGAAAGAGCAGATTCTTCAGGGTTGAGATTAAAAAAAAACCCTGAAAAAATAACCAAGGAGCGAAGAACTTGCCAAGGGGTGGCTCTCAGCTGTACTGGTATGTAAGTGCAACCTCTCTCTCTACCTGCTTGCGCCAGTAGGTTAGTATCCCTATTGTGTGGGTGGAAGAAATAGTTACTTCAAAGAGCATCAAAGACCAAAGCACCTGCTCTTGATTTTCTGTAAATTAAGCTGCTTCTAGCTTACAGCTATCACATACCAGGATTTTATAACTTCACTGGGCCCTCCTATAAGTGTCCAGTTTGATTATAGATTCCTCACTCTAGACTGAATGGACTTCTCTGTAAATCCAGGATCTGGTATGTTTTTGAATTATTATTATTGTTATTTATTTGGGGTTTTTTAAAAACCTTTTCTCAGACTTAATCTTTATTATTGCAGAAAATGGTTTACTGAATCATCATCTCTTTATCTTTTTGCACATTTGTATCAAGTGATGTGAGAACCCAGTAGAAGAGTATTACACCAGCTTCTAATCTGTTTTAATATTATTTGAACTAACTGGAAGGAAAAAGCATTGTCTAAAACTATAAAGTCAAATGCTACCTTTGATATACACGTGCAGCTCCTATTAGTAAATGGGAATTCTGTGTGAGTATTAACAACTGCTTATAGATATTTTTGGAGGGAAGATGTATGTTGAATATTTTCTAATGTAATAGTTGTATTTATCCCTTATATACTGCTTTTCAATAAGGGACCTCAGAGTAATAATTAATTTTTGTTTTAATTTTACAGATGGGAAAAACTGAGTCACAAAGATTGAGTGATTGCCCAGAATCAAAACAGCACATCATTGAGAGTCAGAAACCCAAGCCACCCTCCACTTCTGTGTCTACTTGCCTGTCTCCTTTCAGTGAAGTAGGTAGCCATTCTACTGAAAGGAATTTTTATTGAATAAGAATCTCAGATTCCTGATCACTGTTCAACAAGACTTGTCTCTAAGCCTTGTGTACAATTCAGTCACCTGTGTGTTAGAACAGCCTCAGGACAGCTTCCACTTTAGGCTTTGTTACAAAGATCTTTATTCATTGCTGACAAAATCTTGAAGGCAGCATGATGTAGTTCTGGCCCCTTCCCAACTTTCTGTTTGTATGAGGAGGACCAATCAAGGTTAAATTAAGGTTGTCCAGGGCCCTAAACAGATCATGATGTGGTTCCCACCATGGCTTAGCTCTTGTGCTTATAATGCCAATTTCTTTTCACTGTCCTTGCATGGTGCAGTCAGTGGCGTTGGCTTTTTGCTTCTCCCAGGAGGGGGATGTAATAGCCCTATGCTTTTACAAGTGATATCTGTGGGTTTCCTCCCCCTGATAATCAAGTATGGCAGCAAAAGGGATAACCAGCACTTATTTCTGTAGTTACTGTGAGTCTTCGCACACAAACCCACCTCCTAGTGCATTGGGTCTTGGCACTCTCTCGCCAGTGAAATGCATAGTGAAGTTTATACCTCTGAGAAATACTGTTTCATGACATATGCAGACTCAGGCAAATGCAGCTGTAATAGTTATACTTGGGTCATATTTTAAATGTTTTCTTCACAATGACAAGAGCTAGAGATTTCATTTTTAATTAAAGCTGAGATTCCAGTATTGTCACATTACTGCAGGGTCAGAAGGCTGCAGGCCAAGGCTTCAGTTCTGTGCTTTACAGCATTCATAAAGCAACAGAATCAGGGCCCAAAGGATATGAAAAAAGGCAAAGGAATTCCATTTTTATTTGAGTGAATATTCATTAGAAAAAATGAGGCATTCACCCTGTTTTACTTATAAGTTAACTGACTAGAACTGTAGTTACAAAATAAGCATACTGCTTTAGCCTGTATAGCTTGTATGGCCTATTCATAGAATCATAGAAAGTTAGGGCTGGAAGGGACCGCAGGAGGTCACCTAGTCCAACGCCCTACCCAGAGCAGGACCAGGCCCAACTAGATCATCCGAGCCAAAGCTTTGTCAAGCTGGGTCTTAAAAACCTCCAAGGACAGAGATTCCACAACCCCAGCAGCATGATTGATGGGTTTATGTCAGAGTTTCCACTGACTTACAACCTACTGATATTTTTGGGAATACACTAAGTAGAATTTAGCTTTCAATGTTTCATTGCTTTCTGTTGGATTACATAGAGCATTTTCAGCTAACAATTGATACATAGATACTGAAAGGAGAGGGGAAAAACTGGGCTTGGGGGTGGGAGAGAGAGAGAAATGACTGCCCCGATTTTGTGTGGGAAATGGAAAATTGCACATTTCCCAAATTTAGCTTGATCTCAATTCTGCCATAGTTTCCTATACAAAACACTTTGTAATCAAAAGGGGCTGTGATCAATATAGCAGGACAGAGAATTGCTTTGGTAATCCAAGTAAATCAACTAAGGAATGACAATTAGATTTTCTACAGTTTGAAATCCAAAACTTGTTCCCCGATTAAGATACTGCACAAGTTGGTGCACATGGATTAGAGGAAATACTGGATTTGCCTAATGCACAACCTCAGAAATATTACCTGCTGCATGTTGGTTAACCTTTGGTTAACTTCTATGAGCTAAGTACTTCTACCACCATATCAGAAAGGTGAAGGATGCCTTCCTTCAGGTCACTGTCTTCATCTGGCATTACCAAAGGTTTCATTTCAAGGATTAGGCAAGATTGTGTGTTATTCATTAATCAACATTTGAATCTCAGCTAATCAGCAGTGTACAAATCACTTACAAAACCAGGAATGGATTTGGTTACTTTGCAACTGGAGTCTCATTGAAAAACTGCTTATGATTGGAAGTTACAAAACCATCAGTTTTATTGCCAGTACATAAACTTAAGTTGGTATTGTTGTATGTTGTTTTCTCCCTGAAGTTTTTAGTCCAGCACTTTATCTGAGAGAAAAGATGTGCTCTGATAAGCTCTGAACCATATGCATAAAGGTATCATATGTAATAGAGAAGAGGAATTAAATATGCACAGTATGGAGCTATAATAAAAAATTATTTTATGCCTGTTGATAGTTATTGGTTAAGGACCAATGGTGTATTTGGGTTCTGTACCAGATGCTGGAAGATAGTTTGTTGCCCAAGAGCCTTGCAGTTTAAACAACTGCTTATTAAAAATGTTTAAAGTAGCTATGGGATAGAAAATGTAGAGACATAGGGCTAAATCCTATTTTACTTTATGTGCCTAAATAGCATATTCAGGGTCATGTAACTGCAGTTTTTGGGACTTACACCATTTCAGATTCTATTTCACCCTGTGGCAACACAGAATCAACGTGTATGCATAGCTACTGGAGAGGAGGAGGAATGAAGAGTCCTCACATACTGTACGCAGTCCAGTAGTCTAGTGGTTAGGGCACGTTTCAGGGTGCAGGAGTCCCAAGTTCTAGGCCCCTAGAAGAGATTCATTTGGCCTATTTTCCAGTGAAGTACTCTGATCACTAGGTACGGGTTAGATATTTTCCAAGCCCATATCCAGCTCTGCAGTGGACATAGAGTGCATATAGCAGTATATGATTGAATCTGCACAAGTAAATACTATGGAGGCAGGAATAATTTGGCCAAAATACTAAAGCTAGCTTACTTTTGAAAAATGCCATAGGTTCTTGAGGGAAAAGACCTTTTTTTAAAAAAATGATATCATCAGTTCAGAGGGTAACTAGCCTAATATCACAGTGCCCGCAACACTCAGGTAGTAGTTCATCAGTGATCTGGAGAGATATGCCAATGCATGGTACAATTACCTGAGGCATAGAGTGACCATATTTCTTCCCAAGTCATAAAATAGGACACTACACTCCCCACTCTCAGACATACTCAGCTGTTTTTGTGTTTCAGTCTCAGTTCAGCGCACTAGAGAGAAGAGGGGGGAGGGTGTGGAAGTTGGGAGAACGGGGGGGGGGGTGTAGCACTGTGGGTTCCTGAAGGGCTGGCGAGTGTGTGTGTGTGTGTTCATGTGCGTGCAAAGCACTGTGGGATCCTGGAGGACTGGCATTCCCTATCACACTCTCTGACTGGAGAGTATCACTACTCCTGCATTTCCACTGAAAATAGGACAGCATTTGATAAAACCAATGACAAAGTCTGACCCTGTTAGCTTGTAAAAGCTGGGCCAAAGCTGGTATAGTTGGAGACCGGGAAGTCAGGACCTAATTTTTCTATATTCTATCTTTTCTTTCAAACTCACCACAGAAGGAAGCACTTGTTACTAGGCTCTATTTATTGACAATTTAGCAATGTACCTGAATGGAGCAGTGGTCAGAATCTAGCCTCTTCTAGAAATTGCTCGGCCTCGAATTTGTGTGCATTTAACTGAATTTCAAACATCTGTTTGGGTGAATTCCAATTGACCTTGAAAAGGCAGGTATAGCCAGCATCCTTTAACCTATGTAGGTGACTTAAAATAAAGACGCACTAAAACCACACAACATCCCTCAAAGAATGGGAGTGTTGACTCTTTGTAAACATGTCAAATTGTGAGAAAGTTTAACAGCCATTGACTGGAAAAAGAAGAGGAAGTAAAATAGTCATTTAGTCTAGCCCAGAGGCAGGCAATTATATCAGGCGGAGGGCCGCTTACTGAGTTTTGGCAAGCCATCGAGGCCCGCATGACAGGCAGCCAGGGGCAGATATATATTAATTTTCTAAATTTTTTAGGAGCCCTGCGGGCCGGATAGAATGGCCTGGCGGGCTGCATTCAGCCAACGTGCCACTTTTTGCCCACCCCTGGTCTAGCCCCTCTCTTGTTCCTGTCTGATGGGAACACAAAAGCTGCCTTTTGTAAACCAGGAAATCACTATTGTGTTCCTTGCTACCTTTGTAAAATGAGACATGTAGGCATATGAATGATATATGATGTTAAATAGAGCATGAAAATAGAGCTAAGCTTTCTAATATTTCCTTTTTGTTCTGGGTAAAGCATAAAATCTGGGAAAATGAGCTGTACCCTGACCTGCTGCAGGATCAGGTTGGCCCACCTTCTGATGTCTTGCTTTCCAAGTGCATGGGAAGTAAGATGTCCTTTCTCTATGAGCAGGTATTAGGCAAGTGGTGGTCCTTGTGGTCCTATGAGTTGAAGGACTGTGCTAAGTAAATATGTACAGTGACATCAGCATCTTGTAGAGGACTGCAAACACCCTAATCCACTGTAAACTGGAGAGCTGATCCTATGGTTGAGCCTGCTCCAGCATTACCTTCATTCCTTCTGCTTGTGGAAACATGGCCCCTGGTAAACATTTTCAGAGGGAGTACTCACTTTGTAAGAGAAAACTCAGTGTAACTGAGGGCTACAGAATCCTATCTCAAATATGATAGAATTGATATGACTGCAACGTCTACAACTGCAAAAAGTCAATTTTCTCTGTTTGTAAATAAGGCTGCACTTCCTAGCTTGTCCTTCCTGTTTGGTGACCCAGTTGCTAAAAAGCTGAATATTCTTCTCAAAAGCAGTTAGCAAGTGCAGAGCAGGTCTGAGAGCTGCATAAGTACCATTTTAGGTCCCTTTCCACATGGAAAAGCTGCTTATTTGTTTAGGAAATAGGGGTTGCAATGCTTAACTTGTGACATTTCAATCATTTCCATGGCAACTGATTCTAAAAGAACAAACTGCAGGATCAAATAATAGGTTGCAAACTGGAACTCTGAAAAAGTTACCAGGAACCCTGTGAAGTTCCACTTTAAAAACTTGCTTATTACTTTAGTTCTTACCTTTCAGATTTCATCTGTGTTAATTAAATGTTAATTTCATTGATGAAATAAATGTTGCAGAGGTGAGCAATTACAAACAAATCAACATAATTTTCTTGTAGATCCCAATGCAAACAAGCTGTGCACCTGTCCTACGATGACAGATAAGGTCCAGGCATGGGGTTTTTTTCTACATAGCATCATCCAAAGAGGAGCCAAATTTTCAGCAAATGATGCATTGTGACAACATATGTACATGGAGAAGGCAGTACTTCTTTAAACTGTGGACCTGGTCCAAGCCCACTGAAGTCTATAGGAATCTTTCACTAGATTCCACAGACTGAGGATCAGGCCTTGTTTTAGAAAAGTACCATAGAATAATGCAGGATAGGCTGAACTGATGGGTGCACAACACATGATGAAGTAATAGTCCTCTGAACCCTGCTCTGATTAAGACTATACTATTCACATTCACATCCATGAACTAGGTCTATTGATCTAGTAGGTTTTACTCCTCCTTTTTTCAATGCAGTCAGAGAAAGGATTAGACTAATTTACACCTAGGTTTTTTTCTTCTGGTATGTGTGTTTCTATATTGCTTGTTCCATTTTCATCTGCTTGATCATGCATGCACAGCAAAAAGAAGATGTAGTAGAGAAGTGTCAAATAGTTTATCATTAGTCCTTCAAGTATCATAGAAAGAAGCTGAGCCAGGCTAAAGTGGGACTACTGACATGGAAAGAAATGGATGTTTTTGTGCAGACCTTTTGTCTTGCCATCACTGTCAAATTAGCCGTAAATTGCAGCTCAAAAACTATCTGCAACAAACTTGTGAAGGAAAGGAGAACCAGTTTTACTTTTAACTGTTTTGCAAATGGCAGATAGTGAGTGAATCTCCTATGCACAATAGCCTGACTGAGGGGTGGTGACCAGGGCAACTGCCCTGGGTGTCACCTTTGTGTGTGGGGGGGGCAAAGTTTCAAAAATAGCTGCTGCTGCAGAAATGGCTGACAGAGCTTTCACAGTCTGCACCATGGCAGCGAGCGCTGCCCTGCTTGATGCAGCTGCCCTGGAAGTGGAGTTGTCCTGCTATGCCTCTGCCTGTGCAGTCAATTGTTCAGACAGCTCAGTGACTGTGAGGGCCCACATTTTCATATATGCCTTGTCTATAAATGTACTATTCAGGCCTGTGAAGCTACTTGGAAAAGTGTTTCTCGCATCCCTCTGTCACTTGTCACATTTGCAAGGCTAGTGACCTGCCAGCTAAGGCTATTGAAATATTAACAGGAGGGGTTATCCTTTGAAGCTAAGTCTGGAGTAACCATAGCACTAGTCACATTTTGGGATTTACTGTTTGGGTAGAGCAACCCAGGTATTTAGGCCAGCACTGACAGTAGTACTCTGCCTGCTCAACAATGAAGCCGGGGGGTGTTGTTCTAACCCCCTCTTCAGACCTTTGGTTTGTTTCCTGTTTTGGCTTCTGACCGTGAGTTCGTATCCTGGCTGTTGTCTGTGACTTCTGCTCTTCAGCTCATATCTTTATTTCTACTCTAGTCTCAGGGGCATTTATACATACATTTGTCTGCTCCGACATGCCAGAAATCCAGCACATTGGAACAGTCTTGATTAATCAAGTCTGTGGACTATGCAAACTGATGTGCCTGGTATTGCATCACGCGCATTTGTATAAATGATGAAATGCACACCAGTGCTAAGAAAATGGCGGTGGTGTGCTTTGAAACTAAAACACCTTTGATGTGTTTTATTTCAAAAGTGCATCACCATTTTCTCAGTGCTGATGCACGTTGTGCCATGTATACAAATGCATGCAACACAGTGCCAGGTGCTTTTAAAAGCGCCCAGCACTGCATTGCATACATGTGTGCATAGTTTGTAGACCAATTTCAGACCTTAACCCTATCGGTGGAATGGCCCTATTCACCAACTAGTCCCTTATAACCACCATAATGCTCAACCTAGTGGATAATGAATGTCCTACATGATCTGTTCCTCTTTTCTTAGTCAAAAGCTGGGGTATGTTGAAAGGATCAACCATGATACACTTCAGGTTTCTCACATAGGCTCCCTCTCAACCATCAGAGAGCTCTCTACATTCTCTCTCTTTAGTCCTCTGTTTTGGCTGTATCAAAATGGAACTTAATTAGCTTTTCTTCATCATATTTGTATTTAAATGTATAGGCTCATTCTCTGTCTGGAGTGGCCACAATTGATACAGTAGATGACACAATGACATTAGAGGAGAAGCCTTGATCTCATTCTCAGTGCTGAGGTATTGCAGAAATCTTTACAGTAATAAAAATGGCCAGTCCTGTTCAGAGGTCTAGATTTCCTAGTTCTCATAGTGGACTTCAATCAGCCTAACATCTGCTGGGAGGGCATACAATAGTGCAAAGGCAATCCAAGAAGTTTTTGGAGAGTATTGGAGGCAATTTCGTGGAGCAAGTGTTGGAGAGGCCAACTAGGGGCCAGGCCCTTCTTGACCTGATGCTCACAAACAGGGAAGAATTGGTGGGTAATGGAGTAGTAGATGGCACCTTGGGCAGCAGCAACCATAAGATGATTGAGTTCTGGATCCTGAGAAAAGGAAGGAAGGAGAGCAGCAGAGTATGGACCCTGAATTTCAGAAAAGCAGATTCTGACAAACTCAGAGAATTGATGGACAGGATCCCCTGGGGGCCAGTCTGAGGGAGTAAGGGGTCCAGGAGAGCTGGCTGTACTTTAAAGAAACCTTACTGAAGGTGCAGGAATGAACCATCCTGATGTGCAGGAAGACTGGCAGTAATAGCAATATAAACAGCTTGGCTTAGAAGGGAACTCTTCAGCAAGCTAAAACACAAAAAAGAAGCTTACGAGAAGTGGAAACTTGGACAAACAACTAGGGAGGAGTATAAGAGTTTTCTGGGCCATGCAGGGATAAAATCAGGAAGGCCAATGCACAATTGACTTTTTGAAAACTATGGCTGGTGCCCCAATTGACATCAGTAGAGTGGAAGAAGAAAAACCTACCTAACTCTGAAAAATAAAGATCTTAGCAACTTGTGATCCAGGAGTAAACAGCAGCATATAACTACAAAGGATTATTTTATGCTGTTTTGATAATCCAGCATCCACTCTTCTAAGCCATAGTTTCTGGATCTTTTTTTTTTTCATTTGGGCTAGTGAAAGAGACATTGCACTGAACTAAAATGAGAGAGTTGTTTCAGTTTAACTTAAATGGTACTTAAACCTTTTTTAGTGGGGGAGGGGATATCATCTGTTGTCCTAATTCTCCTGTCACTTTCAGGATAAATTGGGAGTAATTCCACTGAGGTCAATGAAATTATTTTCTTGTTAAAAATAAAAGTGGTTTAAGTTGGAGGAAAATCAACCCGTACTGGCACCTATACATGTGCAGCGAGGCTGCTCTATAATTACAGTGCGTCAAAGCAGACTCAACTAATCGAGTCTGCTGGAGCGTGGTAATTACCATGCTCCAGCAGACTCCAGTGTGTTTATATGCCAGCACTGAAAAATGGCAGCAGGGACACTTTAACTAAAGCTCGTTTGACAAGCTTTAGTTAAAGTTTCCCCACCACTATTTTTTAGCATTGAGACACTGATACAGAAGATGCTCTGAGAGCTGCTCTAATTAAAGCGACTCCCTCCACCCCCCAGCTCTCAGAGCACGTGTATAGATGCCCTACATGCCTAGCTTTCTAGATGCTACAGTAATACAAATAATAATAAGACAAGGTGAAGTAAAAAAGACAAGCCAACTCTGGATTGAGTGAGTACAGTGAGTTGGGGCTTGGCCCTTAAGGCTGTTAACAGACAAAAAACAAGACATGAATTTACAATACAGAGTACAGAAACCAAAACTTGGCTTGCAGACATGGAAGTCTGTTCAGGCTGAGTTACAGAAGAGGGAAATGGTAATCCCCATCCAAAGTTCTGATAGAATCACACCAAAAACTGAAAGAGATCTGGTTGCACCCGAGTTACCTTTATTATTACTAGCTATAATCTTCCTACAAACAACCAACTATAATCACTGGTCAATGAAAAATGAGTTTGTCTGAAATTGTTAGAATTCACCTGCTTATTGCATGACAGGTCTAATATTTCTTTCACATTCATGTAATTTAGGAACGCAAAGCAGCAAATAAGCTTTAGATCCCCATATCCTGTAAAACAACTATATGAGTAATAAGCATTTCTTATATGTGGAGAACTGTCCATTTCTGTGCCACTGGAAAAAATAAAATAGCTAGAAAATAATTTTTCCCCCACATCTTAGATGTTGTAGTCATGAATGCCACGTGCCCCCAGAAGCTGGGGGGCCACAACAAGCTCCCACAGGTGGCAGTGGCACTGCCAGCAGTGGGAGCATGGCGGTGGCAAGCAGAGAGCTCCTGCAGGTGTCCACAGCACTGTCAGCAGCGGGGGGTGGCGAGCGCCGACAAGTGGTCGGGGGCCACCTGCAAATGCCATCAATAGTGTTAGCGGTGGGGGAGGGGGTGGTGAGTTGGTGGCACCTTTTCACAGGGGTTGTACTGCCACGCTCAGGGGGTGCACGTGCACCTGTGTGCACTCCCTACACATTGCCAATGGTTTTAGTAGAAAGTAGTGGACCTGTTTGGGCTTTAGACCATCTTTTTTACCATTTCAAATTCCATTTAATGAACTTTTTGCTTGAAACACATATCTGCTTCAAATATTGTATAAGTACAGTACTTGGAAGTGGGAAATCTACAGCATTTTTCATGTTTAGCTGCTCTTGAGAAATTGTGAAGCAAACCTGGTGAGTTCGTTGCAAGAGTAATTTTTTTCAGCTTTTGTTTACTGAAGCTTCCACACAGCTGCTGCTGAGAACCATGTGGGAAAGCCAGCTGTTCTGCCATTTAAGTGGTTGGCAAGGTACTAGCATTTTATCCTTTTAGCTTGTCACTTCATCATATTGCATGATGATAGCATCATGATGATAAGCACCTGAAAGACAAATTGCCAGATTCACATCCTCCTGACATCTGCTGCTGTCTTCCAGGTTGTATAGCAGTTCCTGCATGGCTGAAAACCAATGAAGGAAGGTGTTTTGATAGCAGAACTGCCAAGGGAAATTCCAAATCCTATTCATATCCATGTGCTGGATTTCCTCACCTGTCAGTTAATTATTTGAAAGAGGGGTTAAACAGCTTGCACAAATGGGGTGTAGAAAGTTATGCTTATAAATCTGTGTTTGCTCACCCAAACAAGGCAGAACTTCTGGGCACCCAGCAGTTTTTACTAAAAACATTGGCTTCCCAGATGCCTGAACCTTAGCATTAGTTGAGAGATCTCAGAGGTGTTAGCCTCTGGGCATGGGCCTGCAAGTAGGATGCCTGCCAAAAGTTTTGGAAACATCTGAAGACCCAGATGGGGGTGGAGGAGGGTTGCTGGTAGTAGGACCACTTATGGTACTGGACTGACTCTTGGATTTGGAATTTGTTTTGGCTAATTTGGCTTGGACTACGGAAAATTTAAATAAAAAAAAATTCAGAGGTGTTGTGTCAATAATCTCAGAGACTTGTGCTTTACCATCACCCTAGCAAGCTACAGTATGCTGAGTTGTAATGTTATTTTGTGTTGGCATCAACTCTTGGGATCATGCTGAGATGTATCTGCTAGGTGTTGTAGTCAATAGCTTTCCTTGTTCTTACACCCTGTTCTCAGACAGCATTTCTTAGTAAATTATTCCATTGTTTTATTGACTTAGCTATTAGAAAAATGTGGTGTTACATCAAATATTATATAGACAATCTCATTTTCATCTCTTCAAGTATTCCTCCTGGCTCATCATGCTAGTGCAGTCACCCCCCTCCTTTTCCCCAGCATCTCAAACTGTATCAAATTCTCAAATGTCTCAGGCGCACACTTGTTTTCAGTAATCTTAAAAGATGTTGATCTGAGAATTGCTGACTGTAGAAGTGGGTATAAACAAAAAATGGATAGATGCTCTGTAAACAGGCCTTATTGAAAGTATTTTTGCATCTTCTAACTGCCTCCATCCCTCCTCTATATTTAATCTCTTGCCATCCTTATACAGAGAATCACACTTTTCCCTTTCAACTATCATTTTGAGCAAAAAAGAATACTTCAAATTCAAGTTAAAATGTCTCCTTCCAAAAGTAATTAGAACTTAAGCAGCATGATATTAATTTTTCATTTTCATATCTGAAGAATGAATTAAAATTAACCAGATTTTTGAATCTTCATCAAAGATAAATAACCCAAAGTGTGCAAGTCTTGGAAAATCTAGGTAATTTGTTTTGGAAGACCCTGAAGCTCAGCCCATGAGGCTACCCCCTCCTTCTGAAATTGTAATGGTTTGCCTGACTGTCTTCAAAAAATTTCACAGAGATAAAATTTGTTTAGCTGGAAGCACCACTTCCTGTTAACTAGAGAAGGGAAGCTTTGTCTTTAATCATAGTGCAACATTTGCTCCTCCATTGCAGGAGATGGCATGTATTAACATCAGCCAGTCCAACAAGGGAATAGGTGGAGCAAAAAGGGGATGGAGGGGCAAGAAAGGAATCTGGAAAAGAAAAGCTAGATTGAATCCAGTGAGAGCTAATAAAAGACCAACAAAGGAGACAAAGTAGATGGTGATAATATATTCTGCCCTTGGTTAAGCCCTTCCTTCAGTTGCAGTAAACAAGGTTCCACTGATAGGAAAGGCTCACTTTCCCTGACCAAAGTTAAAAAAACTGAAAGCCAGTGCAGGTTGCAAGCTGCAAGCACACATTCACCTCCTAAATCATAGAATTATAGAAAATTAGGGTTGGAAGGGACCTCAGGAGATCATCTAGTCTAACCCTCTGCTCAAAGCAGGACCAGCCCCAACTAGATCATCCCAAGCAAGGCTTTGTCTAGCCAGGTTTTGAAAACCCCCAAGGACAGAGCTTCTACCACCTCTCTGGGTCACCTCTTCCAGTGTTTTACTACCCTCCTAGTGAAAAAATTCTTCCTAATATCTAACCTAAACTTCTCTTACTGAAACTTGAGACTGTTGCTCCTTGTTTCCTTTTGGCCTAATCCTCCAATTCATCTAGGTCAGTCTGAATCCTAGCCTTACCCTCCAACATATCTACTATTCCCCCCAGCTTGGTGTCATCTGTAGACTTGCTGAAGGTGCACTCTATGCAATCTTCCAGGACACGGATGAGAAAAAATAGCAGGAATGTGTAAATGAACTTGTCCGGATTGCATCTCTTTTTTTGCTCACTTTCGATGAATAGTTTAGCAAACCAGTTTGCTGTCAGAAAGGTTTGCAAGAACAGAAAACGAGAATATTTCCAAAATGACTTCTGAATTCGCAAATGCTAGTAGTTGCACTTGGGGAATCTGCATATCAATTAAGACAAATTTTGGAAAAGAAACAGATAATACAGCATATCTTTCCTCTCAGTTCACCACACTGCTTGAATGCTCACAAAGAACTGGTCACAAATTAGTCTGCCTGGCTGATGAGTTTCTTTTGGTAGACTGGCTAAAAAGTTCTGAAAATTGTTTTTTGTAAGCTTTCAGGTACAAAAACCCATCTTCAGGCACAGGGAGAGTTTGTTGTTTCTTTCAGCACCCTCATAGGCAGAATGGAAGCCAATATGCAAAATGCAGGTCTGTGAAAATGCAAATGGGTGGCAGTGAGGATCAAAGGTCCTGGGAGACAATGGGTGTGAGACAGGTAGGAGGGAGAATGTAGACAGATTACCTAGGGTTATCAGATAGCAGGCAGATTATAATGTGCCATTAATTCAATGTCTATATTTAGTCCATGACTTCATATCCGGTAGATTATGAAGTGAAGTTCATAGATTCATAGATTGTTAGGGTCTGGAACAGACCTTGTAGATAATTGGGTCTGCTCCATCTGCACTAGACAGAAAAACACAACTGTGGTCAAGTGACCCCAGCAAGGTGACTGTCCAGTCTCCTTTTGAAGATTTCCAGGGTAGATGACTGCACCACCACTGAAGGGAGTTTATTTCACAATCTGGACACCCTGACTTAAAGGAGTTTTTCCTGGAATTGAGCCTGAAGCAGCCTTCCAGGAGTTTGTATCCATTGCTCCTGGTCTTCCCCAGGAGTGCCCTGGTGAACAGCTATTCACCGAGTTCTTGATGTACTCCCCTGATGTAGTGGTAAGCCGCTACCAAGGCCCCTCTCTGCCTTCTCTTATGTAGGCTGAAGAGGCCCAAGTCCCTCATCCTCTCCTTGTATGCAGTGGCGATGTGTAGGGGGTGCACAGGGGTGCATGTGCACCCCCTGAGAGTGCCGGTGCCCCCCCGACTGGTCACGCTCGCTGCTTACATGACAGGGAAGGGGGCCGGGAGCAATGCCGGTGCCCCCACTGCAAGCACCAGCCAGGGAATGGCATCCCCGGAAGCAGCCGCAGGTTAGTGAGATTGGCTGCAGAGGGATGCCCCCCCCCCCCAATCAGCGAGATTGGCCATGGGGGGGGGGCATGTGCCCCCCCTGACTAAGGTGGCACCAGTTGCCCATACTCATATGGCTTGTCTTGCAAGTCCCTAATCATATAAGTGGCTCTTCTCTGGACCCTCTCAAGTTTTTGCATGTCCTTGTTTAAGTGCGGTGCCCAGAACTAGACAAAATACTCCAAGCTCACCAGTGCGGAGTACAGTGGGAGTATCAATTCCTTAGTTTTGCATGAGATACAACAGTTAATGCATGCCAACATGTTGTTTGCCCTGCTGGCCACAGCATCTCATTGCCAGCTCATGCTCATGCAATGTTCGATCATTACCCCAAGGTCCCTTTAGCTGGGGTGAAAGTCAAATTGTCACCACCAAGCCTGTAGGTATGTTGGGGATTGTTTGCCCCCAGATAGAGCACCTTAGACATCTGAGTGTTGAACTTCATCTGGTTCTAATCCGCCCAACTTTCCAGCCTGTCCAGGTCTGCCTGTATCTGCAACCTATCTTCTGGTATGGTCACACTCCCCCATAACTTGGTGTCATTCGCAAACTTGGCCAGTGAGCTTTTTACCCTCACATCCAAATCATTGATAAAGATGTTGCAAAGCACTGGTCTGAGCACAGAGCCCTGAGGGACACCACTGGCCACTTCTCACCAGGACAACACAGATCCATTCATGAGAACTCTCTGGGTTCTACCATGCAGCCAGTTTTCTACCCACTGAACCATTGAGCAATTAACCCCACAATCTTCCAATTTTTCCACAAGAAATCATGGAATACTAGATCAAAAGCTTTTTGGAAGTCTAGGTATATAATGTTGACCTTCTCTCCTGTGTCCAGATGGTGAGAGACCTGTTTGTAGAAGGAGATGAGCTTGGTAGACAAGTCCTACCCATGACAAAGCCATGCTGGCTGTCATTCAGAATCTTTCCACCAATGAGTGTATCGCACATAGATTCTTTAATGAGTTTTTCCAGGATTTTCCCTGGGATGGAAGTTAGGCTGATTGGCCTATAGTTGCCCAGGTCCTCCCTCTTCCCCTTGTTGAAGATGGGCACAATGTTGGCTTTCTTCCAATCCTCAGGGATCTCCCCTGTGTGCCACAATTTCTGAAAGAGTTTTGCCAGATGTTCCGCAATGACCTCAGCCAGCTCCATCAGCACTCTTGGATGGAGTCCATCTGGTCCTGCTGACATATAAATGTTTAGCTTTTCTAGTTGATTTTGCACCAGCTCAGTATCCACACTGGGAAAGCTATCATTCTCACCATGCCCCCTGTGATCCTTATCTCACTTGTCTTTCCTCTTGGTCTAGGGAAATACCGAAGCAAAGTGGGCATTCAGGAGTTCAGTTTTTTCCTGAGTGTCCATTACCAGCTGTCCTGAGGTGTTAAGCAGGGGGTCCCATGCTTCCATTTGTTTTCCTTCTGCTCCCTACATACCTAAAGGAGGACTTCTTATTGTCCTTGACTCCCTTGGCTAACTTAAATTCAGTCACCGCCTTCGCTTTCCTAATCATTTCCCTGCAAGTGTGGACCACTGTTGTATAGCCCTCCTTGAGGACTGTCCCTAGCTTCCACTGTGGTGTATACCTCTTTTTTTCTTTTTCAAGAGGACCAGGATGTCCCTATTGAGCCAGGAGGGCTTGCCAGCCCTTCTTCTACATTTCCTCTTCATGGCAATGGTTTTCTTTTGTGCTTCAAGGATCGTGTCCTTGAGGAATGAGCACTCATGCACCCCATTCACCTTCCATCCCTGGTCCTGCATCACCTCCTCTACTAATGCCCTGAGCCTGTTTAAGGCAGTATTTCTGAAGTCTAGAACTTCAATCCTGCTAGATGATTTGTCAAACTTGTGGTGGACAGTGAACTGGATGAGCTCATGGTTGCTGCCGTTCAGACTACCCTCAATGTTTAAGTCACATTAATCATCTCCTTTGGCCAGGACCAGGTCCAGGAGAGCGGTACCTCTGGTTGGCCCTTGCGCTTCCTGGGTCAGAAAGAGGTTCTCTATTACAGTAAAGAAGCTACATGACTGATCCGACTAGCCAAGTGTTCCTCCCAATCTATGTCAGGGTAATTGAAGTCACTCATGACAACCAAGTCCCTTGCATGCATAGCCTCTGTCAGTTCTCAAGAGAACTCCAGATCAGGCTCCTCCCCTTGGTTCAGTGACCTGTAGTAAACGTCCACAATTAGGTCTCTCTCACCTCACCCCTCCCCTTCCCTGAAGCTTAACCCAGAGGGTTTCAAGCTGCTTATCTTTGGAGCCAATGTCAGCCTCCAAAGAGATGTACTGCTCCCTCACATAGAGAGTTACCCCTCCGCCTTTTCTCTCTGCTCAGTCTCTTCTGTGCAGGGTGTAGCCCTCTACGGCTATGCTCCAATCATGTGAGGAGTCCCACCAGGTCTCTGTGATCCCTACCAGGTCATATTGGCCACTAGGAAGCAGGAGGGCTAGTTCCTCCTGCTTGTTCTCCATGCTCCTGGCTTTGGTGTACAGGTAGCTGAGGCCCCCAACTGACACTGTAGTTCATAGGCTTGTCTACAAAAGGTGTTTTGTGAATTCCCTTTGAGGATTAGAATTGAGAGATTGGAGAGAGAGTGGTTATCTTGTGAGAAGTGTGTATCCACGGGTATTTGGGTATTTTTGTCTTTGATAGATTTTTGGTGTGCATTCATTCTGGTACGCAGTTGTTGTTTGGTTTCTCCTACATATTTTCCAGCTGTGAATTTTGTGCACTGGATGAGATATATTACATTTCTGGAGGTGCAGGTGTAAGATCCAGGAATGCTGATGGTTCTCTTGTGGGGTGTAGTTAGGGGGGCGGTTGGAGATGTGTTGGCAGGTTTTACATTTCTTGTCCCCGCATGGTCTAGATCCATTCAGTGTGCTTTGGGCCATAGGAAGTTTGCTTCTGGTGATGAGGTTGTTGAGGTTCAGTGCTTTTTAAAAGGCTAAGATGGTTTGTTCTGGAAAGATCTCTTTAAGAATTGGGCCTTTTTCTAGTATGGGTTGCAATTATTTGAGGATATTCCATATAGGTTCCAGGGAAGGATGTTATGTCATAACTAATGGTGTGCAATTTGTGGGGATTTTCTTTTTGTAATGCAGCAATTCTTCACATGGTATCTGGGTGGCTCTTTCAAAAGTACAATGCATCCCTCTGGAGGAGTGTCCTTATTGGGTGAAAGCCCTTTTGAGATTTGTGAGGTGACGATCGCTGCCTAGCTCATAATTTTCTGCCTGTAATCTGGGTTAAAGCATCAATTAAATATGGATCAAGTATTTTCCCATATATAATTATTTTAATTGTCTTGTCATTAGGTTTGCAGTATCTGTATGGAAGGGAGTAGACCAAAGGAAGAATGTTACATTGTAAATAAAGCTATGAAACCTGGGCTTCTCCAAAGCTTTTGGGCGTGATTCAGTTCCACAATTTTGTTTGGGCTTGTTACTGAAGTTTCATTTGGCAGGAAATGCTGTTGTGATTGAATTGCCTATATGTGAGTGAAGGGCATGTGCCACTGTAAATCTAAAGTGAAGTAAATCCACAGACTCCCCTTGCTTCCTCTCTGGAACCTGCGTGAGTCAGGCCCTGTAGACCCACTGACAGCCAAATTTGTTGTGCAGTGACAGCAGACCCAAGTCCCTCATGAACTAAAATTCCCCATCAGAGGCTAGAGGGAGGACATCAGGTGCCCAGCAAGTGATTCCTTGTGACAGCAAATGATAGAACAGAAACAGGAGCTAAATTTGCAGTTGAATGACCAAGGTGCTAAGGAAGGACAGTTAGCAGGCAGCTCTGGCTAGTGCCAATGGCTTCTCGAAGGCATCTGAGGAGCCATTGGGTGCCACTCAGTAAAACTCTGCTTAGAGATGAGCATGGGTAAAGGAAAAGAAAACAGCCCTGTAGTGCCTGGAGCCTCATACAGACCTACAGTTTCTTTTGGAAGAGCTGCTGATCTTCCAGAAGGAACCATGCATGTTGTATAGACATTCAGGCTTTTTCTCCCAGAGTAAAAATGGCTGCTCCAGGAGAAAAATAACCTGGGAACAAGCAGGGTTAAATCACTCCCAGGATGTCTCCTGGGAAAGTGAACATAAGTATATGCCACAGCTTTTCTCAGAAGAGAACTTAGTCCTTCAGCATCCCCCCTCCCTCCTGGGAGACCGTGTGTTGCTCACTGGACTCTGCTTCATCAGGGAGCAAAGCACAACCCCTTCACTATCCCCACATTGTGCTGCAGTGAAACACAGGCTGAGCATGGGCAGTCTAGGTCAGCAAATGAGGACTGAGCTATGCAGTGCTATCATCTGTTGCCAGGGAGGTTAAGGGAGCTGACTGAACCATTCTTCAGGGCCTCAGTATTCAAATGTCTATACATGTGCACTGAATACATTTTTCTACCAAGAGAACAAACCTGAAATAATTCTCCCAGATTATTTGAATGTGTATACACAGACTGTCTCTCTTCCATCCTGTATCTTCTACCTAGTCTGGTAAATGGATAGCTTGGCCAAAGCCAGGAAGAGATTGACTAAAGGTCTCAGGATTTTGTGGGGCTATGGACGGGATGTGTATAAATTAAAAGGTGAAAGAAAAAGTGCAGCCAGAGCCTCAGCGTGGAGTTCTTGAGGAAGTAGAATAGAGGTTAAAAACCAGCACAGTCCAGGCATGTGTGTACCAGTGTTTTCCTCATGATAGCCAGTTATACTGCAAAGTCCAGAGACTGGAGAAGTTTCAGCTCCATTTGGATCACCTAGTAGCAGCATGTGGAACTACAGTTTGCAATATTGCAACTGCACTACATTGGACAAACCATATTTTGTTGCATACCGTATATCCAGGAATAAAATGTGCACCTTGTTTATGAAAGCCAGAATGAAGATCCTTCCTTGTAGTAACTGAGTAGCAACAGCTGGGGACCTGAGTCTGCTCCTTGTTCTGCTCCTTGTGGATCATGTACAGCCTTTTCTTTAGTTTTTAACCAGTAAAAGCTTAAGTGGCAGAAACTGCTGTTACTCTGTTTTCTTGTTATAATACATACTCTAATTGCCAGCAGCTCATTTTGGGGAAAAAAGTGTGTTGCATGTGAGAAAATTATGGTATCAACACTACCTCCAAACAGTGCTAAGGAATACCCTGATCACCTCTCCACATACAGTGAATCCTAAAATGGATATAATGTAGCCACTACAGAGCAGTGTTGGGTATATGCCAAACATCACATCTAAAATAGAGCCTGTTGCCATGCACCCAGTTGAACAGCTGTATTACATCAGGTGGCATGGTCTAGATCTTGGCATCAAATGAAAGTGGGCAGACCTGAACATAGTGTCTGTGATGTACCTGGTACTTGTGCCATTACTGGTTGTTTAGTTTCCAAAGTTTTAATGAGGACAGGTGATAACTTCTTTCAGCTCCTCTGACATGGGAAAGCAAGACCAGTCATGAAATCTTGGCCCTATTTAATTCAGTGGCAAAAGTGTATTAACTTCAGTGGGCCAGAATTTCACTCCATGACTCCAGTCTTGCTGCATTCCAGCCAGTGGAATTTTTTAATTGTTTTCAAAGAGTGTGGAATCAGGGACTGCAAGACCTGATGAAAGGAACTGGAAGTTGCACCTGGTTATTGATGTACTGTTGTACCAGAAAAAGTAATCAGGGCTCATGAGAGAGGTGATGTCTTTTATTAAACCAACAAGATTTTTGCCAAAAAAAATTCTTTAATTGCAAGTTTTCAGACACACACACCCTTCATCAGGCATCAGAGAAAAGATTGCAAAAGTTCTTCTGGGTAGAAATGAAAGTTCATATTTCATAAGATTTCACAGAGGAGTCAATAGATGAAATACTCCTCTGGGCAGGCAGTTCTTAGCTAGTAAGTCGTCTATCAGCTCTCTTGTGAGGCTCTGTGATGATGCAAATCACCTTGAACAGAGGCAGGAGCAGTATCTCAGGTTTCAGGTAGACAACATTGCTTCCTCCTTGGGAAATTATGAAGATTTCATTTGAAAAAATCAGCTACAATTTGATTTCTTCCAAGTGCCAGGTATCCAGGCTGTAGCCATATAGGTCTAGAGGAAAAAGTAATCAGGGTTCATGGTAGAAGTGATAACTTTTATTAGACCAACAAGATTTTTGCAAAACAAAATTAATAGAGGAGTTTTCCTATTCTCTGGTGAAGAGGACAAACCTTCTGATTTCATCATCACACACAAAGATCAACTCAGAAACGGAATGTGTATGAGGTTTTTATTCATAAAGTATTGCAATGAAAATGAAAATCCTGAGCCAATTTCTAAAGGTCAGCTATTTTCACATTGTTATGCAAATTTGCCCCACCCCCCCAACACAAAGTGCCATTACATTCTTTTTACTTTTTCTAAAAGGAAGTAAAACTAAAGTTATTGTTTTAGAGAAAATCTGCTTGCAATAGAAGTAATTTCCTATTTTTTCCCATAGAATGCCGGTATGAACTGAGTTTCTTTTATGTACAGAAGTATTCACAGCGATACCTGTCATGACACAAGGCAACTATCACCTTATGTAAATATGATTTGGATGTGCTAACTGAGTGCTTCTTATCCAGTGTAACACTTTTGAACCCAAAAGCTTATAATGCGACAGGGATGAGCTACAAGATTTTTTATTTGCAACACTTACCAATTTTTTAATTTGCCAGATTTACAAATTGCTGGTCAAAAAAAGGTGCCCTTTCATATTGCCTGAAGTGAAACAAGGTAAAAGAAGTCCATTCATTTTCCTTTTAGTATTGGCATTTTGAATTAATAGGCTTTAGCAAAAATGTATACAGGGACATATAAAATGCAATGGTTTATTCATTCTTTGTGACAACAACAAAAACAATGAAACAGAAAATAAGGTAATATATGAATTTTAGTTTTCAAAATGCATAAAATCCAGAATTTTTGCTTTCAGTGACAGCTTACTTCCTTAGATTGGGACAGACAATGCTCATTTCTCATAGCTCATTTCTCATATTACTCTTCAAACAAGATGAGGAGTTATGTGCATTTCCATTACTCCTTGACATTCTTTCCAACCAGGCAATAGCCATGATTTCTTGAAAAAGAGTTTGAAGGCCAAGGTACCATGGCCCTGATCAACAAAGGACTTAAACTTTCTCGGCATTTCCACACCTAAATTTTAGGCATCCAGTGACAGGAGTGCAACTCAGCAATCTAAGTTAGGCAACTAGGCTCTATATGTAGTGCATGGGGAGAATTAGGTGCCTCACAGTGGTATTCAAGACACGTAGCACACACTGCCAGGGGTGGGGGGAGAAGGTGCATAAGCTTGCCTGTAGGAAATACTGCATGTCTGAGTTAGGAACCTACACAAGACAAGGATTAACAGTTCAAAATTTCTTCTTCCACTTAGCTGTCTGAGTCATCCTTTGGGTATGAACACCTAGCTCAGTCTATTCTTTTAAGAGATGGCTGTGGGAGGGGGAGTACTATATTACCCTGTACTGAATGGAGACCTCACCCAGGAATTAGGTTCAGCCTGACAAGTCAGACTCAAATGTCTCTCTACCGAAGTCACTGGTGGTACAGAAGTAACAAGTTTCACCCAAGCTGGCCACAGAAACCAGTCTATATCCATGACCAGGAACAAATGGATGGCTGCAGACAGCTTAAAAAATGGCTGATTTGGGGAAAATCTGCCCCCTAAAAACAGAGTGTCTTTCTGTAACTTCTGTCTGAGCTGCTTGTCAGTCTCAAGCTGTTTCAGAAGGGCGGGGGGGGGGGGGCGGCGTGGAGAAAGAGAACAGAGGAAGTTTGATCTGGGTGTTTTTCAGCCCCTGCTGGAGGGTGGGGTGGGTGTATTGGGGCCTCCATGAGGTGGGGGGGGACTCCAATTCACCTACCCCACCTTCCAGCACTAGCTCAGGAACCCCTAGAACAGGCTCCCTCAGCTCCCTATCCCCCCTCCCATTCTGAAAACTTTGCAGCCTCACAGGGAGCAGGGGCCCTTGAAAGGGGAAACCAGATACAGGCTGCAGCGAGCAGCTAGATTCCCCTCTCCCTTGGCACCAACAGTGAACTTCTGTTTTGTCCAGGGGATTCTTGCAACTCAGAACGCTTCCTGCAAAGCGTTCTCAGTTATAGAAGGGACCTGCACATTTTGTCTGCACTCTTAATGGCTAAGCTGTTAGCTAGGTTGCGATGGGTGCGTTCTATATACCTTTCCTGTTGAAAATGGGCCACCAGGTAGAAAGGAATGGAAGGCTCATGGGGCCAAAAACAGAACACATAAGAGAGAGCATGACTGTTGGGCAGTGATGAAGGTGCACACTTGGAAGCATGTGTCCTGGGCTTCAATTACTACTCCAGAGACTGTCTGTGCATTTTTTTTTTAAAGTCATTGGCAGAATGCATCACCAGTATTGAGAGGAGGTTCTCTAACTGCTAGGTCACCCTCACAACCTTTGCCTCTGCCTGTGCTTTTCAATTAAAGTGATCACAATTGCCAGGCATTGTGTTGAACTCAGTGCTGTCAATGCACATTAGGTATGGTATGACCATGCCTACTAGGTTAGGAGGTTAGGCACATAGACAAGTAGTTGATAAATCTCAAACTTCATGTGGGAACTGGGTGCTGAGACACTCTGCTCAGCCAGCATGGCAGTACCTCTCGGCATATATTGTTTAGGGCCCCCTGGACTTTTAGGCACCTAAACAGTTATGTGAAGTTTTTATGGATCACTTGCTTGGACTAGGGCACCAAAAGTCTGCTTAAATTGCACTTTTCAGGCCTTGAGTGCTTCTTTGGATCTGACACCAAAATGTCTTTGTCAGATCCAAATCTTCAACATGGTGCATAGTCAAAATTAATGTGGAATTTAGTATTGAGTTTCAAGACTATTTGCAGAAATGGTCAGTTAGATTTACAGGAAATCTCATTTACACTGTGTAACACCACTAGGAAATTTTTATTCTAGTGCTGCAAAGGCTTATGTACATGTTTAACTGTCCTACCACAAGGAAATTGAACTTTGGTGCTACTATTTGGTCAGTAAAATTAAGCACATGCAAGATTGGGGGCTGAATACTTGATTCACTGACATAGCATTGTTCTTCCTTGTGTCCATCATCTGAAAGTCTTCCTTTTTTGCACATTTGCTAAAGCATCTCTTTCAGCACAATTCCCAGTGGTGATTTCCAAGTAAAGGTTGACATTTGTGAGTTGTGAACACCTTTATCAGCAATTTGGTCCCTTGTAGATTTTCACATATGACAAAGATTGTGAAATCTGACAGTTTGTAAGATTTGGCAGTCATGACTGTTTATATGGCTCCATGACTCCTTTCTCAGGTGCATTAAGTCTATCAGCTCAAAGTTTTTGCCAGCATCACTGCTTGTTGATCCTGACTCCTTTCTGCCTAATTTCAGACTAACATGGTTGACTACCTCTGTCTCCATTAAAAATGTTCATGATCTGATGAAGGACATGGGTATCATGCCAGTACTTAAAATAAGCCCTGACACTTTGATCCATACCAGTATTTGCTGCTGGAAAATACCAATTTTAAGATACTGAATCAGAGAAGACAAGGAAAGGAGAAAAGTTACCAAGTGGTCAATCTGTTTGTATGGAAATGCTGGTGGACCATAATAAAAAGAGGGTAAATATAATGAAAGAAAGGTTAAAGTCAATGTAGTTCTGTACTAGTCAGAAATAAGAACTATTCTGACAATCTATTCAAAGTATTTTTAAATACATGGGAAAATGTTGCCACTTAAACTAGTAGGGTGCATCCACACATGCAAGCATGTGCGCTTGCAGCAGCTCAGATAGAAGAGGTGCAAATTTGAACCAGGGCTTTTTGCTTCAGTGCACATGCTCAGACATACACTTTGATATGGAGCAAATTGTGCCACTTGGGGCAAAATAACCCTGCCTGGCTCCTCCCCGATCTGTAGCCAGGGAGAGCTAGAGCCTGGGGCCAGCACCTGTGCTGTCCCCAGCAGTATAAAAAGCTGCCCTGTCCTGGCCCCATCCGTACAAAAAGCTGCCCTGGCAAGCAGCTCGGGGCTGCTCGCTCTCTGGAGCTTCTGGGGCCCAGCCAATTGGTACCTGGGGACACTACCCCTTGTGCCAGGTGGACTGCTGCAGCATCCCAAATCCATTCTTTAAAATACCCCAAAATCCATGTTCTTCCACATTTAAAACAAAAAACCACTCTACACACACACACACACACACACACACACACACACACACACACACACACACACACACATCTAGAGAGAGAGAGAGAGAGACAGTGATAAATTGGGTAATGCTTTATTGGTATATTTACAATGTTAAACCAATTTGGAAGCCTACCAGTGTCTCTATCATCATGAAAAAATAAATTCTAAATGCCTATATGTGTTGATGTGTTCTTTTGATTTTCTTCACACATGATGGGCGTGTGATGGGGGGATGTGGTGTTTGTAGAAAGGGGGTGATAAAGGGTGTGGGGGACAGTGGGTGGGTGGATGTGGAAGGATGTGGGTTGGTCTATGGGTAGGAGTGGGGCAATTGTTGGGGGCACTGTGGGTGTGGGGGACTTTGTGTGGGGGCTGCTCAGGAGGGGTGGGTCCCTGGCCCCCACAGGGTGCAGCCCCCCCAACCAGGGTCCTAGCTCCCCCCTGGAAGGCCACATCCCCTATCCCCCACAGGGCCCCAGCCCCCCTGCCCAGGGTCCCAGCTCCACCCTGGAGGGACAAAGCCCCTACCCCCACAGGGCCCCAGCCCCCCTGTCCAGGGCCTATAACTAACCTTTAACAGCAGCAGCGGGGGGACTATGTGCTGAGCCCAGCCTGGTTCTGCCAGCCCTGGGGCTGCTCTTGCTGCCCAGCCAGGCTGATCTTGTGGCAGCAGGACCCAGTGTGGCACACCAGGTCCTGAGCCCCGTCTGCAGCCCAGCCGGGCTGGGACCAGATCCCTGAGGCTTGCTAGTCTGGCTTTGCACTGGAGTGGGTCACACGGCTCCAGAAGGCGAGCACAGGAGCCGTGCTTCCCGGAGCCCTGTGACCCACTCTGGTGCAAGGCCAGACTAGCAAGCCACATGGGGCTGGGCCAGGTCCTCACCCCCTCCCCACAGGCACAGGGGGCAGAGGCGGGAGCTGGCCCTGGGGCCCGGCCCATGCTGACAGGGGCCGGCACAGCATGCAGTTCCCACATGCCGTGCCGGGTCCTGCTGCGGCCAGGCCCTTCCTATAGCTGCAGGACCTGGCCTGGCATGCGGCGACCGTGCAGAGCCAAGCCGGATCCTGCTGGCCCTGGGGCTGCTCATGCCGCCTGGCTGCCAGGCGTCACAAGCAGCCCCAAGGCCAGCAGGACCCAACTCGGCTTCACGTGGTCTCCACGTGCTGGGCTGGGCCGGGGAGCACGAGCTGCCTGGGGACCGTGCAGCTCGTGTGTGCGACCCGCTCCAATGCAAAGACAGACTAGCAAGCCTCAGGGATCTAGGCCAGGTCCTCACACCGCCCAGAGCCCCAGGGACATTCTCCCCTCTCCCCCCGCCACTCTCCAAACCACCCCCACCACATCCCCCTGCCACCCCTCACCCCCCGACACCCATGAACCCCCTCCCCTCCCCCCAACTTACCTTGGACAACGCTGGGGGCATCTGTTTTGGAGGACTGGCTCTGGGCATGGTCTTGAACTGTGCCTTGCTCCACTCTATTGTGGAGCAGTTTTTTTTAGATGACTGGATATCCAGAGGCCTAATTTTTTTAAACATTTTTCTGTTTCCACACATGCCTGTTGCCCCGCCTCAAAAGGATTTGAGGCGGGGCAACAGGCACGTGCGTGCTCGTCTGGACACGGCCATAGTGTTTACTTTTATCTTTAAGAATTGAAAGACGAATTTGTGGTTTCTTGCTATGTAGCAATACAATGAAATACCAGGAAAATCAGGAAGTCCTTTCTATAACTAACACTAACTTCATTCATTTTCTCTCATCTGGCCTGTGGGCAAAATAGCTCCTGAACTAATCTTGTCCGGCAATTGTTGTTAATCCCACTAGGTAGGTGAATTAACAGTACATTTGCTTTTCAGGTGTTGATATAGTGAATTCAGCAATTCAGAATAAGTGCATCATCTGCTACTATTGGCACTGGGGAAACAGCACATAGGCTGGCAAGGTCACATAACATTTGGACAATTTAAATTTGGATGATCTGGTTTCAGATTGGATTTACAGTTATTCATGAAGAAGAGCTGCTTTTGCAACGCTTATGTGATCTTAACAGAATGTGCTGTTTGGCGGAGCCAGGGAAAGCAGTTAAAAGCAGTGTGTTCTCATATTTTTCTTTTTATCCATATTTTAGTTATTTTCTGGTACTGAAAGCCTTATCAGGAAGGTAAGAGGTTCATTCATATATGTACTGTTTTGTTTTTGCCAGCCATAGTGACATAACCTTACTTTTTAATTATTTGTTATTCACTGTTTGTCCATGGTACAGAATGTACTTTTTAAAGTGAAGCTCTCTTGTGCTTATGTCTTTGGCTGTAAAATAGTCCAGTGTATATCAGTTATAGGACTCAGAGTGGCCTCTGTAGGACTCTCTGATACTAGGACTCAACCCACACAACTGAACCTGCCAAAGATGCTAAGGACTGTCAGTAGAGGACAAAGGCAGTCTCAGACCTCATTAAAACCAATGGCTGTGCTCAGCAGAAGGAGAAACAAGCTCCTCTATGTGGTAAAAACAGGGCTGCAAAGCTACCAGCTGAGAAAGCAAAGTGTGTGAACAGGAGTTTCCCTGGCTACAGATACACAGGCTACTAACAGCAGTTCTCAGTTTAGGGATCATGCCCCAAAGTGGGAGTCGTAAGTCCCACTGGTATTTAGTTGGAAAAGCTGGATTTACATTGTAAGTGGAGTCATGAGCTGACCAAAGATGTTTTGCAAGTTCAGAAAGATTCAGAACCACTGGACTAATTTAACAGAAATTAGTTGTTTGTCTGCTCATGTGCGTGTGTGCTATTATCTTCAGATGAAGCAAAAGGGCAGTTTCTTAGACCCAAAACTCTAGGAAGACAGACTGGTATTTCTGAGCAAGAAAAGAAACTCCCTGCTGTTTGTGTCTATTGCATTCTGTGTCTCCATCTTTTGCAAATGAGTGATAATTGCTTCAGACTCTGACTGCTAATCACAATTTGACATCCTAAGAGAAAAAACCCTGCAAGACCCCAAACTTTGGCTAATTTCTCTGGTTAAGAAGCAAATGATGTGAACTCAAACACAATCACAATTTAGTGCCAATAAACAAAGCAATAAATACAGCTGAAATATAGAATTCTTGACCCATAACTCTCAAAGCACTTGAAAACAGTGGGCTAAGCATCATGGTGTTACTGTGGGAGAAACTGAGCATTGGAAATAAAAAGGTTTGAATTTGAATTTTGGAAGTGCTGGAGTCAATGATAGCTGCAAGTACTTCTTAAAATCAGGTTCCACTGACTTGTCTGAGAATATACAGCAAGACAATGATCAGGCTGGAATAGTCTGAGTCTTTTGATTAGAATTAATCAGAAATGTTCATATGGAACATTTTTTTTCTGTCAGAAAATAAAGGTTTTCTGAAAGCAGAGCCTTTTGCAGCAACACATTGATTTCACAGAATGTTCCAAATGAACACATGAAGGGGCTGATGAAATCCTGGCTGCCAGGAAGGTTTCCACAGAAATCCCATTCACTTTCCTGCTGGCTCCCAAGGGTGCCCATGGAGCCAGCTGACCCTGGAGTTTAGAAACCCAGAAATTCTCAACCCTGGAACAGTCCACATTGTGGGGTGTCTCCAGAGCTACAGATCCTGGAAACCCTGGTGTCTCAGACTTCGAAACAGTAAGAGAGGCAGGGCTGCCATAGACCTGGGTACTATGGAAACCCTGGCAGCTGCTATCACTTTTTTCTGTTGCTGTTCACTAGTGGCCATCAACAGAACTGAAAAGAACCATGCCAGTATTGTTCCAGAAAATCAGCAGGTGCTGGAGACCTCCTGGAAAGCTTTGTATTTCAGAAATATCTTGTTTTGCTATTTCCAACATGAGGCATTTTGGTGTTTGGAAGTTTTTGAGGATTTATTTGTCCTGATTCTGATGAACATTTTTCTAAATTCTTGAAAACCACTCATGGGAAAATAATTCCAAATCCCAATTCTCTGCCAGCTGAGCCATTGGACAGCCAACGCTCTGGACCTAGCTTTTGAGTTACTAAGTGTTTATCAAAGAATAGTCTAATGTTATGGTTCACTCATTATTGCTTACAGGATGCATCTACACTTGCCATTATGGCACATGAATAAATCACAGTGCTTATTGCTCTGCAGTTTATTGCTCCTAGGAAGCTCCCAGGCATGTTGTTTACACATGCAGTGGGTCACAGCACATTGAGCTGGGTCAGAGCAGCCCCAGGTGGCAGGGAAACCAAGGGGTCAGCATGCAAGCCCAAGGCTATTCTGGCCAGGTTCAACGTGCTGCCAAGGGGCTAGCTGGGGCACAAGGGCTGCTTCAGTGCATGGCTAGCCAGAAGGCAGCCCCCACACTGAAGCACCCTCATGCCCCAGTCATCTGGGTTAACATCTACATGCATGGTGTTGTGCATGAAAAAATCCACTGCAGGGTAGTACTTGTACAAGTACTTGTGCAACAAGTATAAGTGCAATGGAGTTTATTAGTTTTGTGCACCCTAATAGGGGTGCACTTGTAGACGCTGAGACATTAACTGCAGAGTTAATCAATCAGCTCTGCAGTAAATGTCTCATGTAGACACACCCACAGAATCCTTCATTGTTTCACTGACAGTGAAGTCTGTCTACAGGAACTTTTTAAAAAATATCTTGAGCTGAGTCAGGCATGCTATTACCAGATTATTAACTACATAAGATTAAGTATATCTTTGCATTCCATCAATGAAACAAAGGTACTTGAACTTCCTTGTTACAAAGGGCCTGAGAGATGCAGGAATTTACCCTGTTTTGCCCTTTGACAACACGCTCTTTTTCCTTAAGCATCTCTCTCTGCTGTCTTCCAAGGGTAAAGCAGTTGTCATATAATCAGTCAGTTCAGAGGAAGGAGCCAGGTTTTGCAAGTATTTAGTATTTTGTTATATGCTGAGTTATACTGCTTTTTTACAGGATAAAAAAAACTTGCAAAATTTCTAAATATATTCCAGAAAACTTACTAGGGATCAAGTAGAGTTCTTTCTACATACCTATGTCTGTAAATCTTTTACAGGGTTGTGAGCTATCTAAATGTTAATCTTTGCAAGGAATATTGAGAGTAAAGGTAGTGACTTGAAGCCAAGTTACAGAGCGCAGCTATTAACATGTCTACAGGATCAATGTAAGCACTAAGCAGGGAATTTCAGATTTTTGGCTATATTCTATATAGGTTATACAGGTAGTCTAAAAATATTGGAAAATAGTTCTTTTTCTTTAATCTTTACATATTTTTTTTGAAAAAGTGAAATCTACAGTGAATAAAATTTTGCATGTAATAGGGATGATTAAATACAGTTTTATTTAAAGCTAGAGTCCCTATCCTCTAGTGTGTGAGTTCTGGTTTGTGTTGTTTTCCTTAGAGGTCTGACAACTAGGCAATTTTTGTTGTGTGACGAGATTTTTGTTTTGATGATGATGATGATTTTGTTTTGATGATGATGATGAGATTTTTGTTTTGATGATGTAGAGGTCCTGTCTCAACATAACAGACGTTGAGTGCTCATTCATGGAAAACCTCAGTATTACAAATTTTTTATTCCTTCTGATTTGGAATAAAACCAGATTTTTTTTTTTGATGTTTTAGAAACACTGAAAGATAAGATGCTTCCAAAATGAAGTATTGTCTACATGAACCTAGCAGCCACTGGCTAAAATTGACATAGTCACATTAGTTTTACCTGATAGCATCTGTGAAACTGATAGGCATATCGACCTCAGTTAATAGATGATTGGGCTCCCAGGATCTGGAGCTCTGCCATAGTTCCTCACACTCAGAAGTCAGGCAGCATGGGGAGTCAGCTGGACTGGGAGCTTGGAAGCACATGTATAACCAGGCAGTTCTTCACCCTGGGAGGCTGTGATGCATGGGGCAGTGGTGGTGACCAGGCAAGTAGTGCAAAAGCCTCTAATCTTGTGCCCACCACTCCTCACTAAATTGGCACCTAGGACTGGTGCTCCCAACATGAACTCGTCCTTAGTTATGCTTAGGTACCTAACAAATTCATGATTGTGTGAAATTTTTGCATAAACCATGAATTCGGTAGGTGCCCCCTGAAAAAGCCCAGTCCCCACAAACAAGCCCTTGGACCATTAAAAAAGCACAGGGAATGTGAAAAAGCAGGAAAAGAGGGGAGGAGAAAAAATAGGGAGCTGCAAACAGAGGCAGGAAGCCCTGGTGTGTCCTGAAGCACAAAGGGGAGGGAGGGAGACTTTTCTGGCAGAGCATGGTGGGAGGCCCCCGTGCCTCTGATTATCTGAGGGGCCCTGGAAGTCCCACCCCTCCCCAGAGATTGACAGGTAGCCATCTGTCAATCTCCAGGGAGGTGCAGGACTTCCAGGGCTACTCAACCAAATAGAGGCACTGGGGGCACCCACCACACTCCACCACAAAAAAGGCATCAGATGCCATGCCAGGACCACAAAATACGGAGGCAGCCTCTGTGAATTAGGTAGGTTCCTAGTTATGTGACTGTCTGAAACCCTGCAGTCCCCAGCAACCTTCAAGGAAAATAAGTTTCTATTGGAATTCTGTTTGTGGTTTGATAGAAGTTTGTTCAGCCTAAGATGTTTCCAAAAAATAATTCAGGTACTTTGAATTGCTCTTATTCATCCATGATAATTCATTGGACAATACCCTGCCCTTCTCATCTCCTGCCATCCTTTCCATTTGCCCACCACTATATGGGAAACCAGAATGGGTGTTATGCTTTACCAACCTGCTCTCCATAGGGGTCAGTGGTACCCGTCCAGTCCTGCAGTTTAACTACCATAAATAGGTTTGTCACTAATTAAGAGCCTGTTAGGTACTCAGAGCTCCAGCTGGCTTGAAAGGGTTGATTTTAAATGAACAATGACTGAAGGTGAGGAATGCACATTTAGAAGAAAATTCCTCTTAGAATTATTATCATCCTAAAAACAGGCTGGAAAACATTATAATGGAAATTATAAGGATTTCCTGTGATTTTTCTTATTCTTCTTAGGTATAAGTAAGAACACTGAATCCTCTCTGAAGATAGAATGGCCTTACAATATTAATTTACAGCTTACTTTGAAGATGAAATTAGTAGTTTGTAAAAGGGAGTTGAAAATGTGTCTAAACTAAAATCCAGAAACTTGCAAGCTATTTAAAATGCAGTTGTAGATCTAAATTCAAATAGTCCCTCTCTGGCTTCCTAAATTATGCAGCAATGTGACTCTGGATCAGAATTGTGAACCTTTAATCTGTTTTAAAAGAAAATGTTATGAGTCAAATAGTGTTTGGTTAGTATATTTTCTTCTCCAGATTTCTGTCATATTATTTTAATATGCCTACCATAGAGGTTTAGAAATTCATGATGTGATCTCTCACCTTAACCCAAGTTCATTGATAGAAGTATTTGTTACTAGTCTAAATTAAAACAAATATAACATTACCCTAGTTATTAAATCAATAGTGTTTACAGGAGCAAGTTATCTTTGCTATATAACTGCCCTTGGACCCCTCAATAAACAGGTTTGCTGAAGAGAAGTTATGCTGAAAAGAAGATATTCATCCATGACGTTGAGATGAAAAGTCTTTCGTTGTTTATTATAACACTTTACCAGGATAGTTCCAGATGTCAGTGGGCAGGTCTACATGTGAAATTAGTGTGAATGAATAAACTCTGGCACATATCAGGTAGTCAGCCTGCCATCCTGGGACTGCTCCAGCCCAGGACTGCTTCAACCCAGCTCAGGTGCTGTGGAGGAGCTGCCTGGGACATGAAGGTGAGCCAGTGCAGGGCTAGCTGGCAGGCAGCTCCGTCAGCATCTACAGATGTTGCTGTGCCCTAAAGAACACTGCTGCAGGATAGTACTTGTATTTACAAGTATTTTCCTGCAGCTGAGTTAATTATTTTCCTGCAGCCTAATAGGGAGAGACCAGATAGTGGTCAGATAATGATAAGTCACCAATCAATTGATAATGGCAAGATAATGATAAGTCACCAATCACAGATAATGGCAAGTCATGAACCATGGTGGTAGCTACGCCTTTTTTTTTTGGAAAGGAAAAGTCAAAACATACAGATATATCCATGGCATTGGTTTTGCTATCAAGGGAAAAATTGTTATTCAGATGCCAGAATATCCAGTTGGCATCAATGAGGTTTCTTCTGATCAAAAGACAACAGTCATCAGTGTGTATGCCCCAATCCTTGATCCAGATGCCAAAACAAAAGAAGAATTCTATTCTAAACTCAATTATGTCCTGTCATCAATCTGTCCCCAAAGAAGATAAGATGGCAGTTTCAGTGCTAGAGTGGGCAAGGACTCTGATCTATGGAAAGGAACACTTGGAAAGGAGGGGGTGGGAAAAGATCATTCAAATGGAATTCTTCTCTTGAGCAAGTTTGGAACATGATTTCAATAATCACTATTCATCCAAAGCAACAAATGGAAGATATTGTGGATGCACCCTCACTCAAAATGCTTTAACTGTTGCAATGTCCAGATCACCAGATCTATGACCAGTGCAGGTGACTAAGGAATGGATTATTGTTTGATACGTTCTGTTGGATCCGTTTGGATTTCCCCCAAATGGCATAAACAAAAGAAGCAACCAAGGAAGAAGTTCTGTATCAAGTGCTTGAAAGATCCTGCTAAGACTGATCATCTCTAGCAGAGCATCAGTGAGAAACTCTCCAGCCTCCTTGATGATCTCAACATCATTGATCACTGGGAAAGCCTCCAGAAAGGTTTATGAAAAATCTCTAGACTTCTCCACAAAGAAACATCAGTACTGGTTCAATGAAGAAGATAAGTAAATTAAAGCTGTCATTGACAAAAAGGAGAGAGCCTTCAGAGCTTGGCAAATGATGTCAACTCCAAACATAAGCAAGGCATGTATTGCCATGTTTAAAACTGAGACCTAGAGGAAAATTTGAGACCAACAGAACAAGTGGTAAGAGGAACAAAGCAAGAGAGATTCAAGTTTGCTGACGTCTACAACATGCATAGATTTTTCATGCAACAAAAGCTACCTATGGGCCAAGCACACAAGGAGCTGTACCTCTGGGATCCAAGGATAGAACAACAGACTTTAAAGACAGCTCCATTCTCAATGCAAAATAGAAGGAACACTTTCAAGAGTTCCTGGACTGAGATTCTAACATCAAAGTCAATGCCATCCAAATCATTCCACAACACTCCGTTAAGAATTACCTTGCAGATGCACCAATTTATCAAAAGGCCTTGAAAGCCATTAAGCAGATGAAGCACAACAAAGCATGTGGTCCTGGTGGCATACCAGTTGAAATTTGTAAGTAAGGTGGAAAAAAGCTCTCTTACCAATTATGTGCCATTATTATGAAAATCTGGAAACATGAAAAGATTCCCAGTCACTTGAGAGATGCCAGAATTGTTACTATATCCCAAAAAGGAGATCGATGGGATTGTAACAGTTATCAGGGTGTTGCACCCCTCTCTATAGCTGGGAAGATCTTTGCTAATGTTCTCCTCAATACTGTAGACTCACTTTCTTCACTGAGGAGACTCTACCTGAGTCCCAATGTGCTGTCAGACCACTGAGAGATGCAACAGATATGATCTTTGTTGTTAGACAGCTTCAGAAGAAGTGTTGTGAGCAACACCAGGATCTTTACATGGCTTTCACTGACCTAAGGCCTTTGATTCAAATAATGGGGTGGCTCTATGGAAGATCCTGATAAGAGGTGGATGTCCACCAAAATTTGTTACCATTATCATCAGACTTCTTAAAAAAGATATGACACCAACCATACTAAGCAGTGGCTCAGTAAAGGACCCCTTCCCTATTAGAACTGGAATCAAGCAAGGATGCATGATGGCACCAACACTCTTTTCCATCTGCATTGAAACTATTCTGCCTCTGATTGCTCATAGACTTCCATCTGGAGTAAGTATCCAGTATTGCATGAACAGGAATCCCTTTAACATGAACAGGTTATCTTCCCAACCCAAGATAACCAACACCTCCATTAGTGATGATTGTGTTGCGTGTGCCCACTCAACTGAAAAGTTCCAGGTCATTTTTGATTGCATCTATGAAGCATATTAAATGCTTGGACTCACTGTCAACTTCACAGAAACCATGATCCTTTACTAAGCCAGCCCAAACCAACCAGCTGCTCCTTTACATATTACAATTAAAAAACAATCTGTAGAGAATGTTGAGCATTTCTCCCACCTGGGTAGCTACCTTTCCCAAAAAGTAGATACAGGAAACGGTATTCAACACCAGAGAAAATCTGCCAGTATTGCCTTTGCATGTCCCTTAAATTGTGCCTCTGATGATCATGATTTCAGGATTTAAACCAAATTTCTCATCTACAAGGCTGTTGTATGGGTGTGAAACTTGGACAAAATATTGGAAATACCTAAAAGCTTTGGAATATTACCACCAGCAATGTCTTTGGAAAATTTTCCATATCAGTTAGAAGGACAGAAGAATAAATGTAAGTGTTCTAGTTCAGGCAGATACCACCAGCAACACCACCAACATTGCATCCATGTTTACATGGCACCGGTTCTATTGGTCAGCACATGTCATAAGAATGCCTGTCAACCAACTCCCCAAAAAACTCCTATACTCCCAATTCACCAATGGGCACCATTCTAGAGGTGGGCAAAAAGAGATTCAAGGACACCCTGAAGGCTTATCTGAAGAAATGCAATATTAAGATAAATACCTAAGAGAGACAAGCACTGAATCATCTCCAATGGCACTGTGATGTATGACAAGGTGTGAGAGCCTGGAGGGCACTCACTGAAGGCATGTCCCCAGCCAGGGACAGGAATCACTCCACGCTGCAACATCTAGACTACAACGGGACTCCCAATCTGCACCAGCCCGACTTTACCCCTGTGCCAGGTGAAGCAGACTGGGGCAAATCCACAACACAGGCTATATCTAAAGGCCGGGGACAGGCCAGAGGAAGGGGGGGCACTGAAAGAGCAGAGAGGGAAAGCCGAGGAGCCAGAAGTGTGGGTGAGCCCTTGGTCTGACTGGGAGGAGGAGGTGACACCCTGACCGTATGAGTGAAGAGGAAAGTAGCAGAGGCCAGCTGGGGAAGTGGATCCAGGAAAAACCCTTGGAGACCGCAGAGGCGAGAGATCTGCCTGACCCACTCGCCACAGCTTTTTTTTTTCCTCCGTACCTTTTTTCTTCTTCTCTCACTTTGATCTTCCCTGTGGAAATCTTTCAGCTGGTTGAAGAGTTTTGACCAAGGCCAGAAGTCTACTTGGGAAGTGAAGAGAAGCGGGTCCCTGGAGAGGCTCTGTAGCTGAGATGAGGGTAGGCAGAAACCCCGAGCAGTGAGGACCATGCTCCACCCCAGCTGATCATTCTGGAGGGACTCCCCAGCTGTGGAAGTGGTGCTTGCCGGTGATTAAGCCTGCTGTGGCTCCACTTTAAAGTCCCAGAGGAAGAGACCAGAGCGGGAAGGTGGACCGCTGAAGGTCCTAGTGGAATGGCCCCAAGCAACAGGGCACCAGACCTTGCAGATGCCCAGAAGAAGAAGAGGTCAAAGGTCAAAGGACTCTTTAAAAAAAAAAAAAAAGAGAGAGAGAGAAGAAAAGGAAAAAATATATAATATGTAAAATATAAGAAGTGGAACTGGAAAGTGGTCTCCAGGCTGGTCCTTCCATCATTTCAGGCTCCAGGCTTCAGGCCCCTGTGATTGACCTAGGTGTGAGACAGGCAGTCACCACCTCCCTTTTTTCGAATTTCCTATATCATCAGAGTCCTGGCAGGTGGGAAAAGAAAGGACGCCAGATCTCACCCAGCTCGACTGTAGGGGTGCAGCCAACCTGAGGGGCCAGTGAATGTCAGCAGGACATCAGGGTATACGTCCTTATGTGGTGACCGCCCGACACAAGGTAAAGTGTTTCTTAACAAACAGAATTAACCTTCCAAAATCTAGCTTCTTCCTCAAATAATGGGGTAGGAGCCTTTAGGGAACAGACTGAAGTTATGTTTGTCATGTAGTTGGCCCCCTGAAAGTACCCTGCAGTTGTCCCAACACACATACCTGGCTATAGAGCACTGTTAAAGTGGCCACTTGCACAATAAATTAACCCTCATCAAATGAGGGAGGAGATGAAGGCGCCCCTTCTGTTTCCTAGGATCAATCTGTGGTGTGATCAGGGCTAGGCTGATGCTGCCCAGCTTTGCCCATGATGCTGTCTGAAGGAACAGGCGAGAAGGGGGAGCCAGCTGGGGTTTGCCCACCCTGAGCTGGAGCAGGGGTGTGGATTGGACCCCCCCTGCCTCACAGGCCTCCCCACCCTGCCTCACAGTCACCCCCCCGCCCTCCTCCCTGCAGCTCAAACCCCAGCCTGCAGCTCCCCCTCTCTCCCCTCTCTTCCTACAGACAGCACCAGAGCTGGGAGTGGGGGGCAGGACTGCATCAGCACAGCCTCAATCATGCAACAGGCAGGCAGACTTGATCCACCATCTCATTCCTCCCCTCTCCCCCGCAATCCAACAGGCGAATGTATGTTGAGTTGAGGGATTGCTCTAATTCATGGTGCTTTATGTAAAGCACCATGAGTTAGAGTAGGGATTTGCATGTCTGTCAGCACCCTTAGTGCTGAACACACACGTCACGGCTTGCTGTCTTCATACAAAGGTTTGGTAATTTTCAAATATCCAGATTAAGCCTTCCAATATTTGTATAAATTTCAATTACTTTAACATTTACATTGGAATTCTGATGGTTCCAAAGAAATTTTTTAACAATGTAGCAACATTAACATTTTAAAAATTAATTTAAATCTTTCTGATAGCTTTTATAGACACATAGAGGGATTGATATTTTCAAAGTTGACTACTAGATTTCACTAAGGTCAGTGAAAGTTGTGTGGCCTGGTCCTTTCTGCTTGAACATTTCTGCCATTAGTTAAGCTTGGTTTATTTAAGTTCCTTAGCAATTGTATTTTTTATAGGGTAAAGATGTTAATGTCAAGCATATCCCCCCCAAACTGGATGACCAGTAGTTTACTCCTTACTCTGTCCTTTATCCATTGACCCATTCATCTTAGGAGGCTGTATTGGGTGCAAGATGCCACTGGCATTCCTCTTAAGGCTCTGGAAGTACACAAACCCTTTCACCATGTTAAGTTTATGTAGTCATTCCTTGTCCTAATATACCCCCTGAATTCTTGAAAATAGGAATGATAAATTAACTCAGTGGCATGGAAGGGAGTAATGATGGTTGCAGTTGTGAAAACAATGGAATACAATTATTATCATAGCATTATCTTGCTTTTTACAGCTTAGCTATTCCTGTATATGATACTTTTATATGGACTTGCCCTGCACACAGAGATGGACTGAATGTCAGCATAAATATCTTTTACAAGGTTATTCTTATGGTGTTCAAAATTATTGATTGACCAAGAAGAAAATGGAGGGCTAATATTGAAAAAGACCTCTAAGGGCTGTTAATTTATGTTATCAGCAATCGGGGGAAAAAATATACCTTTTACTGAAAGAAGAAAGCAAACTGTGAAAGCAATAAAGGACCTCTAGGGTTTATAGAGCTAGGGAGTGAATAAGTAAGTGGGAACTGCTGTATTTTAACAGTTACCAATTTATTCCTCGAAGACAGATTTAGTGAGAATTCTCTACTGAAACTTTTAAATAATTTGTGGCAAACCGCCATGATTCAAATTTGCTGTTTCACTAAGAACAATTTAGTATTATCCCTCAAGGTTCTTTATTCCCAAAGTCTCTTCCAAGAGAGAGGAAGTTGATTAATCAGTTACTCTGAATATAAATCAATGCTATTAGCTCAGATTTTTTGTCCAATTAATATTATACCCTGACAGTAACACAAATTGACCTAACAACTCTGACATAGTCAGCAAGGATATATTTGGATTAACTGTGAACATCTGTATGCCATCAACACGGGGTAATTGATGCTGCCTGAAAGTAGAGTTATGCTGCCTGCAATTGGCTTTCATCACTTGAAATAAGTGCCATGGCTAAGGATTCTAAAGCTCCCAAATGAAACAATGAAATGCTGTAAATAGTGTCCCTTAGTTGTGACTCTCCCGATCTAGCATAATGCCACTGACTCAGATGCTCGCAGATGGATGACTGTATGAAACATATTTTACTTACATGAAGGAAGAGCTTCTACAAATAAAATGCTTTCTATGACTGCCAGCTGTGCTGCCCTGCCCCGACAAGTGAGGGAAGGAAATGAGAACCCAGGGAGGGAGGGATTGCTCAGAGACCCTGATGCCACTACATCAAAAGCAATGAGGGGAGCAGCACTAAAAATCAATGGTAAAGCAAGGTGTTTGATTTAGGGTGTTTTTTGCTCTTGTAGTTCAGATGTTGGCTGCCAAATTATGCCTGTTCTGAAAAGGAAAGGTCCCAACAAAAAATTATCGGAGGTTTTTTCCAAGTCAAGAGAGCATTATTTGCACACTGTGAGCTTAAGAAGTATGCAAAGGGATGTGCACTCAGTCAGCACCTTGTTGTATGTGGAACATGTTTGACACTGATGTACATCTAGAAAGACAAAGCTTTTAGTCTGTATAGGATCTTTTTGGCTGTAACAGTAGTACAGCACCAACTATGTTGTCAACATTTGACAAGTAATAAATGTAAAAAGGCACAGTCTAAGAAAAATGTTACAGAGTGAGCTAGGCTTATTATTGTATGTACATTGTGGAATGGAACTTTATATAAAGATGCTAGTTTGAAGGAGCTGATATGTCCACACAGCACCATGGGAAGCTTTGTAAGAGATACTACCCTGGATTTAGGAAATAGTGGGCTTGTCTACATGAGACGCTACGGTGACAGTGTCAGTGGGCACAAACCATGACACTGACACTATTGTGTGGTAGGGTTGAAAACAGCCCATGCACCGCCAGGACTGCACAGTAACAAGTACTTAGCAAGTACTAAATGACTGTGCAGTAACAAATGAGGATAATTGGTCCAGGTAGAGCTGACCCAGCTATACTGCTAGCTCAGTCAGAGCTAGTTTGCACAGTGTTGCATTGTACAATGTAGGTGTACCCTTACTAGTTTAAGGTTCAAGCTCTGTCTTGTGCTTGAGTCAGATGACCAAGTCTATGTCCATATACAGTGCCATGTACTGGAACATGCTTCACGTGGTAGCTGACAGCCCCTCAATGTTAAGTTGTAAGATTCAGAGAGCAGGAAAAATGGTACAAAAGCTGTAGGATTGCACAACTTCTGGATGGTCACCCTGTAACACCGGGATTCTTTGAAAAGTTCTCAGAATTCAGTTCACTAAGAGGATCATTGATTTCCTTGGTGTGAGCCAGATACTGATGGTTGGTGCAACATGAAAGCTGGTCAATTGCCAACCGTCTACCTGGGCGTGATGCTAGACTGGACATTGAGCTACCATGAACACTTGAAAAAGGCAGCAGTGAAAGACACAACATGCAACAACCTCCTTAAGCTGGCTGGGTCATCATGGGGCACAAGAGACTCAACCCTAAGGATGTCAGCTCTTGCCATCTCATATTCTGTGGTAGAGTACCGCGTACCAATCTGGAACTGGTCATCACACACCAACTTGTTGATTCGACAATGGGCATCACCTCGGGAATTCTTCAGCCAACCCCTCTACCATGGCACCCAGTCCTAAGCAGCATTGTTCCCCCTCATATCTGACGGGAAGTTGCAACTAGCAAGCTACTGGAGAAGGTCCACACCAATCCAAGCCTGCCACTGTATGACAATCTCTTAAATCTACCTGCTGCATGTCTACCATCATGATACTCACTGTGGTCCAAACTGCCACACCAGGACCACATGATGGAGACCCTCTGGTGTGAGGAATGGAGATCAACATTACCACCAAACAAGTTCCTTATCTCAGATCCTACAGTCTGCCCACGTGGCTTCAACCTTCCATGTGGTCAGTGGGCCTTGCTGAATAGGTTCCAGACAGGGCAAGGTCTGTGTGCAGCCAGGCTCCACCATTGGGATCTTCACAACAATCCAGACTGTAGCTGTGGCAAAACACGCACCATGTCTTATATTGTTGATGACTTCCTGCTGACTAAGTTCAGTGGAAGACTACAGGAACTGTACGTGGCCACTGAGGATACTGTGACATGGCTCGGCTATTACACACATGCTGACTGACTGGGACATGCCATCGCAGTTCTTTGTGCGCCAGCTCCCAAACCAGTAGCACAGCCGCTTCAACGCAATGCTGCATTCATACTGTGCTAATGCAGCAACACTGCTTCTGGTTGGGCAGCTAGTGCTTGTGGTGTTATCCTGGCATGTGTTCGCATGGCCTACCTTTGTACTGTATAAAAGTAACCTAAGAGTCGCATACTCGTAGCTCAGAGGCATTATCTCTTGTAACTTGAGCTCTTTGCCTGAAAGAGGGACCAACAGATAGCTAGAAAGCTATTCTGCAGCAGAACAAGTCTGATGGTAAAATGGGAAAGTTTATTTTAGTATTCAGGTGTAAATTCATGAGAGCCTGTTTGAAGGACCTGAAGAATGTTGAGGAGGGGTAAGAGAAAATCCTGTGCACAAGATTGAAGCCATAGTAGGGGGGGCAAGTAAAAGCCCTGAAGCTCCTAGAAGTAGTCTTTTGTGAAGTAGGGAAGGAATTATTGGCATTCAAAAAGGCCAAGCAAATAGCTCTTGCTATGGAACTACAATGATTTAATACAGCAGCTCCCAAATGAAGTATGTTAACTATAACCCATGGGAGTAAATGAATTGATTGGATTCAACTGAGGCCAAGGTGACCATGGTTGTTATGCTGGCTGCACCCTGTAAAACAAATTCTATCTTTAAAGAAATCATGGAACTTCACAGTGATGAGTCAAAACTCAATGCACCCGAGCGTATGCTTTCTGGCAACACCATAAAGTAATTCATATCCTTATAATACATAATGTGACTTGAAAGGAGGCAAAGTTCTAAGTCCAGCTTTCTTTGTTTATGCAAAATGTTCATTGAATTTGATGAGAGTAGTATAAGTAACAAACAGGATTTGGCTGACCCATGACAAGATGGGAATCTGGACAACCATTCTTCAATAGTAATGTAGTTAGGATTAAATCTGCTTGTATTATTTAACTGAAGAAATGCAAGTTTAGAATTATTGGTATTTCTCTACCTTACCCTATTGTGCCAAGGTATAGTGGCATATGTAATAAGGCAATGCAATCTCACATCAGGGACTGCTATATAAAAATTGAGGACCAGTGACCTGAATTAGTGAAGGCAGCATGTGACGAGATCATGGAAAATATAGCAGTACCTCAACCTGATTTTTACTCCACCTCTGCATATCTTTAGAGTAAATGCTGTGACCTGTGGGAAATGCAATGATATACTGTGTTATCTCCTGCTATTAAACCATGCATGCAGTATGTACACTGAAGTGCAACAAACATTTTTCAAAACTTGTTCACACAGTGAATTCATGTCACTTCTGAGCTAGGTACTATAAAGCTAGATAGCATATTCTGATAACAGGGCTATTAGATGATTACCCAGGGGATAATACAATGGGTTCAGATAATACATCTGCTAACAAACAGGTCAGCAATTAACTGTGAAGAGTGCACTTCCTTTGCTCCAGTTAAAACTACCCAACTGTTTTCCTTCTCCAGGAATCCTAAAAATGAAAGGGAGGCTAACCTGTAAGGTGTAGATCTACCCTGTCTTCTGCCAGACTTCAAACTGATGCAGCTAACTACCTCTCTGCTAACAGTTAAAAGTCACTGTAGAGAGGAAGGGGTAAGATATCAGGTAGCTGCTCATGGGAAGCAGACTGACACAGAGACAGAGCTGGCATGATGGTTCTGAGGAAGCTGAGTCTGCCTAAACTTTTGGGGAGATGGTAAACTTTAGATAAGACATCAAATGCATGTGCCTTTTATTATTTTAAAATCCCTTTGCTTGCTATGCTATGTTCCTACTGTAAGGATTAAACAATATTCATCTTTGGAAAGTTGAGAATTTGGAATACTTTGGAAATAATACTTGATTCTATCACTAGATTCATCATTGTTTGTAGCTCCCAAAAGTAAGAACTGCTTCGACTGAGTCCAGTCTGGTTAGGCCCCTGACATACAGGAGGTCTTTAACCATGTCTTCCAGTCTTAAAGAGGGAAAGATCAGCATTTTGCCCCAAAGAGTTGAAGATTTGAAGCCCGAGAGCATCATTTCAAATTGACTCAGAGGGGATGTTATAGGTACAGTTCAGCATAAACCATGGCTGATCTAGGCACAATAGGGTTCCATGTCTACCAAAATTAAAAGGAACTACAAAATGTGTTGCAATGAATAGCTCCCAATAGTTTTATTTTGCATCTCCACAGTTACTCTTTAGGTGAGTGCAACAAATTTATTTGAATCAAATGTGCTCTGCAGATACTAAACCAGCATAAACTGAATGCAAGGGAAATCCTTTCCATCCAAAACTACAGGGCATACCTAAATGGAAAATGTGAGTGGTTTCTTCTACTCAGTAGAGAGGTGGATAACAGGGTTACGTGGTAAACATGTTTTTTTCACCTGGACCCCAAAAGCTGCTTCTCTAGAGGTTGTGCATGGACTATCCTCTGCTGCTATCACTTTCTCTCCACCTTTTACAGAAACAGAAGCCCTAGGGCAGTTGGAAGGAAAATATTAAAAATCATAATCTTCTAGTAGCCCATACAAAATCAGGCAGAGAGATCATAGGATCCTACTTCAACCAAATGTTTCTAGAGGCACCCATGCCTAGGTGTTAAACCCATGTTTTCCAGTCCAGATTCCTAAATCCTATTTTATTAAAATTCCATTGAGGGGCTTTTTTTCTTATTGGTTTTATTTTTTTCCACTCTAATCTCATTCTCCATAATGGATTTCTGATAAGTTTAGAAGTAATTATGCCTCAGGAGGGAATAAAAAATGAAACCAAAGAAGCATTTGACATCTGATCCCATTCAATACCTGGAAAAGAGAACGGATAGCATGGTCTACTGCTCTAGCTGTTAAATCCTGTAGATATTGTTGTCTTTTTTTGACATCAGTTGTTTTTGTTCCCTCAAAGCTATTTATGCTATTTATAGAAGAAATTTCTTATCAAGGCCTAGCACATTGCCATCTTTTTTCTTATATCACCACCAATTTGAAGGGAGGCATCATAACCACTGGAGAAGGCTTCCTGGGGTTCTGTGCCCATCCGTGCCAATGATATCCTGTGTAACTTGAGAGGAATCATTTTATTTCTGTATCTGTTGTTAGTTATTTTTCATTCACATGATTAACAAACTTTTAAATTATTTAATATCATTTGCAAGGTCTAAATCAGCTTGACTTTTGGCAATTCTCACTTTATCCCTACAGTTCTTGATTGCCATTAAATGACTGTCTTTGCAGATCAACACCTTTTCCCATTCCTGGTAGACTTTCTCCTTACTCCTATTAGCCTTTATGAGGTGGTTATTCTTCCAGATAGATCTCTAACCTTTTCCTATCAGTATTTCCTTTTGCTAGAGATAGAAACTCTGGATTGTTTTGCACTTTTGATTTAAATTCCCAGCTCCCAGCTTTGGCGTTTCTCAAGCAGCTCAAATGAAACCCAGATCATTTATAAATTTAATCTACTATATCAGTTCTCCTCATTTTTCACTTGAATTTCAAGATCCTGTTTTCGAATCCAATTTCTAGACAACTATCCAGGCCCCAGTTGTTTCCATTTGAGATCAATTAGATCAGTATTTCTCAACCTGTGGGTTGTGACCCAAAAGTGTGTTGCAAGAATATATGAAAGGGTTGTGGACAAACTTTAAAAATCAATCAAGAAACTTTAAAAAATAGATTCTTATTTAAAGGAGAAAAACATGGAAAACCATGGCTTGTCCCTTGCAGGCTGGCGAGGGGTGCTTGTGGCCCCCTCTGCCCCACACACACACACCCCTCCTGCCCCACACACTGGGAAGCTGGGGCCTAGGGGCAGTGGGGCAGGAGTGAAGGGCACTGGGTCAGGACTGGCCATCAATATTTACAAACGGGTCCTGGTACAATAAAGGTTGAGAACTACTGAATGAGATGATTCAGCTTGGGTCCTCTGTTCCCTAACCTTTTTGGCATGGCTAGTGTAATAGCTGCTATTTGAGCCCATTGTCAGTCACCTCTGCATTTCACAGCTCCTATTACTTAACTCTAACCTTCTGTTACTGTCATGCAGCTGCCTAGATCTAAACAAAACTGGGTGGGTCGATCGTTTTATCTCTAAGTTTTGTCTCGTTCATTTGGTGTCCCCCACCCCTTTTTCTGAACTCCACAATGGACTTTTGTGACATTTCTGACATGCTCGTCTGTCCAGTCTTGTAAGTTATACTTTTTGTGGCCAATTTTTTCAGTTTCAGCACTGAACTGAACTGCTGCTGCTTTTTTTAATGTTTATATTACATCCAGTTCCCCTTATTTTACAATAACTTACCCGTTTTTCTAATTGTTCAAAAATGTCACAAACCAAATTAGAAGTCCAGTCTCATTCATACAAATTAAGCTGTACTTACATGGCTCATGGTGATAAGCTTCCTTGTTCCTCACTAGTAGACACTTCCCCTTCTGCTTTACTGTTACTGAGAAAATGCAAGGTTCTTGTCAAATTCCACAGCCTCTTAAAACACCTTTGGTTCTTTTCACTGATCATATCTTCAAGTCAAAGTCCACCTGAGCATCTGTAAAATTGGTTAATTGCCAATTTATCCTGAAAATCTTTGTTTGTTCCTGAGTAACTCCCAGGGAGTTTTTCCCTTAAAGTTGGCTTTTATTATTCAGAAAAGGACAATCTAGCCTCCTTCCTTTGGACCTATGTGGACTATAGTCAGGGTAGAAACGATTGCGAATGTCTGGCCTTACCCAAGTCCTCTAGCCGACCCAGTTCCACACATAAATGGGCAATTTCCAGACTGGGATCCCTTGATTACCTTCTTAGGGTGATTTTTCAGCTCCTCTCTTAGAAAGCCCTGTGTTGCTTTTCTTGTTCTTCCCTACATTTTTTCTATTCAGGGCAATCAAGTTGTTGGTCAGTTGTTTAATCTATGTTACTATTTAGCCAGCAATTTTGCAGCTAGCCTTTTCAGTCTGGGCATTTTGTAGTTGCTGCCCCAATAAAGATCTCATCTCTGCTGTTAAGAAATATTTCAGTCCTCCACTTCTTATAGGGGTATTAGGCTTTTAGGTTCTGTTATAGTTCCTTTTTAACCATATTTGATTTCTTGAAGTATTCCCATCATTTGTTCAACCTTTATTTAACAGAAGTGCAAGTTCACAATGACTGTCTTTGGAAATTAAATCGTATGCCTGACACTGGTCCTAACCTTTTTGATTTGAGCGATTAATCAAAACTTTGGAGTCTTGCAGGGTTGTTTTAGCTAGAAGAAGAAAATGATGGTGAAGGCAGGTGTTTGTTCTGTAAAGTCATAGACATGTGGGGCCGAAAGAGGTTATCTAATCCAAACCCTACCCTGAGACAGGATAAAGTATCATCTGCAGAATAACAAACAGAAGTTTGCCAAACGTGTTTTTAAAGACCTAGTGAAAGAGAGTCCATGGCATTCCTAGGCAGCTGGTTCCAACATTTTACCATGCTGATAATTAAAAAGCTATTTTCTGAACAGTCAACTGAATTTTCTTTATGGAAGATAGTTTGTCCAATTCCTTTTTGACTTTCAGGCCCTTAGAGGGGTATTAATGTAGATAGGCTCTAATTTTTCCTTTTCATCAGGTTAGTTTGCTGTGGTTTATTTAATATAGTCTATTTCAGTAACTGGCAGCTCTTCTGCACCAGTTTGATTATCACCCGGAGAAGCAAAGCCTAGCATTTCCCTCAGTTTATTGAAGTTGGCTCCTTTGAAATCCATTATCTTAATTCTGCTGCTCTCTCAACTTCCTTACTGGGAATGGTCTGAAAAAAAAAAGAAGTCAGTCTGCCTGAGCATATAGGGCCCATTAAGCTGGTGTGGTTGACATACTGGTTTCTGGAAGCTGTAAGCACTCTGCTGCTGAGTCCCTTCATTAAGATAGCATATTCTCATTTCATAATTGCTTTTGCCCCATTATCTTCCACAACTGGATTCCACAATAATTCCCTCCCTTTGAATCGGAATCAGTTTTAAAACAGCTGTTTCCCTAGTACTTTCCTCCACCATGTGAAGCAGAAGTGAAGCAGTGTCTCCCATACACTGTGTCCTTCCATGCTTTTCCTCCAATAAATATCTCATCAGTTAAAAATTCCCCATTACCACAAATAGTGTTCCCTAAGCTGCGTGGCGTGTGCAGCCGTGCAGGCATGCTCATGCCACGCTGCCAGGCATGCCTGTGCGGCCGCACACACTATACAGCTTAGAGGGAACAGTGACCACAAAGTCCCCTTCCTTAGGTAATTCTGATCATTGCTCATCCTTTTCCCCCTCTTCCTAATCAGGAGGGGTTATCATCCCTGCCCTTTACTGCTTTTACCTTTTCCAGAAACAATGGCTCTGTCTGGTTTTCTTTTCAGTTTCTAAGGCCCTTTTTATGCTTCTCTTTTACATGCATGTAGTCAAGCAGTAATCAGGTGACCCCTTCTGCCAACATAAAAATTCCTGAGTTACTTGGAAGGTGCATTTGCATAAAGAGGTAACCTGTCCTTGGGCCTGAATGTATGAAGAGGGAAAATGCTTCCTGTTAGATATGGGTTGTCTTCAGTTAAAAAATTACTAGAAATCTCTTAACACCTTTCCATGTCTGGCTCACTATCCCCTATTCAGTTTATAAAAATACTTTTTCAGGGGCAAAAGAAAATTGTAAGGAAACATCTCACCTTACGAGGAGGGGAAAAATCTAGGCTCAGGTTATTACATACACTTTATCTCCCTAGTGTTAATAAAGACACTAAAACAATAAAGAACAAGATTCAATTTTAACTTAGCTTCACTAGCCCATCTTTTGCAATGGCTAAAGGTGACAGTTTAGAAAAATATTAATCCGAGGCAGCTACTTAAAGGCCATCTGATTTTTTTCGTAGTTTCTGCAGGGAAGCTGAGCCTCCAGTCACCAACAATGAAGATTTTCAGTCAGCTCTTGGTCTTTCGAAGGTTCCTGCTCATTCTCCTCACCCCACTGCTCTTGCTTCCACTGCCACTCATCATCAGAACCAAAGTAAGTGACCTACTATATGAGGCAATTGTATATGCCTATACATTTCTGTGAATCTCCAATGCACATTCAGAGAGGTTAGTTTCTCAAGTATGTTTGCATCATGAATTATGAAATATGTTTGCATCATGAATGCTTATCCTGTAATGGCATTTCTACAGAGATATCTAAAATAGAACAGCCATAATGCAAATGTCAGTGGCAGTTATTCTAGAATTGGCTTCATATCTATTTTCTCTCCTTAGGCTTAGATTTCTCATTTCAAAGTGGGAATTGAAAATCCAAATCATCCAGATGGCTTTGAAAATCCTGCCCTTAGTATTTAATTTTGGTCACATTGAAAGAGCTCGATCTATTTGCAGTATATTTCACCATGGCTTTAAGATTGTTTTCCCTTGTATTTTGCCTTTTAAAGATTACTATGTGCTTTTTTATTATTATTCTAAAGGAGGGAAATTATGGTTTCTTTTCTGTTTTTTACATTAAAAAAACAGGAACATTAACTCTTGTCTAACATAGAGTCACACTGGAGGAAAAAGAACCAGAGTAGAAGCCTGTCCCCTTGTTTAATTGAGTGGGACAGAAGGTTAACAGTGTATTCATTGAGCTGCCTTGAAATGCAGCTCATGGGGCTGAGATATTTCACAACGTCTTCATCACAGCATGTGTCCCACTCCTTCCCCATAAATTCATAGGCTTATCCATAACCCATGTTCCCAAGGCCCAGAGTGCAGAGGAAGGAGTATGCTAAAGAAAAGACCAAATTCTCCCTTGCAGCCCCCACCCCCTCCGCCCGCCCACCCGCCCAACCATGTAAAAAAGAAATAAAGAAAAAATTCTGATCTTAAACATCAGCAAGTGTGACATGATATCCTGTATAATTGTCATATATCTTATGCTTGCCCATTGCTATAGTTACTTTTTACCCCTTTTTTCTTGAAACTGTTCTTCACTTGTTCTTAAATGTATCTCATTGAGCCTTTCAGAAGAAAAACTCAGCAAGTACTTTAAAGTTGGGTGAGGAAGGGAGAAAACCTCTTGCTTAAGTTAGAATCTGCATTCTAAGCAAAAGTTAGAATCTGCATTAAAAAATCCAATTTCTGTTAATAAAATCAGTGCTTTATACTACAGTGTTTGTATTAACTGAACAGCTGAAGCCAAATCATGTCTGTTGTGGAAAATTGTGGCATGCTTACCATTAACACAAAATTACCTTTTCCATTTTTATCTAAGTAGGTCATTTGTTAGACAATGGTCAAAATGTTAATGAAAAGATTTTTCCCCTGAGCAGTAGAGTGATTTGAGTTTTATGCTCACTCTTAATGTGTTCTTGACTCATTCAGCCCATCATTAATTAAAACAGCATCATTTGATTTGTATTCTCTCTTGGTTCTAGTAAAAACAACATACTAGGAAGGAAGTATCTTGAAGTTAAGTGTATTCAGTGAGATACTGTTTAAAGAAAGGGGCAGGCATAAATAAGGGGAAAAGGTAAGGCTGAATCTCTGTCAATATAAATTGGTACTGCCTTTGGTGGAACCAGAACCATTTCTGCAAGCAGAGAATTTGGCACATAGCCCAAACCACTAGATCCAACTCAAACACAGAAGTTTCCAGTGGAGTGAAATTAGATTAAATTAAAAATGTATTTTTGTATATATCAGTACTAAAGGTGGGGCTGTGCTGTAGATTACGTAGAGGGAACATAAAGACCATCTCTGTCTTTGACCCCTGGCTGAATGCTAGTGGCAAAAGCAAATAAAGTGCAGAGAGGGCATGCTTCTGGTGTTCCTAGCACTGTTATTCCTCATGAGGGATGAAGTCAAGACAGACTGATTATGTGTCTATAGCCTACCCTCTCTCTGCAGCTTGCAGATGAGCTGGCCAGCTGTAGTGGGGATTTAAAACACTTAATGACAATAGCAACATTTAATAAGTAATTCTTAATCTTTGCTAGTAACCACTTTTAAAGTTTAAAAGCTAAATGCTTCCATTACACTTAACAGCATAGTTTGGGTATGAAAGAAACCTTCTAGTTGTTATAATACCACAACAGTCCTAATTGGCACACTTACTTCTGTCTCTGGCAGAAGATAAGGCAGGAGGGCATCATAGGCTCAGTACAGGTGTTCAAGAAGGCTGAGGTGAGCATGCTCTAACCTCCAAGCTTTACTCTAAGTGCCCAAGGTTAGGTTAGGAGTAAGCAGAACGCACTTTAGCTCTTGGGAGGAGAGGGAGCTCACAGCCTGCCTGCATGGCCCAAGCTCAGCAGGTAGCAGGGCACTCACATGCCTCCCAGTGCACTCAATGGGCTCCCTGGGCTGCTGAAGACTCCTGAGCAAAGCTGAATAGCCAAGCCACACCTGACTGGCTGCTGGGCATGGGCCACCATGCCCCCAACCCCCTACCACTGTAATTTGCACGTGCCTTTGTTTCCTGGCCTGTGCACCCAAGCAAGCAGGGAAACCCAGGAGCTGTAGCAGGTCCTGTTGGTCTCCCTGTGTGAGTCCTGTTGGAGGCTGTGGGATATCACAGCTGCCCACCTGGACCTAAAGTGACAATGGCTTGTCATGGCATGTGCACTCATCGCCATGAACCAGCAGCCAGCCAACCCACTCATGATCATCCAGTGCACCCTACACCCACCATGTGTGTGCATGCCCCAGATGCCTGGGTTCTGTGTTTGTGAGTGTGGTGTGTCCTGGAAGCCTGGGGTTTCTCTGTGTGTGAGCAGTCAGGATGTTTGGATTCCATTTTTGTGTAGGTGGGTGTGTATGTGTATGTCCCAGACACCTGGGTTCAGTGTGTTTGTGTGTGTGGTGTGTCCCAGGTGTCTGGGTTGTGTGTGTGTGTGTGTGCGCGTGTGTGTGTGTGTATGCGTGCGCATGCACGCACCCTGCACACACACAGAGAAAACTTAGGCATCTGAAACATGACTGGGCCATCGACTTTCACACAACCCATAAAGACAATTCCTGCCTCTTACACAAATCCCTGTTCCCCAGGATGGGGGCCAAGCTTTTACCCCTCCTGCCCTGGCTCATGAAGCCCTATGGACGATAGCTGGACCGCCATGGGGAGCATTTCGACTATGAACTGGTCCTGGCACCCTGAACACTCGCAGCACAGGGATGGGGGAGAGGGCGAGCCTTCCACCAATCTGTGTGGCCGCAGCCCTGTATCACATCAGGCTGTCCAGATCCATGAAGCCCTGTCCTACTATCTCCCCACCCACATGGACCGGGAGCCCTCCCCAGATGAGTAGGACTGGAAGGTTTTGAGTGCCCACAGCCTGGCACTGGGCCATAGGTCTCCTGCCCTGGGCTCCTCTGGGCCTGTGTCACAGCCACTGATGCCCACAACCCAAGTTGCCCAGGCACCATTCCCCTTCCCTTCTACCTCCCCAATTCCCTCCAGGGGCACCACACAGGAAGAGACGTGCCTCAGCTTAAAATGTTGCGGTTGCCAAGCTTTAACTGTGTCTAATAAAGAGTACCTGTTGAACATCACCTGTGTCTCAGCTTGGTCTCTCCTTGCAAAGGGGTGACAGAACCTGGAAGAGTGTTTAGGGTCAAGCAAACGACCACAACAAACACAAAACCTTGGAGGGGAGGCATTGGGTAGGGGGCTTTTGTCAAGACCAGGGGTGACTTTGTGTAGGAGTATAACTGCTGCTTATACTTTGCCTGCTGAGCTCAGTAAATGCTATCTGTTGATGCCCTTCCATGAGTGATGTTGCGGGGAGGGGGATCTAGTTACATGCAAGTGTTTGAGGTGTCTGTGCTTAGCCTCAAATATCCCATGGAGCACAGCATGGCTTTATAGAAACAGCAAGGACATGTCTATTAGGTAGATTTATGATCCCATTGAATGGGACATACTCTCTTAAGCACCCAAGAGCAGGGGTGGGGGGCAGAGAAGGGGGAATAAGTGCCTTGGGTGGGCTCTAGACTTCAGCAGGAGAAGGCAGGGGAAGTGGGCAATTCACCCTCCCTCTATGCCCCAGCCTTCTTGTCCCCCACCCCCTCACTCTTGTTCATAATGGCCTAAGAGAGGGCAATAACCACAGTGGGTGGCCTGTGGTAGCTTTGACTCCTCTCCTGCTACCCCCTCCTCCCCCTGATGGGCTCCATGTTTTCCCCAGGGCCTGGGTCCCTGTCATGGTGACATGGAGCTGGGATGAACTTTACCGTTATGGGTTGCATGGTGTCCTAGCATGGGGCCTCACTCATCAGGAGAGGTGTTGGGAGAACTGGCCACAGGTCCTGTGGGTAAGCACTGTCAAGTGATGGTATTCATTATGAATTCATTTGAAAAAAAAAAGACACTTACAAAGGAGGTATATGATAGAAATAAGGAGAGATCATCTCCTCTTTTTGCTTTCTATCATCCAGAATTGTAACCCTTCAAGAACAAATGTAAGCAAAACTATTCTAAGGCATTTATACACATGCCTTTTTTCCCCACGATGCGCCAGAGATCTATCTGCCACTTTGAAGCAGACTCAATTAATCAAGTCTGCTCTGCACGTGAGCTGAGGTGACCAGCACTGCATCGCATGCAGTTGTATAAGCGGCGAAATGCGCATCAGTGCACAGAAAATGGCAGTGGTGCACTTTTGAACCAAAGCACCTCCAAGGTGTTTTAGTTCAAAAGCACACTACTGCCATTTTTCTCAGTGCTGATGCACATTTCACCACTTACACAACTGCAAGCATCACAGCACCAGGTGCTTTTCAAAGCACTCAGTGCTGCAGCACTTGCACATGTAAAAATGCCCCTAGTGTTGGAACCAAAACTATATGCCAGGTTCAGATCCAAGACTCTAATGCAAATACTCCCTTACACACCTAAATTGAAATGACATACTTAGGGCTTTATCCCTTATCTACATGAAAGTGATTTTTGAATGAACTAGGCAAGTCCAGAGAGTTTTTGGTTCAGAGTCAAGCACTAACCTAAGTCTTAGGCAAACACAAACTTGGTTTGAACAAGATGCTGTTTGCATCAGGACATTACAAAATACCTTTGAGTATACACAGTCACATACTGCATCAGATGCATCTGAAATCACTTTGGAAAATACAATATGGAGAGAGTAGATATTATGGATTTTAGATCCTGAAAACAAGAAATACAGTTTACTTTTGGTTCTTTCCCCACCCCCACAAAAGCCTTCAGATGAAGGAAGTTGAGTGCTATTAAAATATTTCAAACAAGACTTTGCGTCCTACTTTACACCCACACACATAACTAGCTCTATGTTTATTTTTTTTCAGGTATATACAGCTCAGCAGCTTCACCTGATAAGCCTTAGGTGGCTTCATTCACCCCTGAACGTGCTGTCTGCTCTCTCCCCATTCCTCTAAACTGTGGAATTTTTGAATATTTGTAACTTCTCTTAACCCAGCTGGGGATGTGATGTTCCCCAATTCAGGCAGTTTCTCTAATTCATGCTAGGAGATGAAACAAGAACAGGTTAGAGATGTACTTTATAGACTAAACAGTACAGTACAAACAACCAAGCCTGTTCTACTTGAAATCAAGGGGAGATTACCCCAATTTCTGATTTAAGTATTACTACATCTCAACAATTTGCATGTGACTGAAGAACTGTGCAATGCACTTAAAAAAAACAACCCAAAAACTCCTCCCCCCACCAAATTTCACTGCACTATCCATTAAACTACTTCAGAAAACGCACAATGGGAATGTTGTTGCCCTGAGCGAAAACAAATGATGCCTTTGAAAACTTTTGACCCATTTCTTGGTAAACGATAGTCCAGGCAGTGCAGGTAGTAGTTCTACTGCCTGTCCTGCAGGCACACAATGCCTCCTATTGGCTGCTAATGTTAGGATGCCAGCTTATTAGGCAATTAAAAAAGAACTGATGGAATATTGCCACAGTACCAAATACCTGGTGATCTTAAGTCATCCTTTTTGGGGTACAAGCTGGCAAGTGGGATAACCTAATAGCTTCCACTCACTAGGGTTTTCGTGGGGCAGGGAGAGGTGTTGTTTGTCTCTTGGCTTCCTAAATCTGTACAGATTTTAGGGAATCTACTGGATTCAGAAGGGAAAATTAAATCATTGCTTCTTTTGCAGGCAGCAGATTAGGAAGGCAGGAAAGAGTTTCCTCTCCTCCCATTAAAGAATCTGAGCCGTTTCCTAAGGGGAACATCATAAACAATGTGTAAAAAAGTTTTGGGGTTTGTGTTTTTTCGATTGCTCAGTAGTGTCGGGGCCGAGGGGCTGTGGCCAGCAGCCCGGGCACGTGGGCCAGGGAAAGGGTCAGCATGGCGAACTAGAATTAGGCACTGACGCGCAGAGGTTGATTAAAGATTATTTTACTTACACCATAGGTGGTCGCGGTGCAGGCAGGAAAACTTTCTTGAGTTGCAGTTACAAAATGAAAACAAAACTTGAACAAGACCCGCAGAAAACTTGAGCCTCTTGAAACAACCCGGACAGAGCTCTGGATACACACACACGAAGTTTGCTAGGCTCCGTGGACCGACCGAAATGAGAGTCCGAAAGGTGACTCTCCACGAGCGCACAGGGTGGGGTACGTCGTGGGATCAGGCAGTGACGGGGAGGGGCTAGAGGTTGATGAGGCCCCTGTATCCTCCTTTAAGGCACACGCGGAGGTTGTTAGGCTCCACAGCGCATTTAGAGTTCTTCACAAGATGGATGTGAAGTTCTCCTCCTCCAACTTGGGCGGAAACTGCTCAAGCCTCTTATACAGCTAGCAGGCCAATCGCTAGCCGCCACGTGGGAATAATTTAGGAACAGCCAATAGTGGGAAACAAATTTACATATGGGTGGCGGGAACTCCTTTGCACCGGGGTTTTCTCTATGCAACTGAGAATTGCACCGTGCAAAGAAAGCTCCATGTGGCGGGAAATAATTCTGCAGTGCCGAAGCACACACAAAATCATACCCTTTGGGTCATGACTAGTGGGTTAAAGAAAAGAATGCTATTTTAAGGCTAGCAAAACCATTGGATATTATTATTCATATAGCCAGGAAAAGTGACAACAGAAAAATGGTAACTAATAAAACATACAGTGTGGGAGCTTGACAAAACTGAAGTTCCTGGACTTAGCTGCCTTACATATGTATCTGTAGGACTCCCAGCAGCATACCTCAGACTCTGTAACAGACTGTTTGAACCATCTTTCTATCAAGTGCACATGGCTCCACACCATTACTTGAGTGACCAGAATTATTAGAAATTGACTTTAAGACATGAGAACAGCGAAACACTCTCTGCTTCTTTATGGGCCATTGAATGCATCCAAGATTTCTGAGACTTTGGGTCTGTGAGCTGGACTCATGGGTTTCTGGTCCTGCATTCTGTATTGAGCACAGGTAGAGTAAGTGCTTCTCAAAATCTACATTTTACACATGCATTTGGTTTCTCCAGACAACTTAGAAAGTAGTGATGCTACATATTAATATGCATATCTGTACTGATGTACATTTTGGGCATGTTCAAGTATATGTTTTACTTCCATACTTGCCCATTGCCAGAAATCAGTGCAGGTGAATCTATTATTAAGACAGGCTAACTGTGAACAGAAGTAAACTAGCAGCTAACCCACATTCAGCATTGCTCTCCTGCACCCATGATAATAGGCAATAAGAGAAATTTAACAATAAGCAGTTTTCTTTGTGTGGATGGATCTATACTAACTGGAGGGAGGGCATGGGCTGGCCTGGGGAAAGAGACTTCACTGACTCTTTTCAGTGAAAGCCCAGGGGCAGGGCTGGCTCAGCATGTGGGCAGACCACACGAGCTCTGGCCAAGGCTACAGCTCCACCTGGGAGGAGGGGGGCAAGCAGGACACCACAAAGTCCCGTGGGTGGCAGCAGAATGTAACCTATCATGAGTTGCAATGGGATCTTGTACAAATGTTCATTATGGCACTCTAACTTGCAGCACTGAAGTCTGATACCACATCTATCCAGGGTTATCATAGAGCAGGATCTGCCATTTTTTCAGCACTCTGTAGTCTGACCATCTGTTCAGTTATGGCAGTAAAGCACTTTCTGTGCACCTACTGTGTAATAAGTGTAACTTCTTACCTGACCATAGAGACTAGCTTGTTCAGAGGCATAAACTTTCATAGGGAACAACATACTTAGTCATGTACTGATGCAACCAACCTCAGCATCTAATGAAATGTATTGTTGTTCGCAAAAGCTTGTCTTTCTGAATTAATTAATGTCTAAGCTGCCTGTACATGAGCATGGAGGCTGCTCCAATGCACTGTGATTACAATGCTTCAGAGCAGAGTCAATTGAGTCTGCTGGAGTGTGGTAATTACCACACTCAAGCAGCCTCCCATGTCTTGTGTATCAGCATCAGTATACCACAATTCTGAAGTGCGGGGATGCTGATACACAAGATGTTGCTGCACTTTTTATGAGCTTTTTATCCCCAACAGGTTTGTAGGTGCTCAGTGCCCTCAATCCCTAGAAGAGTGACAATATATACAGGTATGGTTCAAGGACCTTTATTCAGCACTTCAGCTTTATTTCTTTACATGTAACTAATGGAGCACATCATCATTCCTTGCCCAGATAACCTAGGGCCTCTTCTCAAAGACCCTAGAGATTTCTGCTCTACAGGTCACTTGCCTAAGAGTCATTACTAGGAAACAAATGATCAGTCACATGTGAGGTTAAACCCAAATAACTTCAAAGGAGACAGTCACCCTGTCACAGGTGGTCTATTAGTGTTAGACACATCAGTGGGGCGCATTGCTGTTTCCTATACTATACCAATGTTGTGCACAAAGGGAGGACCTTAGTTATCAGGGTTAACAACCCAGGATACGTTTCTTGCTTAAATTGACTTTATGGCACAATCTGCCCTTTTTCTCTCAAGATGAGGCATGTGATTGTGGGGTTTCAAATTATTTCAAGTAATGAAGATGATATATGGGTAGGCTAATCTTATCATTTAATCCATGTTACTGATTGAAAAAACTCTTATATGTAGGAGAGGTGTTAATTAAGAAATGTATAAAATGGTCTGGGACAAAGAGACCTGAGTTTCATACACATGTCTCGCTCTCAATAGTTTTTTATTAGTAGTCTTTATGCATTTGGGAATTGAATATATGACTATTGTTCAAAATAGGAAATCAAGATTCCTTGGCTACAGCAGTTTATAGCTTGTACACACACACACATTAAAAGAACACTCAAAATCTCTAATAGAACAGTGAAGGCCAACCTTTTTGACAGGTATGCCCTTCACCCTCCTGCAGTGCCACTCCAATCCCCTTCCCCCGTCTGATTTGCTGCTCTGGTTTCTGTTCCCTCCCCTATTTCTTCTCTCTTCCCTGCTCTCTACCTGACCTGCCAAGTGCCACTTGTGGCATGTGCTGTGGGTTGGCCACCCTTGTAATGAACATTATTAAGGTGCCAAATCAGGCATTGAGAAATGAGGAAATGCCAAAATACATTTGGATGACATACAGCTTGGAGACTACACCCTGAAAGCCCCACTCCCCACCCCACCAACCTCCCAACTGTAGGCTGCCTGCTGTGGACTCGGAAGCTTAGGCCCTTAGACCCACCTTCCTTCCTCCCCACATCCCTTACCAGCCAGGGTTTCCAGATTCTTCAGCCACCTGGCTCACTGGACTGGCTGATTCCTAAGGCAGCTAGCACTCTAGGCTATGGGAGTGAGAAGCTACCTGGCTTGAGAGTCTGCACGTGGGGTCTTTGGCCCTGGGGAATTCTTCATGGCAGGGTCAACCCAGAATCATGAATACTTTCTGGAAGTCCCAGCTCCAAGGAAGTCCATAAAGGAGGTTTGTTACATTTGTCTTTACTCTTGACAAACGAGCGTCAGCATTTTCTAATGAGAAAATATTTCATTGGAAAATTCTGACCAGCTGTATAAACAACCAGGGCCAGATGAATGCATGGGCAAACCAGGCACACACCTAGGGCCCTAAGTGAAGGAGGGGGCCAGTTGTGCTTATTTTACATATTAAAATAATTAAGTGAATAAAGTAATATAAATATGCAGTATTAAGTAGGGGCCCATGAGTTTGTTTGCCTAGGGCCCACTAGAGGATTAATTTGGCTCTGTGTACAACCATATTCGCTGCCCCCCCCCCCCAACCAGGTTAATTCTGGGTACTGAATGAGGTAGGAGTACCAAATACATTCACACTGGTATGTGAGCATGTATTTTAAAAGTGTATCTTAATACATTTGCACATGGGGCAGATTAAGTGTTTAAGTGTAACTTGATATTATGTTTTATTTTACAGTAGTGACATAAGAGTATATTCAAGATCATGCCCCTCATTTTGTTAGTTGGTGTACAGTAGCAGAACAAAAAGACAGTGCCTCAAAGAGTTCTACAATCTTAGTCACCATCTAAATTACGGTCCCATTAAATACATTCTGCTCCCACTTGAAAGCCCCTTATACTTCTAATAAAGAGAGGTTAGGATAATTAGAATCAGACCCACTGCATTCATTATTTTTAAAATTAATATAATAAATAAACCTCTTGGTCTGACATGATCCACATCGTCATTTTCACATCTGGTTACCCAGATTTTAATATAAAGTTATACATCCCAGAGCTGGTCACTTACAAATAGGATATGGCAGGACACATTTTTTTTACATAAGATATACTTATTAAGTAATTTTGGAATCAGTAACTTCCGCTCAAGCTTCAGTGACTTTTGTTATGCCAATTCCATGTTAATAAAAAACCACACTGAGTAAGGGTTTTCTTGTACTTCTTTTGGTATAGATTTGATTTCAGTTAAGAGTATGATGACACATAGGAGTCCCATTCAGAAGTCATTGAATCTCAGTGGAAAACTCCCATTTATAAAATTACAGAGTGAAGGGGGAAATAATCATTCATTAAATCCTTTAGAAATAGTTACATTAAAACAAATATGTGAAACTAACAAAAACAAGCAAAAAAATCAAGAAAATGTGAAGTTATTGCATAAAAACACAAGCATAGACCTTTAAGATGGTCATATTAGATCCATATTATGCAGATATTAGAGCAAGTACCTGATGTGCCTTGAATTTTGTGATATAAACTTTTCCCGTGGAGAAGTGAACTGCTACCCCCCATAAATTCTAAATGGAAAGAAATAATATATAACCATTACCTATTCCAAAGGAACATGATACATACCAACATTAAAAGATACTCTTCCCTTGTTCTCTATAATAATCAGACATTTTTATTACAACTTAAAGGTGTTAGATTGAGAGTACTAGAAAATGAAGTCTACTTTTTTTTTCTACAGAACAGATAGGACATTCACCTACCATTCTTCACATTCACCCACCAATGCACCTCATCATATTTCTTCAGGATTCAATTTCAGGCAGCAAAAATCAATCCCATTTCTGCAGACCCTGTAAACAAACTTGCAAATTAATGTCAAATTGGACAAAAGTTTTGTGATAGAGGCACTCTGTCACAGAGAAGCAAACAGGTGCCAAAAGTTCATTTCACATAGACTACTGCTATTAGAGTTAATACTTAGCTGTTACTGATCTGTATTCAATTTTAAATTATCTTTCTGAGCTAAAAGAATCTGTATCCCAGCATTTTTCTCCCTAAACTCTTCTGTCTCCCCTCCCCCTGCACACACATGTGGTAACACATCACTGAGTGCTGGCCAATCTACACACACGTGCAATTTTCATCTCCAGACCACTTATGGTAATAAAGGTCACTATAGCAGAAGTGTTAACCAAATGGATACAAAAAACAAAACTCACCTGGTTTTACTGCAAACTTAAAGCTCAGAGTTGATTTGAAAAAAATTCCATTTTTGCTAATTTCATTATGATGCAGTGTCTTCCTATTACAGGGGTGTAGGTTGTAGCCATGTTGGTCTACGGACATAGGTGGACAAGGTTCTTTGGGTAAATCTGATATCTTTTATTAGACCAACTCAAATAGTTGGTCTAATAAAAAATAAAAGAATTTTTCCAACTATTTGAGTTGGTCTAATAAAAGGTATCAGGTTTACCTAAAAAAACCCTGTGTTTTCCTATTTATTCTTTATTGCCAAATTAATGGTTGCATTTCAGTGGCATCTCTGAAGGGAAGCCTGTACTTCCAGATTCAGAATGGAAAGCAAGATAAAATGGCATGAAACAACGAGAGCTGTAAATCTTCTTGTAAATCTTGGACAACATTGAGAGTGCTGGGTGAAATCCTTATCCTGCTGACCTTTGACAAAAATCTCATTGATATCATTGGGAGCAGGATTTGACCCAAGTTCTGTCTGGGACTTTCCTGGGAGATCACAGAGTTCTAAGATTTTTTTTAAGCTGTTGAGTATTTTGATTTATGTTAACTCATGGGTCAAAGCAGGATCCCTGTATAATATGTCTGATGAATTGTGTTTGAAGCAAAAGGGAAGTGCTTGTTTTAACTGTTCTGTGCTTAGAACTTGAGCTAAATATTTAAAAACTAACTTAAAAATGGATTAAATACTGTCATGTCATTATACATTAGTTTATTATTAATTATTTATAACAGCATACTTCATATTATCAGGAACAAATAACAAGGTGTGGGTAAAATCTGGGCCCCATTCAAAAACCATAGAAGTCAGTGGTCTCTGAACTGGTCTTTTATGCCACAGTGGGTTTTATTTGCTAAATGTTTTTTTTAATGATGTCTTGTGTATTTTAGGAAGCAGAATGTGCCTACACCCTGTTTGTAGTTGCTATATTTTGGCTCACAGAAGCTCTGCCCCTGGCTGTTTCAGCATTGCTTCCTGCACTAATGTTCCCAATGTTTGGCATAATGGCATCCAAGCAGGTAATCTTCCCTTTCCTCTCCATTTTCTTACACTGCATAAATTAAATAGTCATCAATTGTATAATTGCCAAAGAAGGAATTGTGTAATATGGTAGTTTCATTACCTATCTCTTACTACATGTTTGTAGAACATCTACTGGAATAAGGCCTCAGGATCACTTGCTTGCTTAAATTTAAGTAGATGTTTAAATGGTTGCCTTAGACTGAAAATGACTGTTTTGAGATCAGTAGATGAAAAATTGCTGTATATGTGGAAAATATTAATATTGGCATAAGATATGATATGCCAAGTGCCAAACACCTACCTATCTACCTAGCTAAACACCTCCATATGCTCATGCTCTATAGGGGCAGGGGGTTATCTGACAGTGTTTTCAGTGAGAGGTAGCTGGTTGCATCAATGGTAAACAGGTTATTAAAGTTAATATGTGAAATACGCTTGATGATCTTGGTTTTTGGCGCTATAGGCTTTATTATGTCTCCCATTTTTTACATTAGTTTAACTCCACTTACTTCAGTGGAATTATTCTGATTCATGAGGGTCTAAAAGACAGCCTTGATCTAATTAAAAACAAAATAGAGACTTCCCAGTCTGCCCACCTGACTTTCTTGCCACACCTTTATTGTAACTAGATAGTTGTTTGTAGGTGGGAGGCTGCCCATTTTAATGCCCTGATGCCAAGGGCATAATACACAGTTATTATGACCCCATAACTCCTGACCCCATAACTGGGCTGCACTTGGCCTCTGGCCTAAACTTGGCCTCAAGTGTCTGTAGACATGCCTTGGCCACCTGCCCCCTTACTGGGGCCTCTACTCCAGCCAGCTTATGCACAGTACTTCAGGCCCCCACAGACCCTGCCCTACACGGCCTCTGGCTTTCACTCTGCCCCCTCACTGGGGCTTCTGGCCCTTATGTCCCTTGGTTCTCAGGTGTCTGTTGATGAGCCTGGACCCCCCAGCTCAGCCTATGGCCCACTCAGGCCTTATGTGTCTGTCAATGTGCTTTCACCCTGCCTCAGGTCCCATTCAGTGGGCCTGGGCCTTGTGCTTTTCTGCCATGGTGTGCTCCCTTAGCCTTTCCACTCCACAGGGTTATCCACCAGGTCATGGGGACTAAGGCTTTCCAAAAACCCCATCCTCACCTTTCACTAGGGAGGCACCGGTGTGGCATTTCCTGAGGATTGCCCCACCACAGGCAGTTCCACCACACCATCCAACCCCAGCAGGGTGAAGTTTCAGGTCAGGACCCAGGACCAGGAACTTCCTCCATGCCCATAATTCCTACCCTGTCCTCCAAGTGTTCTGGCAGCAGCAGGACGCCTGCTGGGAGATGTTCACCCTTTGGCTACCAAGTTGCAATGGCTGGCCCTGCTCCCTGGGCCAGGTCTTATACCCATGCTGACCAGCCCTCCACCAATCAGGCAGCCTCCTGACTGCCATGTGACTGCCTGATTGGGCCTGCTCCCACCTGCAGCCTGGTCTGCAGCCTGCACAAGCCCTTAAAGTGGCAGGCACCCTAAGGTGCTCTGCCACACTGGTGTATATTCTATACATATTCCCAAATTTACTTTTGCTGAAACTGAGATTTAAAAAATGCTATCATATCAAATAGTGATGAATAAAAACCCCACCCATTTAGTTAACAAATCTGTTTGATTTCAGGTGGCATCGTCTTATTTCAAAGATTTTCATCTGCTGTTAGCTGGAGTAATTTGTTTGGCAACGTCAATAGAAAAATGGAATTTGCACAAGAGAATAGCTTTGAAAATGGTGATGCTGGTGGGCGTAAATCCTGCCTGGTATGTGCTAAATACTATAGCAAAAGACAGTAATGTTCATAAAACATTTTGTATCATAGAAATAACAGCCCACAGAGGTGGAGTATTATTTATTCAGAGTGGAAATCCAGGCCCTCATTGCTGATGAAATAAAATGGATATGTGAAATGCTTTGATTGAAGTATAGTAGGTGGAACTTTATTCTTTTGCTGAAATTCTAATCATAGGGATAGTGTGGATAAGAATGAAAATGACTTTAATGCCTCCAGCATTCAGAATTGCTATGCAGCTTTCAGAACACAAAAAGCTTACAAATCTCTGGGTAATTTGAGGTTCCCATTTCTTAATTTATTGATAATAAATGACAAACCTGAAGCACACAACTGAAAAGCCATGTCATGCGTTCATTGTTAATTTCTAATTCAGTACTACTTACAGCATAATAGGCACTTTCCAAATATACAGTTAGAGGCCCTTAAGATTTCACAGTTCAAAGGAGGCAAACAAAATCTGTAGGACTGAAGAGAAGGGGAAAATTATACTTTATAACAATTAGATTGAGGGCATAAATTCTTTATAATTGGCCTCTCCTTGGGTGGGATTTGTGAAAAAAGTTACCAAATAAAATTGACTCTCCTCTCACTTGAATAATGTTTTGAGGGAACTAAATGGACATGTTGCTCATTTAACATAAACCAACAATATTGCATGAAGTGAATATTCCACTGTTTGGTTCTGAGCAGGAAGGCCATGAGTAGAGCAGAGGCCTACATCTGCATGCCAGAAAGATAGGGCAGTGAATTGGTGGTATGGATCTGACTTCCCAGAATATGAAGTGTTTTAAGAAGCAGAAAGGGAAGGAAATTAAAAGACTTGAAAAACAGAAATCATAGATATCAAAGGTACAAAGGGTCTGCTAGATCTAATCTCTCCTCCTGGCAGAACAGGATCATTCCTATTCTGCAATGCTTTGTCAGGCCCGCTATTAAATAATGTACATGATGGCACTTTTATTATTTCCTCTTTTGATAAGAATTCACCATTAGGAAAATGTTCCTTTACTTACTTGTTCTATGTTCTCCTATTCACTCTTAGCTCTACCCCTTGAGCTACACATGTTTAGTAATTTTAAGCTTCCTGGATATTTAGTCTCTACATTATGGCTGAAATCTTGTAAGCCAATCCTTATCTGAGTTCTCTGCTGGACAGTTTTCTATACAGGAAGGGAATGTGCCCTCAGGGTATGGAGAGTCTATGGAGCCATTCTACAACCAATCCTGCCACCCTGGGGCAGGAGTAGTTTCTTTCCAACACAATATGAAAGCACAAGCTCAGTCTGTAGCTAAGGTGGGAAGATCCTGTAAAAGGATCCTCCAGTGTAATTCTCATCTCCATCCAACTCATAACCAGTTCCACACATCCATAGCAAGCTGTTATACAAAGGCCTTTGTGCTATACACCCTGCTCTTCTAAAGCAGTAGTCAGCAGCATTCAGGCCCTGCCCTTCCTTGTAAGAATTTTTCTACTTTTAGTACCAGGGCAGCCTGTGCAATCACAGAGGCAGAGAGTGACTCTGCCCTTTTATGTTCATGTCTGAATTCCTTCCAGGTTAGTAAGAGTATATAAAGGCATCCAAAAGTAAATGCTGTATTTTAGGTACAGTGGTGCCAGCAGGATACAGAGAGATGGCAGCCTCAGTTATTCAGTATGTAATACTACTTTGTATGTAGCCCAAAATCACACAGGACAGAAAATTCTTCATGGTAAACCAGCAATACATGTTTTAATTGAACAGGCATACCCTTTGCATATTGATCTGACCTGAAATTCTGAGTAAAGTTGTGCCTTGAGTGTCAATACAGACACGTTTGGGCAAAACCTGAACTTTGTTTGTATTGTACTTAAATTTGAATGTGTGCTATGTTCAGCCTTGCCCTGCAACCCTACATGTGGGCTGACAGGTAAGGCTGGAAACATTCTGGCTACAGGGGGAGTCCATTGGCTCCCCACATGCCAGTATTTTTAAAAGCCTTGTCCTGCACCTTGCATGCTGTTTGTCAGGATCAGGCAGAAGGGCAGTCATGGGCTCTTGGGATATCTATACATGTATTGCAGAGTAGAGGGTGGGGTCACTTTAATTAAAGTGACTCTGACAGCCATGTATTCAGTATCCTGCACTTCAAAATGGCGATGGTGGTGCTTTAACTAAAGCTCATTCAATGAGCTTTAGTTTAAGAACCCCTACTGCCATTTTGAAGTGTGGGGATGCTGAATACACATAAAGTGGAGGCTGCTGGAGTTTGCTAATTTGCACGCTCTACCAGACTCGCATTAGATTCGATTAATCGAGTCTGTTCTGACATGTGCTAATTATCATGCATTGGAGCAAGATCCATCACATATATAGGTGCCCTTGATGCCCAACAGTCACGCAACAATTCCCCACATACCAACACTTATGAGTTTGGGTTCTGAAGAATTGTATGCCCAGTCCAAAAAACTGCGTGCTCTTCCATGAACATCTGGCATGGCAGGCTAAGTGCTTTTTAAGACTGGGGATAAAGTTCCTCAGATCCCAACTGCTTGATTATATTAACATCTGCCACAGGCCTGTCAGAATTGCCTTTGTCCCATTAGCAGCTTGGCATAACTTTAGAGCATCCTTAAAGCTACTCTAGATCACATCAGGAACCTGGAAACCTCCTCTGTCTAGCCCAGGAACAAGAGGTCACAAAGATGACATCAGGCAACTTTTGCCCAGCCACTATATACATCAAGTGTATCTCAGTTGCAGCTGAGGATATAGCCCATAGGAACTAGCCATGTGAGGAAGGTAAACAGGGTTCTTTTTTCAGTGTTCAATGGAAGAAAGGGGTTAATTTCATTGTTAGTTATGAATTAAGGCATCATCCAAGATTCCATATAGAATCTATCTTAAATAACTGCAGATGGAATACATCAGGAAAAATTGAGGTTCACTAGGTCAGGACATGTTCTGTTATTTTTTTTGGATCTCTTTTAGAGTGAATCATCAGCTTTTAATCTCTGAAGCTTTTGGGAACAGTTTAAAGCTCCAGTGTACTGAACAATCATTTGAACATCTGTCTATCAAATGTTTTAAATTAATGAAAATGTTTTTTCAAAGGAGTCGTCAATGAAGATTTTTTCTTTACTTCTTCAGCACACTGTGAGCCTTACTTATATTGCATCTATTTACAATGCAAATCTTTGTTCAAAGCTTTTGTTTTGCTAAGCCACCACTCTCCCTGCACTAAAATCCTCTCTGAAAACCAATCTCTTCAACAAGTCCTATAAAATACTAATCCAAAACATGATTAAAATCAATGCCAGTCATGTTATTGACTTCAATGTGCTTTAGATCAGGCTCTAAATTAACAGGAACTAAAGTAAAAAAAAGTGCAATTCTGTATCATCTATCAGTTGTCTATTCAAATATACAGAGAAATAAAGCAGAGAGAGAGAGAGAGAGACCATAGTTTCAATTTAGCACAATTTCTTTATTATGTCTCTATCACATAAGAGCAGTTTAGTTTTCAAATGGAAATATTACCATGAGTCATTAGGATGAGAAATGCTAGAGGAGTAGCTATGATTTTTTAAAAAATACTCCAATTATTTTATGAGGGAAAAAAAAATCTCTCCTGTAGAGGAATCCTTATAACTCTTGTAATGCCTTTCATCCAGAGAAGGGTTCCAAAGTGCTTTATGAACTATATTAACTAGTTGCAAATAATGATATGCATTAGATTCACTTCATCTGCTCCCAAAATGGTGCCGCCACTTCTCAGTGTAAAGCATGGCAATTGCTTAATGGTATTCATTAATAATTAATAAAACAGGAGTAACTGCTGACATCAACAGTGTTACTACCAAAGTATAAAATCAGTGTAAGTGAGATCAGGATCAGTCCAACAATCTAGAATAACGTATGTGATCCACCTTATTATATGTATATTATATGTTTTATGCATAGCTGAAAATCTAACATTTACTGTAGCACAGGTGAGCCATAGTACCACCTGAGGCACGGGTTCAGTATTCACTTAAAAGGAAGAGTGCCACCCACCCAACTGATTCTTTCTGCAGCACCTAGAATCTTACCTATAGAACCACTGGTCTAAGCAATAACAAAGTTCTACATTTTTAGCTAACTTATAAAATATGACAAGATTAAAGTGATCTAGTCCCCATTTGAGTGCTATATTCTATCTGAATCTGTAACAAACTTACGTGTCAATACATCTTCAATCAAATATCCTGCACATTGTAACGTGATTATTTTTAAGTGAATAATAATATAATAATCAGTATGAATTATTTTCTTTAAACAGTGCTTTCAAAATGCTGTTTTTATGATGAAAATGTTTCCATGTATATTAAATTGGGTGCTGATAGCAGAGGTTAACATAACAGGAATACATTGAAGTATCTCTCATTTCAGGCTTACACTGGGTTTCATGATTAGCTGTGCCTTCTTGTCTATGTGGCTTAGCAACACCTCTACTGCTGCTATGGTGATGCCAATTGTAGAGGCTGTGGCTCAGCAGATCATCAAGGCTGAAGCAGAAGTTGATGCTTTAGAGATGACTTATGCAAATGGATCCACCAATCAGGCCTTGGAACTTGATGGTATGCACAAAATGAAATTTTTATATATGTCCATGCTCTCCAGCTCTAAAGGACACAGGTAAATGGAAGTTAAATTAATAAAGAAACATTAATGCCATTCTACAAGACAATGATAAAGCCTCATCTGAAAAAAATGAGTGGCCCATGCTTACAAAAGTTGAATTAAAATTGGAACAGATACGTAACAGGGCTACTAGAATGATCAGAGCAATGAAGAATTTGTCATTGAAGAGGGAACTAAAAAAGCCTGGTTTGTTTAGCAAAAATGAAGCCTTGACAAGGGATGTGATTACTCTCATAAATTTGTCAGGAAGTGAAAACCAGGGAGGGAAGAGAGCTGATTAAACTGAAAGGCAATGATGCTCCAAGTAATGGGTAAAACCTAGATGAATAAATGCAGGCTGGTACTTAGAAGAAGATTTCTATCAGAGGAATGAAGTTCTGGAATAGGTTTCCAAAAGCAAGAGTAGAAGCAAACAGCTTGATGTTAAAATGAAACTTGAAACATTGGCAATCTAGATTATGTAAAATCAAACAATCTAACCAGTTTTAACAGGGAATTGATAAATTTATTAATTACATTGTAGTTGCCTGAAATGGCAGAGAACTGGACAGGAGGTCCCTTCCAGTCCAATCCCCATAAGTATTTATCTTTCTTTCCCTCGATTATGTTACAGAAAGTATCAGTGAATGTGAAACCAGTGACTGGAAAGAGAAAACAAAACAAGCTAATGGGTAATGCTTATTGAGTTCATGTTTTGTATTGTAATAATTCCTTTAAATGAAATTGATCTTTTATTGCAATAAGCAATTTTTTTTTCCAGGTACAACAAAGATGTGGCTCACACTGTGTGTAAGATTGAAAAGGAAAAGGTATTTAAAATATGATTATTGAAAAAAATAATGCAATTAGCATTTTAATTTAAATCTGGAATTTATACCATACTTTTCACAACATTATTTGAATGATGATTGAATATATATATATTAAAGTGTATGTGTGTATGCTCCTCACAGCCAAAAGTGCTGAAGAACATGAGAAATTTTGAAAGGTGACTGACTTGTAAAAAAACTTTTTTTTTTTTGTATAATGTGGGCGAATCCACACATACGCATTTACTGCACAGTAACTTAAATTACTGTGCAGTAGGGTCACATGTCTACACATGCATGCATGTGCATGCCTGTACCACACAGTAAATATGGCAACTTATGCCAACTGAGTGTAAATTTGATACTTGTATGATGCAGGTATCAAATTTATGCCTGATTAGTTACTGCGCAGTAACGCATTTGTAGATACCTTACTGCACAGTAACACTGTGTGTGTTAACTGACTTGGGATTAACTTTAGTCCCAAATCAGTCCACACACAGCATCAATGCACTTTAGCACCTGCACGTGTAGATGCTGGCCTATTCCCGCTTACTGCATCATAATTTACTGTGCAGTAAATTTAAGCTGGCGTAAATGTATGTATAGTCATACCCTGTTTCATGTAAGATGAACCCTTTTTTGTATTAGTATGAATGAATATATAATCTTACTCAGCAGAATCCCCCACCAACTGAAACAGGAAGGAGATACAGAAACCAGAAAGACCATATGATGTGCAAAGTTATGTGCTTATCTGTTGCTTATTCTTCTACTATTGGAGGACTGACTACAATCACAGGAACATCCACAAATTTGATTTTTGCTGAGCAGTTCAATACGTAAGAAAATATACCAAATTCTCTCTACCTTTGTTAACCAGAAGTCTGTATTTTGTCCTTTTGGCAGGTCTCCCTGAGATAGTCACTATGATATGACAGAACTTGGCATTATACATTTTTTATTTTGGGGTGGGCGGGTATTGCCCTATGTAAGATATACAATAAGATTCTATGGTAGCATTCTAGTTGCCTTAGGAAAGGATGCTAGTAATCATCTCACAAAATACAAAACTATGGACAGATTGTGTAATCTTTTCTGTGATTTAAGCTTGAATAACCCTCCTGAAATGGATGAGAATTTTTGAAGAGTAGGTCACCACTTGGCAAGAATGCCAGTCAAACAATCTAGCTATAACAGACTTCTGCTCATTGCTAAATAAAATTTGTACTAAGTTTTGATTGCTCTTCAATTCTGAAGCATCTGTAATAGCCCATTATCTTCTGGATAGTGTTTGGTATTTCTTTGACCGATATTGATAGCCATTTTGCCCATTTTCTTTATTATCTCAAATGTCTCCAATGGGCTATCATGATTTATAAGTGCTAGAAATAATGGCTGGCTACCACCTACATCTTGTAAAAAATAGCATCACTAAAAATTAAGCATTTATAATGGGAAACATATCACAATTTAGGTTTTAAAACAGAAGAATAAGAAAAAATAACTGCAACTTCAACTTAAATCTGTTTCTGTGCTTCATCAGCACAAAGATCTAAAGCCAGCCATATACTGCAAACTGAACACTCTTCTAATGTGGAGTCACCTGCTCTAGGTGAGGGGGCAAGTAGGGTAGAGATGAAAGATGATGGGGTTCAGCCTGAGATAGTTTTGTCCAACCCCAAATGAACCATTTTGTTTAGCGTAACTTACCCCTTTACCTTTTAAAAGCTGATTTATTTTTTCAACAAAAATCAGAAAGCTTCCTTTTAATATTTTCAGACTCTTCTTCTTCTTCCTAATTTTCCCCTATAAGTATTTATTAAACTTGACCCAAATTAACTAGCAGAATTGATCCCATCAAAACAGGATTTTAGAGGTAATTTAATATTCATTAAAACAAATTACTAAGTTCTAACAAAAATTGTCATACTCCTCTTCTTTTGGTATGTGCATCATGCACAGAAATATAGATACAAAAAACCTTTTCTCTAAGATGGAGTTTACTCAGTTTATGAAAGGGATATGGGTTGGCCTCAAAACTCTACATTGAGGGTCCTATGTTCTTAGGCTAGAAAAGCAACTATTGCTTGACTGTTGCTACTCCACATGCACAGGAAAAGGGGGAAGATTTTGCTTTTAACATCATAATAGCCTGGCCAAAACAAGGCTAAATGGGTAGTACAGAGGGTGGAGTAGACAGAGCTGGAAAAATACCTTGTGCAAATTACTTATCTGGGCTTTGTCATATATTAATTGTAGGCATTTTAGGGAGCTGTTAACCCCAAGATTGTCCATTAAGATGTGAAACTAGTTTTAAGCACCCTTTAGGCATTAAAGTTATGCCACTCCAGGGTAGGTTTATCTGTGATCTATGTCACGCAACTCATATTACGGTAATGTGTGGCCATTCTAGGCAACATGCCAGTGTAACACCCCGCGTGCCCCCACCCCTCCACTGCCAGCCCAGATTAGGCCCACCTTCCCCCACTGCTGTCCCCTGGATTGGGCCCATTGCCCGCCCCCCCCCTCACCAATTGGGCCACCACCCCCATCTCCCTGACACCCCAGATCCCCACTCACTCCTTCCTCTCCACCACAGCTCCTACCTCACCTGAGGCTGCTGGTGCTGTCCTGGAGGAACAGGCAGGGGAGGAAAAACCACCTGCCCTGCTGCCACTGCCTTCCCTACCTGCTCCTCCGAAACAGCCCTCTCAGCTACAAGTGAGTCTGGGGACACAGGGGGGTGCAGGTGAGGTATGAGGGTTGAGGGGACAATATGGGGGACCCTGGGGGTGAGGGAGGCGGGGGGTATCCCCATGGGTGTGGGAGCAGAGGGAAATCCTGAGGGAAACGTCATCATCCCACTTTACTCGGCCTTAGTGCAGCCACAGCTGGAGTACTGCATCCAGTTTTGGCCTCCCCACCTCAGGACGGACCTTGATAAGCTTGAGAGAGTCCAATGGAGAGCCACCCATATAATCAAAGGCCAAGACAGCAACCCTTTCAAAGAGAGGCTGAGGGACATGGGACTCAGTCTGGAGGAGAGAAGGCTCAGGAGGGACTTGGTGGCAGCCTATAAGTATATAAGGGGGGTGCATCAGGACCTGGGAAAACAGTTGTTCACCAGAGCTCCCTAAGGGATAACAAGGTCTAACAGCCACAAACTTCAGGAAGGCCGATTTAGACTAGAAAAAAGGAAAAACTTCTTTACAGTCCAAGTGTCCAAGGTCTGGATCAGACTCCCCCCAGAGGTGGTTTTGCAAGCACCTACTCTGGACTCATTCAAAAGGTGTTTGGATGCTTATCTTGCACTATGGACTTCCTGCCTATGGCAGGGGGGCTGAACTCAATGATCTCGCAGGGTCCCTTCTAGCCCCTAATGTCTATGAAATCTATGGGGGGGAGGAAGCCCCAGGGGTGGAGGGAAATGGTGGAGCCCTGAGGGGCAGGGGGGAGCCTGGAATGGGAGGGAAAGGGAGATGGGATTCTTACCTCTCAGTTCTCCAGGCCCCTGGTAACTAGGGGCAAATTGAAGTTGTGCAGATCCAAGACTGTCAGAGAAGGTTTTTAGTTTTGGAGCTAACACTGACACTGCTTCCCACTTTGAGAATCTGAAGCATAACATGTAACAAGGCCGTCCCACTGAGCAGTGGGGAAAGTAAGATCCAAGTTCTGACAGAGAGTCTGCTCCTGGGACAAAACAACTCTACTCTGTCCCTTTCTCAGGGATAATTACTTTGGGTTATGCTGAATAAGTCAGCCTGTCTAGGAATGACCTTGGTAAGTCTTAAGGTCTTTAGAAGATTTTCAGAAATATGAAACGAAGCAAATTGCTCATCGGTTTAAAATTTTAGACATTAAACAGTTCAAGAAGGTACCAATTTCCTTCAGAGGTTGGTTGGACTCCATGCCACAGAGAGCTGGGGATAGATTCTCTTTCATCTCCTTAAGGTTTGGGGAACTTTAAATGACTGCATAAACATTAGTTTTTTTCAGCTAATATTTTAATTATCTTTTCAAGATGTAAGACAGAATTGTTCTTCTTTTCTTCTTCTATACACACCCTAATCAAATATGACACTCCTGGGTTTTGTGTAGTTCCAACTCTATTATGGATCATAAACCTTAATTTAAGCTTCCTCTACATCCTGGCTAATGTTAGACTTTTCCTTTAAAGCTCCTTCCTTTTCCAATGCTTAGTTCCCTCTGACCCAAAGAGAGGCACCAAAGCTTTTTCTATTCTCTTATGGAAAGGGAATTGAAAAACTAGTATGAGTTGCACATATTTGTACTTCTTGTTCTGTTCAACCACCCATTAACAGACTGATGCCATAAAGGAATCTTATCATTAAAGTTCACCACTCTGTTCATGACAGTTAAAATGGTATCACGGGGTGCTATATTTACTAATATAAATATGTTAAATGTGCTGAGTTTGCAAGTTTTTCCTCCATTTGACACATTGAGAGAAGCCCTAATGTCCTTCTGATGACTGAAGTCCATGAAGTCTGTCTGGCTCCTGCTGGCTAAGAATTCTCATCTGATGTTTGTCCTAGAGCATAGTTTTAAGACAAGTTCTCAATTGAAGAGGGTAACTGTGGAAAAGCCGATGAAGTTTGGGATGATGTATTGACACTAGATTTCCTTAGTAATAGTGCTTTCTCATCTCTTGGACTGGTCTCCCTGAGGCTAGAGCAGGAGGTGTCGGTGCCTCAAAGGTTGATGACCCTATATCTGGCACAGGGATGACCTGCAGAATAGATGTAATTGAGCCAATTGAAAATCCTCCTGATTACTTCAGATTTTGAATTTGACGTTAATATAACATGAACAAGAAGAAGTCAAGTCTTATCACATATTAACAATATCAAATCTTAGGAACATTCTAAAGATAACCCAAATATTGCTGTGTAATAACTGTATCTAAACCTGACCTACAAAAAGAGTTTTGTTATTATCATTACTGAGTATTTCTAGAAAGGGAGACTTTTTGTTATCAGTATCAAGGGTATAACTTGCTGTAATATAGGAGCTTGTTACTGCCATTTAGGCTTCTGCATCTATCACAAGCTGGAGATGAGACAGCCATTATAGTAGGTCATCCAGCTTCTCTCTGTTGGATCATATCAGTAGGATAGTCCAATCAGTGCCATCCTCAAGGTCAAGATAGCTTAAACATTTAACTGATAATTAGTCAAACAGTCTTTCTGTACAATACTTGCTAAGGAGCTAATGATTATGTAAATTTAATCTTCAGGTTACTGGAAATACATAATCAGGGTATATCTACATGAGACTCTACATTCCCATAGCATTGGCAGGCACGAACTGTGACACTGATGCTACTGTGCAGTACCAATGAGCTACTGTGCAGTAGGGTCAGAACCAACCTGCACGCCATTGGGACTATGAAGTAGCGGCAGTTACTTTGAAGTCAGGTGCACGTGTAGATGTGCCCTCATAGTCTCAGATCTACGTAAAGTTACGTTCTGAGACCTGACCGCAGTAGTATGGTGATTTAAGAACATTTTGCTCCTGACAAAATCAAGTAATTGAGATGAGCATAAATCAGGAGCAAGAATGATAAGGAGAATAAAAACAGCTGAGTCATGAAGTTGCTGTTCGATGAAGTCATATAATAAATACTATGATACCCAGAAGTCACATACTTGGGCATATGCTGGTAATGTATAGATAATTATTTAATAACCCCCCCCCCAGCTATATAGTTGAATAGAGCATGTACAGTAACATGGTGTCTTTTATTCAATTTTAAATATTAATTGGTAGCAACTGGATTCCAACATTACCATCTCACCACTGGTTCCAATTTAAGTTTGGAATTTTCATCTTAAGAAGCAAGTAGATATTTTGGTTCAGATTCACCTAGCATTTTAATTACATTAACCTTTTATTGTTACAATTATGATATAATTTGTATAATGATCCCTAGACTTGTATAGAGCTTTAGAAAGCATAAATAGGAGAAACTGACTGCATCAATGACCTATTTGAACATCACAAATAGTCTTCCTGTAAAAAGAAGTGGAATGCAGGTATAACTGTAGGAATTCTTATAGCATCTGAAAGTAATAATTTCTCTTCCCTGTGACCATGACAAGAGAAGCTATCACTAGAAGGGTAGAGTCATCTTATTTATAGAATTACAGGCTCCAAAATTAGAGTTTGAGAGTGACCAAAGAAAAATTACTGATGCTATTTTTAAGGTAAAAGCACTTAGGAAGCACAGTACTTGCTCATTTGCCCCTTTCCACCTCTGCTATTTTTTCCCTGGCAAATCACAGAATAATTCTGTTTTCCTCAAATATGTACATCTTGACCTGTGACCTTTTCATCTGAAAACCTGTGTGTTTGGTTAAAATTACATGTTGCCCCAGCCAAATGAGCAAATGGACTTATGACTTCTAAAAAATGACCAGTTTTTATTATCAAACTGATCCTTGAATTCCCCATGAGCCATTTTTTGCAGTCCAGGCTTCCCACTTGCATCTACTTTGATGTCTCTCAGGAGCCTCTTGTCTTTTGTCAGCACCCTTTTTTCAGAGAAAGGACTTTCCTCAGCCTCTATTGCCTCATATTCTCTGAGTCCTAATGGCCCTTTCTCCTCTGTTGCTGTCTCGCTGAGCCCTGAAGAAATAGGCCTTTCTCATTTCCTGCGTCTCACTTTAGATACTTAATTTTTTAGATTAAATGAGCAGTAGGGTCTTTGGTTGCTAGTCATATACTGTAGCAATCATGACATGGCATTAGGGTTATACACTGTGGTATGAGCTGCCCAATACCCACAGTGGCTGTGATGCTTGGGGCAGGGTATGACTGTGAAGGGCCTTGGCCACCCCATCATGCACAGTCCCCTACTGAAGACTCCTACTGAATTAAAGCCAGCAGCTCCATTGGTGCACCATGCTCTAGCAGAGCTGGAGGGCACCTCAGATATGATTTGATTCCTTTTGCAATTCTGAATTTAAGTCTATGTTGTTTTCCTTTAGGCGCTATCCAGGTTGTCAGTGCATCAATTTTGGATCTTGGTTTATACTTTGCATCCCCATCACCATTATTATTCTGTTGTTCTCCTGGGTCTGGCTCCAGTGGCTTTTCCTTGGTTTCAAGTGAGTAAATATTAAAAGCTTCTAACATAACTCCACTTTAATAATACATAAGATACTTTGTACAGACCACAAGAACATCTTATCTATAATTAAAATACAGGCTGTGGAATGGTGATAAATGATTGTCTTTGCATCATCACATGGCACAAGTGAAGTCTCTGGAAGTGATAGGAATTCACACTCCTAGTCAATATGATGAATGACTATCCATCCTGGCACTGTTTGAAAACATATTCAGATCCCCATTTCAAAACTATGTTGCCCACTTCTATAAAATTTGCACGTCATTAGTAAGCAAGGAGGACCTTATAGAGAAAAATTCACGTGGTATATAATTTGTGGTCCATATCTTGATGATGTTAATGGAGGGATTGCTGTTTAACTTTATTGGGACCAAGATTTGATCCAATCTTTGAACCACATGGGTGCATCCAGATGAGCGCAGCCATGTGGTATGTGGCACCGCAGACACGTCTACACAGCCACATATTGCATAGTCAGCTGTTCTCTGTGCTGCAAGGGCATGCTGCCCATGCATGTGCTGCTCCAGTTTTGTTTTCCATGGTTTTTTTTTATCCCTGGATATCAAGGGGTCAAAAAAAATAACATGGAAAATAAACAGATCAGAGCACGCATGGGCAGCGTGTGCAGCTGAAAAGCCAGGCTCCACATGGCAGGATCACTGCAGCTGAAGCCCCAGGAGGCTCTCAGGAACCCAGGTAAGGCTGCTGAGGCCAGCACAGTACTGGCCCCAGCCTCCCCTACTGCCTCCAGGGTAACTTCCACATAACAAAGCACACATGAGTCCGGCTTTCCCCAGGGACAAGTAGCTATGGCACAAAGTGTGCTGCTGCTGCTAGTTGTTCCCAGGCAACCAAACATCCACACTTGTCTGGGCGCAGCTCATAGATCTAAAAGTTGATGATTGGACTGTACAGCAAACATATAGGCTAAGTACAGACAGTCAAAAGGCACAAAGCTGAATCGATTCTATCTTCACAAGTTAGTCTACTCTTCATAGACTGAACCGATAAGCAAGTGAACAGACATTCACTTTTGATTCTGGAAATGCAGTCACATTCCTGCAGTGGAGTTGGGCACTAAAGTACACCTCCCTGCATGGCTAAAGCAGACAGCTTGGGCCAAGGCTAGTACACCCAATATGTGGGAGCAGAGGGGGAAGGGGGAGGGAGAGGGGTTTGCGGGAGAGGTGCAAAGAATCCTGGGATGCTGGGGGACTGTGAGTTAACTTTAACGTAGAGGGGATCTGGGCTAGATGTTCAATAAACTGATTTAACCTAAATCTGTTAAGTTTTACGTCGCATCCATCCAGGTTTATCTTAAACCAGTTTCAGCCATTTTGGAAGTGGTTTTGTGCACTGAACTTCTGTTGTGTCACAAATTTGAACCCATTTTTGATAACATATTGGTTTACGTGTAATTTGTGTCCCTAGCCATAGTATGTTTTGTTCCCATAAATGTGTGCATGTGCAAGGGGAAGGTTGTTTCATATGGATTTGTACTGTTCAGAGTTGTGCTGCAAGTTTTTAGATAGAATAACAATGCTTTGGGTCTCCACTGCCTTGAATCTTGTGAATGAATATATAACTGTGTGAAATAGGTATTAAATGCTATCCACAGAGCCCTTGCTTTCTAAGGGTGTAAACAGCAGATGCAGGTTGTAGAAAATCAATTGGAAGTGTTTCCCCCTCTAATAATAGTATAATTTTAAAAAAATTCCTAGGCTGTATTGATGGTGTTCTTTGTAACACAGTAGAAGGGTGGATTGAGAGATCCAAGAGAAGGTGAATTGAAAGCTAAAATCGATCATCTAATTCATAGTGAGATACTCTGTCGTATTCCCCAATTACTGCACTGGCTAATAAATGCAGTAAAAACTCTCCCAGGGCAGAAGAAAATGATGCTGTATGAGAAAGAGTCAGACTCAACAAAGTCATTGACAATTTCCTTTAACTAGATCTGATTTTTGTTTTTTTGCAAAGGAATCCCCCTTCATGGGTAAATAAGCCATTTTGGGGTTTTGTTTTAAAGATCTTTGTCCTTTCTGACAGAAAAACCTGTATGAATAAGATTGTACAGACGTAATCATTATTGTCTAGCACTCCTGGTCTAAATGACAAACCTCAGCATTTGGAAATAGAATACCTACTAGGTCTTCAGTCTCATGAGTCATTTGTTGTTAATATTTGTGTGTGCATGTGTGTAAGGTCCCAACTTGTGGCAAGTGTGGTAGACATATAGTAAAATACTACCCTTCCTTAAAGAGATTACAGTTTACATTTAACATGAACAAGAAGTGGAAGGAAAATTAGGGATGCACTTGCCTGCAGCCACATCTCAGATCATTTGTTATCAACCAAAGTTTCTTGATTTTCCAATCCAGGGTTTTATCCATTAAGCCATGCTGCATGTCCTAAGAATCTAAACATGCAGGTTACCTGCTCTGTCTTAATCACAGACCTCAACACTGGGCCCTATTTTACTGCTTCCTTCATCAGTCTCCAATTCAGTTGTGTACTCTTCAGTTAATCACAGTATTCAGAGATCCTGGGTATGCACAATTAAATAGGAGACAGTAGCTTGGCTTGTAGACCTGAGGTCTTAATCTAATAAATGTATCCAATACTTTAAAAGCTTGGGAATTTGGGCTGTAATATGAAGACACATTTCTTATTGTTGATTTACTTCCCAGTTTCAAAGAAATGTTCCAATGCGGCAAGGCAAAATCAGCCAGAGAACAGGCCGCAGCCCAGGTGATTGAAGAGGAATATAAAAAGCTTGGATCAGTAAGGTAAGACAGACTGCAAACTGCAGGCAAAAAACAAAGGCACTAGAAAGCAAGCATAGTTTTAATGCAAGGAAAACAGACAATGACAAACTGTGCTTTTGCTGCAGCTACCCGGAGATTATTACTCTTGTCCTATTCATTCTAATGGCCCTGTTGTGGTTTACAAGAGATCCTGGATTCATCCCTGGATGGTCTTCACTTTTTCCACAGTGAGTAACACAATTTAAATGCTACCAGTAACTATACTATTTGGTCCTAAATGAACTTATATATGATGATGATAAAAGAATACTTATTAAAATGTATTTTTACAGCTATGTAATTATTGCCCTGATTTTAATAATGTATTATTGTTTAGATGTGCTGTAAAACCAAATGCAGTTTTTATATAAATTCATAAGTTTATTTTACAAGGGTGTCATTCTGGTTTAGCAATCAGGGTGACAAAGTGGAGATAGTGGGATCTATTTATGCTTATCTCCTTTATGCACATAAGTCTTATATTAGTAGATCATATGCATTTATGTACTAACATTAAGCAATTATATATTTCTAGGTAGGTAGGAAGAAAGAATAGTCTGCATAGTCTGAAGATTATAAAATATCTAGAAATGTATTTAATTATAGTATGGGCAGATAAACTAGTTACCCACATACCCCATAGTACATAAAAGCTTAACTATGGGTAGGCAAGGTTCTTTGGGTAGATGTGATATTTTTTATTACACCAACTAACTAGTTGGAAAAATGTTATTTGCAAGCTTTAAGGCACAAATATCCTTTGTCAGGCATACAGAGACTCTGCTGGTGTAATGTGTTAGCCAACATAGAAAAGAAGCTAATTTACAACCTGCAGGTCTGTGAAAATGAAAACTATGGGTATGTGCAGATGTTACGCTTAGATTGACCTAACTAGAATTAGGTTGATCTAAGTGATAAACTGTACATACATTCAGGTAGTTTAGATAAGGCAAAAAATGGCCAGCCTGATCTAACTTAGTTCATCTAACCAAATGTGTGTAGAAGTTTGGAGTGAATCCCTGGAACTGAGAAAGCCCAGCCACTTGCCCCAAACTCAAGGCCACACTTTTCCTACCCTCCCCCCCAGCCCTCCCACCATCCTGGGAGAGCTATTTTTAGCCCTAAGATCCCCACACACCCCAATGTACAATCCTCACCCCTGCAAACCCACCAGGCTACCCAGTCCCACCTGTCCCTCCCTCCACCTTGCCTTACTTAAATCATGTTCCCTTTGTGGCTCCTGGCACTGGCGAACATGTGCACAAATGGGACCTCATCTACAATCATGCAGCTTAAAGCAAGCTGTATGATCATAGATCAGGTCCTGGGAACATCTGCAAATGCCTCATATTAGGTTAGTCATTTATGAATGAGAAGCATGATACCAAGTTACTACAATTTAGCTTTTATCTACCATGGAGTTAGAATATGCACATGGGCAGTTAATGTGTAACAGTGATAAGTCCCTGTGATCTTTTACCTGGTCACATGCTTGTCATGGGTCCTCACCCTTTGTGTGCTATAAATTGATAAATTCTCTGAATGTTCATTTAGATTTTATTTCACCAAACATGCATCAGAGATCCTTTCTTAATCTCACCTGTTTTGTTTGCCCAGCTGTCATATAATTTCCCTCTTATCATATCATTTCCCTCATTTCTTCACTCTGAAATGTCTTAACTATCTTATCACTAACTTGGTTCCATTCTTGCCCTTCCTGATCTGTCTGCTGCTTTGAACATGTTGATCACCCTCTATATCTGAAAACTCTTTCCTTCTCCAGTTTCTTTTTCTGTTCCTACCCCTGGTTACTACATTGTGTCTTCCTCTGGTTCTCTCCTACCTCCCTGGCTATTCCTTGAGCACTTCCTCTGGTAGCTTTTCTTCCTTCCTTGTTGTCTGTTGTTTCCCTCCAAGGGTACCTATCTCTTTCCCCCACCTCTTCTTTTTACATCCTCTCCTTGACAACCTTATCAACTCTGATTTCTCTCATTACAATATACAAACTAATGACAGCCCTATCTATGTTTTCATCTCAGGTGAACATGCATGAACAAGCGGATACTCATACTCTTCACTATATATGCATTTACTTCCACAATTAACGATACAGACACAGACCTGTAGCAGGGTGGTAGCAGAAGGGTGGGGGGTGTTGTGAGAAATGGCTGTAACTCTGAAAATGTAAAGTGCAGAGCAGAGGTATTTTGGGGTGCAAAAACATTTAATAGATTCTGCCTATCATTAAGAATTTGCATTGTTTTTACCTTTTGAATATATTTTCCAAGCAATAGAAAAATGCAGAGAACCTTCTTTCCACACAGAAGAGCTTATGATCTTTCTCTTCATTTAGCAACATTTTTCTAAAAGAAGTTGATTTAATCAAGCAATCAGCCAATCAAGCAATCAGACTGGCTGAACATGCCTTCCTGGTTTATAATAGCATTTAATGTTCACATAGCATCACTTAATGACCTAGCTCACATACTAAAAAAAGCAATTGTAAATAGGTCTTTAAAAGCTGAGGCTTACTGTCAGATTCTTTCCATTTAAACACCAATATTTTCCTATTTAAACTTCTCTGCTTATTGTCTGACAAAAGTATTTTTCTCACAAATAGAGAAGAATGGAGTGTTCTTATAATAACTATACTCACAGATACTTCATAGATTCCATAGGCATTAGGGTTGAAAGGGATATCACGAGAACATTGGGTCCAGCCACCTGCCCAAGGGGCAGGAAGTCAGCTGGGATCAGATCACCTCAACAAAATAAGCATCCAAGCATTTTTTTAAAGGATCCAGAGTAGGTGCTTGCACCACTTTTGGGGGGAGTCTATTCCAGACTCTGGAGACTTGGACAGTAAAGAAGTTTTTCCTTATGTCTAGTCTAAAACCGTCTTCCAGCAGTTTGTGACTATTAAAACTTCGATTTCCCTTGGGGTGCCCTGGTGAACAGATGTTCTCCCAGTTCCTGATGCACACCCCTTATATACTTGTAGGCTGCCACCAAGTCACCCCTGAGTCTTCGCTTATCCAGGCTAAAGAGTCCCATGCCTCTCAGCCTCTCTTCGCAAGGCCTCTTCTCTTGACCTCTAATCATGCATGTGGTTCTCCTCTGAACTCTCTCAAGCTTCTCCACATCCTTTCCAAAGTGTGAAGCCCATAATTAGATGTAGTACTCCACCTGCAGCCTCACCTGGGCCAAATAAAGTGTGAGGATGGCTTCTTAACTCTTGCTTGAGATGCATCAGTAGATGCATGCCAGAGTTTTATTTGCTTTGCTGGCTGCAGCATTGCATTGGCTCATGTTCATCTTGTGGTCATTCATGACCCCCAAGTCTCTTTTGATCATGAGTGTAGCACTGCCAAGCCTATAAGCATGATGTGGGTTTTTTCTCCCAAGGTGGAGCACCTTGAATTTCTCTGTGTTGAATGTCATCAGGTTTTAATCTGCTTACCTTGCAAGCCTGTCCAGCTTGGCCTGAATTGCCAGCTTATCCTCTAGTGTGACTGCACTTCCCTATAATTTGGTGTCATCTGCGAACTTAGCCCTCACAAGGACAGTGCTTCATGTATGCCCGCTAATGTTTTTATTTGGAATATAAGCATGTGTCATTTTACCTTAGGTTTAATTATGATATATTGTATGGTCTTTGACCTAACCTGATGAAATCAAAGCCTGTAATTCTTTACAAAAGAAACATAAGAAAAAAATTTGTGCTATCCAGATCTTGCTTCTTTGTGCAGAGCTCTTGTTACAATTACTTCATTGTATTATTATCCTTAAAATGTACAAGTATATTGTGTTCTTTTCAATATTCGAAGATTTAGTCTAACTACAGTTTATCCAAGTTTTGTACATTATGATTTCAAATGAGAACCGATAATTTGTTCAGGGGTGTTCTGTTCTGTTCTGCTCTGTTCTATATGAGTTTTTAGTCAAGTCTGCTCCAATGTGCTATAATTACATTGCATCAGAGCAGCCTCACTGCTCATGTATAGGCACCCTTACAGTGCTTCCTGTTGTTTTTAGTCCAGTGACTTGTATGTGGTTACAACATATCTTCCTGAAAAGCATCCAGGTTTGATTTAGAGATATCAAAAGACAGACAATCCATTATTTCCCTCGGTAGTTTGTACCAGTGATGTAATCACCCTCACTGCTAAAAATGTTTGCCTGATTTCCATTTTGAAAGGAATCAGCTCCTAATAATTTGTTCTCATTCTGTCTTTCCTCCCATCAGTACTTGGTATTTTCTCCCCATGGATAGACTAATCAAGTCTCTCAACCTTCTTTTCAGAAACAAATAAGGAAGTGCTTTTAAGCTTCTTACTTTGTCATTTTCTCCAGTCTCCTCATTTATATGACTCTTCTCTGTACCATCTCTTTTTAATATTCTTTTAAATACTTGGACACCAGGTGCCTGTAGATGTGTGGGACATCTGCTCCAATGCGTGGTAATTATAGCGTGTTGGAGCAGACTCGATTAATCAAGTCTGCTGGAGTGTACTAATTAGCATGTTCCAGCAGCCTCAGCATCTTGTATATTCAGCATACCTGCGCTTCAAAATGGCAGTGGGGGTCCTTTAACTAAAGCTTGTTTAATGACCTTTAGATAGTGTCCCTGCCACCATTTGAAGTTCAGGAATCTGAATACATGAGATGCTGTAAGTGCTTTAATTAGAGTGGCTCCTGTGAGCATGTGTAAGGAAACCATGAGAATACAGAATTATATGCAGTATTCTTGTAATGGTCTCAACAGTGTTGGACACAGAAGCAAAATCACTTTGAAATTCCACCCATGACAGCCCTGGTTGTAGATCCAAGGATGACATAGCCTTTTTTGCCATTGCTTCATGTTGGGAGCTCATGTTGAGTTGCCTCTGCTTTATCACACCGCATCCTTTTCAGACTTGGCTCTTTCCAGGTTATAGTCCTTTCTGATGTAGATCTGGCCTACATTCCTTATTTCTAAATGTGCAACTTTCCATTTGGCTTCTTCACATGCATGTTGTTTAAATAGGCTCAGATTATCAAGTGTTGAAAATAGTACTATTTGACTGTTCCATCTTCATCATTACCCCAAAACTTGCATCATCTTCAAACTTTATATTTAGTTCCAAATACCTGATGAAAATATTTTGAATAGTGACAGGCAGAGTAATGATTCCTCTGGAACACTACCAGAGAACTCCCCATTTATTAACAACCCCCTTTTGCTGACTAATATTTTGAGATCTGTCAGCTGCCAGTTCTTAAAACATTTAATATATGCTTTACTAATATTGTGCAGTGCTAATATTTTATCAGAAAGTCCTCTGTACTAAGGTAAATGCCTTACAAAAGTCAATTATATCTAGCAGCTAATCTTTACCAACCTATCTTATAACCTTACTAAAGAATGATGAATCAGTATATTACTTTGACTCTGGCCTACCTCTCTCAGAAGAGACAGCAATGCTTTATACTCAATAGTGTCAAATCCTGCAAAGTGGTTCAGGATTAGGATGGATATCTGCTATCTCCTGATATCATCCATCAATCCCAGTAAAGCAGTCTCAGTTCCATGTCCCAGACTGAATCCAGATTGCACTGGGCCTAGGATATTAGCTTCAATCAGATAAGCTGCAATTTGGTCTTTGCCCAGGTTCTTTATGAGCTTGTTCAGGAATGGAAGTTTTTACACTGGCAAGTGGTTCAGTAGAGATGATATATCTAGGGTAGGTAATAACAGTGTTGGTTGGATTATGTTTCAGGTTGAAATACTTCCACTTTAATAATGTAATATAAAATAAGGTACATGCATGCATACAGGGTGGCTTGTATGTTTATTTTGTGCTAACATCAGGCTACAACATGCACTTCTGGAAGTGCATAGGGCTTGGTGCAGTTGCAGGAACCTGAATAGAATACTTTGTGTTAGATTGCCATGTCTCCTATTCCCCAGAATTACCTCAATTTAGCTGGCTACAAGATTTCCTTTGAGCGCAGCACTTAGATGATTTGTAGGGCAAGTATTTCTATAGTACCTTATGTTGCTGCATAATTTATATGTGTACATCAAAAATGAGACAAATAGATTTTGAAAAATTTACATACTTCAAAAAAAATGGTATTTAAAATGCCCCTGCTAAGATGAGGTGCATGTGCAGCACACCAAACAGTAGTGTCACTTGTTGTTTTATTTTTTAATTCAGTTCAGGTAGTTTTATCTCTTTGAGCCCATGAATGTATATGCAGCACTGTCCCATGAGCAGATTTTCCCGGAATGCTGATTAGTTATTAAACCACATAGTTTTGTTATTCACAGAAGACTCTGCTTTCAAAAAGAGGTAACTGTAGGAATTATATCATTTCAAGCCAAGTCTTGCATCCAGGCTAATCATGTGAGAATGCAGGATTGGATCCTACAGTATAGGCCTTGTTGACACAACAGAAGCCTTTATCTTTGGAATTATATCAGCCTGGCCACGTCCAAACATGCAGGCATATGCACGTGCAATGGCTCAAATAGTAGCAGTACAAATTTTTGATGCTACTTTGTGCTGCAGCTTACGCTCCTGCATATGCGTTTTATTGCGGGACACGTTGTCCCGCTTTGGGCAAACTGCCCTTGCCCAGCTCCTCCTGGCTCCTAACGTGCTGGAGCAGCAGGGGCACAGACTGAGCAGCAGCAACATCCTGGCCGGCAGCCAGAGCATCTCACTGGAGGACCAAACTTCTGTTTGTTCTGGTGCATGCTATGTTCCCTTGCTCTATGCCACTTTTTTCCTGGTGCTCTTTTTTGCTGGTAACAAATTTTGCCCCTGTGCTGCAAATTGCAGTGTGGGGCGCATTTTAACATTCCATGGTGTGGTTTGTGGCACCAGAAAGAGGTTTGTGATGCCACAAACCACATGTGCCTGCATGTCTGAACTTGGCTTCTAGGTGTATTAGCAGAATCCCATTGTGGAGGTACAGTGTATGTGCTGGCAGAGCTACACCCCATCCCAAAACAATAAAAATGAGGCCAATAAAAACATTCTTTCGTCAGCGTAGCTATGTACCCACAGGTTTTATTAAAATAGCTACATTGACTCCTAGCCCACATAGCTATTAGAGCAGAACTTTGCAGTGTAGACTTCTGTTAAATGGCTGCCTAGGCCATCAGCAGGTACATGACTATTCTATGAATGAATTCAACTGAATTGGAGAGTTGAGCAATCCTCTCCTGCAGCATGGAAAATAGTGCATCCCACATATTTCTAAAGTGTAATATCCATAAAAGAAATTATATGGTAGCAAGCAGTATAAAAAAACCAACAAAAAACTAACATATACTTAAAAGAGTCACTCACTGCCTTTATTTTTAACACAGACAGTATTTATTTTATAGTACGTATAGCCTGCATGAGAAAATTAGTTTTTAAATGGGGGGGGGGGGGGGTGTTCAGTACATTATATTTATTAAAATATCTTGAGTTTTACCCAGCACTGCTCTTAAGGTCTAGGTGTTCTAGACTGCCCTACTGGATTATGGGATGTCATAAAGTGTGGCCATATAACAATGAGTGATGGTTTATGAATAACAGAGCACATCTACATGAGATATTTACTGCTGTTGCCTAATTAGCTTTGCAGCAAACATCTCAGCTTCTACACATTAGGCCCTATTAGGCTGAAAGAAAATAATACATTCTGCAGCAAGTTATTACTTGTAAATTCAATTACTGTCCTGCTGAACAGTTTTTTTGTGCATAGCAATGCATATGTAGACACTGACCTGGCGGGCGGGAGCATGAGGGTGCTTCAGCGTGGGGGCTGCCTGCTGGCTAGGCCCATACTGGAGCATCCTTGTACCCCAGCCAGCCCCTCTGCAGCACGCTGAGCGAGGTTGAAGCAGCCCCAGGCTGACCCTCCAAGCCCTGCCATCTGGGGTTCTCTGACCCAGCTCAATGTGCTGCATTCCTGGGCGTACATTCAAACCCTGCACCCAGGAGCAATAAAATCCAGGGCAATATGCACCAAAGTTTAGTGATTTCAATTAATTGCATATGTAGATACCCCCACATAGTAAAAAAAAATAAAAAAATCAGGGCTAAGTTATGCTAGGCAAATATCCAATCAGAATAGTATCAAGTCTATGTAGAAATATGTGTATTATATGGCCCCTTATCGAAACAATAATTCTTGATCAAGCAAAAATCTTATGTAACTGAACGGGAATTTGTAGTGAGAAAAAAATGCTGAATTGGACACTGTTGCAAATAGTTCCAAGGGTTGAAAATATACCAGAAACTGGTACAGTGTAGGGCGCTGTGTTATCCTGCACCTGTGCTGACAGGATGGGGTGTTAGAAGAAGCACCAGGCCAGCTCTTTACCATTAAGAAAGTTTGGGGAAAGAATAATTCTCCTAGCACCAATGTTAGGTCTGTTGTTAAATGCACCACTACCAAGATACAAAGCAAACACTGTACCCAAGAAACTGGTAAAGTAATGTGGAAATTAGGAAATTTAAGCATAAAAATTCTGAAACTTAAAGATCACTAGATGGTGAAAAAATGCTGTACAGACAAAAAGGTTACTTTTTATGGCATTCATGTGTATTTCTGCAGCTATTAACCTAAATATTTTTCCAGGTGCTGTATATTCTTCATTCTTTATTTAGCAAATACATCTTTAATCTCTCTCCAGGTACAAAGGTTTTGCTACCGATTCAACAGCTGCCTTACTGATTGGCCTCCTCTTCTTTATAATTCCTGCAAAAAGAGTGTCTAGGACTTCAAATGGAGAAAACAGTTGAGTATGCTTTACTGGGAGCTTTTCTAAAGTAAGAACTGTAGAATTTAGCCCCATATGACCATAACCTGGTGTTGTTAAAGGAATATTGTCGGATACTTAAGCCCAGGAAGTACTGTTGATGTTGCTAAATGAAAGAAAACTGGATAGGAGGTTAGTGGTGCCTGGAAACTGGTATAAATAGAAAAATATGTGCTATTTTTTCAAACGTTTCTTCTGCAGTTCTGGAAGCCCATACACAAAAGCACTGAGCTAGTTTATGAGAAGTGGAAAATGATTCTTTTATGGAAAGAGAGTGAAACATACAATTTCATTTCAATGAAGCTGAAGTGAAGACTACAATGTAAACATAAAAACAAATATAATGTAACTATATTGGCAGTTAGATGTTCATTTGATATTTGATTTTTCCTGCATTGGGCACTTCTACATGTGTCACTATGGCAACATTGTTACTGTACTGTGATTTAGTGCTTTCTCTTGGAAGTACTAAATTACAACGCAGTAACAGACCGCACTGCACTGTACATGTGGTGCCCAGTTATTTTTAGCAGATACTTTGCCATAGCGGCACACTATACTGGGGGAGCACATTGCTATGGCATTGTAGCTCCTGGTCATGGGTCGACACCTGTGGATGCTACATAGCTTTAGCATGTTGCTACGGCGACATAGCATCACATGTAGACGTGCCCAGGGTCTACTTTATTACACAGACTGGTATCTTAGCAGGAAATAAATCCCTTGCACTGATAATCATGAATAATACTTGCAGAGTAAGAACTGATGCCCTATACAGGCAGCAGAAGCTGGCTTTACATAGGGATCTGATATCTAAATGGAAAACATCTTTCCGTTGGCTTTATAGGGCTTTATGATATAAACTGTCATAATTCAAATGACTTTACACTATGACAATTTACCTGAGCTGAGGCTGTGCCCCAAAAAGCCAACATGGGTTACAGGAAAAACCTTCTTAATTTTATGATGACAAAGATTTACTTTAAATATATCCTTTCCCTCCATAGGATAGGTATAAGTTTATCCAAGTATTGGAAATGAGTATTTTTTTAAAGGTTGTTATGTTTTTTTTCCTAGCTTTTTTTGATTATGCTCCACTGATTACTTGGAAGGAATTTCAGACCTGCATGCCGTGGGAAATAGCTATTCTTGTTGGTGGAGGGTTTGCACTGGCAGATGGCTGTGAGGTAATGCAATGTATACAATATACTGAAATATTTAAATGATCTGCACCAAGTGCAATACAGATTTATAGCATATTCAAGGGTATTCAAACATTCTATTTGAGCATTCAAACAATTTTGCTAAGAATGAACCAAACACTGTACATGGTAATGCTGAGGAGATTCAAGATTATTCATATAAGAGGGTAAAAATTACAGTGGAGCCTCTATTAACAGCCTTAAAAAATTGTAAGTGCAGAAAAAATTGTTTACTAATCAGAACCATGACATAAGTAACTCCAGTCAATCTACATTTGATGCATCTGAATACATTTTATATTTTCCTACTATTTAAAAGGCAAGAAATTAACTATAATTAAAGAACTGTTTAAAAATATAAATATTTCAGTAAATAGGGGCACCTGTGCTAGCCTGTTCAGAGCTAAGTCAGGTGCTAGAAGAAGTACAGCTGTGTTAGCATGGCATACCATCCAAGCTAATATACACTGTTTCTGAATCGAGGTAGTTAGCCCATGCAGTGTTGCATTTATGTGACTGTATTCTTTCCACAGCACCTGAGCTAGCTAGAGTCATTACAATCTAATGCTGCCATCCTGCAGCTGTTTGCATGAATGACACCTCCTTCTCACCCCATCTGGAGCTCTGCTGTCCAAACACATGAGTAAAATAAGCAACATTTGCTCATAAAGCTTGTTATGCACAAACGCTAAAAACATTTGAAGTTGTCTCCTTAAGCATCTCTGAAGCATATCCATGAAGAGATATATATTGCAATATAGTTTTCAATTCTCGTTATAGTAAAAGAGTACAACATTTTGACACAAGAATGTTCTCCTGATAAATATATGGTGGATCATGAAGAATGTCTTATCTCTATTTATGTAACTACCTTGCAAATTAACAGTGTGTAATTTGTAGTACTGAACTTACTATTTTGTATTCAATAGCTGCTGTGATATAATTACATAATCTTGTTCCCTATGCAGGATTCAAATCTATCACTTTGGATTGGAAGTAAATTAACTCCTCTGGGATCATTACCAATGTGGCTGATTATCCTGATTTCATCTTTGATTGTCACTTCAGTGACAGAAGTGGCCAGCAATCCAGCTACCATTACAATATTCTTGCCTATACTAGCACCTCTGGTGAGTACCCTATGTAAGGTCTGCTTTATCCTTACTGTTCTTTGCTCTGTTCAAAAAGAATACAAATATATGAGATTCGTTCAAAGCACTGGTTCTACCAATCTACCAGTGGAGTGGTAGCACCTACTCAAAGAAGCATCTTATTTAAAAAAACAAACTATGAAAATGTTTTAAAATGTTTTTGTTTGTTTGTTTGGGGTCTTTTTAGTAATTCATAAATGATAATGGTTTTCTGAATTTTCTGGAAAAAAAATTCCTTCAAAGTTCAGATTTTGAAAAAAAAAAACCCTTTTTGACAAAAACATTATTGAAATATAAACATTAAAAAAACAGTTCTTTCTAAAAGAGTGCAGTAAGACAATGGAGTTGTTTATTATGTAATTATCTCTTCCTCAGTTCTCACTGTATCTGTGTCTCTTCCTCTTCCCTGGAACAAATGCTGGATGGCAGCATAAAACTCTCAGCTCCTCCTCTGAAACCTACAACATTGATCTCCCCTTTCCTCTCCTTGTCTCCTGCCCAGCTTTCAAATACTATAGTCTTCTTCCTCTCCCACTACTTCATTATAATATATGTATTATTATTTTCATGAAGTCTGGCACTAACTTCCATTTATCACATCCAAATTCAAATTCATCATCCTTGTTCTCAGCAGATTTAAACTGCTGAACTCTTGTGTGTTAGGATGCAAATTCTCTATGCTTTTTTCGATGGACTTCTCTACAATTGGAAATTAATCAGGGATGGGGAGCAGGGAGTAGGCTGTCAGTTTAAAGTACACCAGCTAGTCTAGAATAGCTGTGTGTCCGGATATACTTACTGTGGGATATGAGCACCTTTTCTTGGTTTATTTGAATCCAGTGCAACACATCGCATAAGCAAAAATGGAGTTCTCGCACAAGGGTATTTCTTTGTATTTGAACTAGGGATTCAGTGAATTAATGTACTTGTGTGACCATTTTAGGTATTTGTTTTATTTGATGTAGTTAATATATCCTCTGAAATCCATTCTCTCATTCTTTTTACTATTTGACAGGCTGAAGCTATTCATGTGAACCCACTTTTTATACTAATACCTACTACACTGTGTACTTCATTTGCATTCCTGCTACCAGTAGCAAATCCACCCAATGCCATTGTATTTTCATATGGTCATTTAAGCATTATTGACATGGTGAGTTATTACCAAAACATCCTTAATTACTGTATGTAACTTTCTGTGCTGATAATCATCCTGGAGCAGTAATGTATGATTTTACTATTATGGAAATTTGCTTTAGCCAAGCTTGATTGTAGTATTTCTCGGTATCAACTTCTGATTTTTCTTTTTGCTTTAGGTGAAAGCTGGCTTGGGCATTAACATCATCGGAGTTGCTGTAGTTATGCTTGCTATCATGACATGGGTAGTGCCCCTCTATGACCTCTATACATATCCAGCCTGGGCACCAATTCTTTCTTCTGTGAATAACACAGGGCCATAGAAGCTAGCTAGCCAGCGTTTGTTCTGATTTTGATTTTCATATCACTATCATATGATGAGTTACTAAAAATACAGAGTGCTTCAGTGATGATAGTGATCCAGGTTACTGTAAACACCGTATCTCCCAGTCCAAAGGACTGGCAATCTGTTTTGGTGTTCCTAATTGGCAAGAATGCTATATAAACATGAACATGAAAAAAACTATCAAAGCTGAACATGTTTCGTGCCCAGTTCACCTAGTTCAGATTGTATTTTTATATGTTTTGAAGGAACATCTGTGAATGTGCACATTCATTATGAATATCAATGTGCCCCTTTTCTTAGGGTCATAAAATAGTACAAAGTACAGCTTTTGATATTTCAAATGTGGTGGTAACATTTGTTGCTAGCCCAAGAACACACTGTTTTTATTTTAGTTTGGTATTATACAGCTGTGATGCTTTTTAAAATGATGATTGCAAACAAAAGGTCAGGTTGGAAATGATCTGAACAGTCCATTAAGAGACTTGTCTGTAGATGTGCTCTTTCAGGAAACACAAAAAACAATGTGAGGAGAGCAGCATGGCTATTTATACAGCAGTTTTTCTGTCAACATTACTCTGGCCATTCTTTCACTATCTATAAGTGGAAACATTAAGATCCCAATTCAGGAATGCCTTTGATAATGTTTTATAAGCTTATCATATTTAGGACCTTTCTTAAAACGTATGCTTAAGGTTAAAAATGTACTCTAGAATTTTTCTGAATGGAGATGCACTCCTGAGTGAAGCTTATAGGAGTGTAGAGTAAGCTAACAGAATTATTTTCTGCTAAGTCCACATCAAAGCAATTAATACTACACACACACCAACAGTTCTGGGGTCTTAACATTCAACCTGTCAAGTAGGACAGAAGTGCCTCTTTGTCAGAAGGAAGTATCTCCTGCAGGACATGTGGAATATTAAGATAACTGTAATAATGTTAGAAATACAAAAGGGCCAGTGCAGTTGAAGAGGAAGTTTGCATTGAGTGGGTATTTAGAAATAACTTACATTGTTAATATTGTGTCTTTCTTGTTAATAGCTATGATAAAGATGCAACATAAATATTGTCTGTCCTGTTAAGAGCTATAATATAGATGTCAACATTGGAATGTACATAATTGTTAAAATGTGTGAATTATTCCCAGTTGCTACTGGTTAGTGCATCAGATGCCATGATACGGTGAATGAAGCAGGATTTTTGAAATGTTGATGTTCCATTATAAAAACCGCTATTATTTTATACAATCTCTCTTCTGCTTTATCTATACTGTAAGCTTTACAAAAAAGGAATATTTTTTTTTAGTCTATGTTAGCATAACACCTAGCAAAATGAAACCCTTATTTTTTATTAGGTCTCCAAGTAGATTAGGAACATATGGTCTTTTTGTGGAGAATGTAAATAAGGGTCCTATGTTCCTCCTAGTCCTGTGTTCCTATAGTTTAAATATCTTCTTACATATATTTCATATAAACTGAATGTATATTTTTGCTCTAATGAGTATACATAAAATATATTGGCATATATATAATATTTATGACATACTATTTATTAGTGGCTCCAGTCCTGCTGAATTCAATGGGAGTTTGCCATAGAAAGAGTAGGATCAGGCCTTTGCTTTATTATTTGTTTTTATTTTTGTGCTTTATCTGGTTTATCCTTTCTTTATCGCTCACTGTACTTCTCAAAGATCTGCCTTCAAATTACTGGAAAATGTAAAGAATATGCACTTTGAGAAATGTCACAGTTCTATTCTTTTCTTATGAGGATCAGTCAGCTCAGTCTTGAAGTATAAATTGCCGTATGGTCTTTTAAGAGGAAGTATACATCGTTGTGTATTTCAAGACTCTTCATTCCTACTTTAAAGTCAGTTGGCCCATAACCTACACTGCAGTTGAAGAATGCTCAGTACAGCTGCTCCCCATAGGAAATAATGCAAAGCCACTTTTGATTATCCATAGACCACATTTATTTTAGTTTTAATATTAGCAGTCTAAAAGCTATTGAACCTGATGTTGGCTACATCTGAAGGCTAGTCTGACATTGGTGGGTGTTGCAAGGAAGCTCATCCACCTTCCCCATTTCCCTGACCCCATCCTTGGCAACCACATGTAAGAGACATAGAAAACACTGCAAAAACCAGTATGCCCCCGAGAATTTCTCAGTGCAGGAATAATTGTCCGGTGGTCAGATCTACCAAGGTTTAGGGCGGCTTTATTGTTGTTGTTAACTGTGACGATAAAGGTTGAAACATTACAAAGAAGCTCCAAAGTACTAAAGTATCAAGACTGCCACAAAATATGAATGGAGTCTGTGAGATACCACTTAAAATGTTACCAGAAATTATCTGCATAGTTCTTTGCACAGATGAAATGAATTAAACACTTGCTCTCTTTTTGACTGCTTGTTAGTGCTATTTTGGAATATCATTTATGTCAGTGTACCTCTGTGATGTATGTTCATACCTATATACTGTCAATTATTTGTAAAAGAAACATTTGCCACATGCTGTAAAGCCAAACTTATGTTAAGTGAACATTTAAGGGGACCTAGAAGAAGTGGTCTCTGATGGACAGTGGTTTTTTAATAAAGGTGACTGAGAATTTTTTTAAATGTATTTTATTGTTATAACAATTTAAAAGTCCATGCAGGAATAGACAATAAAGCTGAAGGAAATTGCATTAGAAAATGCATTATACATATTTGATACCAGAAAAGCTAACTTTGCATATAAAATAACTTTAAAACATAGAGGAGGAAGTATTTGTATTTTTATAAAGAAATCAAAACACAAATACTTAATAAAATGAAATTTTATGTATTTTATTTTACATATACTAGGTGAAAATTGTTCCTCCAGTCATGAAAATAAAAGTAAAAGATTTTAAAATAAAAATGTAACCTTTTTTATTGTCATCGACTGTCTGGTGTTTCGTTTTAAAACCTTCAAGCAATGCACACACGCTGATCCAGTGCCTCCTGATATCAGAGACAGTTTTTCTAATGACTTCAGCATCCTTGGATTGGACCCTCATTGCCTGTCTCAAGTGCATGGGAGTCAAAGTCAATTCATCTGGTCTCTAAAGGCACATGTACACTGATATTTAGGGTCCACCTTGAGGTTGCTCTCAACCAGCCCAAGCCTGATGAGCCATCTCTCCCTTCTACATCATACCACGTAGTCAACAGCAAAGTCATTCCAGCCATACTTTCTATTTTTTCAGCATGCCCCTCAAAAGTATTCCAGATTCCCCTCTAGACCTGTTCCAGGAATTAGTCTGCTGGCAAATTTCCCGTACACCAAAACCTAGTGTACAAAGGAGTGGGGACAACTTCACACCCAAAAGTTCAGCAGAGCTTCCAGGCTCAGGCTTGACTACCACCAGAGGTCAAGTTTAAGTATAGATGCCCTCTTTGTATAGGTCGACTCTAACTATTAGTGTATGTAGATATACCCTTAAAGGCTGATGCATATGGGACTAATGCTGAACAACTTTCAAAGGGTTGTCATGTAATTTAACATTCCAAGATGCATTCAATGTGTTGACATACCCAAGAATCAGATACCAGGCTAGTGAATTTCCTTTTGGAAGAATTCAGACTTGTGATTAGGAGGTTTCTTGAGAGAGGTGTATTCTAACACAACTTTTATTGCAGTTTATCACATGAAGGATCTCAGTCTCTAAAGTGCACAAAGCATCACCACAATTCATGAACTTTATCATCATCACTATTGTAGACCATGCAAAGTGACATCTACCTTTATCTTTCAAAGCCATAAGTGTAGCTGAGAAATAAGCCACAATATCATGGTATACTTACTAAAACTATATCAAATAACCATTGTAGGCACATATTATTGAATCAGAAAGTTTTGCTGCTCTCAACTATGTTCAATGTCTCCTCATGCACTCAAAGTCTCTTGCTTATTCCAGTACCTCTATTCATGTACAACATTTAACAAGAAGTCTCTACTTTCCTGAGTGAGCTATCTGAATTGATTGTCTTTTATGAGCCATATTACCCTGCAAGAATACACTTGTTATTGCTTAGCCCTTACAATTTTTTTAAGGCTTTGAGAAGCTAAAACCTACAGTTTGCAGCTTGACTTCACTCTAATAAGTGGTCATTATTCATATACAAGATTGACATCTTTTGTTGACATCCTTCCTAGATTCAAAACATTTAGTTTGTATAGCATTAAAAAAAGTGTGCATTTGTCTGGTTCTTTGTTAAGATGCTATTAAAATGCATCAGAGAAAGAGGAAATGGATAGCATAGAAATACCATAATTTACACTGATACATTGCAAAAATAGATGGATCTTTGTACCCACTATGAACCATTCATTTATTTCAATACGCTATTATCCCTTTACTGTTTTCACTGTGAAATCCCAATTCAACAAGTATAGTTTGCACAATTTTAGGCTCATTTTTCCCTCCAAATATGAATATTTTAAAGCATAAAGCTAGAAATGTATAGGTACAGGAAACTTCTATACCTCAATTTTTTAACCAGGACCATATTAGCCAACGCTACTCACCCTGAAGCCACAGTGGTCCCTCACTCAAAAGTCTTGTTTGTGCCATGAGGCTACACTGACATATGCTGTTCATTCAGCAGTACTTCATGAGATAGACAGCATAGTGAATAATGCTGATCAAAGTTTGAGGAACAATACTGTGGTGTTGCCAGGAAAAATGGAAAAATCCTCAGATATAATGAGTTGCCCAAACTCTCTCCTATCTAATAATAAGACGTCCATCCAGTAGCTGGCTAACTCTCCTCCAAGGATGGCATAGCACAAATGTTTGGGACAGGTGGAGTGGAAGGAAGTGCCTGGTGAGTCTTGGTTCACCTACTTTTTTTTTTTCTCGTTTGTGAAAACGGGGAAAGGCAAGCTGCTTCACCATCTGGATGTACACCATTGTAGAAAACTCTTCTACGAAAAAGACGTTACTTTCTAACTTCATCTGATGCCAGAATCATGAAGAATAATAGCCTCTCTAATTGTATCTCAGCTACAGTAATTGCGCATAAATAAATGACTAATCCTATTTTGAAACCGCTTGGAAATTTTCATTCTGAGTGCTTAGCATTAGCAGAGAAGTAAAAATCAACAATACTAGTTATTGCCTGATACTGTAAAAGTGTAAAGCAGCATCAGTAAAAAGGAAAAGTCTTTTTTGTGATGGAAGCAAATGAGACTAAAAACCTTTTGAGAAGCAGATGAAGGATAAATTAAGGGAAGGTTCCAACCAATTAGACAGAAAGTGGGCACATCTACATGCGTACTTTAATGCACAGTAGACTATTTTAAGCTTGCAAAGAATAACTCAAAACTGTGCTCTGAACATAACTAATGCAGTGGTGCGTCTCTAAATCTGTAGGTGGCTTTCAACAATAGTCTTGAGAGAAATGAATTGCTTCATACATCAAAATGGGGAGTTAAATCCAGGACCATGGGCCTTACTGGACTCCTTCATGTAATGGGCCTGACCAAGTGGATACACCTTTGCTGCTAAGGTAATTACCAGATTCCCCTGTTCTCATCCCGAAGTGAGAAGTGACCACCACTACTTCTACTGTTACCCCCTAGGGGAGGGCCCCGCTGCCACCAATGTTGGGGGAGGGCCCTATACCATTATTCCTTCAAATGAGGAGATGTGGTCCATGGTGTGCTATAAAACGATATAGTCCCTGGCTCCAAGTGATTAGGGCAAACAGCACTTAGCCTACTAAGAGGAATGAATAAACTTAAGCACTGAGACCCTTTAAAAGTTTTCTGAATAATTATGGGGGAAAAATAACACAAATAAGAGTTAGACTCCTCAGTTTAATGGTGGCTGTTCAAAATTTTACCTTATATTATAAATGGTCTATTTTTACTTCCCATCTTTTTCTGTGGTTTGTGACCAGATAGTTTAGACTTTTGCTTGCTTTAGTTTCTTTCCTTTCCTTTCTTTTTCTTTTTTATTGGAGGATTTTTTTCAGAAATGAATGCATAGGTATATGTAGAAAGTTACTCACTTGACATTTTTCTGCTTCAGAATGTACATCATTATTGCAACATTTATCTAAGGATGTGTATTGGAAGCTTTTTGAATAATTGAGCAGAAACTAAAAGGTAATCTACCTAAAATATAAGGCAGTAATTTGCGTATTTTATTTTTCAGGAATTTCCATATTTAGCTATGCTTTGTTAGCTTTACTAAAGCTTGATGAAGTGTCTACAATCTTTGGGAAACAAGCAATAGCATCTAAATTATTTAAGAGAGCATCCACAGCATTATAATGACTACTAATTCATTTCTGGGAATAAAGGTCAGCAAATCTATTAGGGCTTTTTTATATTGCCTTGCTGACATTTCTAGTCCCCTCCCCACCCATTTTCCCCCTCTTTTTAGAGAAACATAGTAAAATGCAAATATGGATTTAAGAGTGACCTATGCCCCCTAACCGCAATACTAAATCTGCCTTGTGCTATTCAAATACTGGCTCTGTGTAAAAATGGGTTATCTGAAGAAAGATGTTTTTAAAACACTTTTTAAATTTAACATTGCATTGTCTAATCACAATATTAAAATATGCAATGTCATTCAACTAGCTATCAATGAATTAAATTTGATAAACAAAATACTGGACTGGTATTCCCAACCAAACAATAAAACATATTTATGTAATAAATTGGCACCAATAAGTTGAAGAAAGTTCATTTATAATACTGCTGTATAGTTCATGAAGTTAAGGCAATAAGTGAGTAGACACAGGGTTCTCTTCTTTATACTACCACTGTCTTATTTTGTGATCTCAGGCCCCCTCTACACATTACATTTATGCTGCAATTAACATGTTAATTACACATTAAATGGCAAGAGTACTACACATGTGCCTGAGTTAAGATGTCCTAAAATAACAAAGCAGCCATAAAATGTTTCATATATTATATAATGTAAACATTTTATGGCTGGTTTATATGATGCCTTATATTGAATGTGTGGCATTTCCATACACTGGGGCTGTCTGGGGCAGATGCCCAACAGTCAGCTGATTGTCAGAATCAACCCTGGACAGCCCCAGTCTCCTACTGGGCCCAGTCTTCCCTGCAAACTCCTTCCAGGGGAAGCCAAAGCACTCACCCACCAAGGAGTCTAAACCCCTGCACCCATATTCCCCCATGCCTGGCAGCCCAGTCAGGCTCCAGAGTACAGGGGAAAGGAGTAAGGAACTAAAGGGACTTTAAACCCAGTGTCCCGTAGCTGCGGCAGGGCTACTGGGCATAAGGGATCAGAAACTCCTTGTATGGGAAGCTGAAGGGCTTCCCCTCACTTGTGACTTTAAACCCTGCATCCACAGTGGGGCTGCAGGTACACAACTTTCAATTTGCCAGTGCAGGGCATCATGATCCTAAGTTCCCCCTGCACTGACAAGTAAAAAGGGCATGATTAGGATTGATCCTTGATCCCAAAATTGTGCCTCCTGCCATGCCACATGTGCAGATCCCAGGCACCTTTAAATGAAGGTGTGCCAGGGGCCCCAGTGTTCCTTTCTGTACCAAATGTAAGCCTGATCCTTATGCCAGTGAAGACATAGCCTTAGTGCGAGTAGGAAATCCAGGGAGAAAAGGGTAAAAACGTATCATTTAGATCACCTGTCTTCAGGAGTGTCAATTGCTGGAAACCTTCACTGCAAACGTTTGTCAAAGTGATTAACATATATAAAAAACACATTCTTCACTTTTGGTATAGTGCAAATCAGTGAGCCACACTGGCCTTCAGCGATAGTAAAATTCAGTCATGTCAGCCTGAATATGGGATACTCTTTCACAAAACATTTGTAATTGTTTTGAATATACATTATTAATAGTTGTGAATAGGCAGCAAGTGGAGCCATGTGACTGAAATTGAGATCAAAGTGGTGGTGCCAGTTCTAGAAGGTCAACACGAGCACTAATGGAAGTGGTGCCCAAGCTATAATGAAGGAAGCAGCTCAGAATGAGGTCCAGCAGTCTGTTTCCCAAACCCTAAACATCCATGATCCATTATAACCTCAGTTTTTAAAAGTAAAAGCTGTGACCCTCCAAACTGGAATTCCACCACAGACCTCCAAAACCAGAATGGCAAGGCATAGTTCCCATAGTGCACTGGTACTGGCAGGTTATTTAGCTCACCTGTGACCTAAATATCTCAGATGTACCATCACATTCATGCTTCTACCTTCCATGAAATCCTAATGTGCCAGCCACTTTCTGCAAGTCTTCAACCACCCACCAGCATCAAAACCACAGTAGCAGCATCAAGGGCTGATTAGCTCAGGGATTAAGCAGGAAACTAGAAAAATGTCACTTTCCCCTCTTAAAAAGAGTACATCTACCTAGGGTAGAAGCAGATGATTTCCATGACTGTGTAACAGATGGAGTGTGATATGGGCCTATACCCTGCTAATTGAAGGCTGTAACTGTTCAAGTACCTGCAATTAGCGATTAATAGGGGGTTACAGGCAGTCCTTGGATTTACAACACAATCAGTTCCTGAAAGCCACATCTTAAGTCGAAACGTTGTAACTCAGAACCAATTTTCTCATAAGAAACAAGGTTAAAAATGGGGGATTGGTTCCTGAACCAAGGCCCAATTTTCACTAAAAATACCCCAAAATTTTGTACTCGATCAATTATAGATGAGTAATATAGCTACATTAGTGTGTATATATTGTAAATAGCAGTCATACTGATTTGGAAGAATTTCTTTGAGGTGACTGCTGGACTTTTTGAAAGGCTCTTGGTTGGACTTTTTGAAGGGTTCTTGGCTGGAGTCTTCTCAGGAGTCTTGGCTGCAGGTTTTTCTGGAGTCTTGGTCTGCTTTCTTAAAGAAAGTATCCAAGAAAGTTTGGACGGATGTTCTCCAGGGAGATGAGCGACGGAGCAAACTTGTTCGCTGGCATGGCATGGCATCGCATCAGATCAAGCGTTGTAAAGTCAAAACCAATGTCATAAAGTTGAAATAGGGTGTCAATTTATAAACATTGTAAGTGCAAAACGTTGTAACTCAAAATATTGTAAGTCAAGGACTGCCTGTATTACTGTACCTCAGTTACCCCACGGTAACTGTTCATGTTCTGGCAATTACCTTATGGTAAATGAAAGATAACCGAGGTCATTTTGGACCTGTTTCATTCAAGCTGTCCAAGTTTAGGTCTGACCACTCTTACAGCCCTACCGCTACTGGCAATTGCTGGTACATGATTGCAGTTACCTCTGCCTTCCGTGCAGACTATAGCATAATCAAATTTAAATAAAATAATCACAAGCAGATGACAATGGAAGAGATTTATGCAAGGTAGAACAAGAGCAGAATTAAGTAAGCATTCTTGTGTATCATGAATAGCTTGTAAAGGTTTGAGACCAGTTTTCTAAACTGGAGAAAAACTAATTTGGGGAACTTTGGGTATACCAAGACATAGCCCTCAAATTCACAACTGTTCCAGATAATTTATTACAGTCTATTGTCTTAACTAAGTATCTTAACAGGAACAAACAACTAATGTGCTTGTCAAATAAGAGCAACTAAAATTACGTGCCCTAACATAATAGGTTGATAATTTAAATGGGGTTTACATGGACATAAACGTGTACTGCATCTAATTAATTTCCATGGAATTGCCCACACAGGCTGCAAAGAGGTAAATTCTCTGTGAATTCTCTTGTACAGAGACATAGGATATTATAAGTTGTTCAGTTTGCCAGCAACCAAATCAATTACTGCTACCCCAAAGTATGGAGTAGAGAGGATGTGCCAGTTGATACCCTTTGTGGTAGAAGGTAAAATATCAGGTTTTAAACCCCATAGTCTTGTGATGTCTTGATTTATATCACATGTTGACTTTGCCACCTGATCCCCTTTCTGGTAGGTGAAATCTACATCTAATGGATGCTCTTTGTGGAAGCTGTATTCCTGAAAACCCACATACATAGAGATTCTTGTGTCAAGTTATATGGAGGATGATCACTCTCTTCCTGTCCAAACTCCCACAAGACATCAGGAAGGAGTTAAAAAAGACCATCAGAGAGGGCTAAATGGTTGCTAGAGCACTAAGGTAGGCTATTATGGATGCATAAGACAAATTGTTGATGGGGAAGGCCTGTGGTTTCAGGCATCCAGTATACCATGGGAGTTACAAAGCACTAGAAAGGCCATGATCTTTAAGCAGAAGAAGTTCTTCTGTCGCAGACATGACAAAGTATCTACCAGTCCCTAGTGATGTGTATACCTACTCCCTAAAGGAACCCAGAACCCTCTCAAAGCCAGCATTTGTAACCAAACCAAGACCTGTTTCCACCTTTGGGCATCTTGGGCTTGGGATTGACTTAAAGATTCTGCAGCTCCATAGCATTCCCACCACCATGTGGACTGACTTGGGCTGGTTCTCCCAGGTCTCCCAGACTTCTAGCTGGTTGGAAGCATGGGTTCCTATGACAATGAGGAAACTAACAAGAACCTCAATCTCATACAGCAGCTGTTAGAGACTTAGGGAGCACTTTTCATCTCCGTATATTGGTGTTTCCAAAACCATTTAACGTTTTAAGATTTCTGGCTTGCAGGAAATTATGAAACATTTTGGTTTTGATCTAAGCCAGAATGGAACCAGTTACAGAATTAAGGTCTGTATCCTATGACTGCTGAGTTTACAATACGGAAAGAGTCCTTAGAGGAGGGACCAGAACCCAGAATTCCCCCGTCCTGGGTGAATGACCTAATCACTAGGTTGCACTACAGAGTCTCTCTTTAGGCCCCTGGTGCACTGGCCACATGATTCCTGAATTCTTTTTGATACTGTAATTGAGCTTTAAAAAGAAGCAGGTTTGCACTTCCTCATGCTGAAGGAGGCATTGAACCTGAATATTTTATTTGCTAGGTAAGTGCTGTAACCATTAGGCTGATGAAAAAGATTACCCTCACCTCTTCCTATGGCAAGATTATAAAAGAAAATGGTCCATACATGTATTTGTTGAGTAGCCTGATCTTGTTGATGTGTGCTAGATGTGCTCTGAAAACATTTTCTAGTTTGGACCCCTCAAAGTATTCAGATTAAATATATGCAGCTCATGGACCCCAACTGAGTTTAGATGAGAGACAGTCCCAAGACTTAAACTGTGGTAATTGTACACATCTCCAGAAACAGAACTCTGGGAATGAAGGAAATTGCCCAGTTAAATAGGGATGTGCCTTGATTATTTAGGAGCCTCTGGGTTTAAATGGGTCCTGGGTACAGGACTTCTGAATCATCATTTTGGACTTAGGAGACTTCTATCTGCCTAAGCTCTGTTTGAAATATTGAGAGCCAGATCCATAAAAATATGTAGTTGCCTAATTCTTATTTAGATACCTGAACGCACATTGTGAAGTTGTCTGTATTCCAAGATTGCTGCCAGGAGGGCTTTGCCAGCAGAGGGACAGTGGTGGAACCCCTCCAAGTGGAGGTGCAGCATATAGAAGCAGAAGGATTTCTTCTGCTACCATCTAAGAGAGTGTGAGAGGCTGTGTTGGGATAGCTACTTTGTAGCAAAGGCTGAATCATAGGTGTCTGCTAAAAAACTTCAGACTGATTTATATGAACAAGCACAGAATGGAAATAATATCTAGGTGATCAGACCAGAAAGGACTGTTCTGATGATCTAGTCTGCCCTCTTAAATGCAGTCCATGCAGGAGTAATATCAGTGACACTATTATCCAGGAAAAGCTTAAAAATAGTACAGTTAGGTGAACAGCTAGGTGAGGCATGGCAAATAAGGATATTCTAAATGAAGAGCTTCATTAGAAATGAATTAAAAGACTTCTGTGTGCGGTATTTTTGTTCCTACTTAGTTCATCTGTAGCATAATGTTCTTTTACTTTGAAAAGAGAAATGAGGGGAAAAATTGGAAATGCTGGGTGAATAAATGACCAATACGAGAATCAGTAGATCAGGGGAAAAAACTGATCATATATTCACAGCTGGAATATAACAAGATATGCTTAATTTCAGCAAACGCAGCAAGGAAAAATTGACACCATGGAGAATGATCAGAAGAATGTGTACATTACCTCCCCCTTTCATTCTCTTCTCTATCAGATATAGGTATCTGTTTTTTGGTTTGTTTTTTTAGTGGATGATTATTTATCTGAATATAGAGAGAGGAACAATTTGGCTAAAAACAATCAGTACTTACCCAGACAAAGAATTCTGCTGTTTGCAGATTATACTCATTCTTAAAACACGTAGGAAAAGTAAATGCTTGTGTATCAGAATAAATAATGCATAAGTTCTTGAAGAAGCAGCAAAAAGTGTGTTGTGTCTGTTGCAGTAGCTTGTTATTGGCTCATTACTTCAAACTACTGGGAATTCTGGTTTCAAGCCAAGCAACCATGTGCTTAAAATGAAGCATGCGCTGAGGTGCTTTGGTGATTCAGGGCCAAAATGATTAGAAAACACCTTACAAAATTCATCAAAATGAACTTATTGTGCAGCTGTTGTAGAGTCAGAGCTTACTGATACCACACATTAGATAAACACAAAAATATCTTAACTTATTATCCCTACATCTTTTTTTCAGTGTTTCATTTCTACTTTTAATAGATAAGTCTAGTCTCAAATTCATGACCTCAGGGCCTTAAAATTCCTCTTGTTCTGTAGGGGATTGACCGCCCTATACAGGAATGCTTTTAAATAATGTCTGTAAAGAGCTATATTCCCTTCCTGTAGGCGTGGTGTCATTTTTAGCTTGTAAGACCATATGGCCTCAATAAAATTATTTTTGGGCTCACTCTGCTTCATGCCATTCTCTGGGTGTCAGCCACTTGTGTACTGTGTAAAGGGGGGGAACTGCTTTCATTATTTTTTAAGTTTAAATTTACAAAATGTCACTTGAAAAAAAGTTTTTATCCTGAATACAAGCAAAGCAGTACAAAATGCCTTGCTAAATAAAATGAAGAGATTTTAAGAACTGGGTCCACAGGAGCCAAGGTTTGCTGCAATAAACCAGACAAATTTGCTTGGGATGTACAACTGGAAGTTGGAAGAACACTGCAGAATGCGCAGGAGGATTCATATGGAATCAGTGATGAGAAGGGATTGCTTGACAGGAGACTGTGGAGATAAGAATGGAACTGCTGTCAAGTCAGATGGTTTCGGGCTGTGAACCAAGTGCCTTTTGCCCAGGAATTATAAATTTTACAAGAGTTTAAAGGTCAGACCTTTTCATTAAACATCTCCAAATGGCTTCCAGGAATTTCAAAGGGCTATTTTAATATATAATTCTTCCATGTTTCAGTGACCATTGTGAATATTTAAAAACTGAATATCTATGCAGGCATTATCCACCAGGGAACTTTCTGTGGGACTGCTTCTGATGTTTATCACCAGTGGTAACATTGCTGCCCTTTACTTTATAAATGCTGAGTTTATTTATCTAAACTTCAGCAGCCTTCATAAATTAGTCCCAACTTGGGGGGTAAACTGGTCTCCAGCCTCCTGCTCATTCCCCTGCCCTTCTCCAGCTTCTGGAGGCTGGAGATGAGCAGGAGAAAAAGCAGGAGGCAGGGGGGGGAATAGGAGAATGAACAGGAGGCTTATTCCTCCCACTCCCATTGGTTCCCCCCTGCTCCCCATTCATTCTCCCCATCCACTGTTCATTCCCCCTGCCCCCTGTTTGTTCCCCTGCCCCCCATTTATTCCCCAGCTCCCCACTCATTCCCCCTGCCCCGTTCATTCCCCCAGCTCACCACTTGCTCTCCCAGCCCCCTGCCCCCACACACACTCACTGGCAGTAGCAGAGAATGAGCAGGAGGCTGGAGAGAGCAGGGAAAGTATCCAGCTTATCTCCAGCTTGTCTCCAGCCTCCTGCTTTCTCCAGCCCCCTGCTCCTTCCCCTGCTTGTCTCCAGCCTCAGGAGGGAGAAGGAGGCTGGAGACAGCCCCTGGAGACATTCCCCTGCTGTCTCCAGCTCCCTGCTCCTTCCTCTGCTTGTCTCTAGCCTCAGGAGGCTGGAAACAGCAGGGAAAGGAGCAGGGGGCTGGAGCCAGCCCTGGAGGCATTCTCCTGCTGTTCCCTTCTCTCCTGAGGCTGGAGACAAGCAGGGGAAGGAGCAGGGGGTTGGAGACAGCCCCTAGAGACATTCCTCTGCTGCCTCCAGCCTCAGGAGAGCAGGGGGTAGCAGGGGAATGCCTCCGGGGCTGGCTCCAGCCCCCTGCTCATTCCCCTGCTGTCTCCAGCCTCCCAAGGACCCCTCCCCCCTCCTCCAGCCCCACAACCTTCTGCTTACCTGGCAAAAGCCGGGTCCCTGCAGCTTGCACCACTGCCTGCCCAGCACAGGCAGGCAGCATGCTTGAGAGCTGGGGAAAGGGCCAATCATAGAGGACTGAGCCTCTGCCTCTGTCTGGGATTGTGCCCTGACCCATTTTTTGCCCCTGGGTTTTTGTTTGACCCCTGGATATCCAGGGGTCTAATTTTCTTCCTGCACTGCAAGTTTGCAGTGAGGGGAACATTTTTTCATTTCTGCATGTGCTTCTTGCCCCATCTCAAAGGGGTTTGAGACTGGGTAAGAGGCACGTGCACACTTGTCTAGATGTACCCCATGTCCCATGCTATTGAACCTAAACTCTTCTTGGGCAAGAGCTTCAGGTAACCAAGAAAAAAAATGTAGAAGGGTCAAATTCTACAGATATGAAAAGTAGTGGGAAGATCAGAGAAATCATAGGTCCCTTATGGAATGCAGAAGACAAGCTAGTTATGGATGATTCAGAGGAGGGTAAAGTATTTCACACATTTTTTACTTCAGTCTTTGCAAAGATGGGCACCTACCTGATGATCAGTTCAGCTGGCAGCAAAGATAGGGAAGGAGGCAAAACAATCCTAAAGTAGTAGAACAGATTAGGGATTCCTTAGAGAAGCCACATACATTCAAGTCAGCAGGGACAGATAGGATGAAGGAATTGACTGAAGTTATTTAAGAACCATTTGCTATCCCTTTGAGAACTTGTATAGGTCAGGTGAGGTACCAGATGACTGTAAAAAAAAAACAACAAACCCAAAATGCCCATATTTAAGAAAGGGAAGAAAGAGAATCCAGAGAATTACAGACCAATCAGCCTGACCTTGATACTGGAAAGTTCATGTAGCAGGTCTTTAAGGAATCTCTTGTGAAACACCTAGAAGAGAACAAGGTGATAAGGAACAGCCAGCACAGATTCACCAAGAGCAAGTCATGCCGGCCCAAACTGATTTCCTTCTATGATAAGGTAACAGGCCCTATGGATGGGGGAAAGCAATGGATGTGATATACCTTGGCTTAAGCAAGGCTTTTGGCACTTTCTCCCACAACCTTCTCATTAACAAGCTATGCAAATACAATCTACATGGAAGCACTGTCAAGTGGATACATAACTGGTCGGTTCATCGGTAGTCATCAATGGCTCGATGTCTGCTTGAGAGGAGATATCAAGAGGGGTTCCCAGGGCCTGTCTCAGGTCTGTCATTAACACCTTCATTAATTATTTGGATGATGGCATTGAGTGCACACTTAGCAAATTTGTGGATGACACAAAGGTAGGTGGAACTGCAGATACTCTGGAGGACAAGGCTAGGGTCCAGAATGACCTGGATTGATTGGAGAAATGGTTCACAATCAGATGAGATTCATTAAAGACAAGTACAAAGTTTTACTAAGGGTGGAATAACTGGATGCACTAATACAGGCTGGGGAATAACTGGCTGGGAAGCAGTAGTGCAGAAAAGGACGTAGGGGTTACCATAGATCATAAACTGAACGTAAGCCAACAGTGTGCTCTTGTTGCCAAAAAAGCCTAGCACATACTACACGTGTCTACACGTGCATTAATATGCTTTTTCTAATGCACAGTACTAAATGTGAGGTACTAAATTAATGTGCATTAGGCTTCCCTAATGCGCAGTAGCGCAAGCGCATGATTTTTAGGTGACAGTGTGCAGTAACCTATTTTACTGCACATTAACATAATAGCACATTTTTATGAGTCACTTCAATGTGCAGTAAAATAAGCTACCACACATTAAATCACATGTGCAGATGCACCCACTGTGACCAACAGGAATACTTACAGGACTGCCACTTGCAAATCAAGGAAAGTGATTCTTCCATTCTGTTCAGCACTAGTGAGACCTCACCTGGAGTACTGTGTCCAATTTGGGCCTCATGTTTCAAGAAGGATGTGGACAGATTGGAAAGAGTCTAGCAGAGAGCAACCAAAATGATTAGGGGCCTGGAAAGCAGAATTTATGAGTAAAGTTTGAAAAAACTAGGGGTTTTTTAGTTTACAGAAGAGATGGATCAGGAGGGCAATTATAGAGAGGGTAGAGTTGGGCTTTTCTCTGTGGCCTTATGTGACAGAACTAGGAGTAATGGCCTCAAGCTTCTACAGGGGAAATTTACTGTATTTAATTGAATCCAAGACAAGGTGTTTTTTCCCCTCCATTTAACATAGGAGAAAAGGCACCTTCTTTTGGATTCAAGTGTGAGATGGTAGGGGCAGGTGGCCATTGCAGCTTTGCCTTTGGCCCCAATCTGCAACAGCAGTTACCAGGCCAGGCTGGGGCTGGAAGAACCACATGCTCTGTGCCCTGGGCTGGAGCAGGGCTGAGGCCATGTTGAAGAGGGAGGGTAAGTGGAAGTGGCAGAGGTGGAGATGGGGGGAGGCAGAGGAAGCAAACTGGGGCAGGTAGTGGGGAGTAGGTACCTGGGGGCACAGGTATGAGGGAACAAGTACCAGGCAGGAAGGGGAAGCAGGTGCTGTGGCATGCAGGCATGCTGGAGGGGCAGGCAACAGGGGGGCAAGGAGCAGAAGTCAGGCTCCTTGACTCCCCAGTGCCTGCCCCTTCACTGTTTGACACCCTACTGTCTTCATCACCTTTTGCCCTTCCATTGGATCCCCGCACCACTTGCCCCCCCACCATCTGCCACCCTACCACCTGCTCCCCTATTCATCCCTCCTACAGCTGCTACCTCCCTTCCCCTCTGCCACTGCATTCCTCACTGCAGTGATGGGAGAGATGGATTTAAAATGACACTCCAATAATTTGATTTGCTACATTTTATACATTTATACATTTTCCATGTATAGACTTTAATTATTGGGAGGGGGGGGCATCCTTTTAAATTCAGAGTCATCTTGGATTTGGATAAATACAGTAGGCTGGAGATTAGGGGAAATTTTCTAACCATGAGGATGGTCAAGCACTGGAAAAGGCTTCCTCAAGAAGTTCTGCAGTCTCCAGCCCTGAAAATATTGAAGAGCAAGTTAGACACTTGACTGGGATTGTCTGGTCAGGGATGTTCCTGCCTTGGACAGGGGGCTGGACTAAATGACTTTGTGAGGTCTCTTCCAGCCCTACTTTCCTATGATCCTATGAGTATGGGCTTCTGTGGACATAATTCAGGATAGCCCCACAGGGTATAGTGCTCCCTGAATCTGTTCCCGAAGTTGTGATGCTCAACCCATTATGCTTCTGCTACCTCTCTACCTCCAGTCTTCTGCTTTTCTTTTGTGGGGAGGAGTGGTGACTGTCCGGTAGAAAAGGAAGAAGTTAAGTGCTGAAGGGTAATGTTGTTTTTAAGATGGGGGAGTTGTTCGCAACCTGGGGGTTTTCAATGAGGGGGGATCCAGAATGGTGGGTTGATCTTATTTAAAAAATTTTATGGAAAACATGAAAACTAAACACCCATGTGTATCAGTGATGAGGTCCTCTTCCTACATGTAGTTGAATTATGTATAAAGCCCTGAATACAATATGTTTTGTATTTCTACTATAAAGTCCAACCTGCATTTCTGCTGTCGTCCTCTACAAGCAACATCATAAAAAAAAAACCTCTCCCTCTTTATTTGGAACCTTCTGTTTCTAATGATTTTGCTGCTTTTTTTTTTTTTTTTTGCGGGGGGGGTGGGGGGGGGGAGGTTGGTCCTTGTACCAATGCATATTGGAATAACTATCAAACTCCAGACCATTCCATGTAGATTTGGCCCAAAATTTCCTGACATAATTAACTGAAACCAATCTTTTGACAAAATACAGGAGGGTTTTTGTCAGCAACCTACATTTGGTCTCCTTGTGCATATGCATTAGACTATTTTCTTTAAGTATATGGTCATCTACATTTCTTTCTCCAGAATCCCTGCTTCCTTCAGTGTATAGTACTGAGGGTACTCACTTAATGGCCAAAACTCTTCAGTATTTTGTTTTGTCCTTATTAAGGAATGTGTGGTGCCATGCTTTATTTGCTGAACACCACACAATTCCTGAAGAAAGAATTACTAATTTCCTCCTGATTCTTTTCTATGATGTTTGTCATATAGTACACAAGTGGTTTATATGCAGTGTTTAATCTATCTTCACAAAACCCTGGTGAGTCAGGCACTGATATTATCAGTAATTTACAAACAGAAAACAAATCAATTAAGGTTAAAAAAAAATTTGATTATGGTATCCACAACAACTTGAGATAACTAGGACTTGTCTGGTTTTTTCCCCTAGAGTATTTAGAATTACACAGCACAGTCTCAAAAATGCCTTAACTGTTTTGGCTGATTTTCTTCACACCTCTCCCCTCACCCCCACCCCAAACAGCCTTAGGCAGACTTCCAACATACACATACCAACACACACACACACACACACACCCCCCCTAGAGAGTTCTAATTCCCCCAAAATCATGCTTTTCTGGTATAGTCATGACATTTATGGAAAGCCTATTTGAGCCATACAGCAAAGAAATTAATCTTACAGAAAAGAAGAAATTAATCAAGAGAATTTCATCCATATGAACACATTATTCCCTTCATGCAGCTGGGAACTATGCTGTCTACAGTATGGTAATCAATTGAATACGTCTTTTTTCATGTCTTCATCCTTCTAGTTTGGGTTGGTTTTGCCTCTTTCTCCAGTTGCACATGGAACCCTCCCCTCTCTTTTCAATATGTGGCATATTTCTGATGTTATTCAGAAAGTATAAAATAATTGCTTAGAGAACTTTGAGAAGGCCAAGTGCCAATTTATCGTTGAAAGGCAATTAAAATCTGAGGTCCACAAGGCAACTGTAAAACATGAAGAAGTATATGGATCATTTAAGAGCCTACTGTTAAAAAAGGAATAAACTTTTTCATGTGCATTTGTAAATTAACATGTATTACCACAAAAGCAAAGAAATACTGGGTGCAGGATAGATGACTTTGTGCAGAATAATGGCATAAAAAGACATTTCTTTTTCAGTTTATCTGGTGATTCTGAAAGTTGAATGGCACTTAGCCTAGACTAAACATTGGACCTGGTTCCCGTCTTGAATGTTGTATAATCATTTATAGCAATGGTGAAATGCCACCACATCAGAATTTTCAACTTGGCTAAGTATAGAAAGCATTTTACTCTCTCTTTCTCTCCCTCTCATACACACACACACACACACACACACACACACACACACTTTGCAACCACTTTATAATTTACAGAGTGCAAGACAATATACAATAAGACCCAAATATATTCATTTTAGTATTATGGCAGCAAAGTGTTTAACGGAGATGTAAACTGTTACACAGAATCACAAGACAATCTGTTCAATTCATTGGCTAAAGTTCCCCACTGTGTACTCCTCAGTAGGCACAACATGAGCAAGGTGGAACGTTCACCTTCCTTTCTGCGCCTCCCTGTCATGCATGTTGTGGTTGAGGGGAGCAGGAAGGAGGAGTAAATGATAGGCAATATTCTCTGGCAATTTTCAGCTGGCATATGGTCTCCTTGCAGGACTATTGTCAGGTGGTACAAATGAAAGCAGGCCTTAGGCTGTTCTGACCTGTCCTGAGGCACAACTAAGAAAACCTCTCTACTGCTCCCAGTGGGAAGGAGCAGACAAACTCTCCCTATAGGTTTGCCAGAAAAAATCTGGCCCAGTAACTGTGTTCACATTAAGCCTCACATCAGAGCTTTCAACATAGGATATAGGATCTTTTTGGTCTGATTTCTGGAACAACTGCAAACATAAATGAAGTGAATAGGCAATATATAAAAATCACATTCTGGCAGCATCTTGTGCTGAACATTACTCAAGAGATTCTGATTTGTGAGGGCATTTGAACAGGCGGAGGGAGAAAACTCATTATTGATTGCTCTATAAATAAAAAAATAAATCAGTGTTTCATCCCTAGTCACAGCAGCTTTGAAACATCTTATTTTAATACTTTTGTAACCCTTAAGGAGCACATTAAAATGCTCTTACAACTCAGAAAAAAAAGTTTGAGTCAGTTGGACAGAGATCTATTATTCTTGATCCGGCATCACAGTTCCCTCATATTTACCTAACTGTTTATTTAGTTATTGACATAAATTATACACTCTCTTCACTCTCTTAGCTGGAGAGCTCTTAATAAATGAAAGTGACATAAAGACAAAGCCAGGTAGATTAGTTCACCAGTTCTTTTTTTTCACAGAACTCAGAGCTCTAATTTGAAGTCATATCATATTAATTTGCTTTTCTTTCACAAATTATTTTTAGCCCCAGACCACGCAGATTGATGTGTGTAGATATAAAACAAGGCAGGTTCATGAACCCCATCCCTTACTTCTGTGTTATGTCTGCACAGTCTACCAGTGAAGAAAACAACAGCCAAGAATGAGATTTCTGCAGCAGGATTTTGCAATACCTCTTAGGAAAGATGTTTGTATGATTAATAATGCTTGTTGAAAGTTCAGGATATGAATCAGCCCCTCTCTATCCTGTTGATTAGCTCTGAAGAAAGATTCATTATCCCAGGAAAAATGTATTTTTGAAAAATTACTAGAGATGATTTAAAGGTATTTTCTTGTAGACTTATTGGGTTAGTAATAGCTATAGCTATGGTCAAAGGGAAAAGAAGTTTCTGGCCCAGATTCTGATTAAAAATACTAATTGGTAACTGTGATGCCTCAGTTTGTGATGCCATTTCTATTTCTCGTGCTTATGTCAGTTAAGCTGTTCAGTGACAGGTGTAATAACTGGGAGTGGAATGTCTCTTACCAAAAGAATTGTGCAGACTGGTACAAATGCAGAACCTGCCTGAAAAATAAAGTCTGCTTTTATGCTACATTACCCTGATTCAGTAATTCCCCTCATACTGTACAATGCAAAATAGCTGCTCTTATGCACGCTTTGACTACAGCAATTTTTGTTGTGTTCCCCTTGGAAGTAAGATTTATTTGGAGAAAAGTGGGATGTGCGGATCCAATTAGCCTCCTGAAATACAGCTTCATTGTTACTTTCCCTTACCTTTTTATCCATGGACACTTTCCCAGTCGTTTTTAGCTCCTGACTCCTGTGGGCTGGTATAGCATACATGCTGACTCCTTAATTAAAATTGCATGCCAGGAAGTAAGCAACTGCCAACTGAATCCTTCCCTCCTACTGTTGCATTCTGTCAGCTCAGGGACTATTTTTATTTTTTATACTTTTTTTCAGGAAATGTCAATTGTTGTCTTGGAAAAGTCAATCTGGGAAACTCTGGAAAATGTACATAACTTGGATATTAAACCAGTAACATTATGTAGTTTATTATATAATCAATATGGGAACATGCTGAAGATACAATTGTGTGAAGTATAGCTTTCAAATATACAAAAAAGCATGCAAACAAACAATAGGGGTTCTGAAGTAACTGTTATGACTCAGGAGAGAGACCTTGGATTCATTGCAGATAGTTCTCTAAAACCATCAGCTCAATGTGCAGCAACTACCAAAAAAGCCAATAAAATTTTGAGCATCATGAAAAATGGAATTGAAAACAAAATGGAGAACATCATCATGCCATTATACAAATCCATGGTGCGCCCACATTTTGAATACTGTGTGCAGTTCTGGTCCCTGCATCTCAAAAAGGATATAGTATAATTAGAAAATGTACAGAGAAGAGCAACCAAAATAATAAGGGGCCTGGAATAGTTCCCATACCAGGAGAGGCTAAAAAGGCTAGGACTCTTCAGTTCTGAAAGGAGAAGAATGAATGGGGATATGACAGAGATCTTTAAAGACATGAAGAGTTTGGACCAAGTGAAAAGGGAACTGTTGTTCATCAAGTCCCAGAATACTAGAAGTAGGTAGTACTTACTGAAATTAGTAGATGACAGATTTAAAACGAACAAGAGAAAGTACTTTTTTACATGACACGTAGTTAACTTTTATAGCATAACCAGATTCAAAAAGGTACTGGATAAATTCATGCATGATAGATCTGTTAGTGGCTGTTGAGCAGAATGGTTGGAAATGTTTCCTCTGGTATTTCTAAAACAATAATGGTGGACGCCAAGGAGGATATTGTATAGGAGTAAATCACTCTAGAGAGATCCAGTTCAATGTTTTCCCTCTATAGAAACTATTTCTGCTGTTGTTGGAGCCAGGATAGTGGGCTAGATGGACCACTGGTCTTAATAGGAATCAAATACAGATAGTAGAGAACCTAAGGCCCAATTCTGCAAAAGTCTCCAACTTCCCAGTGAGTGCGTCTACACATGCATTTATGCCGGCTTAAATTTAATGGACAATAAGTTACTATGCAGTAAGTGGGAACAGGCCAGTGTCTACATGTGCAGGTGACCTGGCACTAAATTTAGTCCCAGGTCAGAGCAGCCTGCCATGTGCCCGTGGCTACCGGGGGAGCTCCAGCCTCCAGCCACATGGCTGCCAGCCCCTGGGACTAACTTTAGTCCCAAATTGAAGCCAGCGCTGGCTGGCAGCACTTGAAACTAACTTTAGTCCCACGTTGAAGCTAGGAGAGGTGGCCAGCCAAGAGCCCTGGGGCTGAGCTCAGGCCAGCCCCTAGTGTCTGGGCAGACCCAGCAGGGAGGTCCACTTGGTTACTGTGCAGTAATGCATCCACATGTGCATTAATGTGCAGTAACTAATAGAGTTTAAATTTGAGACCTGCATGGTGCACTTATCATGAAAGTATCAAATTTACACTCCAGTATGCACAAGTTGCCATATTTATAGTGCAGTATGGGAGTGCATATGTAGACGCGCGCCCGTACTGAACAGTAATTTTGGTCACTGCATAGTAAATGCACAAATGTAGATGTGCCCAGTGTTTCCTAAAGCCTTTCCATAGACCTCTTATGGATCAACTATACCATTTCTGAGAGAAGATGACCAGAGCTAACGCAGGATACCAGATGGGAGCTTATGGTCAGTTTACATATTAATATTTGGTGCCCTTCCCAACATTTTTTCCCTTTATGCCTGTCACTGCTACAGCACACTGTGAAAACATTTTCACTCAGCTGCCTTTGGTAATGCCCAAGTCTTATCTTGAATGTTTACAGTTAGTTTAGAACTAAACACTGTGTATCATCCAAACTATCCTTCAGATATGCATTAACCTTCACTCTTCCCAATGTGCCTTCTTCCATTGGCTCCTGTATTCCCACTCCATGGCCTATCTGTCCCTCCCATTCAATTCTGTCAATGCCATATCTGTAAGCCTTTCTCCACTATGTCCTTTCACCCCTCCCTCGTCTTCCCCTCCCTGCTCCCCCTCCACCCCCCCAGTCTTCCCCATTCTCTGGCCCTCATTGTGTCCTACCTCCTATTTCACTGGTAGGACTGTCAGACAGTTGGATTCTTCTCCTGGAAAATACAATAACACTCTTCAGGGTTCCACCCAGGATGTGGATTACTTAGAGCATAAGAAGCAAACAGACTGATTGAGAGGAGGAGGATCTGTTGGGAAAACATACTGGGTTGTACCCTCAGTGGAAGCGTGTCTCTACTAGAAAATCTCCCACTACCACATAATATTTAAACTAGCCCTCAATCCACAAGTGGAGTCTGTGCTATCTCACAGTTCAGGAAAAGGCAGGGAGACTGCTTGCTCTCAAAAGGTCTCCATTACATTAACTAACACATACCCAAAGATGGCTAACAACTTCCTGTTTGTTATTGTGTCTTACTGTTATTGGGCTTACTGTTTTACAGCCTACAGGAACAGGGAGGCTCAGGGAACTTGAGAGGTACCCTGGCTAGTGGACACACTATACTTGGTGTAAAGGTTTGCCCTCCTACAGGGACAAAGGGCTGTTATTTTGTTGTTTATGTTATAGCCCAGGGGATTATGATTTACATTACTGTTTTGATCAGTGGTTTGGTATGAAGCTGGAAGGGGAGATAAGGAGGCCTCATTAGTGCCCAGGGGACACTTGATTGCCTTGAGCCCTGCCAGGGGCAGGCTCAGGGCTTGAGTCCTTATTGAGCCCAGAGTGGGCAGAGAGATATCATATAGCCACACAGGACCCAGGGGCCTGGTGCCAGAGATCATACAGCTACACAGATGGGCCAGTGGCCTGGTGACTGGAAGGGACAAACAAAGCTGTGCCTCAAAGCCACCTGATTCAGTGGGCCTAAGCTAGAAGGCCTAGCAAGATTAAAGGGGCAGAGGCCAAGGAGCTCAAATCCCCAACAGAGGGAACAACATACCTGTAACACCCATGAGGCATGGAGCATGGTAAAGGGAAGGATTTGGAGCCACACTGATACGGTGGCTGAAGCACCCTACCACGAGAAAGCGAGGAATAAAACAAAAGGAAAGAAACTTACCAAGAGATGCCAAGGAAACTGCAGTGAGCTGGGGTGGGAAAGGCACTACACCCTGACTAATTAAGGGAACCAGCTGGGGCTGTCGCAGTTCAAAGGCTGCCATAGCAAACACAGCTGCCAGGGTTCAAGCCTGAGACAGGGAGAACAGTGCAGCCAATGAAGAAGAAAAAAAAAACCACAGTGAAAAATTAAAGGGAAAATAGCTGGGTCCAGAAGGCAGCAAATCGGATGGTGCCACGGCCAACCCAGCTGGCCAGGAGAGAAATTTAAAGGGACTCCAAGGGAGTCTCTGGGGTCAGATCAGAGAAGTGGGGAACAAGGTGAAGAGATGGAAGACGGCAAGGGCCGAGTAGAGAAGGAACTGACCACGGGGCTTGAATGAAAGCCCCGGTCCCCCAACTTAGCTGGTGAGAGCCAGTGAAGAGACAGAGGAGACCGCTCCATCTGTGAGTCCAGTCCCAAGGGGCGAAGATAACTGCTTCAGGAATGTAGAGGAGAACAGAGACACAGACAAGTTTACACCCAAGGCAGGGGTAAATCCGTCCTGACCCTGAAGATAAAGGCAGGATTAGAACTAAGAGGTAGCTCTCTTGGGACCCGTTCCAAGAGAGAACAGGGAAGCAGCTAATTTAAGAGGAAGACCTTTCAGCAAAGGAGTCTGTAAGACTGAGACTGAACCCTCAGTACTATAGGCAAGCAACAACACGCCCAGAACATCTGGTGTGGTTGGGGCAGGAGATGGGTACAGTGGAACCCTGCAAAAATAAGCTGACCTCTGGAGCCCATAACTGACCTTTTTTGTCTCCCAAAAGTGTTTTGGCACCTCTCTCTCTCTCTAACATCAAGGCATGGCATATTCTTCAAAGGACAGCACACCTATTCCAGCAGAGAGGCAACTCATCTCCAGGCAGCATGTCACTGACCTCTTACACATACAATTAGCCCTTAAGACTTGGGGTGCCCTGCCAGGAACAGTTGACTACAGAGGCCTAGAGAAGGCCTGTGGGCAGCCTCCCTATATATTATAAATAACATCAAGGCATGTCAGGACAGATAGGAAGGCGCCCTAGAGGCAGAGCAGGGTATGATCACAGAGTCACCAGGGGGCATCACTGTTACACATGGACAATCTGGTAATTCTATGATATGGCTCTACAGCATAGAGGGGTGGGCTAAGTCTGGCCTGTGAGCTGAATTGGGCCCTTAGTGGACTCCATTTCACAACAGCCCCTGCCTGCATCACTGCAGCTGGTTTCCATGGAGTTCCCAGCAGCAGAAGCACCATGACAGCATGAGGCCAGGGTTTCCATGGAGACCAGCCCCAGCAGTGCTGTCAGGGAGCTGCTCTGGGGCTGAGTGGGAGCTGCTCTGGCAGTGACAGCATGGCCCAGAGCTGAGCCACAGCTGTGATCTGCTGCCTGCATGCCTTGGGCAGAGGCATGCAGGAAGCAGTTCATGGCTCTGTCCTGGCTTGAAACTATGCTATCACCACTGCAGGATCCCATCCCCAGCTTCAAAGCAGCTCCTATCCCAGCTACACGTCCTGTCAGCATTACTGGGGCTGGTCTCTATGGAAACCCAGGAATGTGTACAATATTGTAGGTGACTTTAAGCATCCTGAGATGTAATCTCTGGATTCTCAATGGTGATGGCTAGAAAATGATATTTAGAGATTTGCTTTTAGGAATTGGCTTGTAGGTAAAGTAGGTATACATTAGAACAATGGTCCAAGGGAATGGCAAGGGATAACTGGTTTCTAAAAGCCTGTTTGTGAGAGCTTCACAGTCTCAACATTCAAAGCAGCCACTGTATCTTGAGCCAGTAGATAAACAGGATGGATAAACTGAAGATATGTACCACATTATTCCATAACATGAAACAGGCTTGCCACTTTGGCTAGGTCACAGCGATCAGCTGCAGAGCCCTTAGGATTTCTTGTTTTGGTGGATGGACCAAATTAGAAGGCCAGGGCATGCCCAAATTAAGACACCAGTAAATGACCAAATTAAGATTTGTGCATGCGATGGGTTTAGGAAACAAAGGAATATGCTGACAGAACAGAGTGCGGGCAATATGATAACCACAGGGAAAGATATCAATGGTATTTGTAGATGAAGAGACATCAGAGGAGGGAAAGAATACAGAAGGAGGTATTTCAGAGTAGCAAAGGGTTCCCGAAGTGGGAACCTGAGGCCACCATGGACAGAGGGCACACCACCAACCTGTCCCAGCCACCCCATGGGAGGGCGGAGGAAGGGGGCCTCAGCCCTTGACCTCCAGGCTACTGACATCTGACATTCAAGGAAGAACCACAGGGTGAAGCTGACATACTAACCAGACATATCTTCCCTCTGTGACAGCCTTAGGACCGGCAGATATTGAATCAGGGGGGTTATTTATTTGCCTTTCCTGCATTATTCTTACCTACTATCACTGTGTATCAATAACATTTGCCTATTATCAAATGGAAGAAGTTATGGTCAGTCTGAGGTTTTGGGTCCTCCATAAATCTTAATACCTTAATATGCCATAAATCATTAATTTTAATAAATCATAAATACCACAAGGTATCTGGGCCATAAAGCCAGTGCCAACAGGTATTCATCGGGAGGTTTGTCTCTGAACAGGGACACAAGGGGCTTATGGATCTGTCTGTAAAGAAAAACTCAGGCCAATGAGGAAAGTTCTGAGTCGCTCACATGTCCATGTAACTGCTAGCACTTCCTTTTCTATTTGTGCATATTGAGTTTCAGGTGCAGCAGGTGCTTTTGACACAAAGGCAATAGAGGCCTAATGGCCTGCTTCTTGATGTTGCTGTCCATAGGATTAACTGTCTGCTGCAATATGTGTTTTTCTGCCCGATTGTATGGGGCTAGTATCAGGGATGAGCTGAGTATAGATTTGACTTCATTGAAGGCCGGCTGTTGTAGAGGAACCCAGAGCCATGTGTTCTTGTCATTTAAAAGGTCTCATAAAGGTTTTGTTACTGTTGCCAGGTTTGGTACAAAACAGCCCAAATATGTGGCCATTCCTAAAAATCTGCATAATTCTGGGCCATCCCTGGGTTCTGGTAACCCCTTGATAGCTTCAAATTTTGCTGGATCTGACTGGATTCCTTGTGGTGTAATCCAGTGTCCCACAGACATGAGGTGAGAGGTAGCAAAAGTGTACTTTTCATTAAGTATAACTCCAGCTTCTTGGAGTTTTCTGAGTGTTGCATCCAATCTCATATCATGCTATGCCTTGGTGGTCCCAAAAACAAAAATGTCATTGGCATAACAAAGGCCACCTTCTAAGCCATCTGTGTATCTGTGATATCTGAATCTGAAAAAAATTCAGGAGCTGATAAGATCCCAAAAGGTAACCATTTAAATCAGTATCATCCAGATGAAAAAAAAAAAAAAGATGTTAGCTTGGATGATTCAAAAGCTAGAGGAATCTGCCAGAATCCTGCCCTAGCATCCAATTTTGTGAAGATCTTGGCTGCTGCAAGTTGAGCCAAGGTTTGTTCCACTGAAGGAAGAATACGTCTTTCTTGGCACACGTATTTGTTCAACTGTGTGAGGTCAACACACATCCTAATCTTACTGCTGGGTTTTGGCACAACCACCATCCCAGAACATCACAAAACAGTTTCTTCAATCTTTGCGATTACTCCTATTTCTTCCATTCATGCTAGTTTGTCTTTTACTTTGTCCATTAGCGACAAGGGTACTTGTCTTGGTATAGTTAATGCATAAGTAACTGCATCAGCTTTCAGGCATATCTTATATTCACCTGACATTTTTCCAAGACCTGGAAAGATGGATGGGTATTTGGTTCTGTAGTACTACTCCAAGGATTTCTGGTCTGCTATTGCATCCAGTTGCCAGACAAATTGTAGTGCCTGTATGACTGGTAAGCCAAGCGAAGGTACAGCATGATTACAGATCACATAGACTTCCTGGTCTATAGTTCTCTGCTTTAGTGTCATTTTTCCATTGAAGGATCTCCATACTTTGCCATCTGGTCTCTGTAAGCTTTTAGTAGGAGGAAGGAGCATCGCATCTCTATGTTGGCTGTAGTAAGTTTAAGGTATAGCTGAAACTGCTGCGCCTGTATCAATTTTAAATGGAATTGATTGTCCATTGAGCTCTATTTTAGTTATCCTGACTCCTGGGTCTGATGAAGACTGTGAGTTCTTCTAATATCACAGTACAATCCTCTGAGTCCTGTTCTGTGATTTCATGGACTCCTGTGGTTGAGTGACAAACTCAAGTGTAGTGACCTTTCTTTTTTCATTGTTGACATATCTCTTCCTTAGCAGGACACTTAACATAGCCACGTTCATGGATTTTTACCACACCTGTGACACTGTCCCCCTTTGGTTGTTGCTTTAGGTGCCAGTGAGACTACTCCCTTTGTTCATTGTACATGTCAATTCTGTTTATTTTTTGTTGTATTTTCTTGACAATGTGCATTGCATCCATATTATCTGATGTCTGATAGAGCTTGGAATCACTTCTGACTTCCCTTTGTTTCAGCTTAACTAATTCTAATTGGCAGCCTGGTGTGATAGGTTTCTGGAGTGTTAAATCAGAGTCCAATTGTAGTCTTTGTGAGAGCTCTTCATTGTGAAGACCCACAACTAAGTAATCTCTAATTAGTTCTTCCTTGAGCTCCCCATATTGGCAAGATGCCGCCAATGCATGCAAAAATGTGATAAAGCAGCCCACAGGTTCTGAGGGCTCCTGTTTATGGAAATTGAATGTAGCTCATTCATAAATCACATTTCTTTTGCCCAAAAAATGTTCAGTTAATGCCTCTACCACATCAGAACCACATCCAGATGTTGCTTTTTCTCTGCATTTATCGGAGGCAGTAACATCAACATTTCATCAGCCTGATCCCACATTGAGTAGATGGGAGTGCTTACTTGGTAAGGTTCAGACTTTTTGTCCAGACCTGACACTTCCCTGAAACCGTTAAAATGTCTGATCCATCTAGGGCACATTCTAAAGTACTGGAAATCAAACTGTTCTGGTGGCATAACTTTAAGTGCCTGCATTGTCTCTATAGCCAGCCTCTGCTCTGAGCTAAACTCCACTGCTGCTGGAGCCTGGTCTGTCATTTGGGAATCACCTGATTGCTGACTGGCATTTGTGTTCCTGTTGATGGTAGGAGTCAGCTACTTCTGACACAATGTATTATCTCTTAGCTCAGGAAAAGGCAGGGAGACATTTTGTAACAACTAACAAACACACAAAGATAATTGACAACTTCCTGTTAATGCCTTTCCTGAGGGCTGACAAAATGACATCAATCCTTGCTACTACAGAGTCAAGAACACAGGAGAAAAAAAAGGAGGAGAACAAAGAAGGAGATATCCTGTTTCAAGAGGTGGAAGAGAGGATAGAGTAGGCATTCTTGTGCAAAGCTTCCTGATCTCTGTTGAGATCTCCTATGGTTCTATCCCCTGCAGTGTTCCTACAAATAAGTGACTCCGCTTTTGGGGTCTGCAACACTAAAGTAAGGTGGGATAGAAAGGCAGAAAGCTGGAAGATGCCTTGGGGCACTAATTAATCCCTCTCCCAAAGAGGGAAAGGAAAAGCTAGCTGTGGAAAGCCTTCTGCTCTAATGTTTGAATCCCTTCTCTTTTGCTGCTGCTTACATGGTACGAAAATTAACTGTAGATCAAATGAAAACCATATATTCTTAGGTACAAAAAAGAAAGAAAAAGAGGTAATAAAGAGAGAGATAATAAAAACCTTAATCTTTTTTATCTAAAATGAGCAAGCAGAAAAAGGACCGCATTTCAAGGCCAGGTTAAGTAGCCTTGACCAAGGGAAGGCTTTGTTCTCAAGGAAAATATTGAGACTTTGTAACCATTTTTACGAACTTACTTGTTTGAACCTCATGTTTTATAGCTTATAGAATTATTTCCCAAGTTTAATTGAAAAGAAACAAGGTTGTTTGCTTTTGTTAGTTACCTGACCATTCTAATTTAACAAAAAAAGAACAGCAAAATGCATGGGCAGCTGGTGCCTCCTGAGTCTGGGGGCGGGGCACCAGTGGGGCATGACCCAGGGTGGGGAGGTCCCCCAGCAGCCAGCCATCCCCCAGTGGCCAGTCGCTGAGTGTGCCAGTGGCATGGCAGCAGCAGCAGAAGTGCCGACACTTCTGCATGTGGCACATGCCTCCAGCACAGCCAAATTTGGGGGGGGGGGGGGGTAGCAGGGGGCCTGCTCAGGGCCGATCTCCATGGCCCACCCACCTGTTCTTGGGCCAACTGCCCGTGTTCTCATCCACCACGCCTTGATGTTAATTAGTTAATTAGATGTTACTAAGTGGGAAGCTGCCCATTTTATGCCCCGATGCCAGAGGGTGCTATCTGTGGCTCCTTTCCTCCCCTACACCACAGCCCAAGCCTCACAGATGGCTGTTCTCATAAATCGCCGGCCCCACACTGGGCCCCAGAATCCTCCTATCAGGACCCCTTCAAGATCCCTCCATTTAGGCGGCCTACCCCGCCTTCATTCAGCTATGTAGCTCCCTGAAGCTATTTTCCCCTCTCGGGTGTGGTCCCCCCAGGACCTTTGGCTACCAGCCCTGGCCCACCTCCAGGCCAGTCGGGACCCCAGGCCCCCGGCTCTTGGGCATCCCTCGCGGTGGGCCCCCAGCCCTTTTGACCATCCTGGTCCTGGCCCCAGCATGGGCCAGTCGAGGATATTTTCTTGATCAGGTCCGAGTCCCTAGCCCCTCACTCTCTCCAGGGGTCTGCCCTCTGGGCCCTACACACAAATGGGGTTACCCACCCGGTGGTGGGGGCTAGGCATTAAGGCACCCCAACCCACCTTTCACTGGGGTGGTAACTGGCCTGGCATTTCCTGGGGGCTCCCGCACCACTGGGAGCCCCACCAGGCCACCCACTCCTGGCAGGGTGCAGTTTTAGGTTATGCCCAGGACCAGGAGCCTCCTGACCATCCTCTACAGTTCCTGCCCTTACCTCCAGATGATCTCAGCAGCCCTCCAGCCAGGCAATGTTGTTGCCTGGCCTCCAGCAGCCAAACTGCCCTGTTTATATAGACAGTCCCTGATTCAAAATGGCTGCCCCCATCAGGCACCTGGTAGCTGCCAGCTCCAGGCCCTTAAAGTGTCAGGCACCAACAGTGCCCTGCCACAGGGGGGCATGAGTGCTTTCCTTGCCCCCCTACCAGCTGGAGTGCTTGCTGTCGGGGGGGGCATCAGCACTCTCGGGGAGCGGGGGGCCCATGTCCTCCCCTATGTGTCGCCTATGGCAAAATTGTTCTACTTAGTTGTTACTTTATAAACAAGCAAGCAAGAGCAGGAGACACCTGGCCCTTCTGAAACTATTATGGTCATTTTTCTTATTCTAAATAGCTTCAGAGGAATGTATCAAATGCATCAAGTAATGATCAAGATTCAAAATATTCTTATTCTACTAACTGTTTTTTGAGCTCCCCAGCTTCAAAGTACTATGGGGCGATGTAGAATTGAAGCAAATAAATGCAACTTCAAAACCACTGGGCTCCTAGGTCATGAGTAGTTAAATGGCAAAAATGTTCCTTCAGTTTCACCTTATTTCTGTAACCAGAAGGAGATGTGTTTGCAGAACTCTCATTAGCAAAACTCATTAGCAAAAATGTTAAAATAAACCTCAGTGTAATGGTGCATTTGTTATGGCTTGTGTTACGCTGCATTCTCAGTTGGTTTTGAACATCATGGAGGTTAAAAGGAGCTAACGATTAGAAATCCCTGCACCAGGTAATTTCTGATGTACTAGTTCCTTTGATCATGACAACTAAGACATCAGCGTTTTACTGCTCAGTTGGATACCAAATTCCTGATTCCTAAAAAGAGGCAAAGTTGTATTCAAATTTAGAAAAATGGAATCCTTAGCAGCTGCAGTTGTTGCGTGAATCCTCACTGCTTCATATTTATTGACTATGCATCTCTTCTGCTCTATACTCATTTCTTTACACAGACCGAAATCTTGGTGTCCTTGAAACCAGTGGCAAAACTCCCACTGATTACAGCAGTCAGGATTTCACTTACAATAATGTGAAATATTTGACCATTTTATTTAATTATTCATCTCATATTAAAATAATCAACACAGCATCACAATAATTGAATAAATTCATTCCCATATTAATCATAATTTTCAGGTAGAAATACCAATAATAATTAAAATTTAGTTAAATTTAGGCTTCATATTTGAGGTTAACACTGATAAAATACTAATTCCCATTCCAGCTAAAATATGGGAAAGATTGTATAAATAATAAAAAAAAAGATACTACAAATAACTCTGTAATTTGCCTTTTTATTTTTCCTCACAGTACTGCCTAAACTATTTTAATGCAAATTCAAAACCCGCTGGGAACAGATTTCTGTTTTTATCAGATTACAAAAGTATCTGTTGCTAATATTTGTATTTTTGTTTTGATCATCTATAATTGTTACTTATATTAATTACAGCATGGTCAAAGATCATGCATTCAAAAGCTGACTATATTTAAACTTGTGTGTGTTCAAATGCCAGTGAGGAAAAGGAGCACAGAGGAACACGAAAAATCTGCTAAATAAATAAATAAATGCATAGGGGATGTATTTTAAAAGAAAAGTTTTTAAAACTACTCATGGTTGCTTAGTAACAAAAATGTACTTAACCTTTCACATCATTAACAGTACTCTACTAGTTAAAAACTGGGAAATGAATAGCTAAGGATTTGTTTTTTTTAAGAAAGTTGTTTTGTTTTGGAAATTTTCCAGTTCTTTATAATTGCTTCTCCTTTTTTCTCTTCTAAATTTTGAAATAAACCAGATGTAGAGAATTATCAGATTATCTAGTTAAAGAAGAAGGCAGTGAGAGAAAGAAATGGTCAATGAATATTTGCTTTCTGTAAGTACGTACCTTTCCTGTATGACTCTGATTCTGAAATCAAATCTAAACCAGGGCATATGGATTCAACTGCAAAATCAGGCTATATTTATCAAGTCTGTGGCAATTATTTATTAATGAGAAGACATAATATTTCATCCAGAAATTAAAGTTAAAAGAATGGGTTGATGTTAGGGATTCCCATAAGCTGTCTGGGAGCTAATGGAAGCTGCTGTTTATTTTTTATTATCTATGGTTATATTTATAAAGCTTGTACTACCAAGGCTTCTTTAAACCATGAAAATGGATTAAAACAATAAAGCAAATAACAATAAAGAAAATTCATCATTCTCGAGGATCAGGGTGTTAGAAGCTCTGAGATTGTCATAAAGAAGTGTAAGTATCAAACTCTAAAGCAAATCAAAATGTTTATTCCTGAACCCAATACTGTAGTGCAAGCCATGGACATCCATACTTGTAGTCATGGGGGACCTAAACTACCCGGACATCTGCTGGGAGTCACAGACAGCAAAGTCCCACCACTCACGCAGGTTTCTAACCTGTGTACAGGACCTCCACCTGACTCAGGAGGTACATGGTCCCACTAGGGGGAATGCCATACTGGATCTGGTATTGGCAACAGGAGATGACATGGTAGGGGACCTCCAGATCGGTAGCCATCTGGGGGACAGTGATCACCTAATAATAGAATTCACCATAAGACGTGGAATGGGTAAGGTAACTAGTAGGGTGAAAGTGCTAGACTTTAGGAAAGCTGATTTCAATGAACTCAGGCAACTAGTCAAGGACGCACTGCAGAGTAGGAGATTTGAAGAGATGGAAGCCCAAGAAGGGTGGCTGTGCATTAAGGAAACGATCCTTCGGGCACAAAGCAAGACGATCCCCAAGCGAGGCAAAAGAGGGAAAGGGGCCAGGAGGCTTCCCTGGCTGACCAGAGAAATCCAGGGCAGCCTAAGGGCCAAAAGGGGAGCACATAAAAAGTGGAAACAGGGAGAGATCACCAAAGATGTATATACCTCCTCTGCTCGTGCTTGTAGGGAGGCAGTTAGATGGGCCAAAGCTACCATGGAGCTGAGGATGGCATCCCAAGTAAAAGACAACAAGAAATTGTTTTTTAGATATATAGGGAGTAAAAGGAAGGCCCAGGGAGGAATACGACCCCTGCTAAATGGGCAGAAACAATTGGTGATGGACAGGGGGGACAAGGCTGAACTCCTCAATGAGTTCTTTGCCTCAGTGTTCCTAAGTGAGGGGCACAACAAGTCTCTCACTGCGGTTGTAGAGAGGCAGCAGCAAGGCGCCAGACTTCCATGTGTAGACCCTGAAATGGTGCAGAGTCATTTGGAAGAACTGGATGCCTTTAAGTCGGCAGGCCCTGATGAGCTCCATCCAAGGGTGCTGAAGGCACTGGCCGACATTGCAGAGCCACTGGCAGGAATATTTGAAAGCTCGTGGAGCACGGGCCAAGTCCCGGAGGACTGGAAAAGGGCCAATGTGGTCCCCATTTTCAAAAAGGGGAGGAAGGAGGACCCGGGCAACTATAGGCCAGTCAGTCTCACCTCCATCCTTGGCAAAGTCTTTGAAAAAATTATCAAGGCTCACATTTGCGAGAGCCCGGCAGGACAAATTATGCTGAGGGGAAATCAGCACGGGTTCATGGCAGGCAGATTGTGCCTGACCAATCTAGTTTCTTTTTATGACCAGGTTACGAAACGCCTGGACACAGGAGGAGGGGTGGATGTCGTATACTTAGACTTCAGGAAGGCCTTCGATACGGTATCCCACCCCATACTGGTGAACAAGTTAAGAGGCTGTGACTTGGATGACTACACAGTCCGGTGGGTGGCGAATTAGCTGGAGGGTCGCACCCAGAGAGTCGTTGTGGATGGGTCGGTTTCGACCTGGAAGGGTGTGGGCAGTGGGGTCCCGCAGGGCTCGGTCCTTGGACCGATACTCTTTAATGTCTTCATCAGTGACTTGGACGAGGGAGTGAAATGTACTCTGTCCAAGTTTGCAGATGACACAAAGCTATGGGGAGATGTGGACATGCCGGAGGGCAGGGAACACGTGCAAGCAGATCTGGACAGGTTGGACAAGTGGGCAGAAAACAACAGAATGCAGTTCAACAAGGAGAAATGCAAAGTGCTGCACCTAGGGAGGAAGAATGTCCAGCACACCTACAGCCTAGAGAATGACCTGCTGGGTAGCACAGAAGTGGAAAGGGAGCTTGGAGTCCTAGTGGACTCCAAGATGAACATGAGTCGGCAGTGTGACGAAGCCATCAAAAAAGCCAATGGCACTTTATTGTGCATCAGCAGATGCATGACGAATAGGTCCAAGGAGGTGATACTTCCCCTCTATCGGGCACTGGTCAGACCGCAGTTGGAGTACTGCGTGCAATTCTGGGCACCGCAATTCAAGAGGGATGCGGATAACCTGGAGAGGGTCCAGAGAAGGGCCACTCGTATGGTTAAGGGCCTGCAGACCAAGCCCTACGAGAAGAGACTAGAGAAACTGGATCTTTTCAGCCTCCGCAAGAGAAGGTTGAGAGGCGACCTTGTGGCTGCCTATAAGTTCATCACGGGGGCACAGAAGGGAATTGGTGAGTATTTATTCACCAAGGCGCCCCCGGGGGTTACAAGAAATAATGGCCATAAGCTAGCAGAGAGCAGATTTAGATTGGACATTAGGAAGAACTTCTTCACAGTTTGAGTGGCCAGGGTCTGGAACGGGCTCCCAAGGGAGGTGGTGCTCTCCCCTACCCTGGGGGTCTTCAAGAGGAGGTTAGATGAGCATCTAGCTGGGGTCATCTAGACCCAGCACTCTTTTCTGCTTATGCAGGGGGTCGGACTCGATGATCTATTGAGGTCCCTTCCGACCCTAACATCTATGAATCTATGAACTCATATAACATGCAATGTGTTGTCCATGAAAATCTTAGCGTATCAGAGACCTCACAAGAATCATCTTGTTGCCCGCTTAATAAACCTTAATTCTCAAGCTTTGGCTCAACCCTTTATTTTTATTTTCCATTCAGGCTGTGTACCAGTAACTGGCTCCTTAAGTATGGGGAAAACCACTAGCTGCAGTCATAAAAGTGGTGATTTTACATCTGACTGATGGTTATATCTTTCCTCTGTATACAGCTGTGCTTCAGGATCACTCTTCATTGCTTGCATGCTGTAAGTACTTTAGAGTCTACTGTACGCTCTTCTGGTCTCCTTTTTCTCATTCCTGAGGAGGTGGCACACCCCCACAAACTGTATTCTTAAAAAGCAAGCATGTAAGGCACTGGCATTAATAATGTTTGAGTTTTTTGTTTGGGGAGAAGACCTCCAGGGGTGAAAGAGTGAAGTAGAGGGGTGGAAGTTGGAGCATATAGTACAATTAAACATTACAGGAAACCTCAAGTGTTTAGCTTTGTGCGAAAGCTTTCTGCTGCTGAACACACACAGGAGCGTGTTAGTCTGCTGAAAAGAAATAAGCTAAACATCTCTGAAGAGAGGTGAACTAGGTCTATGCAGCACATTCCTGATGGGCCCTCAATTCCTGGGCAATCCTCAATGTCGGGGATTAAGGTCAGTCGAGGCAGAGAGCTTGCATAGCTCAGGAATCTGCATTGTTTCCAGCACGAAAACACTTCTGATGCTTATTATCAATGAGTATCTAGAATTCCATGTGTCTGATTTAAGGTTTCTGTACCTCTTGAGATTGGAGTTCATATAAGCTATTGACTTCAGATACCGGGCAGTGAGGAGAGCTGTGGCTAGTACTTTTGCAGATGAGAGGGGGTTGAGCAATCCTTTTAAAAAGACTTAACATACCTTTAATTCTTAAACCTTTACTGATAACTGTATTTTATGTGACTCATTTGTTGCAACTTAACAATATCTGAGTAGGATAGTCAAAACAAAAACCTTGAACTATGGGAGGATCATCGTATACCTGCTTATAGTGCAAAATACATAATCAAAATGCTGGTTGGGAATTTCTTGATGAAATTCATTTTCACTAAAAATGCCAATTTGCTGGAACTGAGACATTTTGTTGAGAAAAAAATCTGTTTCAACATATTTTCCTTTCAGAAAAATCTGAAGAAAGTGTTGAAATAGTCTAAACATTTTGTCTGACATTTTGGAAAGGAAAAATTCCCATTCGAAAGGTGTTTTATGTCAAAATTTTAGCAAATGAATATAAAAAAAGCTCAAATTGTGCTCTTGAGTGGTGAAAATCCAAACAAAAACATTTTTAAATGATTTAAGCACAATTTTTCAAGTGACCCAAAATAAAATTTAGATGATTTGTTTTCTAGGTTTTGTCTTTTCATCCTTGTTTGGGATGGGAACCATTTTTGATATCTCAAAAGCTGTTAATGGAAGAAGAAAACTGCCAAGCTCTAAAGACTATCAACGCTGACAAACGCTTTTTCACAAAGATACACTAATGGAATGATGATCATGGGAAGAAGATGATGACTATGGCGATGATGATTATGACTATTCATGTCTCTAATGCTGTGGCATGCTCTTTCTTTATTACCAAGGATTGTTTTTGCTCTATATTAGTACCCACTAAAGTGGGTGTTGATTTAAACCAGCACTGTCCAAATTCTGAGCCATTGATGGCCACACACCTCCCTGCCACCGCTCCTGTCACACAGCTGTGTGGACTCCCTGGGTCAGCCTACCCCACCACCAGACATGGGGGCAGGAGGCTGGAGGAGGAAGAAGAAGCCTGGAGACCCCAGCAGTAGCAGAAGGAGTGCTGGGGGAGCTGCAGCTGAGTGAGAGCCAAAGGGCCATGAGTTGGACAGCTCTGATTTAAACTATTCTATTAGACCCAAGATAAAGAAAAGCACCTTCTGAATTTAAACCCGAGGGAAAAGGCAGATCTTTAGAAGAACATTTGAAAATGGGAACTTGGAGAACGTGAGTTGCATCAGAAATTCAAGTATAAAACAGGTTTCCTAACCCTGTGTTCAAGGGCACTTACTTTCTCTTAAAAACTGCTCTGTTTTACCTCAAAGATGCAGTGGATTAAAACATGCTGATTAGAGCTGAGCTGTAGAGCCTCCACATAAGAGCAGGACCTGAGAGGCAAAGCCAGCAGTTGCTGCAGGGATGCTGCCGTGGTAACATCACCAGCCTGAGATCTGCTGCCCCCAGGTACATCTGGGGGTCTGGGGTAGGAACTATGAGGATGGAAGAGGTTCCTAGGGACCCAGTGAGGTCCCAAGCCCTAAGGGGATGCCTGGGCCTAAGGAGAGCTAGGCCAGCCTAGAGTGGGGGCTTGGAGTTGTGGGCCTGCACAAGGGGCTAGGCAAGTCCCTGATCAGAACTGGCAAGGGTAAGGCCAGGAGCTCAGGTGAGCCCAGTTGAGTTGAAGGGCTGACCTCATGTGAGATCTCTGGGGCTCTAGGCAAGCCCAGTAAGGGTTGACTATTCATAGTGGGGCTCAGCAGGGGCCCCTTCTGAGTAGGAAAGTCAGCAGCTGCTGTACTGATGCAAAGAAATCCCAACTGGTCAAAGCAAGGCAGGCAGAGCTAAAAGGTTGAAGGGCAAGTGAGCCCACTGTGAGGGGCAGGCCAGGGCTGCAGAGAGCAATCTGGCACCCTGACTAGCCTGGAGGCAGGGCCAGAGCCGAAAGAGACAGAAGGTCCCTTCAATGGTGGGGACATCACTGCTGAAGGGAGAACAGGCTCAATGGGTCAGCAAGCTGTGATGAAGGAGGCTGAAGCACAGCCTCTAGATGGGAGGCATCTGATAAGGCAGGGGCGGGCAAAATGTGGCCCATGGGCCAGATGTAGCCCACCAGGCCATTCTATTCAGCCCATAGGCCCCCTAAAAACTTTTAAAAATTAATATTTATCTGCCCATGTCTGCCTGTCATTCAGCCCTTGATGACTTGCCAAAACTCAGTAAGCGGCCGTCTGCCTGAAATCATTGCCCACCCCTGTGATGAGGTCAGAGAGAGATGGGTCAGTGAGAGGGACCCATGAGAAGGAGGCTGCAACAGAGAGCCCAGGGGAGAAAGCAGCCCAGATACAACATCAAGAAGCCCAGTGATGGAATAGGACCAGGGCAGGTAGGCCTGCACCCGGCCTACACCCAGCTGAGGTTGGATGGTGGGGTTGCTTGTTGCAGGGCAGCTTCCAGGAAATATCACACCTGTGCCTCCTCAGTGAAGAGCGAGTATGGGGTGCCAGAAAGCTTCAGCCCCTGCTGCCTTGCAGGTGACTGTGGAAGAGAACTAAGAGAGCATACTCTGGCAGAAAAGCAGCAGGCTTGGGCAAGATCATGGGGGCCAGGAGGGCCTGAGGCCCAAAGCCTGAGAGGGAGGCTTGAGCACAACATGGAGGCCAGGAGGGTCTGTGGCCCAAGGCCTGAGAACAAGGCTTGGGCAACAGCACAGAGGCCAGGAGGGCCCAAGGCCTAAGTGAGAGTGGGGCCTAGTAGGAGGCCCAAAGGAGAGTGAGGTCTGGGTATGTTGGCAAACACCTGAGGCCTGAGGGACATAAAGCCCCACAACCACAGTAACAGGGCAGAACAGTGACCACAGGAAGGGAGTAGAGTGAGAAGGGCTAGGAGCCTAATGAGAGGCAGGAAGCCCAGAGTGTTTGTATGAGTTAAGGCCCCAATGAGGGATCATGAGTTGAGGCCCCAGTGTTGCCCAAACGGCTAGTTTCGTGCCCCCGGAGGCTTTTCCGATTGACCTCAAGGAGAGAGTCACACACTCAGGCTGGGTCCATTTCAAATTTATTGTTTGCACAAACAAGATCAACAAGGGGGCTAGTAGCCCAAAGCTGAGTCGACCCCCGGTCTTTGTCCGAGGGTCTTTTTATAGCTTACCTAAACAAAGAACTGTAGCGTGTTATGCAATTATTGGCTGTCTTCCAGCTTCTACAAGCTTCTACTGTTTCGTCTAAGTTTCCGCAAGACGTTAAAGTTTCCATGGTTACATCTAAGTTTCCACGGGAAGTTTGGGTTTTCATGCTATGCCTAACTTATTATGGGTTATGTTATAGCACCTGTGTGTTTTTAACAGGGGGGTCTGCGGTAAACTTAATATCCTCTAGCAACCCCTTATCTTATGTCTTCAATCTATGTGCAGAAGCTAATGCGGAAGCCATTTGCAAGCCATGTCGAATACAGAAACATTTTGCAAAAAGGCATTATGTCTAAATTCAATCATTATGTCTAACCTCTAATCGTATTTATACCACACCAGTGACTGAAGCATGTGGCCATACTAAGTCTCTGGACAGCTGAGACCAAGTTTGGTCCAGAGTTTGGTGCAGTTCAGTAATGGGGCCCAGGAAGCAGCAGTGGATACTTTGGGCCAATGGCCTAGTGCAGACCAGCAACAGGGCCAGGGGAGTTGGGAGTAATTTGGATGCCATCTGTGAGGCATGGGACACAGTAAAGGGAAGGTCGGAGCCGTTTATAATGCCCTTGGCATCAGGAAAGAAAATGGGCAGCCTCCTACCTTGCAAACAACTCCTGATTTTATTACAACAAAGCGAGGCAGGTGGGCAGAATGCCCTAGACAGGTGGGCGGGCTCATACTGTGACTGGCCTTGGGGATGCCCCCGTCACACACCAAAAGTCAAGTTGACTCAAGAATCAAGACAGTTATGAGTTTTTTTCATACATGCTAGGGAATTCTGAGAATGCCTGAACAGTGCTAAACTTGCTAGACGTCCTCCCTTTAGCAAACTTTACATGTAAAGCAAAACAGATTTGTTATGAAATATGGAGACAAGAATGGCAGCTCCGCAATTGTGTTAATAAGGCAGACGGAAGTGTCAAGGGTAATACTTGGAACTGAATTAGGTAATCAACACCTCACTTCAGATCCTAAGGTATCAGTGCATAAGTTTTCCATTATTATGAAAAGCCATGTACAAGCAGCCAAGACACTGAAAATCCTAGAACTGAAGATTTTGAGGGTTGGCTGTTTTGGGGTTGTTGGTTTTTTTGAGCAGGGGAGGGGGTTTGCAATCATTAGATCTTTGGAACAGTTAGATGGGGATATAACTGAAGAAAGAATTCAAGAGCTAAAAATTCATACCAGGATAAAAGACCAGGCTTAGAGGGCTTCCCAAATAATTTTCATGAGAAAATTATCAGTGCCATGGCCAAGGCAGTCAGTTTTGTACTGCAAAAAGAATCCATCCCACAAATTCTTAAAAATAGCACTTAATCCTGAAACCTGAAAAGAAGATTTAGACATACTTACCTTACTGGTATATAGTTCTTAACAGAGTCTATCTAAAATGTAACTACTCCTATATATACCGTGTTCAAAACATTTCAGCCAATGTTTATGGTAACAAGCATGGAGATCTTTAGCTTTGTCCCCAGCTGCCTACTACAGAAATGAGTCCAGCTCCTTTCTCAGCTCTTTTTATTGGCTTGCATATGTAACTATTTATAAAGCTACCTTTAACTGGAAGAAGGGCATTGTTTTAAATAAAATCCTTTTCACTGTTAATTCCCACAAGAGATGACCCACAGACAGGGGCCTCACTCAGATCCAAAGGCCAATTCTGTGATCAGTTAACATTCAACATTTTAGTTTCCAGTGCAATGCAAGAAAAGAATCCAATGCACATCCTCCAGGACACTTATTTTTCACCATTCCTTTCTGAGCTTCTTGAATGAGTTATTTTTATTTCCTTTTTAAAGATGAATTCAGTTTTTCCCAAATTGACGTCAACATCCCAGATAGAACCCAAAGTCAAAAAGGAGATTAAGGCCCCTACAACATGTGGAATGGAAGAAGAGGAATTTACTACACATTGGATGTGACTGCACAAGACACTGCATAGTAACTGTAGTTACTGCACATTTAGTTAGTACTTCATTAAGCTAGTACTAAACTAAATGCACAGTAACTACTGGGCATTAATGAACATGTAGGTGCACCCACTCGGTGTGTCTACACGAGACATTTACTGTGGAGTTGCCTAATTAGCTCCACAGTAAAACATCAGCTTCTACACGTGCAATGCTATTAGGATGGAGTCAACTGATTAACTCTGCCATATGATAGTACTGCCAGATATGAGTATTATCCTATGGTGGAGTTATTTACTCCGCCGCAACACACATGTAGATGCTGACAGGACTGGCTGTGACACAAGAGTGCTTCAATGCAGGGACTGCCTGTCGGCTATCCCTGCACTGAAGTACCCTCATGCCCCAGCCAGCCCCTCCACAGTATGTTGAGCTGGGTCAGAGCAGCCACAGGATGGCAAGCTGACCTGCAGGATCCCCTACCATCCAGGGCTGTGCCATCCCTGCTCAATGTGCTGTGGTCCTGGGTATACATGCAAACAGTGTGCCCAGGAGCAATAAACTCCAGTGTGAGCTGCACCAGAATTTATTCAGGCACACTAACTGCACATGTAGATGTGCCCACTGGGTGCATCGACATGAGACATTTGCTGAGAAGGTGCCTAATTAGCTCCTCCATAAAGCACCACCAGTCTAAATGTGCAGAGCTATGAGGCCAAAGTAAATTAATTAACTCCATCATAGATTAGTACTTCCAGATACAAGTACTATCCTATGGCAGAGTTATTTACTCTGCTGCAACACACGTGTAGACACTGTTACCTGTCAGCATTGTCTTCCTGAGGGAGGCCTGGCACCCAGCTTGCAGGACTTACAATGGACTTCTATTTCTACCTCCCCACCCCCCCCCCCCCCCCCCACACACATACCTCATCTAACTAGAACTAAGCAGAGGAAAAGTTTACTAGGCATCTTGGGCTGTACATTCCCCGGTCCCACTATGGGAGACCTATTTAAACTTGATAGACCAAAACTTGGTTCTTCGGTTAGGGAATGCTGAGGCAAGAAACTGAGTCAAAGTGGGTATGGGCAACATTTGAACAATGGTTAAGGGTTCATTACAGCGTCCAGCCTGTTGGAGCCCTGACCACAAATGCCGTCATACTTTTCCTGGAATGACTGGTGGAAGTCCTCCCCACAACGTTTATGAACACTCCAATAATCCCCTTAAGTCTGTTAAAAGACTACAGTAAAATCTGAGAGTCATGCTAAACTGAGGCTTATTCACAACAGGTAAAATACAAAACTCTGATGCTGCAAGCATAACTAAGGCATCTGAGAAGAAACAATGTAGTATCCCATCCAGTATATCTCCCATTCATAATAATTTCAAGCTGGCTCCTAGGTGTCTGGTTACTCCTTAAAATTTAATGTTTTTCCTAGTTGTTAATAAGTTTCTTGAGATGTTCCAAACCAAATAACCCCTGGTCACTGAAAAAGGTAATTCATTTAAATTTAAACTGTTTTATAACAGGATTTTCCCTGTCAATTATGGCTTGGGACCCTCTTGATTTACACAATTAAAAGAATGCTTTGAAGAAGCTGAACTGAGGGTATAAAAATCTGTAAAAGCAGCAAACAATGTGCTTCAAGAGGGAGAAATCTCTCTGGTACTAACCACTGTTGTTCTCGAGAAGCTGGAAGAAACAGATCATCTCCCTTCGAGGATCATGCTGAGAACTTTGCTTATCAACAAATCACCCGAGTGCCTTGGAACGGTGAGATCCCAGCTCTCGCTCTCTCTCTCTTTCTCTTTTTCTCTCTAGGCATAGATTTCTGAACCTGAAATGTATTAGATAAGCTTAAGCTAAGTTTTAAATACTCAGTGAAACCAGGGTAATATTGTAATTGTTTTTATTTGTTTTCCCTTGCATATGTATTACTACTAGTACCATTATACATTTCATATACTTAACAATAAATAACTTTTATAGTCAAACTGGTGGTAACTGGGTATATTTTTCCTTCTCTACTTCCCTTCCCCACTCGCTCTGCAGCAACGCTTCTTTTACCTAAGCCAAAGATCCCTATGAAACCCAGAAATACTGTGGGGTCCACTCATCAAGAGGCTACCACTACTAGAACAGTTAGGGCAAAAGATTGGGGCATGCTGAGTTTGAGACACATAAGGGGATCAGCTTGTACAGGCTGATTGACCCAGTTTGGCTCAGACGTGCCCTAATGAACTGAATGCTGGCCCATGAAGGTGTCAGCTAGACACCCAGCAAGATTCAGAGGTCTTCTGTTTATCTGTGTGCTTGTATCTGACTGTATTTTTATTGTTACCTTAATGAACTGATTCCTAGCATATGAGGGTGTCAACCTGTCCTTGCTGATCAACCTAGCCGGGTCAGGCATGTCACACTAATCTGTATGTATGTATTTGACTGATTTGGTGGCTGGAGGAACCCAGCCCCATTGAAACTGAGTCCTGCAAGATAGCTCCATTGGGGGTGAGGACTTGCAGAAGGGAGAGATACAGCTCCATATAGAAACACCAGTACACAAAAGTGTCCCAGCCTCCAGCGGGAGGGTTCAGGATTGAGAGAGTGGTCAGGAGTAAAAAGGTAAGAAAGGTTTATTGACTTAACAAACACGCAACTATGCATAATATAACAAGACAACGATGACAGACAATAACAATTCGCATCAGCAACTTATCGACAGTCCCCTCTGATGCCTGATGTAAGCTGATTCTTCTTCTATAAAGCTAAGTGAAGTCAGGCATCCCCAATCTGTGCTGTCCAAGGGATACCAGGAAGAACCCTGGTATTCAGTCCTCGGGCTCCTCGAGATCCACTGGCCCACCAAATCCAGGTCAGCAGCTAATTTTTAAATTAGTATCTTCTCTCACAATGCTGCGTCTTCCTTCTGCTGATTTCTGGATGTGCTAGCCAATTTATAACTTCTGAGGTACACTGTTGACTCACAGCCACTCACACTCTTACACTACAAACTTTCCTTATGACTGACCAATAGCAGTACAAGCCTTTGCATTTTTCTGATAAGGTTAATTTTAACTGCATCACTACATACAAGGCCTTACTAATCTTTTACTTTAATTAAACTCTTAGCAGCAACATACAGCTCACAATGCATGAACAAACAACAAGAAACACCTGGTCTAATCCTCACAGAGCATTCAGCAAGCACCTTCACGACACAGACACAACTCTAAGCTGTCACACTCCACCCCCGTGCTTGCTGAAGCACTGTGATAGCTACAGTTGAGATACTAAAGCTAGATCAGGGAATGGGGAGGGATCTTTAAATTTAACTTGCATAGCATGGACCTGTGAATGAACAGATTTATGACAACAATGGTTAAAACACAATTTAGCTGTTGCCATTAGGGTGATACAGAGCACTATGATGCTTAAGATGGTCAGCCATGTAGTTGAGGTGATACCCGGTGACATGTGAACAGTGCAAATCACATCGTACCATTTACATGGCTTGGGCACGTTGACAGCCAAACTGATGATCCGCCCACCCTCCCAAGCAAGGAAGGCCAACTGAGTTCCTTGCTGAGCTTTTGCCTCAAGGCTTCACAGCTTATCTTTTACCTCATTCCAGTTTTCTAATCATGGCTTATCTATGTCTGATACCCATGAAGTGGGTATCGTAAAGTTGAGAGTTATAGTCTCAGAAGAATTTCTGGCCATTTCAGGGCAATAGTATGGTTATTTAATTGTAGCAGAGCAACAGTTCCACTCTTAGCTCCTAAGCAACACGAATTGCACAAAGCCCAGGTGGTACCATTTTCATACAATAAGTGACCTGGTCCCTCCCAACAAACACGTTGCCCAATTGTTACATAGGAAACATTAGGTAGTTCATGTACGCAGGTCACGTTGGGTGGGCTGAGAGGCCATCCTCTCCATAGGGTCCCTAATCCAATTAAGGTGTTACTGATTTGAACTAAGGGGATTGTGCCACATACCGAGGGCCATCTGGTGTAACTATCTCCTGTATGGGGCAATGCAGATTCCAGTCCCAAAGGCATCCTCCTCCTAGCCCCATGCTAAGCAAATAAGCAGTGGTCCAGCTTCCATTTTTTACCCCCTGCAGTAGGAATGAACACTTTCCTTTATTACAGCCTTCCCAAGTGGTAATCCAGGTACTTTGATAGGGATATCTTTCTTTAGATGTTGCAGGTAGTCTATGATGCTCCAAGCCAGGGGGCCATTCCCTATTTTTAACGTTGTTTATTACTTGGGAAAAATGCATGTTTAATGATAACCGAACTTGTGCACAAGCAGTACTCCAGGTTTGATTTTTGTCTGCTCTAAAAGCAGTGTCCATCGTGGCCTGGGCAAGACGGGCTGTGTCTAATCTTACATCAGTTAGCAATTTGTCAGCGTGCTCTAAAGTTCTTCTCTCGAGCATGCTTCCCTTAGTGAGCAGCTCTACTGCCTGTCAGAGATTGGCTACTCCTTCAGTATTTTTGGGGGACTTATTTAAGTTCCATACATTCATCGCTAAGTTCAACTTAAAGATAACCTGGAGCATCCCTTCCATGGCAAGGCTTAATTGTATTTGTGGAACGGAAAACGTTCAGCTATTCCTACCTAAGTAACCCTTCAGCTATGTGGGCTCCTGCTGAACAGTTTGGAAAGGTAACTTGGACATACCATTGTTCCAGTCTGAAGAATACCCAGGCAGTGAACAATGAAGCATTTAGGAGGGTTGGGATTTTAACCTGCGACCGCCACCAGGGTGTGGAGTTATACACAGGCGGTGTCGGGGCCTCCCAAGCGGGAACGGCTAGAGACAACAGTGAACACCCTGTTCTCTCACAGCTCACATTTATCCTTCTCTCCTTGGGAGCCTGTAACCATGCTTCACCTCCCGAAGAGCAGAAGAGTTCTCACTGTCGTTCATGGGAAACGATACAGTACTGGGTTGGTGAAACAGCATTGCCCTGGAAGAATCATAGCACTAATTTGCTTTAGGAATCCCACCAGTATAAAAGGATGGGGATAAGTGGTGGAGACTTGCAGATACAGCCTCTTTTTAGTTGTATTAAAGTGGGTACCATTCCACCACACTTCTGTGTAGGTATGATTTATAAACTATGTAATTACCTTGTTCCAACCTGTAGCACACCCTCCCATCTGGTGGGTTTCACACCATCGCTGGAGAGTGTCATCCATAGGAATGGGAGGGGGTAGATTTTCCCATAAACACAGTGGCTCAAAAGGCTAAACAGATGCAGAATGCACTATTGGGGGCACAGACTCAGGGGCATTGAGCTCAATGGGGTTTCCCTCAGGAAGTATGTAACAACAAACCCATAAATGAGCAGACCTACAACAATGACCTCCCCTCCCACAGTTAGCCATTCTAGCTTTCAGGTAGGGAATGAACCCAAGATAATAACTGGGACCACAGGTGCACTGACAATTACCACCTTGCCAGTTTCTTCTACTCAGAGACCAGGATTTCACTTGCTCCAAGGTGGCAGGTTTCTTCCAATATGGATACTGCGGCTGGACTGTGTGAAGGACATCTGAGTGCATACGCGGTTCTGGGGAATGCTCCTCTGGGTCAGGCCACTCCTTTAGAACTTCAGGAGTAAGTTCATTAATATCTGGGTAATAAGAAGGATAGTAGACACGCCCTACCCAGGAAACACAATAAGGCATTAGTAAGAAGAATACAATTATAACAGTCCACCACTTTATGGTGCCAGTCAATTTGGACAGGTGATAAAGCAGGACTCATCTTCAATAGCAGGCTTAATTAGGAATGCTATGGCTGCATTTGTGGACAGATCTAATCTGTAGGAACAAGACAACAAAGAGCTTGGCTCCCGTTATATGAATCTGACTTAAATACCCACCAGGTATTATGCATACCTTTTGCCAATAATGTCCCCTCCCATTTATCTCCTTGAAGATGTTTCACTACCACTTGATCTCCTGCCTGGAGCTTTCCTGGGTCACCACCCCTAGGTCACTCTACTGCTGGCTCATGGGGACCACCCAGTCCAAAGGCCTGTTGCATAGGGCTACCTCCCGGATGAGGTCGGTTATTGGCCCAATTGATAGCTCAATCCAGGTGCAAGTCCCAGTCCTTAAGAGCTGGGCCAGCAGCCAACCACAAATTGCATTTGAGGATGCCATTGGCTCGCTCTACCAATCCATTAGACTGCGGATGGTATGGGATGTGATATGTCCATAACATGCCATGTTTCGTGTTCCAGTCATATAAAAGATGATTGCGGAAGTAGGGGCCATTATCGCTCTGTAGTTCTATGGGTGGTGGATACACAGCTGGCAGAGTTTCCAGTGCTGCACAAGTGTCCTGGGCAGTAGCTCTTCCTAAGGCGCGAGTGAACATTATTCCTGTGATAATTTCTATGGCTACAAATACATATTGTCACTTACGGGAAGTTCAAGGGAGGGGGCCTATGAAATAGCATTGCCATACTTGCCACGCTACTTTTCCCCTTATGCAATGACAACGGGACAGTCAGAAAAGGCTCTAGTTGCATCTTGACCTCTTGGCAGGTGATGCATGCATCAACTAGTTCTTGTGCTTTCTTTTTAGTTACATGAATGCCCCAAGATGTGGCTAATTGGGTGGTTCCATCATGCCCAGGGTGTCTGTGTTGTTGATGTAGCCATTCTGCAGCTCGTTCTCTAGGTGTGAAGTGGAATCTAAAATGCAAATCTGGGCATCCGTGTCTAATAGCATATCGATTGACTTGTCACTTTTACCTAATCGAAACTGTATGGGTATCCAAATGAAGGGACCAATATTCACTTTAGATACCGGCCCCCGGCCCGCTACTGCCCACATTGTGGCCCCTTTCCTTGGGGGTCAGGCTGGCTGGACATCCTAGGCCACGCGATCAGGGGAGGTAAATGCTGGAGGCCTCACATGTGCCTGGGAAAATGTTGATAGTTTTGCCCTTAAGGCAGAGAATCCCTCTGGTGACACTGCCAGAGGCACAGAAGACTCCTCTTTCGGGCTTGCCCCTTCGCTACAGTGTTTAGCCCACAGCCCTCGCAGGACATTGGTGGACAGCCCATCAATTTGCACCTTATTGAAACTTGTAGCCAACAAGTCTTTCCACATTCTTGTTTGCGGAGTCTTGAGCTGGCCTTCCCCAGCTTTTCCCAACAATTTGGGTGGATGAGGGGGTTTGTCCTTCACTGAGGCCACCACCGTGGCCTTGGCAGTTTTCATTGGTTTGGCAAGCCCTGGCTTCTGCAAAATGGACAGAAGCTGCACTAATCACCGGATTGCATCTCTTTCTGGGTGATTCACTGCCTCTGGCTGCAAAGCCAATAGGGCTGAGGTGCACTCTGTTGGTGCTCATCGGCAAAACCTCCTCCACAACGGTGCTGTCACAACTTCTGCATCTGGCGTGTGAGACCTGTCATATCCCAATGATTTTTAGTGCCTCAGCACAGTGGAATTTTCCCGCCACATTGGAGCTTCTTTGCACGGTGGAATTTTCTGCTGCAGAGAGGAAACCCCGGTGCAGAAAAGTTCCCGCCATTTGTATGTAAATTCGCACCCCTTTATTGGCTGATTCTAAATTATTCCTACTTAATGACTAGTAATTGGCTCGCTAGCCGTATAAAAATCTGTGCGACTTCCGCTCAAGTCAGAGAGCTTTGAGCATGCTGCAGAGTGACTTTAAAGAATTCCTGACTCGTGGCAGAGCAAATCAGTAGCCTGATCAACTACCGATTTTTCCTCCCCGTTGCCAAGCGCTTATCCCCGACGGACCCTTCCCCTGCATGCCCGGTTCGTCTGTGGACTCACTGGCTCGGTTTCTTGCCAGTTGGAGCAACTTGTTGCAACTACACAAGCAGCCTTTACAGCCTGCGTCGCGACCACCAGCGGCGTAAGTAAAAACTATTTTTGCAACCAATACGCTGTCTCGCCTCTCCATCCACCAGCCCGCCGGAGGTTTGCTTAATTAACCAGCGTTTCCCTCAGTCAGCTCTACCCAGCCGAGACAAGACCAAACTCCTGCACAAAGGATTTCAGTTAGTGCTAACTGATGCAAGCAACGGACAGCCTCCTCCAAATTGGCCCACGCCCGAGGGGCAGGGTTAAGCTTTTCTTCCATATTACCATAACTGGTGGTGGTCGCCTGTAGCACTGCAGAAAACAAAGTAACATTTTCACCACCTCCTGCAAACTGATTCAACTGGAGCTCGGGGCTCAGGACAAGTTGGGCCACCTTGGTACGGCTTACTGATATTGCGGATGCCCCTTCACTATACATTCAAACTAGCCAGTCTGTTACTGGGTCTCCTGGCTTGGACTTATGCTGCTCCTGTATATCTTGACTCTCCGCACGGGTAAAGGAGCTCAGCTGTGTTTGGGGATTTCCCCCTTGCTGCCCTGAGCGAGTCACCACTACTGGGAATGCTTGGCTGAGCTCCTCCCTCTGGGTGGGGATATACAAGGGTGGTTCAGCACCAGACTCATCATCAATCTTCTTCCCCTCATCTGTCCCCTCCCCATGATCTTCCCAGAGCTCAACTTCCGGTTTCTCGCCATACAGGCACTGTCGCACCTTCTCAAAGGGGGGCTCCACGGCCTGCTCCAACTGAGCCTTCTTCTGGAGGGAAGCAGCCATGCACGTGATCATAATCTTTCCTTCCCTCCATTCTAATGTCTCCAAGCAACTCTGGGCAGCTCACACAGCCTCACATGCCACTGTTGGAATCCCTCATGTCCTCCAACTCCTTACTCAGCCGGGTGACCTTTTCCTGGAGCTGGGCATTCTCTTCAGCCCCTAACCACAGGCACGTGGCCAGCAGCCATGACAGGCACCCCTTCTTGGGCTTACCCCAGGCGACAGCAGCAAACCTAGCCCACTGACTGGGTATGGTTGCTGGATCACTCCAGGCAGGCCTCAACCTATCCTTATCCCACCCGGGATTCTCCATCCCTGTTACGTCCTTAAGCAAAGCCACCAACAGGGCCCACCTAACTCCCTCCATTCCGACCTTTCACTCCGTTTGTGACACAAATTTATGTCCCAGCCACCAGTGGGAGGGTTTGGGATTAAAAGAGTGGTTGGGAGTAAAAAGGTAAGAAAGGTTTATTAACTTAACAAACACACAACTATGCCTAGTATAACAAGACAACAATGACAGACAATAATAATTCACATCGGCAACTTATCAGCAGCCCCCTCTGATGCCTGATGTATGACAAGTTCTTCTTCTATAAAGCTCAGCGAAGTCAGGCATCCCCGATCTGCGCTGTCTGAGGGATAACGGGAAGGACCCTTGTATTTTGTCCTCGGGCTCCTTGAGATCCACTGGCCCACCAAATCCAGGTCAGCAGCTAATTTTTAAATTAGTATCTTCTCTCACAATGTTGCATCTTCCTTCTGCTGATTTCTGGATGTGCTAGCCAATTTATAACTTCTGAGCTGCACTGTTACTCACAGCCACCCACACTCTTACACTACGAACTTTCCTTATGACTGTCCAATAGCAGTACAAGCCTTTGCATTTTTCTGATAAGATTAATTTTAACTTTGTTACTACATACAAGGCCTCACTACTTACAAGGCCTCACTAATCTTTTACTTTAATTAAGCTCTTAGCAGCAACATACAGCTCACAATGCATGAACAAATAACAAGAAACACCTGGTCTAATCCTCACAGAGCGTTCAGCAAGCACCTTCACCACACAGACACAACTCTCAGCTGTCACAACAAGCAGCACATTGATAGAATTACAAAGACCCTAGAAACGTATTCCTAATAAATGAGCGCATACAAAGTGATGGGCAAATCTGGTAACAACACTGACTGGGGCTGGATAGGGCATAAGGGTGCTACAGTATGGGGCTGCCTGCTGGCTGAGAAATCCAGGGCAGCCTAAGGGCCAAAAGGGGAGCACATAAAAAGTGGAAACAGGGTGAGATCACTAAAGATGAATATACCTCCTCTGCTCGTGCTTGTAGGGAGGCAGTTAGGCGGGCCAAAGCTACCATGGAGCTGAGGATGGCAACCCAAGTAAAAGACAACAAGAAATTGTTTTTTAGATATATTGGGAGTAAAAGGAAGGCCCAGGGAGGAATAGGACCCCTGCTAAATGGGCAGAAACAATTGGTGACAGATAGGGGGGACAAGGCTGAACTCCTCAACGAGTTCTTTGCCTCAGTGTTCCTAAGTGAGGGGCACGACAAGTCTCTCACTGGGGTTGTAGAGAGGCAGCAGCAAGGCGCCAGACTTCCATACGTAGATCCTGAGGTGGTGCAGAGTCATTTGGAGGAACTGGATGCCTTTAAATCGGCAGGCCCGGATGGGCTCCATCCGAGGGTGCTGAAGGCACTGGCCGACATCATTGCAGAGCCACTGGCAGGAATATTCGAACGCTCGTGGCGCACGGGCCAAGTCCCAGAGGACTGGAAAAGGGCTAATGTGGTCCCCATATTCAAAAAGGGGAGGAAGGAGGACCCGGGCAACTATAGGCTAGTCAGTCTCACCTCCATCCTTGGTAAAGTCTTTGAAAAAATTATCAAGGCTCACATTTGTGAGAGCCCGGCAGGGCAAATTATGCTGAGGGGAAACCAGCACAGGTTTGTGGCGGGCAGATCGTGCCTGACCAATCTAGTTTCTTTCTATGACCAGGTTATGAAATGCCTGGACACAGGAGGAGGGGTGGATGTCGTATACTTAGACTTCAGGAAGGCCTTCGATACGGTATCCCACCCCATACTGGTGAACAAGCTAAGAGGCTGTGATGTGGATGACTGCACAGTCCGGTGGGTGGCAAATTGGCTAGAGGGTCGCACCCAAAGAGTCGTTGTGGATGGGTCGGTCTCGACCTGGAAGGGTGTGGGCAGTGAGGTCCCGCAGGGCTCGGTCCTTGGACCGATACTCTTTAATGTCTTCATCAGCGACTTGGACAAGGGAGTGAAATGTACTCTGTCCAAGTTTGCAGATGACACAAAGCTATGGGGAGAAGTGGACATGCCGGAGGGCAGGGAACAGCTGCAGGCAGACCTGGATAGGTTGGACAAGTGGGCAGAAAACAACAGAATGCAGTTCAACAAGGAGAAATGCAAAGTGCTGCACCTAGGGAGGAAAAATGTCCAGCACACCTACAGCCTAGGGAATGACCTGCTGGGTGGCACAGAGGTGGAAAGGGATCTTGGAGTCCTAGTGGACTCCAAGATGAACATGAGTCGGCAGTGTGACGAAGCCATCAGAAAAGCCAATGGCACTTTATCATGCATCAGCAGATGCATGACGAATAGGTCCAGGGAGGTGATACTTCCCCTCTATAGGGCTCTGGTCAGACCGCAGTTGGAGTACTGCGTGCAATTCTGGGCGCCGCACTTCAAGAAGGATGCGGATAACCTGGAGAGGGTACAGCAAAGGGCAACTCTTATGGTCAAGGGCCTGCAGACCAAGCCCTATGAGGAGAGACTAGAGAACCTGGACCTTTTCAGCCTCCGCAAGAGAAGGTTGAGAGGCGACCTTGTGGCTGCCTATAAGTTCATCACGGGGGCACAGAAGGGAATTGGTGAGTATTTATTCACCAAGGCGCCCCCAGGGGTTACAAGAAACAATGGCCGCAAGCTAGCAGAGAGCAGATTTAGATTGGACATTAGGAAGAACTTCTTCACAGTTCGAGTGGCCAAGGTCTGAAACGGGCTCCCAAGGGAGGTGGTGCTCTCCCCTACCCTGGGGGTCTTCAAGAGGAGGTTAGATGAGTATCTAGCTGGGGTCATCTAGACCCAGCACTCTTTCCTGCTTATGCAAGGGGTTGGACTCGATGATCTACTGAGGTCCCTTCCGACCCTAACATCTATGAATCTATGAATCTATAGTCTTGCGCTGTAGCATGTTCATGCCCCAGCCAGCCCCTCCACAGCACATTGAGTCAGATCAGAGCAGCCGGAGGCTAGCAGGCTCACTCCCTGGCCCTCTGCCAGCTGGGCCTGCGCCACCCCAGCTCAATGTACTACAGTCCCAGGTGCACTTATAAATGCTGCATCCAGGAGCAATAAACTCCATCGTGAACTGTACCAGAGTTTATTGTATCACATTAATATTCACACATAGACACACCCACTGGGTGTATCTACACATGCAATTAATTTGAAGCAATAAGCTCCATAGCATCTACACATGTACCCAGGATGGCAACTATTTGAACCAGGGCAGAGCAGGCCCAGGCTGGCAAGGGGCACCATGAGTCAGCCCTTGGCTCCAGGTGGTGGCGCCGGGTGGCAGACAGACTGGTTGAGGCATGAGGGTGTTGAAAGTGCGGTTCCATGTATGTAGGCATCAGGCAGGAATCTGGCTGCCTGCTGGCTGGGTGCAATTTACACCCATGGTTAGCATCTATATGTGCATTTAATCAGTTAATTACCTCACCGTAAGTTAGTACTGTAGAGACGGGACAGTCACCTTCCTGGAGTCACCCCATGTGCTCCCTGGCAGACCCGGAAGTGGACCAGAAGTACTTCTGGTCTGCTTCCAGGTTCACCACCAAGTATGTGGAGGGCCCCCCAGCACTCCATGGGCCCCTCAGCACTCCATGCCCCCCACTATCACAGCAATCATGGGCTGTGCCTGCTACCTCAAGGTATGTAGAAAAAACTTTTAAAGCTGTGTCTATGTCTGAATCACTGATTCTCTGAATCGGCATTGAATCTTCAGATTTAGATTCAGCCAAATTGACTCAGGGACAGTGTTCCGAATCAATTAATCGAATCACTGCCCCTGATTCAGGCCGAATCCAAATTGAATAGGGCCTGCTTTGCACACCCCTAGTAGACTCTACTCTGAAGTTAACTAGTCTACTCAGCAGTTAAGTATATGTGTAGGTGCAGCCATTGCATTGTAATCTAGTGCACACAAATTAAGTCTTACACTGTGCGCTGAGAAGTGGGTGTTCATAAAAACGACCTGATATCTTTTGCAAAGAGATGTGAATACTAGTCTCATGCTACTGGAAGAAGGTAAGAATGAATTGATTTACAGAATATCCTTAATCTTTTCCCTTTAATGTATTAGACTGAGTCTCCCTACTACTCTGTTGCACTTATTACATTAGTTCTAGTTTTTCTCTAAGCAAAATAAAATATGTGCATCTATAAAAGAGAAGATCCCATATGAACAAATGTCTTTCATCAAATTTTATTTCATTGCCAGAGCATCATGGCCATAAGACCATTCAGACAGAGGACAGATGATGGGTAGACAGACTGATTTAATCATTTACCCATGGTCTGTCAGAATAAAAGTGAAGCCTTCAGTTCTATATCTATTAGCATTTCAAAAGAGCATGTGATCTTCATATTTACTTTTTAAAACCACAGATTTCTGTTTTCTCCTTAACTCAGAAGCCAGAATGTTAGAAATGACTTTGAAACTAACAAAGAATGCATAATACATCACTTGCTAGGGCTGATGCCTCTCCTCCCCAACTTAATGTGATAAATTTGTTTGCAATAAAGATTTAGAAGTTTGTAATTTACTACAGCAAAATAAAAATATGTATATACAGTGACAAAAAAGTCATAATGTCCAAGTTCTAGTTTGTAAAGTCTGCCTAAGCTCTCAGAAGACTCTATAAAGACTTCCACAGTGTAAATAAATTAGTTACCCATGGTTAGATATTCATCTTTTTTGCATAAATATGCCATTTAGCTTTACAAATGCCCCCTTAGTATAAATGTCTTGTATGTCTCCAGGCATCAAAATCAAAGAGATTTCCAAGAAGAAAATTCCTATTTTTATACTTGGATACATGCCAAATTCATTTCTTTATTGACTCAAAATACTGTGCAATTCAGGGTGTTTTTTCTTTACCAATTAGTTATTGTTAAATAACTTATTAGTCATTGTCTAATCCTGTGTCACATTTGTTCAAAGCACACAGGATGTCTTCTGCTCTGTAGAGTCACTGGATAATGTTAATATTTATGTACAAGTGGTAATGCTTTCAGAGGTTTGGGAAACTGTTTAGGTTTGTAGATCGATCAATATTTTCTCTCATGGCTATTTCAATCCAGGTTTAAATGTGATTATGATGCATTTAAAAACAAGATACCTATGCACTGGTGATATTTTCAGAAGTTGAGTTGCAGATCCTTCCAGTATCTCCTTTCCTATGACATTTCCATTTGTTTACTGTCACTACAGCACTTTGTCTTCATTGCCAACTACAGTTATCCCTGGCAGGTTGGCCTGACATTGTGCATTCTTTTTTTTGCCGTGCTGATGAGGTTTTTTAAAAGTTAGAGGTATGCAAGCAGGAGATCTGTTGCACTGGTCAGTTTTTTTATCTTCTATCTGGCTTGACTATCTAAACATGCCCTGTACATATATTCTCCAAGTGCCAACTACTTGCCGCTGTCAGAGACATAATTCTGTGCTATGTGGACCATTGGTTTGACCCAGTATGACACTTCATATGATAATATATTCTGAGAGAGGTTTAACTAGGAATGTTGGCACACTTGGTGGGGTGCCACATGCCAGACAGCAAGGAGAACATGGAAAGTACTCACACAGTGATCCCTTACACAGAGACCACAGCTGCTGCTGTGAAGAAAGCTGCCCAGACATGGTCTGATGCTGCTGGAACACATTACAGGCTCCCTAGGGATTGCAATTCTGGTGCCCCCTCTAAACTGGCACCTGGAGTTGTGGTTCCACTTGCCCACTCCTACTTCCACTACTGTCCCTGTTCTCAAGCCTATTCATACTATTGCTTTTCTAAATCATCCACAATTCTCTAGGGTCAAATTTTACCTTCATTCATACTGTCTAAAGGGCTAAGTACAGACAGTCAAAAACCCTGAGGCTGAATCAATTCAATCTTCATAGGTTAGTCTAAACTACATAGATTGAACTGATAAGCAAGTTGACAGACATTCATTTTTGATTCTGGAAATGCAACCACATGCCTGTAGTGGCCAGGCCAGAAGACAGGGGGTCCTAGAGATTGCCTCCCTGCTCAGTTGGAGCAGAAAGTTTGGGTCAAGGCTAGCCCGCCCACCCTGTAAGGTGCAAAGCATTTTGGGATGCTTCGGGACTATGAGTTAACTTGAGTCTGGAGGGGATCTGGGACAGAAGTTCAGTAAACCAATTTAACCTAAATCAGTAAAGTCTGATACCACATCCATCCAGGTTTATCTTAAACTGATTTCAGTCATTTTGAAAGCAGTTAATGTGCACTGAACTTCTGTTGTGTTACAGATTTGAACTGGTTTCTGATCACTTATACTGGGTTATGTGTAATTTCTGTCCCTAGCCAAAGTGATCATTTCAGTGTGAGGGTAACATTTGATTCTGTGTCCTAATACTGGATAGATCATTAGTAGTTGACATAAGAATGCTTGTAAAGGTTTGTATCTCTGGGATGCCATTGGGTCCACCAAATTAACACTAGGCTAAACTGTGACTAAACTGTATCAAAAGTCTGATTGCAGGACAGGTAGGCAGACCCAAGCTGGCTTTAATTTAGCTAGTCTATGGATCAATAGCAGAGAGGCTGTGGTAGAGGGCTAGTTATTAGCTACCTGGGGTCCCAGACAAGCTTATATAGCCTCTGTGAAAACCTGCACCCTTAGTGCTACTGATACCTGAGCTAGGGGTATGTCTACACCTCTTATTGCACTTCTGATTGCAGCATGAATTAAACCTCAGTAAGCTTTTTTTATTCCTGAAAATGCAGTGGGATTCTGGGGGGGGGCTCACTTCATTTCTCTGGGCCTTAGTTTTCCCATCTGTACAATGGAGATAATAATAACTGCCATGCCTTTTAAAGCACTCAGAGATGCATTGAATGAACACTGCTACTGAAAGTTTTATTATAGTATCTCATCTACATCTCATCTTTTCCAAACTGCATTTTATGCTAAACAGAAAAAAGGAAAACTAATCACAAGTTCATCATTATCCTTGGCCCATCATGTTTCTATGGTTACTGTGTCTGTGTTTTTCATCTTCAGAACCCAGCAAGAATTATCCCATTTTAAAAGACTGCCTTGCCCTGCCTCTGTGACCCACCCTTATCAAGGACTGATTATCCCACTCCTGCTTTGCCAGCCTCACCCTGTCATGCATTGAAAGCATTGCTAAATTAGACTGCATGCTGTTTGGACCAAGTGTTTGAACATAAAGTGATTGTTTTTCAGCCATACCCCAAGTTGTCATCATTAATTACAAAAATGTAGGAAGGGATATGGATGGAACCTTATGGTTCAGGGCTTAAGCAAATCTCCACCTGCTACCAATCAGGCTGAGAGCCTCCTGTGCCTACTGTGGGGTTCTTGCACTTTCTTATGAAGCATCTAGTGCCAGCCACTGTCACAGACAGAACGAAGGATTAGATGGACTTTGGATTTGGACCAGGACAGCCATCATTATGTTCCATTATTATGTGAATATTTTACACAGGGCTGCATGAATCATTGGGAAGCAGTAAACCTGCCCTTTTTCACTATGCTACTACCATGGTCTGCGCTAAAAAGGCTGCCTTTGGCATCGAGTTAAAATCCTAACTGGGGTTGCAATTCTTCTCTCCTCTGTCTGACTCTTTCTCCATTGTTTCCTACAAAGGCGTGTGCCTCTCTGAACCAGTTAATCTCTAAGGTGCCACCCTCCCTGCTTTCTGCCTGACTGCAGACAAAGGCCCTTGTTACAGGTTGCACTGTGAGCTGCACAAATGTTAGTGTTAGTGCAACCTCGGGTTTGGGGCAGCCACACTTTAGGCCAGCATGGGCCTGGAGGACTGAAAGGTAAGAATCCCCTCCTCCCATTCCAGGTTTATCTTTTGCGCCCCCCAGTCCTCCCCAGCCCTGGGGTTCCCCCTGCTCCTTGGGATTCCCCCCTGCTCCCCTCACCCCTCTGGGCTCCCTCCCCACTATTTACTTGTGACTGCCTGAGCTATCTGCCCCAGAGGAGCAGGCAGGGAAAGGTTAACCACCCTGCCTACTTTCCAGGCTGCTGCTCTTTTCCAGGCTGAGCTGGCCCAGAGAGCAGGAAAGGCAGTGGAAGTGACTGCAGCTGAGCAGGCAGGTCAGGAACAGCCAACAGTCCAGGTGTTAAGAGCTGCAGAAGCCTCTCAACAAGACCATAACACAGCTAATTACCTCCCTCCACTGTCCCATTGTGAAATTGTGTAACATTCTCCTTTCACTCAGAAAAGCTCAAAGCCCGCCTTATTCAAAGTTGAAAGCAGATGTCTGTGATCAAGGCACACCCAGCAAGGCTCCTGTGTATTCCTGATTTGCAATTCCTTTCCTTCAGACATTTAGGGGATTTTATCCATAGATGTAGTGTCAGTACAAATTACCACTTTAATAGCTCAAAGCTGGTTTGATAAGATGATCTACCATGACTTCCTCACAGCATGCTTAAAGGAGGATTTTGTGACAACACAGAGCACATCCTGTGCCACTACTCTGAGAGGTGAGAGTTGTGCTCACAGAAGACTAACATTAATGCCTTATGATATTTCCAGCTCCCTTCCATTGAGAAGAAATCTAACTTCCCCCGTTCCAGGCAACTGAGCTGTCTTCCTGGTGAGCCACAACTTCTCAGCTTTATTTGAAATGTGCCCATTTGGAATTGTCTGAATATGAACCTATGTTCTGTGATCACATTCCTGTGACAAAATAGTTACAGACCGATTCTTTCCTCCTGGAGGCTTGGGGAGCTTTTATTCCCTTAACAAAAGTAGTTCAATTCAAATATTATTTCTGTGATTTGCTCCAACCTAAATGCTGACCACTTTGGGCTAGATCACCTTTACTAGATGGCACCAGCGGTACAGTCTTGTGTTTACTTCCTGAATTCTTCTTACCTTCCTATGCCCATGACCCATAACAGGAAGGATCAAGGAGAAAACCACCTGCCCCCCCCCCCCAACCCTTTAAGCCCCACTCCTAAAGTCCTGTAGTTGTTCATGACCCAGCTGGGATTGTTCCAAGTCATGTCGTTTGTGCCCACATGGATAAGGAGCATGGAGTAGTGGTTGGAGGGCTGGATAAGTTTTGGGATTCTCTCAGCTACATCCCGGATAGGAGGCCCTGGAAGGCAGCAGGCCTCATGCGCTATGGGGTCAGGGTGGCAGATTGCTCCTTCAGTCCCCTGCAAGAGGGAGTCTCCCACAACAATGGGGGAAGGGCAGATAATCTCTGGTGCGAGCCCACCAAGCATCAGCCACCAAACCATCAGGACAGGGTGTAGAAGGAAACAAACTCCTACCCCACCTCAGGAACGGGGCTCTTCCAGCAGTGCAGGAAAACCTAGGTCCACCGCTGGCAAGCTCATTTGCCTTAACACAAATGCCAGGAGCCTGGGAAACAGACAGGAGGAGCTGGCCCTACTCCTAAACAGTAATGATTACAATCTCATAGGGATAACAGAGACCTGGTGGGACTCCACCTATGACTGGACCACAGGTGTAGATAGATATACCTTGTACAGAAGAGATCATGTTGCAAGAAAGGGCGGGGGCGTACCTCTCTATGTGAAAGAGCAATACACTTCCCTACAGGTGGAGACTGACAACCAAGAAGGGTGCCTTGAGATCTTCTGCATAAGAATAAGGGAGGAACATTGTGAAGGGGATATAGCAGTAGGAGTCTACTACAGACCTAAACAAGAGCAAGAACTTGGCTACGAGTTCACCAGGGAACTGGCAGAGGCTGCACGCTCTTGGTGCATGGTTGCCATGGGCAATTTTAACTACCCAGGCATGGGAAGAGCACTCAGCCAAATCCAATCAGTTGCAATGCTTCCTCACAAGCATTGATGAGCTTTATTTGTCTCAAGAAGTCTATGGACCAACAAGGGACAAAGCGTTGCTGGACCTGGTACTGGCCAAAGGGAATGATCTAGTCAGGGGCCTGAGAACCGAAGGGAAGCTGGGAGACAGTGACCATGACTTGATCACTTTCTCTATTCACGGCAAAGATACGCACATTTAATGCACGTTATGGGTGTGCACATGTAGACTACACACCAGGGAACTACACACGATTAATGCACATTAATTTAGGTTAATATACATTAGAGCATCATGTGTAAACGTGCCCTAAATGTAGCAACTTTTTGATGTTGCAAATGACAACATTTCAACAAAACCACTAAATAGATTTATCAAGGCTTCTATATCAGTTTACAATGAATAATACATAGTAAATTGTCTAGTGGCTTTTTGATGAGTTAAGTTCTACCAAACCACATCTAGCAACATTTTGAGATGTGTCTGGTGGAGTTCTACTTTCAGGAGTTGGCAACACGGACACAGGGTGAGGCAAGGAAAGGTTGCGGGGCCAACGAAACCCTGGTACAGAACCCCGGAGGGGGTCACTTACCTCCGGGAGACCCGGTGGTGCCAGAGCCAAGACTGCGGCGGCAGGCGCAGCTGCAACTACAGCCGCGCGAGCCGGCATTACGCCACCTATTTAAGCAGCTGTTCCCAGTAAGGGAGACAGCTGGGCCAATCACGGCGGCCGACATGGCCACCACGGGCAAGTTTAAAAGCCCCAACAGCACCCGCAGGGAGGGAGCGAGAGAGGGAGAGAGAAGGCAGGCAGCACGTCTGGCGTGCTGAAGCTCCCGTTGGGGAAAGGCACCAGCTAGGCTGCGTCTTGCCCGCACAGGAGGCAGGAGAAGGATCTAAGCCTCTAACAGAGGCAGGCAAGGGGAAGCTTCTTAGTTTGCCACAGATAGGGAGCGGGGAAGGGCCAGTGCCCCTCCCAGGAGGAGGGAAGCAGGGGGCACGACGAGACGCCCTGCGCGTATTAGCACTGCCCCTCAGGGAAATAGAGCCGGGGACGGGTGCAGAAGTCCCTGACAGCCACCGGGCCAGGGAGGTCAGCCCTGGGAGTCTCCCAGCCCAGGCGGAATATTATTTCTAGGAAAGTTAGGGAAGAAGGACACCAAGAAATAGCAGAAGGACCAGTGAGATGAGAGGACAGGCTGGCAAAGGGGTACAGCTAAGTCCGGGTCCCTGCATTTGTGAAACCAACGGCCAGCAAGCCTGCTGAGGACCGCAGGTCACTATCCTACCAGCACGTGATCAGTTGGCAAGTGGACGGGGTATAGGTGTGGCGGAGCCCCGTGGAACACCATAGGCAACAGCTGTGAGTACACCCGTGTCAAGGAACCCCTCTGGTAAGAACTCCACTGAAACCCTCTCACAATTATATACCAGCAAAGTCGTGGCAGGCGAGACAAGGGGTTCCTAAATGACGGGTGACACTAGACCTGAGACATCCGTCATCACAGTAGGTATAGAAAACAGTATTCAACACCAATTAATATCAGCCAGGGCTTCCTTTGTACTTGTCTGAAATCATGTCTTCAATAACCATGATATCAGGACCCAAACCAACCTTCTCATCTATCAGGCTGTTATCATCCCTTCCCTGTTGTATAGGTGTGATACTTGGATGACATATTGAAAACACCTGAAAGGCTTGGAATGTTACTGTCGGTGATGTCTTTGGAAGGACAGAAGAATGAATGCCAGTGTTCTGGCTCAAGCAAACACCACTAGTATCAAAGCTGTTTCTATGGCACCGGCTCCATTGAAAAGGATGCATCCTAAGGATGCCTGTCAACAGAGCTCCCAAAATAGATCCTATACTCTAAACTCACCAACGGTCACCATGCTTGAAGTGGGCAAAAGAAGAGTTTCAAGGACACCTTGAAGGCCAATCTGAAGACATGCAATATTAACATCAATACCTGGGTGACTCAAGCAGTGAATCATACCCAGTGGTGCTATGATATACAACAAGACATTGATCATTTTGAGAAAGCTCATTTCATTATGAAGGCATACAGGTGAGACAGACAGACATGCTGTTACCACCAGCATGTGCTCCTTCCTGGAACTCTTTGCCATGTCTGCAATCAAACATCCAGATCTCAGACTGATCTCCTCAGCCATTTGTAGACTTACCAGTAACTTTTCCTATTTACTGGAAGGCTTTGATTCTTGTACTGAGTGACTGCCAGCAACAATGACTTGCGTTTTAACCAGTCTATGGGCATCATTGTTTAGTTTTATATCTGGCAACAACTTCAAAAATTGAAACAAAACTATTGGGAAATTATGGCCCTGAAAAAACCTAGACAACTTGGCCTAGAAATTTATTCTAAAGTGTTAGCTTTAACTACTTTGAAATCTAAGGGAGGTGAGAGATTTTCTCAGAACTTTCCAGAAAATTATGGCTCCCACATACAGCTGATATAGATGAGCACTGCTACATTGACTTCAGTTAACAGTGATTTACAGCAGCTGAGTATCTGGCCCACATCCTTAATCTAAAATAAATGGTATAATTTTGAGTATGATTAGGATTTGTTTTTCAAAGAGTTTAAATATGGTTTTCAGTGAAGGAATGCAGTCTGAATGCAATCTGACTTTAAAAGTAGTTGCCAATTCCTCCATAATTAACACATTCACTAAAGACTAGAACTGGCTTGTCAGCATTTTGAATTTTCTAAGTACAAAAGCAGAAGACACAACAGATAACTGGATGTCAATTACAGCAAACTGCAATTAAGATTACTGAAAGATGTAGACCCTCAGGGAACTACAGTCTCACATAGCAGTAAGCCTAATAATCAAATAGTTCAACCTTCTTCTGAAGAACTGAATCATCTTAGATGATATAAATTAATAATTTAAGAGAAAAATTATAATTTTTTTGGAAATGGGACATGAAACTACACACACAAATGCCAACTCTTTTTTTCTCCAAAGAGGCAAGTAAACCTCTGACCTGATGACAGCTCTTCCTGGGTATATTTCCCCCTTCCTATCTAATAGAAAACAAGAGAAACCACACAGACATCAATCTTGTAGGTTGTTCTACAAAGATGTCCACATTGCATGCCTCTGACTTCAGCACTCCATCCACTGGGAACAATTTGCAGACGTGGGACCATAGCAATTTCTTCTATATTGTCTTAAAAAATAATCCTACAGCAGAAAGCATACACAGCACACTGGGCGCACCTACACAAGATGCTACAATGCTGTAGCAATGTGCTACGGAGATGTATTGTTGACAGGCACAAACTGTGATGCTGCAGCTACATCGCCATAGCAACATGCTCTCTCACTACAATGTTGCTATAGCAATGTAGTGGCTACAGATAATCATGCGCTGCCGGCACGGCGCAGTACAGGCTGTTACTGCATCATCATTTAGTACTTTAAAAAGGAAGTACTAAATGATGGCAAAGTAACAACAGCACCCTAGGGTCACTATGTACAAAGCTAAAGCTTCTTGACTTGTTCACATGAATGATGTATATGACATCAGAAATGCAACATGGCCCAGGGTGCAAAGGCTGTAAATTAGGAATGTTCATAAAATCTATCATATATATTAGATAGACCTCAGATCTTAAAAAGAGAAAGATCTTAAAAAATAAAATAAAATAAAATATCTTTCTGATAATTAAACAGAGCAACAAACCTTTAAACAAAATGCTGAGACACTGGGGAAAAAAATCAATATTTACAAAAAAAACCTCAGACATCTAAAAATTAGGGCTGTGCGAGATTTTACTGGGTGTTTCATTTCAAAGCTGCTTCAATGCATTTCGAAATCGAAATGAAACAAAAGCCTTCAAAACAGCTTTGAAATGAAACAAGGGCACTCAAAACATTTCAGAAGTTTTGAAACGTTTCGAGTTTCAAAGCCAGGCTTGCTTGGCTTTGGTGCGGGTCCCAGCCAGCAGCGGCAGCCTCCTGTCATCCAGCGTGCAGATCTGGGGGCCATGCCCCGCAGGGAGAGTCTGGCACAGCCCCGCCGCCTTCCCGGGGGTGCGGGCCCCCAGATCTCCGTGTGGGATGACAACATGCTGTCACTGCTAGCTGGGGCTAGTGGCAGCAGCAGTCTTCTCGGTGCTCAGCACGGGCTGCGCCCAGTGTCGGTCCCAGCTGCCAGCAGCAGCCTCCTATCATCAGGCATGCAGATTGGGGGATCGCACCCCCAGGAAGGCTGCGGAGCTGTGCTGGACTCCTCCTGGGGGTGCAGGCCCCCGATCTGCATGCCAGATGACAGGAGGATGGTGCTACCACCTGGGACCGGTGCAAGGCACAGGCTGCATCCAGAGCCAGGAAGACCCCACACCTGCCCGCTCACTCCCAGTGCCCCAGCCCCTGCCCCTGCCCCAGCGTGCCCCACGGACTGGAGTGAGCAGCAGCAGTGGGAAAGGAGCTGGTGCTCAGCGCAGGGGAAAAGTGGCCGCTCCCCCTCCCCATGGCCAGTGCCCCATGCTGCAGCCGCTCTCTGCCCAGGCAGAGCTGTCCTGCCTCTCCGCCGCATCACAGGAGAGCAGCCACAGGCAGTCCAGCGTGGGCTCCGGGCGGCTGCAGCACAGGGCCCCGGCCACGGGGAGGGGGAGCGGCTGCTGTTCCCCGCACTGAGCACCAGAGTGTAATCCGCCGCTGCTGCTAGACTGGACCCTGTGTCAGCTCCGGGCTCGCCCATCAGGGCTGAGCCACAGCACCAGCATCTGGGCAGAAGATGTTGCTGAGCACAAAGGAAAGTGCCCCCCACTCTCCCCCACCGGGCAGTGTTTGGTGGCGCCGCCGACCGGAGCCTGTGCCGTGCTAGGCGGCAGTGCAGCCGCTTCTCTGCCGCCTTTGTGCTGCCCATCGAGCAGCTGCACCGTGGGGAGGGGCGCCTTTCCCCCGTGCTGAGCACAAGCTCATTCCCTGCAGGCAAGCGTGGGGCACGCAGGGTCGGGGCTGCGCACTGGTCCCCACCCGTACCGTGGGCCGGAGGCACTTGGAGTAAGTGGGCCCACGGAGCCAGCAGCAGCCGGGCAGGAGTGCGGGGCCCGCGCTGGAGCAGCACAGAGGTGGCAGTAAAGGAGGCACACCGCAGCCTAGTGTGGCACGGGCTCCGGTCAGTGGCCACATCAAACACTGCCCAGTGGGGGCGAGTGGAGCGGGGGGGGGGGGCGTTTTCCTCCACACCCAACAGCGGCTTCTGCCCAGCTGCTGCTGCCGCAGCTCAGCTCCAATGCGCGAGCCTGGAGCCGGTGCAGGGCCCAGGCTAGCAGTGGTGACAGGTTACTTACGAGCTGGTGCTCAGCGCAAGGAAAAGCAGCCGCTCCACATCCCCGTGGCCGCGCCTCATGCTGCAGCCTCAGAGCCCCGCAGGGCAGCGGTGATGAGGCAGAGGCAGAGGCAGGACAGCCACACCCGGGCTGCGAGCGGTCGCAGCGCGGGGCGCCGGCCACAGGGAGGGGAGCAGCTGCTTTGCCCCCGCGCTGAGCACCAGCTCGTTCCCCGCCGCTGCTACTCGCTCCAGTCCGCGGGGCACGTGGGGTCGAGGCTGTGCACTGCTCCCTGCCTGTACCGCAGAGCTGGGGCGGGGGCACTGAGAGCCAGCGGCCTTCCCATGCTGGGTACGAGCTGAGCCCAGCGCCGGTCCCGGGCACCAGCGCCAGCCTCCTGTCATCTGGCATGCAGATCGGGGCTCGCCCGCCCCACCCCCCGGGAGGGCTGCAGGGCTGTGCTGGACTCCTTCCAGGGGTTCAGGCCCCCGATCTGTGTGCCGGCTGACAGGAGGCTGCCACTGCTGCCTGGGGCCAGCAGCAGCACCAGTCTTCCCGGCGCGGGGTGCGGGCTGAGCCCAGCACCGGTCCCAGGTGGCAGCAGCAGCCTCCGGTCATCTGGTGCTCAGATTCGGGGTCCTGCACCCCTGGGAGGAGTCTGGCACAGCCCCGCAGCCCTCCCGGCGGTGTGGGCCCCCGGATCTGCAGCTGCCAGGAAGTGACACGAGTTTTGCTTGTCAACACCTTGAGGTGCAGTTTCCCAGAAACCCCTGCACCTATCTCCTTGAAACTCAGCCAGATTCATGCCCTCAGAAGGGGCTACCATTCTTACAGGCTTCATCCAAATCAGACAAGAAATGACAAGGTTTTAGGCATTTTTGTGATTCCTCATTATAGCCTATGGGCAAAACGTCCAAATAGCAAAACAGTTTTAACGAAATGGAACAGTGCTTTTGAAACAAAACTGGAAATGAAACAGTGCCCATCAATATGGCAAAATGGAAGTCAAAATGAAATGGTGCTGTTTTGTACATCCCTACTAAAAATCTGTAGCCCTTCTTGCCAGCTGATGCCACTTTATGTCAGTATCTGCAGGCTGGCATTTAAAATGCTTTCCCAATAGTTGCATATATTTTTTAAATTAAATTGTGTCCTTTTTTCAATAGCCTGCAGACATTACATTAAAATCCCCCCAAAACCAAAAAAAAAACAAACCTCCATACCCTCCCATTGCTCTTGCCACAAGTTCATAGACTATAAGTCACTTAGAATGCAGCATAATCTTTTAGATATAAAATCCCATCACATCCAATAGCCCTACTTCCATTCTTCCATTCTTCCATTATGTTAAATGCCTGAGTGGGAAGAAAGTGAAAGAAAGTGAAAAGTTTATAGATGCAACCTGCTGTGGGGGAAGGAATGAAGACAGATTTTTGGGATTTCTGGTCAGTTCAAAAGATCCTTCATATCTGAGGTGCTTAGAGTGGGGACAGCACCTTTGTCAGTTGGTCTCTCCAAGCTTTAAAAAATGAAAGAAAACAGCCATCCAACATAGACCCAGAAGGCAGCTGGGGGGGAGGTAGTATGCCATGAGAAGTATGGTGTAGTCTGGGGAGGAATATCTGAATTCTTCTAACAAAAGAATCAAGCAGATAAGGGACTGGTCCGGCTTGTGGAATTTTCCTGGCTTTAGTCCAAAGGTTATTTCAAAAGACTTGTCACCCAGGGGCTAATTGTTCCTCATAAGGGATAGCTCCCAACTTACTATCAGCGAGTCCTGAAATCTCTGTGCTCTGCTGTCAGTAAAGCTTTTAAACTCAGCAAAACCAGCCAGCTTACTTTTCATTCAAAGCATCAGAGGCATCTCATCTAAAAAAAAATCCAACAAACTTTCAAGCAGTCAGAGCCCTTGCACAGCAGAACCTGCTTCTTCTGGAACAGACAACAAACAAGACAACAGCCCTTCATTGCTATTCTTATTCCTTTTCTTCTCTCTCAGCTCATACCCATCTGCAATAAAGGTAATGGGGGAGGGAAAGCACCTTACAGTATTAATAGGTTTATTAAAATACTGGATAGCACAAATACTAAAATAAATCAGAAGACTTGAATATTTGCAACAGTCTCTCTCCTTACCCCCTTCCCTCAAACTTTGTAATCAACATCTAATACCAGGGCATAATAAACCAGTTGCGCTTCCCTGTGGAATTTATTAAAGTGTGATGCTACTCTGGAAAATGTTTGTTTAAACAAAGCACCTTTCTTCTTCATAGAGTTTTCTGTTCTGTATTCTGGTTTGTTTCTACCTCCTTTGAGACAGAAGCAAGCTTTTACTGCTGCTTACATTAGTTAGCACGATTCTTGGAGAGTGGGCAGAATTCTATGCTGGCTCCTGCATCAACATATTAAATAAGTTCCAGCTGGAGGGAGAAATTCTACACTCAGCTTCCCATTGATAGCACTCTGGTGATATGTACCATATAAGCAAATAGGATGGATGCATACATGCTTTGATGGATGGGTGAATAGATCAGCTGCTTACCCTGTACAGACCAGTCAGGTAAAATGGAATAGAATCTAGCTCATTGTCTGTCATACACCAGCAGAACTGTCTACTAAATACCAATAGCAAAAGCTTTATTTTTAAAATGATGTGTCAATCAGAAAGAACGTAGCCTGAGTTTCAGAAGCCAGACTGAGTTCAAGGGTTAACAGTTACAAACATTTGCTATATTGTCATAGATTCATCCAGACAAACAATATCACCGTGTCATTTTTTGAGAGGTTGTTTGACAGAGTGAGGAGCCCTTGGAGTGAAAAGAGCTGGAACTCGCAGTGATTTCTAGCAGTAGCCAGGATGGGTGTAAATGCTTCAGTACGTATACATATTAGTGGGTATTTTGTCTTGACTTTGATCTTTGCAACATTTACTGCAGGGAATGGCAATATATTATAGGATATATCTAACTTTACACAGCTTGCATTGCTTTATGTGCTGAATAAATGAGACAGCAAATTGAAGGACTGAGATCCGACCAGTTACCATTAACAGTGACTTGAGGGACACCCATCTGTGAGTTGTGAATAGATCATAGGTACCATTTGTTATATTGCCAATGGAACTGGGAATCTGACTTTTGTTAAGAAAGAACCTTAAATAACCTATCATATTTTGACTTGTACTGTTGTATAGCATAAACTGACTGATGTGAAGTAAACACTAACTTTAGCATTGCTTTTATACATTGCCAGATTTAACATTACTGACCTATATATCAGTGTTAATGGCAGCAGGATGCTGGATATGCTCCATTAAATTTAAAATGTGTTAGATGTCAATTCTGTATGTTGTACAGTGCATCTGTGAGTCAGAAAAAAAGGAGCTCACAGGGAATTTGTCTCTATATAGACATCCGCGGAAACCCCAAGACAAACATTTTCCTAGCATCTGAAACTTCTTAAATAAATCTGGCTAGCAGACCATCCCATTCACAAAGAGGGTATCCTCTGATAGAATATAAGACCAGAACACTGGATGCATAACCCATTTGTGGGCACTGTAATTCAAAGAAGTACCCTGGAATATAGTATACCTCATATCTCAAATAAATGCTAGTATGACTGGGATAATTCCTGATTCAGAGATTGCATGTCAGCTTCATCTTCTTAACACCAGTGAGGGCAGATGAAGATTTATGGGGCCAGGTAACTATATTATTCTGCTCATGCTGATGGCTAACAACATAAAATTACTGTAAAATATATTCTGTTACTATTAATGCATTTTAAATATTTTTGCTTCTTTTAGGAAGAAATCTACTTTTTCTTCTCAAAATATTTTTGTCGTTTGGTATGGTCTATTCATATGGGCCCCAAACTTCAAGAGTAACTCTTCTATTATATTTCTTTTCTTTTCAATAAAGCTTATGAAACAGGTCCATCTTGGGAGTTAACATTTCCGCTAGCCCACATGCTGGTGATCTATTACAATAATATACTGGAGGAGTGACAAGCTCTGTTAAAATAGTATTGGAATGAAATATAACAGCAATGGCTGGCTGGCAAGAGATAAACTTGTTTCCTAGGTTTCATTTTTACAAAAGTTATATACTATAAGGGCTTTTTTAAGGAAAGCCAGCTTTAGAAAAATAGAAGAGAAACTGCAACAGATAAACTGCAAAGTGATATAGGTTTTCCCAATGCCCATAAGTTTATACATTTTAAGGAATAAACATTATTTTTCCCATAAAAACACATAAAGATGATTAAGAATAAAGAGGATGATTTTGGTGACTGGAAAAATAACAGTATAATTAACCAATGGAATAACTCACCAAGTAATATGACAGTTTCTCTATCACTTGAAATATTTAAATCAGGATTGGATTTCTTTCCAATATGATATACTTTAGTTCAACCAGAAATTATTGGGTTTGATTTAGGAGTTACTGGGTGATTTTTTATGGCTCCTGTGGCCCAGGGGGTTGGATTAGCTGATTGCAATGATCCCTTCTGACCTTTTAAATATATTAATCTGAATAGAGTTCACTTATAATTGACACCGTGTAGATGGAGCCTTTCCAAGCTTTCCACACAACACGTTTATCAATGAATATCAATTCTTAACTGCAGAAACACTGAAATTCTGTTCTGAGATCTTGTCTTGCCATTGCACTGAATCATGACATAATTAAGTATTTGTGATCTGGGAAACTGTTTACTATCAGAATCATGTAGATATCAGAAAACGCTGAGTTTAATATTTATATTTCCACTCACTTCAGTTTTGGCCTTAAAATGAATTTGAAAATTGAAAGCTAAAAATGAAAACTGGTGTGTTGGCTGCATTGTGTGTGGCCTCCAGACCCTGTATATATTACTCCCCTGTTATTTATATGACATGAATAGCTATTAGAAATTCCCAAATATAAATACAAATAAAAAGAAGGAAGAAATGGAGGAAGGTTTCATATTAAATCCAGCTACAGAGGCCAATGAAGCATGGAATCACAAGGAAGTCAGTGAAGAAGTGACATTAGTCTAGCTTCCATTTCACCTATCAAGCACCTAAGTATGATTCTATGTTATGTTGCTCAAGATGAGTGAGTTTTCCTCCTCCTCTGCTTTTTCATGCCTCAGTCTTAAGGGGGAGATGATGGCACATTACAGAAGTAGGTGCATTAATAGATTAATGGAATTGAATGGTCCATTATAGCCAAGGGATTAAAGAGACTTAGGAGGCAAGGGTGGGACTCTGAAAAAAAGAGTTCAAAGAACACTGGAGAAAAGTTTTTCTGTAAAGAATCCAGCATTTGATAAATTTGAATATAATTTTTAGAATTGATCCATTCCTGATGCGAACACCCTAACACAGAAAAGATAAACACTAAATTTCCAACTAAGTTACCAATAAGTATATTAGAATAGAGCTGGAGAAATATTGATTGTGCAGGTCTAATTTATTAGATTTTATGAAAGAAGTTATTGAATAATATAACCAAATATCAGAATTGAATCTATTTTAGAGTAATGATAACCATTCCAGATGAATAAAAATATATTGTAAGTCATGTTTTCAATGTTCTGCATCTTTACCCAAAAAAAGCAATTTATCCGGAATTGCCATTATATCCCTTTTCAGAGGAGATATTTTCCGCAAAATTTGAGGGGAAATTCAGGAAAGAAAGTTTTGCTATCTCCAAAATTGCAATGGGAGACAGCATTTTAGATTGCAAAGGATATTGCGGGGAGGGGGGGATTTTTTAAATATGATTTAATATAGCCAACAATGATGGATATATCCAGCAGAACGCTCTGTACCACATTTGGATCCTGCCTGAAAATAATTCACAAACATGTTTGTCTGAAAATGGGGCTTTCAGAGATAGGAGAAGCTTACAAGACAAAAAAACCAGGAACTAGATTTGTTTGGTTTTAAATCACTAGTTCAAAATCTAGCCTCAAATAGCCAGAAATCATCGTCATTCCTTGGCTGTAAGAAAAGAGGTTGATAATCTCAGTCCAATCTTGAGCAGGTATCCTTATCACATCTGGCATTGGTTTATACCTTTTTGGCAGGAGAGAAAGCAAGACTGAATGAACTGACCTACTTTTTTGTCCATGCAGTTAGTCTGTTCAAAAGAAAGGGAACAGTCACACTAGCAAGGTAAAAAAAAGTCTGAAGAATACATTCAGTACAAAATACTTGTCTTCCCGAAGCTAAATATCAGACAGATTTATACATAGTACTAAATTCACTCCAAAAGAAAAGTGGACTTCATAATAAATATATTTTTTAAAAGAAATGTTGTTTTATCTACTCTGTGGCTGTATCTACACAAGACATTACTGTGCAGTGGTTACTGCATATTTATTTAGTACTTGTATAATGAAGAACTAAATAAATGCTCAGTCACCGGAGTTACTGTGCAGCACTGATGGTGAATGCCTTTTAAATTACGCTACTGCTAAGTAGCCTAATAATACTGTGCAGTAGCATACTAGCACTGTTAGTGCTGTGATGTGCTACTGTACAGTATTATTTGGCTACTGTAAAGTTAGCATCCCTTTTAGACATGCCCTGTGACTACAAAATCATTTGTTATTAGGGTTTCTTTTAAGAAGATTATTATGCACATATAAAAATACTTAGGAAAAGCAGATCATGGTGACCTGTCAGCCAAAGCATTACAAACTAGCACAAAAGCAGACATTCTAGCATTTAATGGACTTTAAAGTTCAAAATCCTTGCTGTCAATCTTGATACAAATAGAGTCAGTAAAAGAGAAATGCCCCAAAGATTAATGAGTCTGTTTTAGATTATGTGCATATAATGACCATATTATGCAAAATTAATTATGGCACCAATAACACTTTTTGTAGTTGCATCAAGTAACTTGTCAAAGAATTGTAAAACTGCAGAAAATAAACAATTTTTATTTATTTGTGCTTGCAGGATTCACTAGGATAACAAAAAAAACTATGAAAATATAAGTAACTGAACTGTAAATGCTGGAGACCTCTGTCATAGCTTATGCAATCTGGAAAGCTTCTGAAATAAGTCATTTTGCCAAAGGCTCATTATAACTATATGCTGAAACAAATTAACTTATTTCTCTTTGGGAAAGGGAAAGTATTTGGCTGGAGGGACATTACTGATCCTCTGTTTGATATTGTTTAATATTTCCATTAAAGACATTGGCATAATAAGTGGGCTGATAAAACTTGCTGACTACACAAAGAAAGGGGTCATTATCAATCTAGAGGTGGTTTAGAATACCACACAAAAAATAACTGGGTGACCTTGAGGACCAGAGTAATAGAAATGGGATAAAAACTGACTGCATACAAGGCAAGGCCATGTGCTTGCAGACTAAAACCAAAAACTTCTGCTGAAAGTTTGGAGCTCATTATCTGGAGATAACTGAAGAGGGGGCAAAGGGTCCTGGCTGATCACAGGACTTTCAATCACCAATGGGAAGGAACCTTGAAAAAGATAAATGCTGTTCCAGGATCCAGGATGGATCCAGGTGAGACATGGACATACTGATTCATGACATACTGGGCATGTCTACACAAGACACGTTACTGTGCCATTGCCCAATTTACTGTGCAGTAAGTGCATGAGTCTACATGTGTGTGTGCTTACTGTACAGTAAATTCCCTACAAATGCAGTTAGCAAATATAAGCTTGATTAGTTAATGTGCAGTAGTGTATGTGTAGACATGACCCAGCACTAAGTTTGCAGCTGGGTCTGCCCAGCCACTAGGGACCAAGCCTGCAGCCAGCCCAAGGGCTAGTGGCTGGGAGCTTCTCCTGCTCCACATCTGGGCTGCCTCACTATAAAAGCCAGCAGCCATTTTTCTGTCCTGGGACACACACCATAGGAGCCTGAAGGCACTGCAGGCTCTGTATGTCCCCCAGGACAGGCCACAGCTCTGCTGTGCATGCCTTCTACCACACCAGCGGTACTGGTGAGACTGTGGCTGTTGCCTGGGTGGCTTTTGGCTGCTGAGCCTGTGGCTGCTGGCTGTAGCTTGCTGCTGTCTCTGGCCAGGACTGCCAACCCCCATGGCCACCTGCAGCCAGTTCAGCACAGCAAGGCCAGTACCACCTCCCTGCTGCACCCCCCCAGTAGCCTGCCCCGCAACTGTGGGTGCTGCAGGGCATAGCCTCAGCTGTGTGGCTTCCAATCCTAGGGCCAGCAACAGTGGGACAGCCACATGAGGGCCCAGAGAGTTGGTGCAGGACCCACAATGTCCTCATCCTCCGCATCCAGGCTCCCCCCACCCATGTGCACATGCCAGTGCCCTGCACCTGGGGCCCCAACTGGAGCCAGGAGGAGACTGGTGACCTCATGGTGCTCTGGGGAGCACAAAGGTGCAGAGGCAGTCCAAGTGGGACAGGCTTTCAAATTCCCACATTTATGAGGCTCTATTGGGTGGGATGCAGGAGCATGGGCACTCCCGATTGGTGCAGCACTGCTGCATCAAGGTCAAGGCCTTGAGGGCACAGTGGATGTCCATGACCAAACACAATCAGTCCAGTCGTGCCCACAAGATAATGCCCTCTGTACAGCAGCTGACCTGTATTTTGCACACCAGCACCCAGACCACAGTTGAGCAGCCTGAGACCCTTCCCTATTCTGACCCTTCCAGTGACACATCACTGAAGAAGCAGCCTTTGGGTATTCAGTGTCCCACCCCACCCAGCTCTCCACCTACTCAATCCACTAGCAGCTTGGGGAGCCCTGGCCAGCAGCTGCCTTGCCAAGTCCACAGCCCCAGAACCTTCTACATAGAGCAGCCAGCCATGACACACCACTGGCTGCCAGCAGTGCCAGCTCCTCCCCAGGTGGCCCCCCCAGCTGTATGCCTACACAGCAGGCACTGCAAGCTGTGGACACCAGGTGCAGCTGGACACCATCACTGACGTGGAGGACCACACCAAGCCATCAGCTTTGCCAGCCCCAGACATATGGTAAGGCCTGCACTGGTGAGAGGGCCCTCCCTGCCCCAGCCTCCAGTCCTGCCTCCACCCTATCCCTGTCCCCTGCCCCTACCCCTAACCCTGACCCCCTTGCCCAGCCAACCTGCACTCCTCTGGCCCCAGGTTCTCCCCCAAAGCATACAGAGAGGAAGTACACAGTACAAAACTTTATTGAGTAGCCTGTGCCCCTGCAGCTACCTGGGCACAGGCTCCACACATGGAGGAGGGTAGCAATGCCAATTGTGATGTTCTCCTGGGCAGCAAAGAACAGAGATGTGTAGCACTGCCACAGGTAGCCCTCCAAGTGGCAGCAGAGGTTGCAGGGAAGTCCAGGCTTGCCCCCCACATAATCATAGCTCAGGGTCCCAAACCAGGAATGCAGGTACACCTGGGGCACCAGGAGAATCATCATCATCGGGGCTTAGTGGCTTGGGCATCCCTCAGCCTACACAAACAGCTCATCATGCACCACCCAGGGCACATGCAGCAGGGGCACACTCGGGGCATAGTGATGGTATGGTGAGGGGCTGACCCCAGGCTGCCTCCTCAGAGAGGCCCACAGCAGGGAGGGTGTGGGTGTGCCCAGCTCCTCACCCCAGTTATCTGGGAGACTCATGTATCCAGAGCCTGGGTGCCATGGGCTGGGTGGCAGTGCAGCAGAGTGGTGGGCCTGCAGGGGGAGAAGGGGGAAGGGTCTGGAGCCACAGTAGTAGGTGCTGCCAGCAGCCTGGCCTGTCCTGCCCTGGGAAGCACCCAGCAGCCTGCCAGCTCCAGGGGAGCACATGGGGATGGGGATATCAGCCAGCAGCTGCCTGGGCCCAGGTCTGCCTGGACTGACTAACCATGGTCCCTGGCCACCCATGCATGGCCAACCCCCAATTTGAGAATGGGCAGTGCATGGCCCCTGGTGCAGAGCATCTTATCTCTGAAATGTTGCAAACTCTCACAAAAGGCTTCTGTCTCTTGCCTCTGCAGGGCCTGCATCTGGATGCAGGGGAGAGGCCACAAGGCCAAGCATGGATGTGGGATCAGGGACTCCACCATATAGCTCTGGAGTCCTGCGGATGCACCAGCTGCACAGAGGTGCATGCAGGACAAAATGCATCTGCTCCAGTGGCTAGTGGTGGTGGCCAAGAAGCAGATGGAGCACATTCAGGCCTCGTAGGAGGAGGACATGGCCCACCAGGAGACGTGGCACATGGAGTATCTCACCTCCCTGGAGGAGGCATGGGACCAGGCAGAGCATGAACTCTGGGCTGAGCTCCTGGCCCTAGAGCAGAAGCCCCTGCAGGTCATGTGGACCCAAAACAACATCCTGGGCTGGGCCATGGAGGCCATGGATGATGACTGCCAGACCCTGGACACTGTTCTGGGCCTTGCAGTCTCATGCATGCCCACCACTGCCCTGCCCCCAGCCCTAGTTATGTAGACCCCCCGGCAGCCACCTGCCACCCTGAAGCAGGACCCCACCTAGGCCTAGGAGGAGGTCCTCTGCCACCTCCTGCCTGCAGGAGCCCCCAGCACAGGTCCATTGCCACCTGCCTGGGCCCAGCCCTGCTGCTTACTTCAGCTCCATGTGGGGGTGGAGCTTGGAGCAGTTCCAGAACTGGATGCTGGCCCTGCTGGGCCTGGGCTTTGCTGACCAGAAGGGGAGCTGCCCACACCACAGGAGCACTGGCGCCATTGCCCCTGGGTGAGCCTCCTATGTGCCCATTCGCCATGGCCCCCAGAGCCATGGGGAAATGGCCCAAAGCCAGGGTCCTAATATTTAGGAGGGAATGGGCTGTTTGTGTTGGGGAGGGAGGAAGCAAGGATGGGGAGTGTGAACTGTGAGGGGAGCAAAGATTTCTTGTTTGGACATGTGCCTGGCATGAGAGTGATGCTGGGGGTAGGCAGGGGATAGGGGGTCTGCAGGCAGCAGGACGGGTGGGCTAGAGGGAGAAGTGTTCCATGGAGTGGTCTGCCAGAGCCTCCCGCACCCATGGCCCTGGACTCTGCTGGCAGGTGTGCAGCTCACCTCAGCAGCGGGGGGGGGGGGGGGGGGGGGGGGGGGGGGGGGTGGCGGAACTCACCACTGCCACTGCAGCTTGTGCTCATGCTACCAAGCTGCCTCCACCTGCCGTGCCTCCTCTTCCCAGGCCTTGCATAACAACTCTCCCTGGGTCTTGTATATATTGTACAGCACACAGACTGAAACAATGATTATGGGGAAGTTGTTCTCTGTCACTTTAAGGGGGATAATGAGGGAGCACCAGTGGTCCTTGAGGTGGCTGAAGGCACACTCAACAAGGGTGAGGGTTCGGCCCAGGTACCAATTAGAGTGGGCATGGTGGGGGTTCAGATGGCCAATGTAGGGCCTCATTAGCCAGGGCAAGAGCTGGTATGCAGGATGCCTGATGAGCAGGGGTGGGACAATGATGGCACACAGCTGCAGGTCCTCCATTCCCAGCATGAAGCACCTGCTGTCCACCAGTGTAACCTGTCCAGAGTTTCTGAACATGTGGGCATCATGTGCGCTCCCCGCCCAGCTGGCACTGATGTCTGTGAAGGTCCCCCAGTGGTCCATGACCATCTGGAGGACCAGGGAGTGGACCCCCTGCAGCTATAATAGGTATGGTCTCCATGGGGCGGGCAGGTCATCGGGATGTTGGTGCCACCCAGGGCCCCAATACATTGGGGTAACCCCAGCACATGGAATCTTGTGACCACCTCCTGGGGGTCACGGACATGGAAGACAGTGTCTGCCAACATGTCCTGGAGGGCACCTCACACCTCCAGGACAGCATCCCCAATGGTGGCCTTGCCTACGTTGAACAAGTGCCCCACATACCACAGGCTGGCAGGCGTGGCCAGCCTGAGCAGTGCCAAGGCCAGGCGGGTGTCAGCAAGGAGGGCCAGGTGCATGCCAGTATCCTCTGCCAGTAAAGCTGGAGCTGGTGGAGCAGGTCCATGAAGGTGGCCCATGTCATCTGAAAGGTACCCACCCATTGATCATCATCCCAGTTCTGCTGCACCAGTTGCTGCCTCCAGTGCTGGCTGGCATGGCAGACCCAGAGGTGGTGGGACTGGAGGCCCAGGAAGGTGACGGCCCTGGCAGTGGCTTCCTAAAGCCCCTCGTTGGTGTTGCTGGTGGCAGCAGTTTCACAGTGGTGGAGACCCTGGAAAAGCACTCTGTGGGCAGGCAGACTGTTGCTGCATGTGGGGGAGCCAAGCAAGGTGAGACAGCCATGAGCCAGCAGGGCAATGATGAGTGCGGTGGGGCAGCAGGGCAACACAGGCAGCAGAAAGGATTGGAGGACCCTGTTCCTCATTGCCAGGGCTGAGGGATGGGGTAGCCATAGTACAGAGAGGCAGAGGGGGCCCAGACAAAGCTGCCACATGCTGCCTCTGCACATGCATGCGCTACGCTGCTCCTCTGTGGACAGGAACTGGCTGACCAGAGAGCACAGAGCAGGGCTGGGTTTTAAAGATGGCTTCCAAGTGCTGGCAGCTGGGGCTGGATTCAAACATGGCTTCCAGGTGCTGGTAGCTGGGGCTGGAGGCTGGAGTTCTCCCTGGTAGCCACAGGGGTGCAGCGCTGGATTTAGGCTTAAACTATTTAAACTACAGTTTAGGGCCTCACAATATGAGGGGCCTCTAAATAAGACAATAAAACTGACTCAATATCAAGTTTTACAATAATCAGCTGGTAAATAAAGGAGATAAAAGAGATATGGGAAAATTACTCTCCAAATATGGACATTTTCATTCTAATATGACAAAAATATATATACATTGGATTATTTTTATTATATAGGGCATCTTAAACTGGACATAGTTTAGGGTCTCAGCATGTCATAATCCGGCACTGCAGGGGTGTCTAGCAGGGCTGGAGGGACCTGGCAGCAAATTTTCTGCCAGGTAGCTGCATGTGTAGATGCCTAGCCAAAATCATTTACTCCACAGTAGCTTACTACGCAGTAAATTTAGTTGCAACTAAATGCATGTGTTGACACACCCACAGTTCAGTTTGCACTTACACAGAAGGCCACTAGGAAGCTTAGGTGAATGGCCAGCAGCAGATAGGGGAAGATAAGGTCTTCATTTATAGTTTTGCTCTCTGAACAAATCATGGGCCACAAAAACAAAGGAAAGGGAAGAGCTATGTAGAATACAAAACAACTCTAGCAACAGAACAGGTGGCTACAAATTCACCAGGAATAAATGTAGAGAAGAAATTATACAAAGGTTTCTAATCTTCTGAAGAAAGAGGTTCTGCAACAGCCTTTCAACTGGAGAAGTGTAGACAAGCAATCTAACCACTTTTAAGATGGAACTCGATAAGCTTTGAAGGGGACTGTGTTACAGTTATATGTTGATATGTTTGTAATATTACTTTCCATGTAGGCAAAGGATGCAGTTAGAAGGCAGGGTATTAACCAAAGTAGATATATAGTTTACAGTTTCCAGAGTGCTGATGAGATCTTGAATGGGAAAGATGCTCTAAAAGACATTTTTCATTTAGATGTGATCCACATGGGGAAAAAAGTTTGCATACTCCTACCTCACATGAATATCAATAGCACTTGGCAAAATAATATTTTTTATGTGCTAGCTCAGGCATCATTCACAAAATGAACTAATAAATCATTAGCAAGCTTTCAGTCTAACCTGGGCAATTATGAAAACAAATGGCAACATTCCTAAAACAATCTAGAATATGAATCAGATAATAAACCTTTATCTTCTTGTGTGTTATTAATCTTGTGGTTAGATGGGATATTGTGTTCTTATCTAGTCTTCTTGTGATTAAATAAAAATAGCATTAGCCTCTAAATTTCTGCCACCATATTAGGAGACTTCTCAGGTATATCTGCTGTAGGATCTGTAGCAAATGATGAGGACAACGGATCAGTGCAGAATTATTACCGTAATTTGGTGTTAGGGGAGCTTTTGTTGTTGCAGGTTCAGCTTTTCAAATGACAAACTAAAATCATGGTGTCTATATTAAACAATCCACTGGTGCTTCTTGCGCCTGACTGGAAGCTACCATGGATTGGCTACCCATCATTGGCTTAGGCCCTGTAACACCAGGGTGTTAGCCCTATTGTTCTGGCCAAGTTACACCTTGGAATCTTGCCTTGGTTGCGTATTAGACATGCTAAAAGTAACTGAGAGTTTAAACTTTCCATACAGGGTTAATGAGGAAAGATATTTTTCACTTCTTGCCCTAAACTCTACTGCAGGGGTTCTCAATCCCTGGGCTGTGGCCCGGTGCTGGACCATGGCAGGTCAGCTGCTGGTCCACAGAACGGTGGGCTGCCAGACCGGAAGTGGCTGCGAACCAGCAAACTGCGGCCCCACAGAGCCGGGCGGAGAAGTGGGGCATAGGGGTATCTTTACCTGCCTCTCAGCTGGAAATTCCAGCTGTAGTCAGCTCTGACTGCTGGGCTGTGGTTTGCCAGGCCATGGCCACTTCCGGGCTACAGTTTGCCAGACCATGGCATGAAAACTTTGGGAAACCTTGCTCTACTGTGTACTGATTTCTATATGTTTTTTCATTCGTGAAGTGATCCTAGTATATGCTTGCCAGGAGTTCAGTTTTAACGTACAGTGGGATCAAAGGTGCTGTACAAGTGTTTCATTACTAATGGTTCTTGAGAGCATATCAAGGGCTCACTTCTATAAGGAGTTTGCCTCAGTCCAGCAAAGGACTGAAATATGTATGTAACTTTGAGTACACGAGTAACAGCTTTATTACCAGGGATCCTGGTTTTCCCTGATTAAAAATTGCAAATTATCTGATAAAACTGCAAATTGTCTGATAAAACCCACAAAATCTCTGATTAAATGAAAGACTCTTCACAGCCCCCCTGGCCCTGCTGCTGCCCCTCACTCCCCTCTACAGCCCCCCTGGTCCTGCTGGTGCCTCTCATCCCCCCTCACAGGCCCCCTCCCCCAGCCCTGCTCATGCCCCTCACTCCTCCCCACAGTCCTCCCAGCTCTGCTGGTGACCCTCACCCTGCCCACAGCTCCTGCTCCCCCAGTCCTGCCAGAGGGGGCCCCCCAGTTTCCAGGGCAAAGGGCCAGGGACCCAGGTCCACAGTCTCCTGCCCCTGGCAAGAGACAGTGGCTGCTGCAGTGCAAGAGAGCCCAGCTACCCCTACTGCTGCCTGCTGCGGACTTGGCCAGGGGGTGGGGCTGGCTTCCTGCCTCTGTGCACACTTCCGGGAGGTCGGAGGGACCAGCACCTCCGAGATCTGTGCACAGGTTGGAGGCGAGTACAGGCTGCCCATTGGAGGCTCAGGCTACCTCCCTGCTGCCCACCGACAGGGCCTCCACAGCCCAGTGTGTGCACCCCAGGGCTGCAGGACACAGCAGGGCCATGCAGGAAAGCTGTCTGCTGCTGTGAGCTCCACTCTGCCCTGGCGACACATCCCCTGTGTGCATGGCACCAACAGGGACAGTGGCATGGGGATGCACTCAGGGGCACCTCACTAGGGCAGTACAGAGCTCACAGCAGCAAAGAGATCCCCACACAGACCCTCTGTGCCCAGCATTGCCGGGTCGCACCTGCCAAGCTGCAGAGGACCCAAGGGAGGGCAGCGGGGCAGAACCCTCTCCCCCCCACCACTTAACTGTGGGAGCTCCTCTCCAGGCTGCCTGGCATCCATGTGAATAAACATGCACATGGCACCCCCTGCCTGACCGCCCTCCTCCCACTGCCTCCCTGCCCTTTGCAAGATGGAACTCTGCCAGTCTGCAGAGAGCTTGTTGCAAAACTGCAAAATCCATGGATTTCTCTGCTAAAATGAGAAATCTGCTATTTGCTTTGGTAAAGGGGGAAATCTGTATTTTACTCCATTTTTCCATGGGAAACTGAAAACCCGGATCCCTATTTATTACTTAAAGCTAAAGATATGTTTGACTTTTTCACTGAACCAAGGCTAGAGTTCCCAGCAGGTTGCAGGACTGAGTCCTGGTTACTTAATTTTCTTTTGGTCCAAGAATGTTCTTTTTTTAGTAGACTCTCCCCAGCTACGGAACTATCTAGACAACGCCCCTGCACCAGCAAGTGGGGACTACAACAGTATTGTATGTTCCAGAATAAACAAAGTAGTCTACAACTGGAGCCTCTGTCCCTGCAGTCCTTCTTTTTTCAGGACTGAGTGCCACCTTTAATAATCCCACCTATCCCCTTCAGAACAAAGTGCATGGTAATATGATCATTTGAGTGGAGTTTAAAGAATAAGGATGAGACACCAGTCTTTTCATGCAACAAAAATTATCGAAATCTCTAAGTGTGGCTGGCAAGTTGCTTCACAACTATGAGCTAATTTAAACTTTTTATGGTTTGGCTAAGATTAGTTCATGTAATGACATTTAAATTTCATTTGCTAGCTGTAATTTTGCAGTGCAGAATGTTGCAGATAGAGAAATGGCAGATTATGTAAATAACCATTTATAAAAACAGCAGCATTTTCACTATTTTGTCTTAATCATCCTACCCAAATTGCTTTCTGTGTGTTTTTCATTCTAAGTATGCACTTCTGATACTGATATGTTGCTTCAACAAATACTTCCAAGATTTACCCATATACCAAAGAAAAACGTGTCTTAAAATAAAAGCTAAACATTTGGTCAAAAAGCATATAAATTATCTTCCTATATGAAGGACACGAAATACAAAAAAGCCATCTGTTATACTTAGAAAAAAACATTAAAAGAGTTCAAGCAGAAGTGGCAATATCTGAAGCAAAATTGGCTAGCATATAGCAAGCCAGATAAAAAAGTGTATTAGATAATTTATGAGCTATTTCAAATTGGAGAAGTGAGACCTTGAGCTGGACAGTCCAGTCAAAAATTCATAAAAGCCCTGTTGTTAAGATCTGCATCATTCTATATTGCACGAAATCACCACTTAACTATTTTTCTATAAAGACCGTATGGACATACAAATAAGCACTGTTGTTTAGTAGAAGCTCTATTAGAATTGGAAAAGCACTCACACTGTCAAGGACAAGGCTTTTCAAATCATGTTTGGAAGGCTTTTCAAATCATCCTTCCAACCTGTGAAGGATGACTAAGTATGATTTCCTCTTTGTTAATAATGTCAGAAATTTAAAAAAAAGAAGATGGATGTAATGTTGCTGAAAGATGAATACAAGAACCAATGAGAAAACCAGAGTGCCAGAGAGATGTCAGAGAAAAGGAAAACAAATTTCAAAATGCTTCAGCTCCAGTGAGCTTAGAAAGAACAGACTATCTTACTGGTTTAAACCTTGCTGCTCCAGCTCAAGCAATAGCGGCATTGGGCTTATACATCACAGAGGCTTATGTAGTCTATCTGACTGCATGGAGCACCATGCTGTGCTTGCACACCAGTCCTGCCAGGCAGAACTGCATCTGTGAGGCCTCTGGCAGATATTAATTTAATGGCAAGAAGGGATCTGTTCCCAAATCCCAGCACTTACATGACCTGCCACACCATACATGCCTGTCAGGATGGGCAATTTTGGGATAAGGGTTCAGATCCCAATTGTGCCCCTTCTACTTACCAGTGCAGATGGAGCCCCAAATTACAATTTTAGGCTCTACCCACACCAGCAAGTTCAAAGCTATGCACTATCACATTGCATGCAAGGCTGCCAGCAAACAATTTTGAACTTCCAAGAGGGGGAAGACAATTGACTGCCTCCACCTGGCACTTCCAGATCCCTGGGCAGTCCTGGTTAGAGCCCCTGGGCTGCCCTATCCGGGTGCTGATAATCAGCTAATTGGACAAATACAAAATCCTGCACTTAGAATGAAACAATCCCACGCACCAGTACAGAATGGGGACCAACTGGCTAAACAGCAGCTCTGCAGAAAAGGACTTGGGGTTACAGTGGACAATAAGCTGAAAATGAGCCAACAGCGTGCCCTTGCTGCACAGAAGGCTACCAGCACATTGGGCTGCATTAGTAGAAGTGTTGCCAGCAGATTGAAGGAAGTGATTATTCCCTTCTTTCAGGACTGGTGAGGCCACATCTGTGGTACTGTGTCCAGTTTTGGGCCCCCATTACAGAAAGGATGTGGACAAACTGGAGAGAGTCCAGTGGAGGGAAACAAAAATGCTTAAAGGGCTGGAGAATATGATTTATAAGGAAAGGCTGAGGGAACTGGGCTTATTTAGTTTGAAGGGGAAAAGACTGAGAGGGGATTTAATAACAGCCTTCAGCTACCTGAAAGGGGGCTCCAAAGAGGATGGAGCTAAGCTGTTCTCAGTGATGGCAGATGACAGGACAAAGAACAATCGTCTCAATTTGCAGCAAGGAAAGTTGAGGTTAGATATTAGGAAAATCTTTCTCACTGGAGGGTAATAAAGCACTGGGACAGGTTACTCAGTTGGCGAATCTCTGTCCTTAGAGATTTTTAAGACCGGGGTAAACAAAGTCTTGGCTAGGATGATATAGTTGGGGTTGGTCCTGGTTTGAGCAAGGGGTCGGACTGGATGGCCTCTTGAGGTCTCTTCCAGCCCTAATTTTCTATGATTCTATGATTGTCAGCCTGGGAAAGAGGCATGCCACATGTTCAATTTAAGGTGCCATAAAACCAACCACAAAGATATATTTTGCCTCAGTAGTTCTCAACCTTTTTAGAGTCAAGGTACCCCTTGGAAAAGGCCAGTTCTTAGCTTTCACTTGTTTCTCGACTAAGGAAAACTAATAGTGCAGTTTTTCTGTTGCAAAGAACTCAGAAAGACCAGAAAAGGTCAGAATGATTTTGACAAAAATGGATCTGTATTTAAAATCCTTGGGTTTATTTTGTGAATGAAGTGTAGGGATTTGCACACGGTGACAGGGCGCTATCACTTTAAGAGGAGAGAAGGCTTTAGAAACAGCTCAGGCAGCAATCAGGGAAGACACCTGACCAGAAGGGGGCTGGGCTTGAGGTATATACCAGCCCAGGGCCTGAAATAAAGGGGCAGTTTTATCCTGGCAGCTAACAGGAAAGGTGCTCTTAAGCAGGCTGCTGAGAGAGTGACCCTGGCTCACACTAGAGTCTGTGGGGATGTGTCGTTAAGGCTGGGAGTTCAGCCTTAGGACCAGCAAAATAGCCAGCACGCAGCCTTAGAGGAAAATGACTGAATAATGGGGTAGCCAGCATAAGTGTGTATAGAGGAGTATGCAGTGTAGCAAGGGACCCCACCCCCTTTCTACTAAAAGTGAGTGAGTGTAGTCATACAGGGACACTAGCTGCAAAGTAATGTCTTCTCACTGAAGAGACGGGCTTATCACAAGTATAGGTTGTGAAGACGCAGGCCAGAGCAGTAAGCAATTAGAAGCAATAATTAGAGGAAATGAGAAACTTTTGAGCTTGGCCCAGGAGGTCAGGTGACTGGAAAGGGGAAAGCGAAAGGCCCATATAAAGCTAACCTAGGGGTAGAGGGTTAGATTGGTCCTGATTCTGCAGGAGGAAGGAGCTGTCCACAGCTAAGTGAGTTTGTGTTAGCATTCTTTATGTTCAGGCTAGAGGTTTGGGGTAACTGGAAGCCACAGGTGGGATGTCTGGGAGATACTCCACCCTTAAGGGCTGAAGCTAGATTAGGGGCTGAAGCCAAGATACAGCCCTGCAAAGTTGGCTACAAAGGCTGAAATTGAGACAGGGCTAGAGAGTGAGTAGAAAAATGATTGAAGCCAAATAGACTGCCTAGAGAAGTTGTGGGTTCTCCATCTCTGGAAGTGTTCAAGAAGAGGTTGGACAGCCACTGGTCAGGGATGATCTAGGTATAACTATATGTCGCAGGGCACCCCGGTGCCTGCTCTTAGAGAGGAGAAACTGCCAGGGAGAGAGCCCTGGCAGAGCCAATTGAGCACAGCTGCGGGTTGCCAGAGCAACTAAGGGGAGTCAGCTGGCCAGAAGGGGGCAGGGCCTGGCCCTTATGAAGCCCAGGGCCGAAGCCAGGCTGGCAGTTCTCTGCCAGCAGCCAGAGAGGCAGGAGCTCCCTCAGCTGAGATATGGGAAGGAGCCTGAGTTGCAAGTACAGCTCATGATAGCCCTGGAGGCTTGAGCTATGATACTGAGGTATGGCCATGCGGCTTGTGGTTATGTTACAGCCTAGGGGCTTGTGGTTTTGTGTTGTGTTTGTGTTATTACACCCGGAGGCTTGGGCGAGGCTGTAGGGGTTGGAGGAGGCCTCAATTATAGGGACCCCAGAGAGTGTGGGGTACCCTAGCGCCAAGAGGGCGCATTATTTGCATAGCGCCAGGGAAGGCGCAGCTCGCACGCCAGTGCCTGAGCAACTGGCGGTGAGGAGCGCGGCCAGTGGGTCGTGGGCGCAACCCGTAGGTTGCGGACGGGGACCTAGACCCCGGATTGCGTGTGGGGGAACATAGACCCCGGCCCCAGGAAAGGGGTGGTATTATTGAGTAGCCCAGTGTGGGCATGGTGAACCCCAAAGAGGGGGGGGAGCGCCATTACTGAGGAGCCCTAGAGGGGACATATCAAGGAGCCCGAGACGGGCATAGCTAGTGCAGTAACACCCCTCAGACTGAGGCAGGGCGCTGTGGTTGCCCCGAGAAGACAGGGAGTAGCAGCGCGGTGAGCCAGGGTCAGAGAGGGTGCCCGTGCGGTTGGCCCATAGGACCGGAGGCCCGCTAGGGAGTCCCTGAGCGGGACCGTACCATCAGGGGAGGCCCAGCGGGAGGCTGGGCACGAGAGAGACAGACCCAACAACGTCTATTACATCTGCGAGGCTTGGGGCGTGGTATCAGGGGAGGTAGGAGCCACGCGTAGCCCATAAGGCTGGGGTGCTTGGGTAGCGCCCATCACACGGGGAGACCCATGAGGGGTCCAGGAGCTTACGTGCCCGAGGAAACACAAGGCAGCCTCCCTATTATATATTCCATCAAGACGTGGCGGGCGAGAATGGAGGGTGCCCTCGGGCCGAAGTAGCGCGGTGAGAGGGCCTCAAGGAGATCACGGCCCTCCACGAGGACCCCGCCGTGACACTATACCTGTGTTATACTATGGGTATTTCCCATGCTTCTGGGCTTTGCTGCCCCCCCCCCCCTTATGTTACGTGTCAGGGTGTTTTTTAAGCCTTCCTCCAAGACATTAGGTGTTGGTTACAATCAAGACTGTGGATTTTGACTGGGATGTGCCAGTGCTCCTGCTGGGACCAAAGCTGGAGAACCTTGCCCCTCTGCTCAGGATCAGACTGATCACCATATTTGGAATCGGGAAGAAATTTTGCCTCATGGTCAGATTGGTACGGACTGTGGGATTTTTTGCCTTCCTCTGTAGTGAGTGGTGTGACCCTTAACCTGGGATCTCTTGAGCATATATTAGTGACATTTTATAGAAGCAAGACATTTGCTGGTGTGGTTCCCCAGCTTTACCTGTGGCGGGTTAGGGTGTTAGGTCCTTGTGTCTTATGTACGGTTTAGATTATGCAGTGCATAGGATGGGTTGGATAGGGATGATCCTGCCTCAGGCAGGGGCTTGGACTAGATGCCCTACTTCCCTATGATTCATAGGGCAGAAAAGAGCTGGAGTTGGCTACTAGAAGGTATCACATCCATCCTTGGGAGGCCGATCCTGTTACATGCAAGAAATAATAAAAATATTCATGGTGCTTTATAAAGAAATGGATGTAGAACATTTCCTGCACAGTACCTTTATATACAGTACAGTATTGCACAGCATGGCAGGGTGGCACCTTAAGAGACTAACTGGCTGAGAGGCATAAGCTGTCTATAACTGCTTCTTAGCCTCGCAACTAGATTCAGCTCTGGAAGTTGAGGGGAGTCACCATTCTGTTCACCCCAGCCCTGCACTGCCTCTGTGTTCTTGCTTTGATGAGAAATAGGAATTCTTGAGTTAGAGGCTTATGTAGGCACAGAGTCACTCCCACTTTAAAGCTCTGGCTTTTAATTCCTCCACATGCTATCAGCTTCTTTGTTAGGATGGGGTTCAGTTTGGCCTTCTTCCTGCTGAGCCTGGCTTCCAAGTCCTGGTGTTTTACTACTTGCAACTCTAACACCAGAGGAAATCAACAGAAATACAGACAACTGCCTCTTGTATTATCTCACCCCAAGCTGGGGTTCAGCAATTCATAGGGTAGAATGCCTGAAAAAGGAGAGCTATGCCTTTAACTGCTTTTCTCATTCTGCCTCAAAGTCTCTCCCTAGCAAGGTCTTCTCTCTGCTGCTCATGATGCTCTCACCAGCCAGTTGCCTCCAGGCCCCCTCCCCCTGACCTTCTCCTCTGTCTTCCTGCAGCTCCCTCCACCCAAGTGTTGGGTCATTGCTGTCTGCAACCTAACTTCCTGACTGCCGGTCGTTTCAGAGCTTCTGAAACCTGGACTATATGGAGTGTTCGCATCCAGCACCAGTTCCCACAGTTTCCTCTCTGAGCCCGTTACCTCCCCTCTCCTGCTGCTTCCAGCCTCCCCTTAAATCTCATCTGGCTGCTCTCTGTCTGGTAATCACTTGCCCACCAGGGTGATTCAACTCTTGATTAGCAGTCCTTCACTGAGTCCATCCCTGAACCCTGTTAAGGGAGCAATTTCCTTCATTCTCTGGCCATTGCCTACTCCCTCTACCCCTGTTTCTCTTCACTTCCCTCTTTGTCTGCTAATAGGGTTAGGATTCCCTGTCATAGACAACAACTTTATCAGATGCTATACCGGTGTAGAAGTGTGTTCACCATTTAATAGTCAATCATGAAGCAACCTCCAGAAGTCGCCTAAATCAACCCCTGGATTGATATAGGAACAACTGCTCTTAAACCATGTCTGACAAATGCTTGTCCAAAAACTTTGTAAAAATTCCCAAGGAAGGAGATTCTACAATATCCCAATGCAACATATTCTCACGAGTTACTATTGTTTTAACAACTTTTTTTCCAAATATCTAACCTAATGCTTCTTTGTTGTAAATGAAGGGGATGGGATGGGTAGACCTCACTGCAGGACCAGCAGTTGGAGACTTTTTTAAGTCCCTGAATCAGGTAAGAATCTCCCCCAAGCACCTCTTTCCCCTCTATGCTCAATGACTTGTCCCCTCCCTTAAGGGGAGGATGAGAATTCTTACCTTATTTGGAGCCTTTTTTTTTTTTTTTTTAAGTCCCTAGCTGCTGCTCCTGTGGCATGATCTGAAAGCAGGGTATGGCCATGCTATTGCACTTTCTCTTGATCTGCCGCTGCATGTAGCTTAAACCTCTTACCATTCATCTAGCTCTCCTCTGGCCACTCTCCAATTTGCCTACATCCTTTTTAAAATGGGTGAAGTATGCCAACCGAGGCTTCATTTGGGATTAAGTTAAATAATTACCCCCCCCCCCCCGCTGTTATGCATGACACTCCTATTAGAACAGTCCAAAATCCCACCCCCAACTTTTTAATGTAGTAGCAGGCTATTAATTCATATTTGAGATTCACTAGAAGCCCCAAATCCTTTCATGTAGTATTGCTCCCATGCCAGATAGTTTATTTCTTCTGTATCAATCCCTTTAACTAGTTTTACACCAGTATAACTCTATTAGGTTTAGTTCTGACTTAAACTGAAGTCCAAAATGAATCGTGCTTTTTCTCTTATCCCCACACACATACCCAAATTGGAGTGACTCGCGTCAACAAATAATAAACAAGCCAGTCACTTAAAATGCGGTTTATTAAGTTGCTGCTATCCCATTCTTCCCATCTAGAACTTCTAGAGTTTCAAGGCTGAGGTGAATAGGATCCAGGATTAAAGGAATCCTAATGATTCTGAAAGAGATTAAGAGAATCCCTGAACAAATGTTTCATGGTGTCTTCACTTTTTTGAGGCACAGAAGATTGTCATAATGGCAAATGTTTTTCAAAACAGTGTCAAGAATTAGAGGAAAAGTAATACAAATTACAGACTTCCCCTGATTGCAGTTTTATTGTATTTTATTGAACTTCTACACAGTATAACAATGTTGTGTTGGTGTATTAAGCCATCTACACTTTAATATGTATAGGGGTTTTTATGTATAATATTATAATGGTTTTAAGCATAGCAGAGTTAAATCAACATAGCTTATTCTACTACACACATTCTACTGGAAGGTACTTCACTACACACTGATCCATTTGGGCATCCCTGGGATGCTTTGTTATGATAAATAGACAGCAACACACCTCTATCTGAAAACAACCCCTAGTGCTATGGGTCTCATGTAATAAAGAACTACAACAGTAGATGTTCTTGTTTTAAAATACATTCAAATACAAAGGAAAAATCAATCCAAGCCACCTTTGAAATGATTGCAACAACTCTACAGGTTTGTACTGTTGATTTTTGCTGTGTGAATATATACAACCTGAATGCAAAAGGAATATATAAGAAAATGTGCATAAGGCCTAAAGAAATAAATCAGCTAAAGGCTAGACATACCCAAATAAGCTCTTCATCTGCTATTTGGTGATTTTGACACTTTGAGCAATGAAAAGTGAGTTAAACAGAGTTAGTATAGAAATCAATGTGGTAAACTTACAGCAAGAAGGATTGAAGGCAGATGCTTTTATTAGCTTGTTTGTCCAATTAAAATACTGAAAACCCATTTCTGTTCCCATCTGCACTAGTTTTAAATTAAAAGTAATTTTGCTAATATCTGTAGACCTGCTCAAAATTTGAACCACTGTTACTGAGATCAGAATCTGACCTGGAACTTTTGAATTGGCTAAAAGGTGAAAAGAAAAGACCTGTTCCTATTCCTTTTAATGGAGCAGTGCTTTACAATAGATTTGATAGTATCAGTATTTTGTCAGTTAATGGTGTTTACAAAATCTGCTTGCTAGCCTGGAATATTATAACGTTCCATGTGGATGCCTCCAAAATCTGTCCTTATTGTGTATTCACTGAACAGGTGTTGCTTTTATATGTCTGCAGATGGTAATGCTGCCAGAGAGGACATCAAAGGATCAGGTGAATAGCACTTTCCAATAGAATAATTCTGTTTCACTTGTCTGTGTATTGATGTCAAAACTAGCTTCAATACTAGTAGGCCCTCAAATGCTGACCCCTACTGAGTGGAATAGTTCAGTGGTTCTCAAATGTTCCAGAAGTGAGGCAGGGACAGTATTTTGTTGGAAGGGAAAATGTGGAGGAAGGTCTGCCATACTTCCACAATTAATATATATGGCTTTCTAGAGAGGCACTGTAGCAGAGCACTGGGGTGTGCCTGCTTCTTTATGGGAGCAAGCAGCCTGAGAGGCCACTCATGAGTGGTGCAGGGGGCTAATGAGAGACTTACCTGACCTGAAAGAGGGCTCAGGTTTGCACTATATAAGCCCAGAGCCTGAACCAGTCAGGCAGTCTATCCCTAGCAGCCACAAAATGAGGAGCTTCTGGCTGCAGAAGGGACTTGGATTTATGTAAACAGCTCTGCAGGCCTGGGAATGGAGGCAAGTCAGCTGGGCAGAGAGAGACTGGGTTTTACAGGCAAGTGGCCTTTGTTTTATGTTAAACCCAGAGAGGGTTTGAGGTGTCTGCCAGAGAGCTGAGATGCTTCTTTTTATTTAAGTGGCACCGGTGCATTAACCTGGAGCCCTGCTGTGCCAGGCTCAAGGCCTGCTTAGAGAAGAGGTAACTCAGGAGCCCACCAACTGAGAGTGGGGCCTAGCCAGGAATCTAGGGAAAGGCTGAGACCTGGACGAGAGGGTTCATGTGCCCAGGGAAAGGCTGAGCCAAGCCAAAGGGTTCACAATTCCAGCAGAGGTAAGTGGAACTAGAGGGTCCCAGAGCCCTGAGCAGGACAAAGAGTCGGAGCAGGGAGCCCATGAACCCAGAGAGCTGCATGCAGGATCAGAGGTCTGAGAGCACAAAGGAGGGGCTGCATGAAGGATCAGGGTCCAGGAGTTCAGAGGGAGACGGGAAAACTATATCTTGTGGGCAGGCCCTGACTGAGGCACCCAGCAGCAACAGAGAGTGGCTGGGGGGAGTTGACTACTACAGGACCGTTAAAGACTGGAGGACCAGATTGTGTCTGCAGGGGAAGAGGAGACCAAGGGTGGGATGCCTGGGAGGCACTCCCTACAATGGGGAGCTGAGGTCAGGGTCATACCCTGTTGGGGCTGGGACCTTGAGGGTTGTGCAGGCCAAAGCCAAGTGGTGCAGGGCAGCAAATGGGCTATCCTGTAAGAGGGTCAGGAGACCCAGAACATATAGGGTCAAGTAGGCCCAGTGACAAAAGGCAGAGCCAAGGAGGCTGAGTGGGCTGAAGCTGCCAGAGAGGGGCCAGGGGTCTGTACAAGTGACTGGAAATTGGGAACAGGGCCTAAATGTGTGGAAGCTGCCAGAGATGGGCCAGGGCCCAAGTAATTGGAAAGATTGATACAGGACCAGAGGGTTCAATGAAGGAAGAAAGAGTGATATCTGAGAGGCATGGGTATGGTTGTGGGAGCTGCTAGGGGCCATGATTAATGCCCATGAGGCAATTTAATACCCTAAGACACATAGGGACCACGAGGATAACTTGAAGGGCAGGGTAAGTACTAGCAGGGTTCAGGAAAATGGGAGCTGTGGGTCCAGAAGAAGATGAACACAGCTAGCTTGGTCAGAGAGGAGCACCCAGAAGCACTCCACAACTTAGAGGCAGCCTTCCAATTTATATATCAAAGCATAGCAGATAAATGTAGAGAGAGAGAACACTGAAAGGCTGGAGTGGGAGCAGAAATAGGGGGACAACGAAGGGGCACCACATCAGCCTGCTACAGGGATTAGTAATGTTTTATGGCTTATGGTGTGCATGGGAGGACACTCATGTTTGAGTTGCATTTCTTGCCCAGTTGTCTGGAACTGCAGGGCACTCAACTTGATAGCCCAGAAGGTCCCTCAAATCTTCTGTCCCTATGGTCCTATAGGGATTCAATTTTGCCTTGCTGATTTTGACACATTGATAGTAGAGCCTTAATTCTACCAATTTCTCACCCTCTGCACTCTTAACCGGGGTGGCAACACTCTGCATCCTGCCCTTCCCTGTTCCCATGTCCAAACCCATGATCCCAGCAATCTACAAAAAGAGCCAGAGGAACATTGAACCTCTTTCTGACTGAGCACCCATTTAAAAACAAGTGGCAATCCTGCGTAATTTCAGGCCTGATTAGCATTTAGGCCCCTGGGCCACGTTATACTCAAGAGGAAAACCTCAAGGTTTTGACCAACCTTTACAAAAGCAGAATGTGATTCACTGCTGGGGCAATCACTTCTGAATATGATTCACAATGATTCTGACTGGACGTACTTCTGATCAGAACCATGATCTGAACAAACCTGAAACTTTGTAGAACTCAGATCAAGACTTATATTACCTGATGGATCCATCTGTATATATGGGCAGATATGTATGTTTCTTCATATTTAGGGATAATTTATTATTATATTTATATTTGTATTTACATGGGTCTCAAATGTGAACACTTGAACTTCAGGAAGTTTGAGATGTAGATGTAGTTGATAATATGCAGATGTTCCAAAGAGGTCAAGGTCCTCTTGTTTTAGGCTCTGTACACACATGGTCTTTATGCTGAAGAACTTAATTTTGATAGGCAAAACCAAGTGTTGGATAAAGGAAGTGTTATTATTTCCATTTAAAGATAGAGAATGACACACAAAGGGCCAGATCCTATTCCACCTATTAAGCACCTAAATAGACTTGGTCACCTAAGTGTGACTTTTATTCCACCTTTTTTGAGTCCATGAAAAATCACTACTGTGTTTACTTCTGTAATTTGCTGTCCTTTTAACCTTACCACTAAGTCACAAAAACCAAAGAGGAGGAAGATTCCATATGTATTTTGTGTTAGTGGCTTTTCAGGTAGAATAGAATTGTATTTAGGTGCTTAAGTCCCCCTTGGTCATCTAATAGGTAGAATGGACTTGGCCCAAAGAGTTTAAGGTTGCACAGGAAGTCTATGGATTGACAGGTATTGAATCCAGGCATCCCAATGTTTTAATCATAAAGGCAATACTTTTTTAGGCCTATACATCTGGAACCCTATTCCTGGCATGACATAAATTTGCATTACTGTGAACAGTAATGCATCTTGCATTACTATATAAACATTTCAGGTATCTAACTGATTGTCTGATATTCTCCCTGAGGATGATGGTGTTGTCCTAGGTGACTAGAAAAAGAGGGAGCAAGAAAGGCATAGATAGATGGAGTAAACATTGTTTTAGCCATGTTGAGTTTGAGCAAATGACTAGCCATCCATGGCAAGATGTTGAAGATACACACAGATATTTTAGTTTGTACAGAAGTAAATAGATATAAAGTAGAGCAATAAAGGAGAGCTCTCTTCACAGAAATGATATTGTGTTTGTGGATGAAATGTAGAAAAGGAGCAGAGGGAGAAGAGCAAAGGACCAAGTACAAAAAGAAGGAAGATAGGGTAGTAGTAGAAAGACAAGTGAGAGCAAGGTCAATTTCTTAAAATGGGAGGGACTAAAGCATGCTTGTATGCTTACAGGGAGAAAGAGCTAAAAGGAAGTGAGAAGTTAAGGAGAAGTATAGTAAGAACAAACCCCAGAAGTGGCAAAGAAGTCAAAGAGGAGAAGCCTGAGAACAATAAGAAATGATCAGCACTGGTGGACTGGATTTCAAGGGAAGTCTTAGTCTGTTGTGTGTACTACTGAATGGCAGTGCTGAAACAGACCACACAGAGAAGGGAAACTCAGTGACAATGAAATCAGGGGAGAACAGTCCCTGGGGAAGATCAAGGCAACAAAATGATCCTTTTGTAGATTGGGAAGGTTCATTGGGGACTGAAGGCTGAATGGGAACTTGAGTGGAGCGTGCAGCAAAGACAGTTGATTCAGTAATACAAAAGTTGAAGGCACTAGGGATGAGTGTGGGAAACTGAAACATTGTTTCAAAAACTACTATATGACAATATTGAGAATCTGCTCAACCCTGGAAGTTCAGCAAGGGGTATAGACTGATGATAAGATAAAACAAAGAGATTTTTAACAAGCTAGCTGTCAATCTGTCGTACTCTTTCTAATAAAAATAGGAAGTCACAATAGAAAAGTTACAGGGTATCAGCTAATAATTGGCACTTATGTAGTTAGAACAGTTAACTCTACACAGTGAGAATCCCTGAAAGTGTCAGATGAATGGATAAGATGGGGAGAGAGAACTGACAGTTGCACATAAATGAAACTGGGATATAGAGAGACAGTAGAAAAGCTAAAGAAAACAGGATATTGTAAGTAGTTTCTGCTTATGCTCAAGAGAGGCTAAAATACTCTGCATATATATATATGAGAGATGAATATTCAGAATTTCTCCTTTCTTAAGGTCTGTGATACAAAACAAAATTAAACTGGGGATCTGAGGTTATAAACTCTGTGTGTGTGTAGAATTCTCATTGTCTTCAATACTAGTCCTTGTCCAAAGAGCTTTGTCAGGTAGAGGACCAGAAGTCTGTTGTTTCTGTATTTGTACAGAGCAGGAGAGGGATTCTCTAAAATCAAGAACAGATCTCAGGTGAAACTGGTAAGGAACATAAAAGACAATGAAAAGAGATTCTACAAGTATGTCAAAAGTAGGAGGAAGACTGGGAAAAAAACCACAAGTCCTTTAGGGAATGCAGAAGGCAATCTACTTACAGATTATGCAGAGAAAACTGATCTATTTAATGCCTTTTTTACTTCAGCCTTCACAAATAGGGGCAGCTACCAGATGCTCAATGCAGTTGGCAGCAAAGATAGGGAAGGGGACAAACATCCTAGAATAGTAGAAAAGCAGGTTAGGGATTACTTAGAGAAGCTAGATGCTTTCAAGTCATCAGGGCCAGATAGGGTATACCTTAGGGTCCTGAAGGAACTGGCTGAGGTAATTTTGGGGTCATTGGCTATCCTCTTTGAGAACACCTGGAGGTTGGGTGAGGTCCCAGACAACTGGAAAAGCACAAAATATTGCCCATTTTTAAGAAGGAGGGGGAAAGGAGGATCCAGTGAATTACAGACCAGTCAGTCTGACCTCAATAAGTGTGAGCCCCAGCTCAAGTCTGGGATCGTGCCCGGTATGCAAAGGCCAATAAAGATACCAGGGCTGAAAGTATAAAGAAGGTTTATTGCTAGCAATAAAAGGTGCAAGCGGAATAATTTCGCGTAACAAGCACCCAGATCACTATTTCTAAGCATCTTTTATACAAGAGTCTTGAACCTTCATAAGCATCCTTGTTTGCTAATTGGTTATAAAGCAGTGACGCAAGGAGTTCTTTACTGAGCATGTCTCTATACCTGTGTTTTAGCCATGTATCTCATTTACATACATGTATGTTTCATTAGCATACTTTTTCCCCACCTAGGGGCGTGATTTTTAGTATTTTAATGAGTTCTTTGACCCAGTACTCTGATTCTGCTTGTTTTCAAACCTCCTTTATCTAAGACTGTCTCCTCCTTATCATTGCAGATGGACATTCGTCACATATCATTCCCTTTTGCTTGGTCTTTGCATAGTGGTTTCTAGGTCACTCCTTACAAGTGGAAAGATCATGGAGCAAGTTACAAAGGAATCTATTGTGAAGCATCTAGAGAATAAGGTGATCATAAACAGTCAGCATGGATACACCAAGAGCAATTCATGGCTGATCAACCTGATTTCCTTTTATGATAAGATGACAGGCTCTGGGGGAAATCAGGGGATGTAAAATTCCTTGACTTGAGCAAGGCTCTTTGGGTATATGTGATATCTTTTATTAGACCAACTGAGTAGTTGGGGAAAAAAGTTTTTAGCAAGCTTGAGGGAGCAGTCACCCTTCGTTGGGCATAGGGAGTCTCAGACCAGCAGAGACTCCCTATGCCTGACAAAGGGTCACTGAGCCCGAACGCTTACTAAGAACTTTTTTCCAACTACTCTGTTGGTCTAATAAAATAGATCACTCTACTCAAAGAACCTTCCCTGCCTATGTCCTTAGACCAACAGGACTACAAACAAAAACCCAGTCGACTTGAGCAAGGATTTTGACAGTCTTCCACAGCATTCTCTTTAACAAGCTAAGGAAACACAGAGTAGATGAAAAATACTTTAAGGTGGATACATAACTGGTTAGATTATTGTGCTCAGTGAGTAGTCAATGGCTCGATGTCTAGTTAGGAGGAAGCATGAAGTGGGGTTCACCCAGGGGTCATTATTGATTTGGACAATGGAAATTAGTGAATGTTTAGCAAATTCAGAAATGACACCAAGTTGGGTGGAGTTGCAGACACTCTTGAGGGAAGAGTGATCATCCAAAATGATCTGGATAGGCTGGAGAAATGCTCCATAACCAGTCAGATGAGATTTCATTTGTCCTTGTTGAAATTCCATCACTTGGGATGGAATAATTACATGCATAAGTACAAACTGAGGAGTAACTGGCTAGGCTGTGGTAGAGCAGAGAAAGATCTGGGAAGTTACAGTAGACCAGAAGCTGAATATGAGCCAAAATGTGGGCTTTTTTTGCAACAAAAGCCAACAGCATAACACCATACTTGGTTGCGCTAGCAGGAATGTCACTTGCAAATCAAGGGATGTGATTGTTCCCATCTATTCAGCATTGGTATGGCCTCACCTGGAGTACTGTGTCCAGTTTTGGGCCCCATACTTCGTGAAGGATGTGGGCAGGTTGAAAAGAGTCCAGCAGGGAGCAACAAAAATTATTCGGGGCCTGGGAAGCCAGATTTATGAAGGAAGGCTGAAAGAACTAGTTGTCATATCCCTGAAGGCCAATTACAGAAAGGGTGAAGATGAACTTTTCTCTGTGGCCACTGGGGACAGGACTAGGAGCATGGCCTGAAGCTGCAATACAAGAACTTTAGGCTGGAGATTAAGAGGAACTTTCTGACTATGAAGGTGGAAAGGTATTGGAAGAGGCTACCTAGAGAAGCTGTGGAATCTCCATCCCTAAAAGGTTTCAAGAACAGGTTAGACAGGCACGTGTCATGATTTAATCAGGCTTGCTCCTGCATTGAGTAGGGGGTGGGCTAGATGACCTTGTGAGATCGCTTCCATCCCCACTTTCCTATGATCCCATGAGTCTGTCTCTCAGTCAGGCCCTTAGTATCATCTTTGACTGGAAGTTTAAGTCTTCACATTTAAATGGTGTCTAAATCTTGCAGATTTTTCTGCAATACATTTCTAAGACAGTGTTTGCTATCCATTCACATAGGTACATCTCACGTAGGCTTTTATCATCTCATATCTCCTTTAGCAAGCATGTTATCTCTGATGGAGATAAGTGCCATCTCACCTACACTCAGATGCACCCAAAATGCTGCTGCAAAGATCACTTTCCTAGACAATTCTTTGATCATGTCATTCAGTGACATAATTGGGGTAGGGCAACTGGGGCAACCATCTTGGGTACTGACTTGTGGGTGTGTGGAAAAAACAGCTGTTGCCTCTGCTGCATGATTGAGTCAGCAGTGGTGACAGCAACTGAAAGTTGGCACTGCCCCTCTGTGTGGCAACTCCCCTAGGCACCCAGCTTGCGTTGTTACACCTCTGATGTCACTGATCTTGTTACATGCCTCTCCTGACTGTATTCTTCAAAGATAGTCTATGTGTCTTCACTTTCAAAGCTCCTCACAGTCTATGCTAATAATAGTCTCCCATTTTCAACAATGGTTACAAGAGGCCAGCTCTAGGATCTGGGCAGCCCATGGTGCCAAACTCCATTATATTCTTAATGAATTTTCAGAAAAGCATATTCCTCCCTTTTTAGCTCCTCAAATGAGGGAACTCTGTTATGGTGCCTACAAAATTCTTGACAGCTGTAAGTTTACTGTTTCCCTCAGACTACTGCCTATCACACTGATGAATACTGTCTTAGTGTCTATTTGTATTTAATTTTCTCTGTATCTATTTGTTGTCTCTTGTCTGTACTTTTGCTGTAAGTTCTTTGGGGCATTGCAAGTTCTTTTTGTTCCATGTTTATGTAGGACCTAGCAAAATATGGTTCCAGTTCATGACAAGGGCTCTGTTGTGAGACACCAGGGCTATAAAAATAATAATACATGTTTAAAGTCAAAGCCATATCTACATACCAAACTGATTATGCCAGTTAATCCTTCAGACATGATCCTTCAGACATGCTACACTGCTTCACATGGGCTGCCTCCTAAACTGGAAGCAGTGTAGTAGTGCCCACACAAAACAGCAGGTAATGGGGCTGGGCATGTAGGTGCTAACTGGCACAGTCATATAACCATGTTAATTGAGCTGCCTGACATACTACTTCCAATTTAGGAGGCATCCTAGCAGCACAGTATGTTTGACAATGCCATAGTCTGGCTCAGCAAGTTTACTGTGTGGATGTGGCCTTTATTTTTATACTGCTTATTAGTTAACTGAGGAAAAATGAAGAGAAATTGGGGGCTTTACCTTGCTTAATGGTTCTTGTAAGTTCCTGTTAAAATGTTCTGAATCTTGTAACAATGAGAAGTTATTTCTGCTCAGGATTTCACACTGCTAACCTACATGCATCCATAGGTGCTTCTCAAGTAAATCTCAGGCTGTCATCCTCCCACTGTACTCAGCCTTGGTGAGACCGTAGCTGGAATACTGCATCTAATTCTGGGCTCCACAATTCAAGAAGGATGTCAAGAAGCTTGAGAATCCAGAGGAGAGCCATGCGCATGATCAGAGGGCAAGTGAATAGGCCTTGTGAAGAGAGGCTGAGAGCCATGGGACTCTTCAGCCTGGAAAAATGCGGGCTCAGGGAAGACCTGGTGGCTGCTTATTAGGGGCGTGCATCAGGATCTGGGGGAATGTCTGTTCAGCAGAGCACCCCAAGGAAAAACAAGGACCAACCATCATAAACTCCTCCAAGACCATTTTAGGCTGGACATAAGAAAAAATTTATTTGCTGTCCAAGACCCCAAGACCTGGAATAGACTCCCTCCAGAAGTGGTGCAGGCACCTACTCTGGACTCATTCAGTAAACACTTGGATACTTATCTTGCTGGGATCCTTTGACCCTAGCTGAGTTCCTGCCCCTGGGGCAGGGGGCTGGACTCGATGATCTTCGAGGTCCCTTCCAGCCCTAATGTCTATGAAATCTGTGATTCCAGTTCGAGCCTCTTTTTGGCTCTTCTTTAATTGCAGCACTTCAGGTGTTTCTTGTAGTTATCATTGTATCTCTGCTTAGTCCTCTCCTTTAAATAAAACTCCAAGACTAAGAAACAAGCAACAAACTGGAATGAGAAAATAATGCAGTCCTATATCATACAGTGACAGAAATGTAAGTGTAACCCGGGTGTACCAGAGTGTGTACTCCCCTCTCCAATAGAAGGGGATGGTCAGCAGGGCATATGTGCTGGAGGTGGAAACTGCAGCTTGCTTGCCATTTCTCCTTCTCCAGTGTCTCTATAGAGGAACACCAGGATATAGCAGCTTAACTATATACATGATTTATTCAGGTGCAGGATAAAAGGGGAAGGGATAGAATAACTGGATAAGTGATAAAGATAAATATTTACATATAATGTATTCAAGTCAGCAAATAACAGAACAGGTAATTATAGCAGTCCCTAAGACCCACAAGAGAAACCTCACCCACAGATCTCGAGAGGGTAAGTATGTCCCACAATTGATGGGTAAGCACCCCAAAATATAAAGCACAAAAACCAGTCAATAAACACTCCAAAATATGAGATGCAACAAGCAATTAATAAACACTCCAAAATATATGGCAATCCCAAATACCCCCCTCCTCTAGAGGAGTCACTCTTTCTCTAGTATAAACTCCCTCTGATGGGGCTATCCATTGTATCCCTCCTCAGTTCTCAGGCTAGGGGTTTCCCACTCATGCTTCCTGGTGAGTAGGGGTCCATCAAGGGTTACTGATGTTTCATCCCAAGCTAGATAAATGGCTCCTGCAGAGGGTGCTCTTTCTCAGTCTCCTCATGGGGTGCGTGGCTCATTCATGTGCTTGGATGGCTTGGCCTTCTCAGCGAGTTGCAGGCCTGGGCCATCTTGTGCATGCCCAGGGCTGGGGCTCCAGTACAGGCCCACTGTGCTGCAGAGCCTGCGCTGCCCAAGTGCCCTTGTGCCCAGCAGCAGAAATGGGGCCTGAACCACCCCCTGCCCCCTCCAAGGGCCCTCAACCTGTCAGTGACTCACCATGCAGTGGTGCCTGCACCATCTGGCCACCTGCTGGGGTTGGTGACCCAAGCCACCTTGAGTGGCTCTCAAGGTCCCAGTCCCCCTCAGACCCTCTGTGCAGCAATGCCTGGACCGACTCACCACGCTCTCTTGCAGCAAGGGGTTGGGGATGCGGCTGCCTGCTGCTCCCATCCGACAGCAGAGTCTTCAAGCTCTTCAGGGCAACTGGAAGCATCTCCTGGGTAGCTCTTCCTCAGCCCCAGCTTCTTTCTTCTCCATCCCTCATTGTCTCCTCTGCATGCTGTGCACACAGATCCTTATATACCCTTTTGGGGCTCTGCCCCAAGATTGAAGACTGGCCAGTCGGGTGGAGGTGGAGTGCAGTCTTCAGTTAGGTCCACTCTTCACCTCACTCCAATGTAGCGGTGGGGCAGACTCCTCCCAAGGCTTCTCCCCTGCTGGTCTCTGATTGGTAGATTTGCCCCACCAATCGCTTTGCAATTCTCTAAGTCCGAGGAACCATGTGAAGATAGGCAAGCCCACCACATAAGTAAAAATCTTTCATCTGTGTATAGGCACAATATAGTATATTGTCAGAGACCTTTTGTTTCCAGTTGAAGGAATAACATCTAAAGCAGAGGTGGGCAATTATTTGGACTGGTGGGCCACTTAATGAGTTTTGGTAACCTGTAAAGGGCCACCCCCCTTCTCGCTCCTTGCTCCCCACCTCCTCCTTTCCTTCCGGGGCTGTGACCAGCATAGAAGCCTGAACCTACCTGCAGGTGCAGCATGCCCACCTCCATGCCCAGAGACCCAACCCAGAAGCTGCTGGCTCATTTGGGCAGGTGTGGATGTAGCCAGCAGCCACTGAGTCCAGACTTGGGTGCAGGAAGTGTGCTACAGCTAGGGCCAGATAAATACATAGGCAAACTGGGCACATGCCTAGGGCCCTGAGCTGTGGGGGTCTCAGTCCTTCCCTCCACAGTGGTGGTGCAAATGGCCCTGTCAATCTCCCTTCCCTTCCCCTCTGCTGGCCCCACTGCTGCAGTGGCCACCCCCTAGCAGCTCTGAGCCCCGCTTCCCACAAACAGCAGCAATGGGGTAGGGAGGGGGGTCTCAACTGGCCCAGAGCCCACAAATTTGTTTGCCTAGAGCCAGCCTCTCCTTCTGTGCTCATAGCAGCCCCAGCCCAGAGAGAGAGAGAGCGCACCCAGCACACCAGAATCAACACCACAAGCTGCTGCCCACCCACGGGCCAGATCAATTCACTTGGCAACCACCCACCAATAGGACAGATCTAATCAGTTGGTGGGCCAATTACATGGGCTGTATTTTGCCCACTGCTGACCTAAAATGTAGGGTCAAGAGGAAATATGTTACTTGATATAGAATCTAAGGAGTAACTCTATATTTTGTTTTGCAGAATTACAGCCCAGTAATGCTGACTATAATGGGCATCACATATTTAAGAGCATATGGAATAATTCACATATTTATTTCAATTAATGTCATGGTACCAAGGTCTAGACCAATAGCAAATGGTACAAGAAAATCAAATGTTATTTTTTCTGAAAGGACCCTAGTAGTAAAAGAACTACTGATACAAGTACAGGTAATGAAAACCATGCATAAAAGCAATCCATCCACAACAGCAAGAAAAAGGGGCAACAAAGAAAGAGAAGTGTGAAATATCTATGTTCACACAGCTGGGCCAAACAGTTCTGAAAGATTCATCCAACAAGCTACTAGATGGCACTGTTGCTCAATGGAGCTGTAGCTAGGACTACATTTACTTGGCAATAAAAAAACTCCAAGTCCTCATCAGGCTTTCAGTCTCTCACAAAGTGGGGTCTCTGTTTAGCCTGTATATAAAAACAGGAAGCTAAGCTTAACCTCACTAAATAAGGGAGATTTAATTCAACTCTTTTCCAAAATATTTTTTAACCACTCACTATTACATAGGGAGATGCATAAAGAGTACATAGGGTTTAGATGTAGTGCTGATGTAGTACTAGTAGGCACACAATGGGACAGAACTGGTGTGAAATCCAAGCCAGTTAATGCTTGATAACAAAGCATACTTTTTATGTATTTAAATAGATTCTGTGCCATATTTATTATTCTGATAGATGTCTTAAAAATGTTCTCATCAGCTAAATGCTTTCATTCGTTATAGATTTTGAGTTAAAGCCAAGTTGCAGTAAGTGATGACTGTTACATTAAAAACATTTTTGAATGTAAGTGTCAATGTTTTTTTTAGATGTCTGACAAGTTAATTTTAATTTGACTGATTGGCAATGGAGTGTCTGTGACTCAAGTAGGGATACAAGAGAAATTATACATGTGAGAAATGGCAAACTAGGGGATAGCTGAAGCAAACAAAAGCACCAATGGCAAAGATGTAATGATTAACCAACGGGCTTTTCTGCCATTTGTGTGATCCAGGATGATGCTTTTGGCAGCAGCATCTTCAGGACTTAGCGCAGGAGTGATGATGACTTTGGGTAAGATTCTAAACTGCATCGCTAAGAAGTACAATACACAACTCATGGTTCAGTGAGATGTTAAAGTGGCTTTAAAGTACACTCCCACTTCAGGGTTGTTATGCAGACAGGCCCCCAGCTTAATTTAGACTGTGCTGGCAGCCTAGCTAAGCTACAGCAGCCTTTCCACTGTCCAGTCTATGGGCTGTAGCTCTTTCTGAAATAAACACACAACATTTTGAAACTCTGCCTTTGATACTCCTCTCCTGGCCCCAACACACCATCTATGCCAGAATTGTGAAGGGGACATATAAATATCCTGTATATACCCTGTGAGCCTTTTGTGCTATTCTAGCTCTTTTATTTGGTATACAATAAAAGATATCCCAAAAATCCTTGCCTTTTAGGCAAGAAAGACAATACTTTTAGGCTTTTCTTTTACATTGTGAATTGTTCCTACCATTAGAATTTAAACAATACTTTTCAAAGAAGGCTATTTGGAATGATCTGCAGGGTAGGCACTGTTAATCAAAGAGTGCCATAGTCCAGAAGCTGGTCCAACATAGTAAATAAAAGTACGTGGTTTCACTCCCAGGAGAGGTGAAGCCTCAGTGAGTTGTGAGAGATGAACCTAACCTGGTAATCGTGACAGTCATGCCATATACATTCCAAGGACAGTATATCTCAGGGGTAGGCAAAATGCAGCCCAGGGGCTGGATGTGGTCCACCACACCATTCTATCCGGCACATAGGGCCCCTAAAAAATTTAGAAAATTAATATTTATCTGCCCTGGGCTGCCTGTCATGTGGCCCTCGATGGCTTGCCAAAACTCAGTACGTGGCCCTCTGCCCAAAATAATTGCCCGCCCCTGGTATAGCTTCTTAGAAAGGCAACTCGCACGATTCGCAGTATTACCAACCCCAAGTATTCATGTTAGGCCTTAAAATCATGAGTTTGGCTTTAAAATCATGTAATATGTTTAAATTAATACAAATAATAATTTTCTTTTTACTTGCTATTGGAGTTTGAGTCTTTATAGTTTACTTGGTCCATGTTTTCAGGGGGGTTTTCTGAAAAGATGAGAACTAGAAACCTACTTAAGGTTTGTTTAAATGATTGTGTAGATTCTAACCTAATTATGTGGATTTAAGAGGCAGGTATTTACCTACCTCTCCTGAAAATACTGAGGATCATAAGCCTCATGACAAATCCTGAAAATTAGCAACACAGTGCTCCAGACCTTATTTCTGATGGTCCTGGCTGAGTACAGAGTCAAATAATGGATGTTACCTTCTGAATTATCAACTCAGACTTCTTTTTCTGTATTACTTCTAGCATTTTTCCATCCAGCTACTTCCCCAAACCTAACCTTGCCTTATTTATAAGCTCTGACAAGGTCACAGCTTGAGGTGGTATAGTTGTAGACAATAGACAAAATTGGTTGTGATCATGATGATTGGCTAAGACAGACAGGACTAAAGTTGCTTAATAACAACAGAGTCTGGTCTTTTCTGCAAAGTAATATTGTGTTAAACAAAGTTCTGTCTCTGGTCTAGCTTATAAAGGGGCAGTGTATGTGTATCAAAGCAAGGTTGTATCAGTATTGTTCAATGAGGGTGCGTCTATATGAAACTTTTAACTGAGGAGTAGCCTAGTTTGCTGCACAGTAAGTGTGAGTGTCTACACGTGTGCACACTTACCGTGCAGTAAAAACCTGTAGTCGTGAGTAAATTTGATACCTGAAAGTGAGCCTGCAGGTTCTGTGGGGCATTGCCTCAGCCATGCGGCTGTCAGTTCCATGCTGGACACCTGCACTGGGCGCTGAAGGCTGCCCAGGCCTGGCAGCACAGACAACCATGCAGAGGCCCAGAGAGCTGGCATGGGACCCACAATGGCCTCATCACTGACACCCATGCCCAAGCCCATGCCCACCACCTGGGGTCCCACCTGGTCACAGAAGGAGATGGGCAACCTCGTAGCACTGTGGGGCGAGGTAGAGGTGCAGCACCAGTTTGAGCAGGGAAGGCACTCCAACGCCCATATCTAAGGGGTGTCAGGTCAGACACAAGAGCAGGGGTACAGAGCATAGTGGGATGGAAAACCCTCGCTCCACACAAACAGCTCCTCATGCATGGCCTGGGGCATGTGCATCAGGGGTAAGCTCGAGGCACAGTAGTACCGTGATGGGGGCTGGCCCTGGGGCATCTCCCTGGAAAAGACCCCTGCAGGGAAGGTGAAGGCTTGGGCAGCTCCTCATCCCAGTTGTCCAGGAGCCCCACACCCCCTGAACCTTGGCGCCATGGGCTGGGCAGCAGCACAGGAGGCAGGCTGGTCTACAGGCAGGTAGAGGGGAAGTAGTGTTTGGAGCTTCAGCAGCAGGTGCTGTCAGAAGCCTGGCTTGTCTTGCCCTGGGAAGGGGCAGGGAAGCATTCTGCCTGTGGTCAGCACCCAGAGGCCTGCCAGCCCCAGGGGAGCAAGCAGGGACAGGGGGCTTATGCAACAGCCACCTAGGCCCAGGTCTGCCCAGATGACTTACCATGGTCCCTGGGCACCTGTTCATGCCTGATCCCTGATCTGAGGCCAGGCACCACATGTCTCCTGGTATAGAGCACCTTATCTAAGAAACGTTGCAAATTCACACAAACATCTTCTCTTTCATTGTTCTACAGGGCCTGCAGGTGGATGCGGAAGAGAGGCCACCCTTGGCAGGTAGGATGTAGCCTCAGGGTCACCAACACCTGCAGCTGGTGCCCTGCAGTTGCTCCAACTCTGCCAGAGGAAGACCCTGGACATGACCCTCCTCCTGGACTGCCTGGTCATGGTGTTGGAGGACTGGCTGGCAGGTGAACACATGGGCCTGCCAGGTGAAGAATATGGCCCACCAATACAGGTGGTGGGAAGAGGACCTGGCCCGTGAGGACATGCAGGACCAGCATGAGGAGGTGCAAGACTGAGTAGACTGGGAGTTCTGGGTGCAGCTCCTAGCCCTGGACCACAAGCTGGTGAAAGTGCTACAGGAGCAGACCATGGACCTGAGCAGGGCAGCGCAGGGCACAGATAATGACCGCTAGGTGCTGGACAATATTCTGTCCCTGGTGGTCACCTCCACGCTGGTTGCTGCTAGCCTACAACCCTAGTCCCAACTGCCCCCTAGCACCCACCTTCCACCCAGCAGCAAGCCCCCGCCTGGGCCTGGGAGGAGGTCTTATGGCACCTCCAGCAGCCAGGAGTCCCTGTCTTGGATCCTGCCCTGGGTCCTGTGCCACCCAACCCCCCCCCCCCCGCCGGGGTCCTGGCCCACTGCTCACCCTGCCTCCACATGGGTGTGGAGCTGGACCTGCCTGTGGCAGGGCCAGGGCTGCATACCAGCCCTGCTGGCCCTGGACACTGGCTGGCAGAGGGGGAGCCATCTGTGCCAGGGGAGTACTGCCCGCTGTCACCCCTGGGTGAGCCCCCGCCTACTGCACTTGCCATGGCATGTGCACCTGCAGGGGAACAGTCAGAGGCTAGGGTGCTGGCAACCTGTCCCCAGACTTTGCCTCCTAACTGCCCCCACCCCACAGCCCCCCACCCCAGGACAGCACACAAATAATATTGTACATAGTTTTCATGGGGAAGAAGGTGTTTTATTGTTGGTGGGTGGTGGAGGGGCTCTGTTTGTTGGGGAGGGGGGCTCTGGTTGATGTGGGGATGTGGCAGGGCACCTTTGGTACCTGACACTTTAAGAAGCTGGAGCAGGCTGTGGAACAGCCAGCAGGTGTGGTGCAGTCTAACAAGGCAGTCACATGACTGCAAGAGGGCTCCTGGATTGAAGGATGGGGCTGGGCAGCCTCAGTATAAACCCAGGCCCTCAGAGCTGAGCTGGCAATTGCTGTAGGGATACCGCGGGAGTAACATAACCCAGGCGGAGATCTGCTGCTTCTAGAACTATAGGAACTATAGGGCTGGAGGAGGTCCATGGTCCTGGGGAATGACCTAAAACTACAGCCTGCTAAGGTTGGATGGTAAGGTGGAGCTGCCTGTGGCAGGCTGGTCCCCAGGAAATGTCCCACCAGTGCCTCCCTAGTGAAAGGTGAGTATGGGGCACCATATAGCCACAGCCCCCATGACCTTGTGGGTTACCCTATAGAAGCAACAGGCAAGGGGTCCATGTATATCATCATACACCTGAGGCCCATGGGGCATAAGGCCTAGTAGCCCCAATGAGGGGCAGTTTAGTGACCCCAGTGAGGAGGGGTGTGAGAAAGCAGTAGGCTACACAGATTAGAGACCGTATGGGGGGCCCAAAGGACTGCCTGTGGGCCACATAGAGTAATGTTGAGGGTAGGCCTGAAGGACTGTGCATAGGCTGGCCTAAGTAGAGCCAAGTGAGCCCAGTGAGGATGGAAGAGCAGGCCCTTGAGGGGTCCGGAATAACTATATGGTACAATGTTCGGAGGGGCCTGAGAAGGCGGACCTGTATGGCAGAGTGAGGGCGAGCAGCTTGAACCTACCCATAAAAACCTCAACTGCTCCATTCTGGGGCCAGGACCAGACCAGTCAAAGGGCCAGCGTGCCCACCACAAGGGACCATCAGAGGCTGGGAGTCCCAACTGGCCTAGAGGCGAGGCCAGGGCCTGCATGGCCAAAGGTCCCAGAAGGGGCCACTGCCAAGAGGGAAGAAGGTCTAGGGAGTTTTGCAGCCCAGAATGAGGGTGGAGATTAGGCTGCCTGAATAGGAAGGATCCAGGTCATGTGCAAATGCCAGGTGGGCATATAGTGAGGCCCAGTGTGAGGTCGGAGCCATATAGTGATGCCATCTGCAAAGCATGGGACACAGTGTAGGAATGGTATGGAGTCATGTATTACAACCTTGGCATCAGGCATTAAATGGGCAGCCTCCCATTTACAAAACAACTACTCCAAAGTTATATCAAAGGCATGACAGACGAGGCAGATGAGCAGATTTCCCTAGACTGGTGGGTGGGCCAACATTGGGACCAGCCTCAAGATGGCCCCCTGTCTTGGGGGAATAAACTTGTTCTTCTAAGATGTGTCTGCAGTAAGCATGGTGCTGGACGTGGGCAGGGAGTATGGGGGGGTCCAGGGGCAGTGGTGCAGGCTAGAGTGGGGAATGCTGGAGGAGGTGGTTGGCCAGCACCTCCCACACCCATTGCCCTGGCCCCTGCTGGCAGGTCCGTGGCTCTCCTGGGGCCGCGGTGAGGGGCCACAGCGGGGGAGGGGGAACACCACTGCTGCTGTTGGTGGTGCTCCTGCTGCCAGGTATCCTCCATGCGTCTCACCTCCTCTGCCCAGACTTCATGGGAGAGTTCCCCCCAGGCCTCACAGATGTTATGTAGCATGTAGGCTGCAACATTTATTCAAGGGAGGTTGTTCTCAGCAAACTCAAGGCAGGTGGTGAGGGTGCACCAGCATCCCTTGAGGCTCCCTAAGGCACACTCCACCAAGGCATGGATCTGGCCTGGTTTAGTGGATCTGGCATCAGTTAAAGTGGGTCTGGCATGGGTCCAGGTGCCCAATGTAGGGCCACATGAGCCAGGACAGAAGTGGGTAGGTAGGGTCCTTAATGAGGAGGGGCAGGACCACCATGACACCCGGCTACTGGTTAGGCACCACCAACACAAAGTGCCCACTCTCCACTAGGCCTGGCAGGGCAGAGTTTCCAAAGACTTGGGTGTCATGGGCACTGCCCGGGCAGCTGGCACTCATATACATGAAGGCACTTCAGTGGTCTGCAATGGCCTGGAGCACCACAGAGTGAAAGCCCCTATGGCTGTAATAAGGGCAGTCACTTTGGGAAGGGCAGGTGACAAAGATGTGGATCCTATTCAGGGCCCCAATGCATTGGACGAATCCTAGGGCATGGAACCCTACCACTGCCGACAGGGGGTGGTGGACATAGAGCACAGTGTGCCCCAGCATGTCCTGGAGGGTGTTGAACACCTCCAGGATGGGGTCCCCAGTGGTGGGCTTGCCTACAGCAAACAAGTGGCCAATGTAGCGGAGGCTAGCAGGCATGGCCAGCTTGACAGGACAAGGGCCATCTGGGTGTCCATGGGGAGAGGCAGCCAAATGCAGGTGTCCTGCCACTCCAGGTGTGGCCAGAGCTGCTCCAGAAGATCCTGGAAGGTGTCCTGGATCATCCTGAAGGCCTCCAGCCACTGTTTATCATCCCACATGTGCTGGAAGACATGCTGCCTGGTGGGGTGGGCCCAGAGGCCCAGGAGGGTGATGGCAACTCCAGCAGTGGCATCCTGGAGCCTGTCAGCAGCATCCCTGCTGGGGTTTGGCCAAGTGGATGGGGTTGAGGCAGTAGGTGTGCAGGCAGGATGGGGGAGATGATGGTGGGCCAGGTGGTGTCCACCATGGCTGGTCAGCAAGGCCAGCACAGCAGCCAGCAGGACCATGGGGCACTGGTTGTCACTGCCAGGGGCACGGGCAGGAGCAGCCATGGCATGGGGAGGCAGAGGCAACGAGGACAGCACTGCTGCATGCTGTCCCTATGTTGCGCATGCTGCTCCTGGCCAGGGAATTGGCTTGCCAGAAAGCAGCAAGCCGGGCTGGCTTTTTAAGAGAGCTGCCAGCTGTTGGCAACTGCAGGTGGGGCCTGGAGTTCCCCCGGTGGCAGCCAGGGCCCATTGCAGGGCCTCAGGAAACAGGAGCAGATTGGCTGCAAATCTGCTCCCGCTTCCCTGTACCTGTAGACGCCTACCCAGTACCATTTACTTGCAAGTAATTTACCCATGAGTAAACCGATGCCACAGCTAATGTACATGTAGACACACCCTGAATGTAGAAGCAATTAGGAGGTGTATAAAACTTCAGCAAATGGGTAACTAGTGTCCATACACGATGTTGCAGCAAACAAAAATAAGGCCTTAGAGTTTTTTCTTTATTCAGAATGAAACATTTCTTTGATTAGACCAGTGGTTCCCAGCCCCGGGTCACAACCCAAATGAGGGTCGCGGGGTCAATGCTGGCAGCACCGCACACAAAAGACAAGTTGTGCCGCATGCGGGAGCTCCCCTGCCTCGGACCCTGGTCCGCCACTGCTGCTGCACTATACTCCTAGCAGCAGGTCACAGAAAAAAAGGTTAGGAACCACTGGATTAGACAGAAGTGGAAACTGATTTATGTCTGATCTCAGAGGAAGAGATTTCAAGGAGGAGCACAACCTGAACATTCACTCATCACTCCTTTTACATTTGTTGCTCATTTGCCTGACAAGCTGGTCAGCACGAAAGTTCTACCATTGTCTTTAAAGCGACTGTCTCAATATGTTCACTGTAGTGTCCTGTTGTCATTATTTAGTATGCCAGCTGGACTGGGAATTTGCTTTGGAGGAAGGGTTAATGTGAAATGCACAGTCAGACTTTCCTCATATCCTGATATAAAAAAAGAAAGCAAGATTTCCTCTCATCTGAGAATTTAGATTGGCCTGCACTAGTTTCTGGGACCCAACAGCTACAGCAGCTAATTTTAGCTAGAGCAAGACCTGAGGATATTCAGAAGAAATTTCTTTGTGTAGAAAGAAATTAGTGTGTGGAACAGGCTGTCAAGTGTAGCAATTGTATCCGTCATGAACAGTCTGTAATACATAACTGCGACAAGGATAGAGGAATATTAGAGGAGACTGACAATACAAATAAAAATGCTAGACAGAAAGGTAGATAGACCTGGATAAATCATCTATCTATTTTCAATGCTGAAATTTTACAACTGCAACCTTACAACCCAAGACAATATTCACAGCAAATATATGAATTATAGTGCTACAGAGTTGACTTAATATGTTCTGTAGTATCTTTTCTTACAAGCAGTGTCCTAAAATATAGTTTTTCATAAAAATACAGTACTGTTTCTACCCTCACTAGTTAGTAACAAGACAAAGCAACTTGAAGAAAATTATTTGGGCATTAGTAAGAAGGGTAGTTGTGGGGAGGCAGTCACAAACAAGAAAATGTAGTAAAAACAGGGAAATACCTAAAACGGCCCCCACAAATGTGGTTAACTATCATTATCTGACTGATAGCTCTGAAAGAGAGCATCAGAATACTTTAAAATACTTAAGTAAAAACAAACAAGTGTTTCAAAACTAGATGAGATCTGATGCCTGATCCACTAGAAAAAAGAATATTGAACGTAGATGAGTCTTGTTTTATAGGATAAAACAGCTAGAGTTGATGGAACTGAAGTGGAAGCCAGAAAAACTCCCTGATGTGTTTCTAATTGACACTACATCATGAGGGTAGAGAGCATATGATGGAATGTGGCAGTAAGGTATAAAGTCTCATTCTACTGTACCTTGGAGCTTGTGTTTTTATTTACTATGCAGCATGAGTGTATCATAATGGACAGTTCTGATTTTGTTAACTTACACCTGTGATAATTTTATGCTGACTTTGCATCAACATAAATAAAAATGTACAGTGAAAACTACAAGAGAATCAAGACTCAGCTGTTGGTAAATGGGAAAATGAGGTGAAAGGAAAAATGGCTAGTTCAGAGTTGAACAATTGTGGGATAGCAGTTATTAAATTGCTGTTCCACGTTTGCAAGTTATAAATTGCTTATTTTTCATGCTAACATCCCTATTCAAGACTTTAAAATTTCTCAGTAATTTAATCTACAGTGGGATACAGGGCACGTCTACACAAGACACTAACTGCAGTAGCCTAATAACACTGCACAAACTGTAGTGTACCGTGCAAAAACTGTACTAATACGTGGCTGTGCAGTAGTATTAGGATACTGCATAGTAAGTGTCCCTAAAAAGCGATGCACTGGCACTACTGCGCAATAGCACAAGTTACTGAGCATAGATTTAGTACTTGGTTATTCAAGTACTAAACTTAATGTGCAGTGACTATGGCACATTCATGAATGTGTAGATGTGCCCACAGTGTCCCAAATTTGTGGCAAGTTATTTCATTCCAAACAAGGAAATAACCTACTGTTGTTATCTAGCCTTTGAGACTTGGAAAGTAAGATGTGCCAACAACACACAAAATTCTAATAGAAAAATTGCTAGTTTGACCAATTTTTTTTACTTTTATGTTGAAGAAAAAACAATCTGACTTCTCCCTAATGATTTGGAGCCTATCTTATATTCTGTAGGCATATTTACTTAACTTGCACAAAGAATAAGGTGCAAAATCAAATAAAAAACCTTGGGGGTTTTTATTGTCTACTGCTCCATTTTATCCTTTTTATATCATCATATACTATGCTCGTTTCAATTTTGTGTAAACCAGGAGAATGGATAATCTTACTGTATACTTCTACCAAATATATATATAATATAACATTATATAAATATTATTTTATTATATATAATGTTTACTGTTAATTTTATTGTTTTGGCAAAAGCTTTAAATAAACTACTACTATTACTACTACTATTTTTGCATTATAGTAATGTTTTCTATAGTCAAATCCTAAAACCTTATCCTTAAATAATATGTGTAAACAAATGTTTAATTTTGTGTTAATTAAACAAATTTCCATAAACTTTACAAATCTTTAATTTTTTTTCAATGTTAGGTGTTTCCAAAGCCTCTTTAGACATGCAGAATATATAAATCTCCAGATTCAGAAAGAAATGAGGCCCTAAAGAAGTTTGAAATGGGCTTCTCCATCTCAGCAATGGACTGAACCTATTCATCAATAGGGTGTTTTAGAGTCCATTAGTGTAGGTAACTAAACACTGTTTCAAATGCTAGATTTAAACTTATTTCCTTTTAAGGTTATAATTCAGGGAAACAAATAAGCATATGCTGAAAACTATCCACATTTAAGTAAGCACTTGGGTGGACGTTTATATTCCATTTATTCCCATGAGATTTAAATTCACTGCCAGGTGCCATCTTGATTTAGCATGTTTTCCTGAGTTAAGTCTAAAATAGTATGTTTCTCATATGCCTTAACTTCACCTAAAGGTCACAGATTGACCTTTCAAATGTAGGTAATCTTATTTTAGCTGAATTCATGAACAAACAACCCTTTTAAACTATAAATGATTTCAGAGTATAAAGGTTATAAACTTAATATAAAACTTTAAAGAACTTTAATGACAGTTTTGTAGATTCAAGCTGTGTCTGCTATTGGTAATTTTAATAGTAACCAGAGTTGGAGAGATTAAATTTGGAGACACAGGCAATGCGTGAATCAAAGGCATTTGCATCTAATTCTGCAATAAAAAGAAAAGGAAAAACCCGACCACCTATAGTCTACTATTGTATTACAAGACATGCAGTTTCCTTAGCAAAATACATAATGAAATACAATCCTTTACCAGTTCATCATTTCAACAACTAAATCTGATTTTATAGAGGAAATGTAATTTAATCTCATCAGGTTTCATAGTGCTGAAATACTACACTTAACAATAGAAGCTGATGTGATGTTTCAAATTAAATTGGATTGCTACAAACAGTGTTTTTTTCCAGAGGTTGGCCATGACTAAATCTGTTTTTTTGATTAATTTTGATCAAGAGATTACTCATTATATTGCACAAAAAATCATCAGGTCTGATGAATTCAAATAATCTCAATGACATGCAGGTTGGATTAAAAAGATAAACAGATTCACAGAAAGAAGTGTCTCGCTTAAACAAAGACAGGCATTTACACACCTTATTTTGCCTTAATTCCACATATGAAACTTGTGCCTAAGTCAATAAATGTGATCCAAAACCAGTGAAGTCAATGAATAGACCCCTATTGACATCATTAGTATTTGGTTCAGGCCTAGTGTTCTTAAAATTGTTGTGTAAGTGTTAGCTATGAGGGAAGCTTATGATCTCACATATCATAATGTACTGGAAAAGCCAGATACAATGAAGTGCTTTTGAGGTAATGACTGAGGGCTAGTGGTCTCCTCCACTGAATCATGAAGAGGGCAAAGGAACCAGAACCCCAGACAAGAGGTGAATTTGTGAAAACTCAGGCCAGAGACTAGCCTACATGCAGATACTCAGTCAACAGTGGTCATCTTCTAGAAGCATTAGAGAAGATTTGGAGATAAAGAGCACTAGGAACATTTGGGGTACCAACACATGAATGTTTGGAGCCCTTTCAAATGTAAAACTTTTTAACTGGGCAGCAGCTGGTACATTCTGGGTGTGTCTACACAAGATGCTTTACTGTAGTTTACTGCACAGTAAGTGTGTACATCTACACATGCATATGCTTAGTGTGCAGTAAACTTCACTACTCGCAAGTAAATTTGTTACCTGAAAATACAAGTAGCAAATTTACTCTCAAGAATTTATTGTGCAGTAACGCACATGTAGACACCAACCAGAAACAGATTTGCACCCGGTCAGCCCTGCCACTAGGGGGCCAGTCTAAGCTCAGTCCCAGAGCCCCAGGGCTGGGCCCTCCCTATGGCAGCCCCCAGCCCCAGGCTCTTTAAAAGCCTGCTGGCATTTTGAGCCCTGGGGCACAACAGCAGGGAACCTGGAGGGATTCTTGGCCTCTGCTGCCCCTGCACAGGCTGCGGGCTGTCTGTTCTAGCCTGCCTGCACCCTGGTGCCACTACCTGGCACTATAGTGCTATGCAGCCACCAGGCCCGCACCGTCCAGGCCTGCCAGCACCTGGACTCAGCTGTAGCCAGCTCCTGGCCACTGGGGCCAGCACCAGCTGTTTGCAGTCAACCCCCAGCAGCCTGCCCAGAGCCTGCAGGTGCTATGGGGCATTGTCTCACCTAGTGGCTCCTAGTCCTGGGCTGTGCCTCTGCACTGGGCACTGAAGGCAGCTGCCCAGGCCTGGCAGCATAGGGACAGCCTTGCAAAAGCCCCAAGATCCAGTATGGGAGCCCCGATGGCATCATCACCCCCACCATACACTGCCACTGAAGGCCCCAGCTGGTCACAGGAGGAAACTGTCAACCTTGTGGCACTGCGGGGTAAGGCAGAGGTGCAGTAGCAGCTCACACAGGGCAGGCGCTCCAATGCCCACGTGTGTGAGGAGCTGTCAGGCCACATGTGGAAGCACAGGCATGACCCATTGGCATGGCAGTACCACATAAAAGTCAAGTCCTTGTGGACACAGTGGGTCACCATTACCAACCACAGTCATCGGTCAGGAAGTGCCAACAAGACCGTGCCCTTTTTGTGGCAACTGGGACTCAGGCCACAGCCATGCTATGTATAGCAGCACAAGTGGCCTGCCTGAGCCCCTACTCCAGTCTGGCTAGGGGAGGACCCCTGGGGCACCAGTAGCCCATTGCATCTTCACAGACTTCTTGTTTTCTTTATCTGTCTTTCTACCTTGGAGAACTCATAACAGCAGCAGAGTCTCCCAATACTTGAAGGAGGGTGTCTGTGCCTGAAAGCTTGCAAAAATGTGTTTTCCAACTATTTAGTTGGTCTAATAAAAGATACCACATCTACCCAAAAAATCTTGCCTGCCTATGTCCTTAGACCAACACAGCTACAACCAACAACCCTCAGAAGTTTTAGTGTATTTTCCCATGACAATGAAGTAATACAGGCTTGAGATCACATAACCAAACTTCAATAAAATGTAAGTTAGACAGAGAGGCAGTAGCCATATTAATGCATTACACAATGCTTCTTTGGTAATAGCAATTCAGAATAAGAAAAGAGGCATCTCAGGCTGTACTCAGACTTGTATGCTTGTAGATTATGGTACTTAATAAGTGAATTTAACTTTTATTCCCTCATCTACAATTTTTTAAAAACCTGGAGAAAAAACACCCAAAAATGTTTGTTTCTTCTAGAAGTAGAGTGCCAGCCAATTCCTCCTTCCTTTCAAAGACTTCCAGATGGCTTTGAGCTAATTCCAATACCAACTGTCCAATTCCTAGATGCCTGTTTTGACAATATTCTTTGTCTTTATTTGTTTACCTTAGGAGTATGCCTGTGGTGAGATTTATTGCTTGCATTAACCTCTTCCATGGGAAAACCTAGGTGAGGAAGCATTTGGGGAAATGAAATTTCTGAGGTTCCCTCCATGGGGCTTCCCCCTAATGCTTTCTTAGTGAGATCTGGATTTATGGCTGCACACAGTTTGCCATCTATATAGCAGAAACAAATGGGCTGCGTTCCCAATCCATATAGGTCCCCTGCAATATGTACATCTAAGGATTCACTGGAAAAAAATCTGAGTGTGAATCCTGTATCTCGGCACTGCCTCCAGGCCAGTGGAGTCCTCTAATGTTTGGCAGTTCTTCAAACTCTGTGTTCCTAATTCCACAGTTCAAAAAGGGCTGGACCTAAAAGCTGATACAGTCTGATTCTATATTAGATTCTGAGTAGATTACCCAAAACATTTAATATGGGAAGGATGTGAGTTCCTGTATTTTAACCTAATTCAACACACAGGAATTATGTAATCCCCAAAGAGGGGTTGATACCATAAATGCAACTGCTTGGAAAAAGACCCTACATTTACTTAGAGAAAAGGCAATATTTTATAGTTCTAGGCCCTGCTTTTTAAAGCAGACTTCTCCTGGTTTATGTTTTTATGGTCATAATGCTCCAATGAATAGTGTGTGCAGAACTTACTATTCTTCAATCCAAGAAACTGATTTGAGGGTACACTCAGGAATTCAACTCTATGACAGAATTTGCATCAATATTTGGGTGCAGGTACAAAACTTGAACCCTCAAAAGAGGCACTAAAATTAGTTTCTCAATGTAACAATCATTTAAAAGTAACATTTATAAGGTATTTTTTACTGATCCAATATAATTATTCCATACATTTCAGAATAATAATTAGTTTCTTATTAAGCCTACTTAACTGATGTTGGGGACTGGACAATGTGCATCTGGAGTTCCCAGGGGCATTCTGTTCAGCTCCATATCATATATCTGGGGCCTCTAAAAGATTATTACACTAGACATCTTTCAACTATGTGGTTGTAGGTATATCCACAATTTAGCCTACAAAATCTATTTTGATTTAACGGATGCACAAGAAATTCAGGATATACCTAATTGAAATAAAATACTGATATTCTTTCATTCTTATCTTGTAGAGACAAGTAAATAATGTATTGGGCCAGATCTTCAGCTACTGCACCTCTTTTGAAATGAGTGGAGCCTGGTTCATTTTCACCAGGTGAGAATCTGGCCTTGAATATGTCAAAGTGAGGAATAGACCATGTGGGTCAAACTAGGGACTTTTCAGAAGTTTACAGAAGTCTCACTATGTGTCCAAGTCCCGTTAATTTTTTTTTCCAGCTATTCAATTTTCCATAGCTAAAACTTCTGAAATGTTGAGAAACCATTTGTCTTCTGGGGAACTGAGAGTCTTCTCTAATTTTTAAATAAAGCATGTTAGCTGTAACAGATAATCAGACAAGAATAACATATTTCTTATGTAGAGTGATTGTCTTTTTTTGTTTCCAGAAAGATAAAATGGGTTAATCCAGGCTGAAAGAGTTTAAGACCTTACTCTTAATGCTTTTTTCCCTATACTATAATTGATATACCGTAACTTCTTTTATGTACAGTTTGATCCTGGATAAAATTAACTCTGTAAAAATTATATTGTGAGGTTCCATGTTGTCAAGTCTCAGAAGCTTCCAAATGAAATTTCTCAGTTTACAAGTAAATATATGTTTTTTTCTAACTGCCAGCTCTGGAAACTCAACCTGGCATCTGAGAATCAAGCTGTTTTCTTTTTGGCTCATGTTTCATTGCTTGGTTATAAAGCTTCTGCAGGCTAAATTCTGATTCACTTATATCTGTGCAGTTAGATATAAATGGTTTGAAAGAGTAGAGAGAGCAGAAAACAGGAAAAAAGAGAATTAGATGAGAGGTGTAAGTGAGGCAAAATGATATAGGGCTTTGTAAGTGAGGCTCAATTGGATAAAATAAGGGCAATGAAGGGAATCAGAGAAAGGTATAATGTGGCTGAAGAGCTACAGATGAAGAAGAGTTTACCAGCATAATTTTGGACTTAGTAAAATTACCCAGAGAATCAGGGGAAAGATGAACTTATCTTGGATAAAGACTTTTACCATGAGGAAAGAGTTAGATTTAGGAAATGCTAAAGAGGAAGAAACAATAGAAATTATAAACGTACTACCCCCACATACACTTGGGTTGTGTATTGTGGGTTTTGTGAGTGTGTGGTTTGTTTTTTTTTATGTGGGCAAGATGGCCCTGGTGTTTTGGTCATGTGCTCAGCACGTGGCAAGCTGGGGCCTGTACCTGAGGAAAATACGTAAAGCCCTCCGGCCTCGATGCCCCGGGGAAGCAGAGGATTCTTCGGGCCAATTGGTTGAGAGAGAAACTGGAGTGTGGGGCTCTCTGACTGGACAAGGCCAGGGTGGTGTCATTACTACTGGGGGAAAGAGTATTGGTTCCTTGCTGACCAGGAGTTAGGCCTGGCAGTTTAAACAGGGTTGAAAACTAGGAGTCTCTAACCCTGCCAGTTTTGGGCTGGGGTTGAGTTTTGCAACTTTCTGCTCCTCATGGAGCTGTGACCCAAACTTTCTGCAGTCCAGACCTAGAACCTAGGCCTGATCTTTCCCCTTGTTTCTTTTGATGGTCCTTTGTTCCAGCTAAGCTGTGTGGTTGGGCTGGCTATAGCCATTAATCAACCTGGCTCCTTTTGGAATTTTTCCTGCAGTTTTGTTTCATTAGACCACATAATCCAGCCCAGAAGTTTTGGGGTGCATGCCTGCTGTTTGGAGCCACATTCACCCCCCATACACATACAGCCTCTCTGCAGGAGCAACAAGAGGCCCTTAGCACCACAGAAGGACCCACGCTGTCTAGCAGCTTTCCCTGGTGCAGCGCAACCGAAACAACTATGTCTTGGCGTTAGTAATGTTTTAAATTGCATTTGGTATTTTCCTGTTTTCTGTAATAAATCTGTCTTTTGTGTTTACACTGCTTGCAAGGGGGTGGTGTTGTTTATGTGGGACACCCGAATAATTCATTTAGTGGTTCCTAGGTGGTCTGGGTGGGGGCTCAAGCCAAGATAAAATATATTTAGTACCCCAAAATTGAACCTGGCCCTTGTTGCTGCCAGCTGGTGCCCAGAAGAAGGGTTACCTAAAGATGTGTGATCATCCAGTGAAGAGAGGGATTGAAGAACCAATAATTAGGGAATGGGTCTAGAATTACCTGTTACCTGAGGAATGTTTTCCCTGAACTCAGATACTATATTTTTTAAATTTTTATTCTTTGTCAGATCCTTCTGTTATGGTAAAATAGTTGTCTGGATTATTTCTATTAGTTAATTTAATACTGAAAATTCATATTTATTTTTTTAATCAAAGACTTTCTATAGCCTTATGGATAAGAGTAACTGGCTATAGCACAGCAGGTGGTAGGTTTCATTTTGGTTGGGTCAAAGGTGTATTTATAATTCAGTTTTCAGTGTATTTTTCTTAAAGTGATGTGAGTGAATAAATTCTCTCTGCTTCTAATATTCAGGCAGAACTTACTAATGGTTAAGAGAATTGCACTTTAATGTTTATAAATGCAAAGTTAGTGTACATTGGAAGAACCAGCACTGCTTGCAGGTAATTTAGAATTGGTTGGTTTTAAATTAACTGTAACCATTAACAGAGACGACCCTAGCTGTGTGTGGGACCCAGGACAAATCAGTCTGTGCAGGGCCCAGACGCGAAGAAGCCGGGGGGGGCAGGGTGAAGCTGGTGGCGGCAGCAGCAGCACAGTGTCCCTGCAGGAGGCACTAGGTGGGCCCTGCAGGAGGGGCTGCGGCCGCTCCGCCTGGCTCTGTGGGGCCCGCCAAAGCGTGGGGTCTGGGGCAGTCAACCCAATTCATCCCTCCCTATGGATGGCCCTGATTAAGAAAACAGACCTAGGCAGCTCAATGCAAATCTCTGCTCAGTGCAGAGCTTCAGTGTACAGCATCTGTTAAAAACTAAACATAATGTTAGGATGTACAAGATTTGGAAGGTACAATAATGTTATTCTCTGAACTGATGAAACTCTATGCCTGTTTCTGGTCTCCCAGTCTCCAAAAAAGACAGCAGAAACAGGAAGGCTTTGTAAATGGTTTATGAGAATGAGTAGGAAAAAAGTCGCCTGTGAAGAGAGAGAAAGGAAAGATTGGTAATCTTCAAAGAACAGACAAAGGGGGAAAGCCTTGATACAGGCTTTTAAAATGCCAAATGATGCTTTTTTTTTTTTTAATGAGTTATTTATACCTTATACTGAAAACAAGTGAGAAAGGCTCTAGGGAGTCTTGCCAGTATTTAATATGTTTGTTGCGGGGCACTAAGGTGTCCTGCTCCTTTAAGGGCTGAAACTGCCAGGGAGAGAGCCCTAGCAGTCAGTGGGGAGCCCCCCCAGCTGCTGGTTCCCAGGACAGCAAGAATGAGAGAGTTGGCTGCCAGCGGCCAGCTGACCAGAAGAGGCAGGGCCTGGCACATATATAAACCCCAAGCCTTGGAGCAGGGAGGCAGTTCTCTGTCAGTAGCTAAGGGGGAAGAAGCTCTTCTAGATGGAGCCTAAGTGAAGAGGCTTGATGGCCCAGCTCCTGCTTCTGGCAAGGTTAAGGGATTTCAGGAGCTCACCAGACCCTGGCCTACAAGGCATGTTGTGCTGAGGGAAGGGTGATTCATTTAAAGGGAGAGAGCACACCCTGAGCTACTTGCATTATGCTATAGCCCAGGGGCTTGCATTTTGATTTTGGTTTGTAATCTGGTGGATTGGGCTGAGGCTATTGGGGAAGAAGGAGGCCTCATTAGGGGCCACTACAGTGTGGGGACCCCCAGTGCCAGGCTGGGTGCAGTGTCTGGGGTGCATGGACCCCCGGCACCTGGGTGGGTGCAGTATCCGGGGTGCATGGTAGACCAATCTGAACCTGTAGAACAAACTTGCACAGATTCAAGATTGCTACAAACATCACCACCTGCCACAACAAGTTCAAAAAGTGCTCCTTTCACTAGCCTCCTCTAACATAAATGGCAACACACATATATTAAAAAAACCCCATCCCAACCAAAGCCCTAACAAATCAATACACACACATACACACACTTCTCTCTTTGGAGGGAAGATGAGAGAAAATGAGCCACACATGATGCATGTTAGTCATGTAATTTTAAACTATTGGAAGATATTATGGTGAAGATATTATGGAAGATAAGGGCTGTAGGAGAATATAGTGGAATCCAACTACATGTTTTCATGTCAATCTGTATGTTAAGTGATGGGAGCTAACAGAAGTCTTCTTGGGTGGGTAGACTACAAGACATTCACACTTGCTTAACTTCTTTGCAAGAAGCTGAAAAGTGAAGATGAAGGATTCCAGAGATTTATGCATGCACATAAATCAGATATGTAAAAAGCCCAGTAATTTTCATTTCATAAAACCCTCTCTATCATTGTGTCATTCTAAACAATCTAGCTCACAACACCTGGATGGATATACCTAGTTTCTATTTTTGCTGTACACAGAAATAGCTTGGCTGTGACTCTTTAATTTTCTTTCATTAATTTCTTATACCAAAACACACAAATTACTGTCAGGCTATAGATCCTCAGTAACACCACTGCCCATGATTTTTGCAATACTTGGTCCTTTGGTGTTTCTAAATCAAACTTTTTAAAGCTGCTAATCCTAATTGAGGCATAATAGGCAAAAGTCACTTCAGTGTATTTACTTTCCACATACACAGAGTGCAGAGCATAATTGTGGAACACTTAAAATACCTATTTAGATATGATGGTGTTTGAGAGGCTAGGACTACAGATAGATTGCATACTTTAGTACATCTAATTTTTCTACATCTTCCTTAAAATCAGTTTTATTCCTAAATTACCCATGCAAATTTATTTCCTTCAAGCATACTTAAAAAAAATCAAGTGTCCCTTTAAGCTTCCATTACAATCCATCTTCACATAACATTTCCAGATGGCAGTTTCATTCCAGATGATCTGCTATCTCAAGTACCTCTCTCTGAAAAGCCCAGTGAGAATCAAATGCATTTATTAGATTCTGATGCAACTTCCAGTGCAAGATGTGTTTACTTTCATCTAATAGTATATCAAATATTTTACATGGTAATTAGCGATGCAGTGATGCAAAACTGTTGCTCAACAAGAAAAAAAATAGCTATTCCAAAAAACAGTGAAGCATTCTGACAGCATGATGTGCACCATAATGAATTAGCTGACAAATGGGCACAATAAGTTCTGTTCAAGTGTCCTTATTAACCAGCAATTCAGCAAAGGCACTTTCTGCTGTGTTTCCCCCGGTAAAGCTAAAGTCCATGAAATTTACTTCTCAGCTGGGGTTTCAGGTGAAATGCATTGAAAATATACAAATAGCATCCTCCACTTGGCCCCCTAGACTATGCCTGGCACTTCATTAATCTATGTTAAATGTCACTGAGTCTCTCAGTGCTAGTCATACTTTAATATTCACAAGGTAAACATGACACCAAAAGAAAAAGCAGGGGAAAAAACATCCTCATTAATTTTCCTCAAAAGCAATAACTAATCCTTGGGCCTTTGGGATGCAGCCTCATTTCCTGTGTTACTCTAATTGTTTCTTTGTGTCCTAATAGTTTTGAGTTTGATACACAGGACTGCATTGTGCCTTCAGGTACCCATGTGCCACTGGATTCACTAGGGTTACTCTGGAATTACATTAACTTGGGTCTAGCAACTATGCAAATTCTGCATGCAAAATGTGCTTTTTTCCCCCAATTCCTAGTGCTTTGCTTTGTACACCACATTTAACATCTGACTAGTTCAGCTTGTCCATTCCTGCTTTTAAGTATCAAGGGATATATATAATGGGATATTTTCTACATGAAGGTACACTGTCCCAACAGTTTCAAACGCCTAGCTTGGGTAGGACAGTGTCCCTTCTGCTGGAGTAGCATAGAGAAGGAACAAAGTGAATTTCAATGTCAGGGTCTTGTGGTTGCTTTCTGCAATTCTCTCCTCTGCAAATCCTGGAGCTTTCTGTACGTATATCTTTGTGGAAAAAAATCCATATTAGATACATATCACTTCCCTTTGCTCAGGATGACCCAGCCAGCAACAACATGAGGCATAAAGATCAATAGTCACAGCTATCCCTGTAGGATGGTTACTATTTCCAGATAGGAGTGGCTCTTAAAGCCCTTACTAATCCAGGACCCAAATACCTGAGTCACTGCCCCTCCTTCATGTCCTGTCAGATCATTATAATTGGGATGAGTCATTTGGTTTTGCAGTTGTCATTGCACTTGTTAGGACTTGTGGAAGGGCGAATTCCAGTGAGGGTCTTTGGCTATGGAACCTGTTCCCTCTGCACCATTCTGCTAGAATCATGCAGTTTGATGCCTTTCTTCTAATATTTGCTTTATGGTGAATCTTGGAATTCATTTTTTCAAGCCACTCTTTTGAATGTGTGTGTCACTGAAGTGTCCACTTCTAACTTGTAGGTACTTGTTGTGGGGATAAATGTTTATAAAGCAATATAATATATATATAATAATACATTTCTTTTTAAAAGATGTATTTGAAAGCATACCAGCAGCTTATACACTTTTGGAGCCTGAATGTGTTCACTTCCATCTTCATTTTTAATGGATCTACTTGATTTTGAATGATCTATATTTAACATTTTCTTAAAGTGAAATGGTCAACACCAAAGAGAATTTTGGCAGTGCCACAGACCAAGCTTTTACACTGCTTTCACCCTCACCACTGAAACATCATTTTTATGAAAGGATGGGAATGCTTTGCTTTGTTGATTTACTCTACCATCTAATATATCAAATGAATGAATATCATATGGCATTGTATTAAAGTAGCACATCAGCAGAGTTGGCTGTCTGTATAATCAGGTCTTGCTTCACTACACTGAGAAGCAATCAGTGTGTTATTTGAAAGATGGCACTACTGAAAAGAAGGGGAAAAATCCAGAAACAGATTTAACAAACATTCACAGAAATAAAGTTAACCAATGCATAGTGACAGCAACTGCTACGTGATATCAGGTACCAGTGTTGGCCCTAAATTAACATGTCTTGTCTTGTAACTAGCACTGTAATACCAGATTAGCAATGCAGCACTATTAATCTCTTTTACATACACACATTTTTGCAATTTATAATATTTCCACTGTTATGGTTTATGATTCTTCTTTTACTCTTTGATTATGTAAATATCCAGGAAAGCAGTTACATGACCACATATTATGTAACCCCCCCCACACACACTTGGGTTGTGTATTGTGTTTTTGTGTGTGTGTTTTTTACGTGGATAGAACAAACAGTAAAGTAGTCAGAGGTCGGTATACATTTTCCTCTGGAAAAAGCTGTTTAAGAAGAGCTTGTAATGAGCAAGGCTTTGTTTTCTGATGGGGTGTTAAATGCTGATAACAGAGCTGATAAATGCTCTGTTATCAAGGGAGGGGATCCCTCCCTAATTGCGGTGTTCTGGCCTGGCCTAGCCACGCCCCCCTCAGCTCAGCCCTATATAAGGGAAGGGAGGGCTGTTCTAGCATCCTCTGGCTTCTAGCCTGAGCCACTGCAGGCATGTGCCTGCATTTCTGGGATGTCTGTCAGGTTACAAAACTGATTTAGCCTAGCCAGATTAGACTAATCTGCAAACATTGAATCAATTCAAACTCAGGCTTGTTGAAGGTTTCCTCTGGCTTATTGGCCAGAGGAAGCAAAGAATTCTTCAGGCAGACTGGTTGGGAGAAAGGGAGTGCTACACTCCAGTCTGACTGGACAAAGCCAGGGTGATGTCATGCAGAGGGGTATAAGGTGAGCCAGGCTGGTTTGGGTAGGAGAAGCTGCTAGGGCCTGCTGAGAAATGAAGTCTCCTCCAAGGGAGAAGGAATTTGCAGAGAGCAAAAAGGGAAAAACTCGGGTTGAGAAGAGGAAGAGGGAGAGTTGTCTCAGTGTCTGGGAACTGCTCTCTGCTCTTCTTCTTCCCTTTTTTTTGAGGTTTTAAGGAATTAATCCTGGGGAAGAGGGTATTGGTAATGGTTCCTTGTGTATACTGGCCAGGAATTAGGCTTGGCAGTCTTAAACAGGGTTGAAACCTGAGAGTTTCTGATCCTGCCAGCTTTGGGCTAGGGTTAAGGCTTGCAACTTTCTGCTCCCTGCAGAGCTGTGACCCAGACTACCTGCAGCTCAGGCCTAGATAGTAGGCCTGGCTTTTCCCCTTTGTTTCTTTTGATGGTCCTTTGCTCCAGTCAAGCTGTGTGGCTGGACTGGCTATAGCCATTAATCAACCTGGCTCCTTTTGCAGTTTGTCCTGGAGTTTCACTTCAGCAGGCCATATAATCTAGCCCAGAAGTGTTGTGGTACATGCATGCTGGCTGGAGCCACAGTCACACTGCACTGCACCAATCAGCACTCTACCATTTCTCCAGGAGCAATGGAGCTCATTGCAACTCAGTAGGACACATGCTCTCAAGCAACTCCCTGTGGCGCAGTGAACCCAAGCAGCAGCTCATAAGACTCTCTTGTGTGGGCTCCCCTCTCCAGCCCATTGTTGAAGGACAGGTATAAGGTTACAGGCCCTTGGAACTACCTGTTGGGGAGCCCCATGTCCTAGACTGCCTGGGTATGGGTGAAGCCCTGCCAAGAGGGTGCCACCTATAGACTTTGTAGTTAATTGTGTTTTAAAATTATGCCTAATGTTTTCTTTTGTTTTGTTTTAGTCTCTGCAATAAACATGGGTGTTTATGTTTACATTGCTTGTGAGGAGGGGAACTTTCTTGCTTATATGGGATGCCCCAGCAAATTCGGTGTTCCCAGATTTCTGGGTGGGGGCTTGAGCCACTGGTATAATTTATGAAGTACCCCAAAATGTGAACCCAGACTTTTTTTTGTTGCCAACAGTGCCTGGCAGAAGGGTTACATTATCAAGCATGATTTTGGCACCTTTGCTCCATTAACTGCTAAGTGGCAGCAGCAACAATAGAAGTAGATATCATGTTTGCACTGTGCAACTCGCAAAAGGAATAAACTTGTATAAGCTTAGGTCCAAACAATACTTTATTCTAGGAAACCCCTGTGGCTAGGAGTCTTAATTCATATCATCTTACCGGAAGTGGACCCTACCTTCCCATGCACAAACTAGTTGATCATTTCTGTACAAATTTTCTATGTTCCTGGTGACTTAGAGGGAAAATTTGCACATCTGTGGGGGAAAGAGGATTAGAAAGAGGTGGTATTGTAGAATATGATTATCCCCCACTGTGGTAAATTATCTATGTAAACACTGGGAGGATATTGAAAAGAGTCTGCTTGATGGCTACTCCTTTCAATATGCTGCTGAGCAGTGCCTATGGTCAGTTCCAGAGACTCTCTCTCTACCTTGGAGAATTATATGCATCCTTTCTTTGTCTGTAATTTTTCTTAATCTCATCACATCAAAACCTCATGCTTTGCTATTTGTGTAAAGAAAAACTAATAGCCTGAGCTTGGCCCTCCTCTTGCCTAGTGTTCCAGCTCTAAAGTGCTTCCATGAGTCCCCAAGTGGGAAAGGATGATGATGACCAGGGTCCTGGTTTTCTCTAATTAAAAAAAATAGCAAATTCTCTGATAAAAAAACCCCCAAAATCTGTGGTTAAAATGAAAGGCCCTTACAGCTCCCCTGGCCCTGCTGGTGCCCCTTACCTCCCACCCACAGCCCCTGCTCCCAGAGCTACAGAGCTAGGGACCTGGGTCTGCATCCCCTTACCCCTGGCAGGAGGCAGCAGCTGCTGCAGTGGAGCGGAGCCCGAATCCCTGCACGCTGGCTGCCTTTTGAGAGCTCAGGGAGGAGGTGGGGTGGCTCCCCACCACTGCGCACACTCCACGGGGGCAGAGGGGACCCATGCCCCCCAGATCTGTGGCCAAGGCTTGGACATGCTGCTCTGCTACCCTCCTGCAGGGCCTCCACAGCTCATTGGGTGTGATCCAGCACTATGAGCTCTGCATTGCCCTGGCAATGCATCATTTGCACATGCTGCAACATGGGGCTGTGCTCCTCCTTGCTGCTTCCACTGTTGGTGCTGCACGCACAGGGGATGCATTGCCAGGGCAGCACAGAGCTTGTAGCAGCAAGCAACTCTTCTGCATGGCCCCATTGTTCCTTGCAGTGCTGGCTCGCACCCACCAAGCTGCAGAGGAGGGCAGGAGCCAGAGCCATAGTGGGCTGCCCATTCCTGCCCCTGCCCCCACCCCACACACAGATCTGGAGTGTACGTGCCCCCCACAGGAATGTGTGCAGTGGTGGTGTGGTGGGAGAAACCTCCCTAAGGTCCGTTGTCTAGCTGTAATTTGATTGACAGACAACGCGGGTAAAGAAAGACAGCTGTTTATTTGCTCGAGCAAAGACCATAAAGCCAGCAAAAGGCAAAATGGCCCCCCCTCAAGGGTGAGGCGATCTTTTATACTTCTTACAACAAAGCAAGACTATATGGTTAACAAAAAGCAATACTTGGGGCGGTGCTTTATAAATCTTTGTAACAGCATATTTATATTAAGCTGAACTAGCACTTTTAAAAGCTAAAAGTTAAGTAACAGTAACATTAGCAAAACCTTACACAGTAGTAGATACTTCTCAAGGATACAACTAGTATGCTCAGAACAATGGTTTCTCTGTCTTATCTTACTTCTTGCTATAGCTGATTTTTTTAGCACACAGACACAGATTCACTTTTTAACTCAGAAAATGCTTGGTACAGTTAAAATGATTACATGACACAAGCAAAGGCCTAGCTATCATTCTGCCTTGTGGTCAGCTGCATTGCTAGGCCACAGGTCATGCCTTGTATTCAGCTGTAAAGCTAATACTTCTTAATAATCCAAATTATTGTAAACCTAACAGTATGCTATCAGAAAACTATTCTATTTCAGGGTAATAACAAACCTGCGCACTACAGTGGGGAGCTGGCCCCATGCCCACGCCCCCTGAACAAGCCGCCCACAGCCCTGTCCTGCTCCCTGCTGGGGTCCTGCAGCTACGTCCTACGGCCCTGGGCCCCAGGCCTCCTGCACCACCCGGCTGGGCAGCAGCCATAGCCCTAACCCTGCCCAACTCCCTCCCTCCCTCCCTATGGGGGCCTCAATTCCCGCCCCCCCCCCATGACTCACCTGCAGGAGCTGCTCTCTAGGAGGCCTGGCACATGGCTCCCCCTCCCTGACCACCCTCCTCCCGCTCCCCTCAGCCCCCTGCAGGCTGGAAATCTGCCAACCTGCAGACAGCTAATTGCAAAACTGCAAAACCCACAGGTTTCTCTGTTAAAATGAGAAATCTGTGTTTTACTTTGGCAAGGGGGGGAATTTGTGTTTTACTCTGTTTTTCCATTGGAAAACGGAAAACTCGGATCCCTGATGATAAGAGTTGTGTACAACTCTCCCCTCATCCTTTCTTTGTGTACTGGCCATTTTTGGTGCATGTGTGTCTCTTTTCCCTCCAAGACACCATTGTTGCCCAAGGGAATGATTTGGCTCTGGCTGTTTAGTAATTCCAGAAGTAGATGCCTGGATCTTCTTATGGTAACCTTGCCTGCCTATGTCCTTAGACCAACATGGCTACAACCAAAAACCCAGTAGCTGATCCTCTGCATCCAGAGCCCAGTTCCTTAAGCAAAAAAAAAGGAAAGAGAAAAGCATATGTGGAAAACTGCACAGTTCATTCCTGGACCTTCCAAACCTTCAAAGCAAGGGGCTTGTGACCTTCTAGTCTATGGTTACCTTGAAATCACTGAATTCTAGGGATCTCAGACCATCAATGTACATTCCCTAGCTCCTTTCTCTGTGCTTTTCCTTCCCCTTTTCAGCGACGTGATCCACTCAGGACCCAGGCTAGTCAGAGTTGTGTTCTGTCTCAGTTATAGGGCTTATAGGGAGATGCGTGTTCTAGTGCAAAGTTTAACAGTTTCAAAAGTAGAACACTGTAAATGGCTGCCATTCCAATTAATCCTTTGTTAGCTGCTATTTGCTCAGCAAAAGTCCCACAAAGCTATGCTGTACATGATATTTTTGCTTTCTTGGTGTATGTGTAGTTGGTGATAATGCTTGTGTCTCCAACACTCATTTCATTTACTGGCCAAATTATATATCATTTACCTATCTATTTCCCCATTTATACCTTACCCTGCTGTCTCTCATAGCGAGCTGTTGATCAGAATTGTCAGCTGAAGCTACATTTCAATTGGTTTTCAGATTTTCAGCCTTGAATTATCATGAACAAAGAAACTGTGACTAATATTTTAATACATGTAAATTAACATATTGGAATGATTTGGAAACTAGCATGGGCAATATGTCTGCCAAATAAATTGTCACCAACCTTCAGATTATAACAAGAGCTTTTAGCTACAACTGAAATATACTTTTTCGTTTTCAAAGTAAATGACTCTGGTCAAATTAAAGATCCAGCACCATCTTATGGATATTTCTGTATATATTCATAAATGCAACTAGTTATTAATCAAAAAGTTTTATGGTTTGCACATTCTTGGTTGCTGTAACAGGACCCCCTGCCCCTGTTACTAAGAAGACCTGAGAGGGGTGGAAACCTGGGACCAGGAAGGGCAGTACAGAGTACAAGCCCAGGTGGACTTGAGCCAGGGACTAATAAGGTGGCTAACGAAGCAATTGGCTGCACTTGATCCCTGGGTGCAGAAGACTTGGTCATATGGCTGGAAGGAGGCTGGGCTTGAGGGATTTAAGTGCAGTCTCTGAGCATGCATGGGGAGGATCTCTGGGGAATAAGGGGCTGCTAGAAGAAGACAGACATGCACCTAAGTCACCTAGGGGAGCTGGGGTGAGAGAGCTCCTATGTTGGTAGGGCTTGTGAGGCAACATTTACCTTGAGGAGGGATATTGTTTGTCTTTGTGAAGCAGCTAGCTTGTGTTTTTATTCTGTCTGAACATGATGCTGGAGGACTAGGTTGTGGCTATAGAGGTGGAGAGGGATACAAACAGGGATGCCTGGGCAGCACTTGCCTGCTATTGGTGCCAGAAGCTACCCTTAAGATAGAGGGGTGGAGACTGGAATGGTCTGACTGAAGCTGTAGGAGGGGTTGCTGCCAAGGCAGAACTGATACACAGGAGCTGAAGTCTGTAAATTGTAGGCCAAGACTGAGGGTACAGCCAGAGGAAAAAGGAGTCACAGCTGTGACAGATGAAGCCTTGATGAGTGCTCCCATAGGCTTCTAAAAGGGAGGCACATGAGGGAGAGCAGAGACCCAGCCAGGCCAGCCCCGCACCTGAGGCATGCAAGATGCCCAGTGAGTTTACTCCTGGTCCTAGGTACCACTTCCCTCAACAGCAAACAGAATAGCATCAAAGGCATGGCAGGAGAAAAACTGGAGGTGATGTGGAACTGGGAAGGGAGAACTGGTAGAGGGGTCAGACCATGGGGGTGAGGGGCACCAGGTGCTGGACTGGCAGCTGCCCCCCAAAAGTATCACAGTCACGCAGACTATAATACAGAAACAGTATCAGTCACTGTACACTTCCAGCTTGTATTAGATATCATGATTGACTTAAAAAACACAGTATATTGCAAAAATAGCAATGGTTGATGACTGATTGGGCTTGCTGAATTTATTGAGGCACAAGCATGGTCACTTGCAGCCCTATGCTCCTGTGTTTCTGCAACTGAGTACTTTCAGTGAAGCTTTACCCTTATGTGAAATTTGGTAAGTAGGTGCAAGAACCCATTTGCTCAGAGCCAAACAATAGGTGCCAGCTGAGCCAGGACAGAATATTGGTGGCTGCTACTGCTGCTGCCAGCTGGGCCACTACCTTGTTACAGCTCTTTCTGTTCAGATCTGATACCAGGATAGGTCCTGTATTCAAGGTGGTATCTGTGTTCAAAAAGCATCTAAGCAGTTGCTTCAGTTTACACACATGCTTGTCTCAATGTCTTCAAAGGGAATTATGGAAAATTCTTCAAGCTATATAAAAAAAACAACTTAGGTGTCTTCCTGAATAGAGATGGATTTATGCACAAAAATAAAAAAAATCTCTTCCTAAATATGGCAACAAAAAATACTGTTTTACCTTTTCAGATTAAAATGATAAAAGTAATGAAGCCTAGAAAAAAGTGGCTTAATTCATTAGCAATATAGTAAAAATAATGAAATTCCAGCTTCAATGTATTCCAACCAGATCCTACTATAAAATCCTGTCTAACTTGTTGTTATTCAGAGGCCTGTGGCACACACTATATTTTACACAAGTTAATTGCACCATAAATAGGAACATGCCACACATTCATCAAATTATGGCACGATCAAATGACAAACCAACCACCAAGACTGGTTTGTGGAACATCTTTGTAGCTGTTTGTATGGCACCATAAATTGAATGTGTAGCATGCCCCTTCCAAATGCCAACCATCAGTGATATGGGTCTGGCATGCTAGGAAGAGCAGTGTCTGGGATGGAGCATAACATTCTTGAGATCCTAAATGTTCCATTATTTTAATGTCTGCCAGGGGCCTGGGAAGGATAGTGTCAGCCTCTCCAGATTTTCTAACAAACAGGTGTTTTGCAGAATTTAGGCTAATTTAGACAGAAGGCAAGCAAGCTCCAGGGCCTTCAAGCACCTACAGAGAACATCTTACCATCTGCTTCTTTTTAGGCCAGGCTCTGGTCTCCAGGTGATGTTTTAGATACTGGTTTTGGTTTATGAAGCCCTAAATGACCTAAGGGCAGCAGTAGCCATCAGTGTCATATACATTTAGTGAGATGCCGCACTCACTAGTGAAGTGAGAGGCTAAGTTCTGCACTACCTTCAATGCTTTAAGGCAGGGGTGTCCAATCTTTTTGAATGTGGGACTGGATCATGAACTTTTTATCACCCAGTGGGCCGGCAAGCCATATTCAAAGACCTCACAGGAAGCAGTATCACATCAGGAAGTGATGTCACGTGACCTTTGACACCAATGAAGTTCCAGGAAGTGACAGTGAAATGGGTCTGGAAATGTGGTTTAAAATCCAAAATAAAAACAATATAAAAGCAACAATAAAATAATACCAAACATTTAACTAAAATAAACACTTTTACTTCTACTCACTTTTCAATGAATGAAAGAAGCATAATGCAAGTCAACAGATCAAACATGGAAAATATATCGGCCAGAGTGGGAACTAATCAAAGCAACAAAATATGGGCATTTTTGAGAATAATCTTCAAGAAGATTTACTTTTATTGCATTAATAACTTGTTAGTAACACATCTTTAACAAGTAGTAACAAGTTGAACCCCCAATCCCCCACAAAGAGAAACAGAAGCAAACACAATCCAAACACTGGACAGTATTTTTACAAAGATTTTTACCTGTTGGTTGGGGGGGAGAAGTATAGCTGCTTCCCTCCCATGTGCCCTTGCCCTGCTTCTTGGGAACAGTAGTGAGCAGACATCAGCAGCACCAGCTGGGCTGATGATGCAAAGAACTTCGAGTGCTGCTGTGGCTATTTTTTTTTATTCCTCCTGAGAATGAGCGGGGCGGGGTTGGGACGTGAATCTCCCCCTCTCCCCCTCACCTCTCTCTCAAGACTGCCCGGAGGACACAGGGGCATGTGCCAGCAGGTAAATCAGGTGGCAGGGAGCTCCTTAGCAGGTGGCTGGGGAAGGGGAGAGGGGGGGAACCACGGTGCAGGCCAGGAATCTGGTATGGCAGAGCTCACGGGGAAAGGAAATTCCTGCCTGCTGCTGCCACTGCTTCCTTATTCCACAGTGATTGCTCATCCTGGGAATCAGGCGACAAGAGCCGGCAGCAGCCTTCTGTCCCAGCCCAGACGCTTGCTCCTCCCCCCCCCGGCAGCTGCAACCGGGCACGGAGCGGAGCGGAGCGGAGCGGGGTGGGGAGAGCTGCTGCCACATACGGGAGCCCCAGTCCAGGCTCCTCCTCATCCTCCCGGCCGCAGCCTCCCTGGAATGTGCAGGAAAGGTACCCTCTGCTCCGCCGCCACCTGCCTCACTGCTCCGGCAGCTGCGTGTGCCCACGCTGCACCCTGCTCCCACCTTAACCCCGCACGGCTCTGCCGCTGAGCCCTGGCCCCAGCCCCGTGCCGCTGCCTCTGCCTCTGCCTGCTTTCAAGGATGCCCGGTAAGTCGTCTAGGCACCAGGGAGCGAGTGTATGCCCATGCCCCACCGTGGGGCACTGCTCGCTGTGGGCTGCGTGTGGGAACCTTGTCCCTTCCCTAGCCCTTCAGCAGCTATTAGGAAGTTGCTGAGGAGCTGGTGGAGGGACAAGGGGTGGGAACGAAAGTAAACACTGTTTACTTTTGTTTCCAGTCACAGCACCTTGGGCCTCAGAAAACGGCTTGGCAGGCCACATGATGGCCTGCGGGCCGTATGTTGGACAAGCCAGCTTTAAGGGTTAACCCCATGTACAGTGTGCATAGTAGCTTAGCTTTGAGGTAACAAAGCCTGGATAACAGTAGCACAGTCCACATTGGAAAGGAAAGGTTGCCACCTCATAGCCCAGTATAGATGGTAGAAATCTGAGTCATTGCTGCAATATAGTTAAAGAGTGGTTTGGAGTTGATATCTAAAACCTGAGCTAAGTGGCAAACCCTAGTAAATATAGACAGATGTTCATCTTAAACTAGCTGATATATCGTTTGCACCCTATAGACTGACTAAATAAGATACAAAGCTTTTGTGAACTGGTATCAGATGAAGTGAGCTCAAATTCATAAAAACATATGCTCTCTGTATATCTTATTTAGTTTGTCTGTAAGCTGCATATCTAACCTGCCTTCTGAGTGACTTCAGACTAACAAAGCTACTATCTGTCTCTGATACCAACTTTGCTGTATATGGCAACTATGGCTGCCTCTCTCACCTGGCATCACCTCGGTCTTGAGCTGCCAAGAAACCATGATTTGAATCAAACTATTGATTGCAGGACAAGAGGCTATATGAATAAATTACATTTTTATGTGGCATTCACATTAGGAATGGGTTTAACTCAAATAACTTTATACATTTAATATGAGGAAGCAATGTGGCCTCCTGACTGTAGTATTAATTATAAGTTAAATATTTAATGCATTTTTAATAATACTATGCTGAATCACATGTCCTAAACTTGTACTCAACTGACTTCAAATTAGTTCTTGGAAAAAAGGCTTAATAAAATTAAACTTGGTATGTAGATTTTATTGAAATAATTTGTTTGTTAAATGTTTGGATCAGTTGAAATATCTATTATACATTAAGGCTTCTGAAACTAATATAAAATATTAACTGCACTCTTAGCTCTGTATTTACATTAGAGACGAATGTACATATTTTTAAATGGTTTACATTCTAGTAAATGTTCATAGTTTCCCATTCAGTATACTGTCAGCCAGAAAGTTAGCAATTTCAGATAACCCACTACAGAGCTTCACTGGAGATATAAATCAAAATCCTACTTGTCTTGAATAATAATGATACTAATGCATATATGACATGCTTCCTACCAGGGTGATGATCAGGACTTGCAAAACACAGTTCAAATAATAAGAGTGGAAAGCTCACAAAAAGCTAAAAAGCCATTATGGCATTATTAAAAAAAGAAAGAAAAAAAAGGAGAGTCCTAACTAGATACAAATATTATCAACCACAAGAGTTCAAAAGTCATGAATCAGACCTTCCAAAACCATGAGATTGGCTTTAAAATTATTACATTTTATGAAAAAAGTGGACTTTTTGTAATAACCTTCTGGTTTCTGAACTATCAAATTACTGTCATTTCAGCTTTTCTCCAGAAATGTGAGGGTTAGAAACTTTTTTTCTCTAAGTGAATGAAATGAAAGCTGAGCTATTGAATGCAGCAGCTGGAGCTTTAATAAAAATACCACATATTGTGAGACATGCAGTAAAATTGCATGAGCTGGCAACAATGCAACTGTAAATGATAGCCAAACTTCTGAAAAAGAGAAGATTTTCAACTGCTTTTTTAAAAAAGAAAATAGGATGCACAGAAGAGAGCTCCATACCCTCAAGACAATCAAGCATCAGTATGACTATCAGCTGACCTGAGGGTGAGGTGCCCCCTGGCAATATGGAGGGAGATAAGAGAATGAGACCCTGCCAAAACCAAGATAATGGAAAAAGTCTTGAATGTCCTGACTGTCCAGTTAAGGGCTTTAGAAAATGTCATGTTAAATGTAAAATAAAAACATAATAAACATTTGGACCACATCTGTTACAAGCCTTGCCACAGATACAGAAAGATTAAAAAAGACTCTGCCATTCTTAGCCTGGTTTGCTACATCTGAAAATGTCTTCCTGTAGTGTATCATTTGGCTTTAGGCCCTACTCCCATCTAAGCCCAAAGCTACAAACACTGTAACCTAGATCGTGGGTTCTGCTGGGGATGAGGTGGGCAGTGTTGCCCATCATTTTCTTCTGTGCTGGCAAGAAGCTGACTCTACCCCAAATACCACCTTAAAACCAGCAGAACAGATTGTCATAAGTGTTTGCACAAGTCTCCAGTGCACTTGTAGATTGCCCTGTTCCCAACATCTTGCCTTGACCCTGGTCCCTGCTCTTGTTCCTGTTGTGTTCCTGCTGGCTCTTTTTGGCTTCCAATCCTTGACTTGTTCTTGATTATAATTTTCAGCTCTTGACCCTAGCTTTATCTGTGGTGTCTGATATGTACCTTCCCGATCCTGGTTCCTTGACTTTTGTCTTTTTCTGGACCACTGCTCTGGGACCCTAACCTTAGCTTATACCGGACCATGCCTTCTTCAGTATCTGAATTGAGGCCTAATCCAAAGCCTATTACATCAGTCAAAAGAATACTGTTGACTTTAGTGAGGTTTGGAGTGGTTCCAAATTAGCAAAATTTATATTCAAGAGATCTACAATTACATAGTGTGTGAATGCTACCAAAATAGGAAGGTATCAAATAAATTAGCATACTTTACTAAAAGCACTGTTCACACATATTGGCATTCTTCCTATATGTGTATTCATCATGAGATTTCCTGTGCACTACAATAGATGAGTTGTTTGCATAATATTCTGTTATAAAATTGTATTAAATATACATTTTGCATACAGGCATCACAACAGGATTTCAAGTAGTTAAATGCAGATTTCAAATGTAGACATAGGAATTCCTCTTGTTTTGACCATATGTTGTAAAAGAACTGGCAATTTATGTACAAATGATCAGTTCTTTATGACACAGAAAACTATATCACGTCAGGAAACCAGTTAAAGACTTTTCGAACCCTCCATTTTGTGTTCTTGATTTCACACACACATTGACTCTTAGGGTGTGTCCCCACAAGCATGCACATGGTGCCACAAACTGCATACACCACACATGCAACGCATTTACCACACTGCTAATTTGTACCATAGCGGCAAAACAAAATGTGTCAGAATAAAGCTGGGTGCTGTAGCTACAGCATGTGTTGCTTGAAACCAGGACCTGGCTGGCCAGAGCACTGCTCTGGCTGCCAGCCAAGTTCCAAGTGCTTGGATTACCATTGCTGCAGCCCCACAAGTTCCCCAGGACTCCAGGTTCTGGCCCCATCCTGCCATACCTCACCCAGGGCAACTTGCTACATGCCAGAGTGAGCATGCAAGAGCATCCCCCAGGGATAATTAGCAGCAGCACAATACTTGTCCATAGAGAAATGCACATCCCCACTCATGGAAACATGCCCATACTGTCTTTCTATATTAGAAGAGTGATTTTTGAACTCTATTTTTATAAAGCTTTGAAGCCCATATATTTTCAAAGGGGACTGAGTCTCCACTCATTGGACATCTAATTTCTGTGAAAAGTAAGAAAGGAGGTATGAAAAAGTAGTTGTCAATCTAAGTTCAATTTTCTTAAATGGAAATGTTTAACTTTTTCCTCCCAGGATCTGCTAAACTAAATAGGTTGCTAGACCAGTGAATGAGTTTCTAATGTCTACCAGCCAGTTGGGACAGTGAGAAAGGGTTTTAGTTCGGGGTTTTTGTTTTGTTTGAGGGATACCTTCATCCTGTCTTGGATGAATGTTTCTACTAAGAATCTATTAGAATATTTTTGAAAGTTGAAAAAAATCCATTATTACTACCTTTCCATTCCCTCCATTGCAAGGTCAAAAAGCCATAATTACCGCATCTTGGAGAGAGAAAGAGAAGTAAAGCTCAAAGGGACCTCAAGAGATTATCTAGTCCAACTGGGTATCAAACCTGAGTGTTATTAGCACCAGGCTCTATCTCAAGGTAAGTAAAGCAACCCTGCACCTCAGATAGAAGAATACCAGGAATAACACATTATTTTTAATAGTTAGATTTCTTTAAATGCTTTTTCTATTTGATGGTGTGATATAGACTTTGCTTTGACCTTTTGTTGATAACTGATACTCCACTGCTTGTGAGTAATGCAATCATCCTGAATCTTCACTTCAAAAAGTTTTATACAGTGGCACACTGTTATGCATTTTTATGTGTAGATGTGTGTGTGTGTGTCTGTAAACATACAAAATGAGAAAGATGCCATAATTGCAGCTCAAGTTCTGAGTACAAAGATATTCAGACCTATCCTCCTCCTCCTTCTTCTTCCCTCGCTTTTCCTGTCTAAACGGAGTTGCTGTTGCAGATCCTGGCTCTCTACCAGCTTCAGTCATATTCATTTTCTTCTTCCAACTCCTTCTCTCTGATGTCCCTCTCCAGTATATCTCTCCATCTCATCGTCGGTCTTCCTTTTGCCCTTGCCCCTTGTAGTGCCATTCTGGTAACTTCTTTTCCCATGTATTCTTCTAGACTCCTTTGAACATGCCCATACCATGCCAGTCTTCTCTCTTGTACTTTCTTAGATATGTCCATGACCTTCATTGATCTTCTGATGTATGTATTCCTCACTTTATCCATCTTTGTCACTCCACACATCTATCACAGTATTTTCATTTCTGTCACGTTCAGTCTCCTTTCTTGAGTTATCTTCAGGGGCCATGTCTCCACTCCATAAAATAGCAGTGGATGCACATGTCTTGTAGACTTCCCCCTTCAGCTTCAATGATACTGTCTTGTTGCATAATATTCCTGTCATCAATTTCCAGTTTGTCCACCCTGCTGTTATTCAGTGGTTCAACTCGTCACCTAAAAGTCTGGAAGAACTCAGCTAGAGGTTATATTGTAATGGGGGGAGGGAGGGGTTGGTTTTTTTTTTTTAAATTAGTGTTATAATTCCTGAAGACAGTGGATGTCAGATTCTGGAAAGCCTTCATCAGCAGCCTATTCCTTTCCTGTGTTATTACCTGTACTACTAGAAAACCATCTAAAATAGAACTTCTCAACCCATGGGTCGCGACCCAGAAGTTGATCACAAGAATATATGAAAAGATCATGAACAAAAATTGGATTCTCCTTTAAAGGAGAACAACATGGAAAACTGTTGCTTTTCCCTTGCAGGCTGTCAGAGTTCCAACTTGCAAGGGGCAGCCTGGGGTCAACTGGGGCTCCTCATGCCCCACGCACACCCCCTGCCACGCACACCAATCTTCTGCTCCACACACTGGGGGGGCTGGGGCCTAGGGGCAGGGGGCAGAAGTGAGGGGTAGTGGATCGGGACTGGCCACTGATGTTTACAAATGGGTCCTAGTAGAAAAAAAAAGTTGGGAACCACTAATCTAAAACACCAGCACCCTATGAAGCTGCAAAAAGAACCTGGTAGTTCACAGGGGCCTCAAGCTCTCCTTTAAAGACTTGAAATGTGCAGAATCCAGCGTGGGTTAGCACGAACTAGTGCTTAGCTTATCCCAGCCTTTCAGAATAACTGTTCTGAAGGGTTCTAGCTCAAAAGAATACAGCAACTACATGCAACTAGTGGTATTCCCTTATCCTGTGCAGTCTTCCAAAAGTGTATTCATGGCTTGCAGTAGTCAGGAGAACAACACTTGGTGTTACAGCTCCTTTGGATCAAGTCTGTCAAGCAAGGGAGAAGGCTATGGGGTCAGTGCTAATGTGAATACCAGGGACTTCTGTAAGAAAGAGATCCTTTGAGTTTCAAATTTGTTTGAAGATTTAGTCCTTAGCCACTTTGTGGTGGAGACAGAAACAAAGGAAATCCCAACAAAAAAGTATGAGGAAGCGCTGGCTGGAGGGAGTTCTATGCCCTCTAGGGCATTCCTGTGAATAGGAGCCACTAGGCTGTATGTTTATCAAGACAAACAGGTGGCAAAGCAGACAAGCAAGGCTGGCCTCCAAGGAAAGCTCTTTTTATTTGTTTTTCATGGAGCATTGACAAGCTTGCTCCAACACACTTCATTTTTGTGCAAACATTACACTGTTCTCCTGCCAAGCTAATGATAGGTGTGACCAGTAAAGGAGAATTATTTACTGCCTGCTTTTCACAGCTACCCACTTAGACACTTAATTCTGCACAGAGGAATCAAAACTAACTGAAATGTTAGTTTCACATTTTCTGCCTTAGGGAGAAAAGCATTATGGTATGAATCCTGTTCCTTTTTTCACCTCCCCACAGATCCCAGCTGCAACACAAAGTGATCTGCTACATGGGGAAAGGGTATGGACGGGGAACACTCGCAGCTCTGCACATACTGCAGAGGCCCCCAATACACTGTTGCTTCAATGTAATGATGCTGGTGGAGTGAGTGTGTGCACACATTTGTGTTTCATTTTCCTATGATGATCTGCTAGAGACGGTTTGTTTATCATAGAGTAGAGCACAGAACTGTCTGCACTTTCGGGATGGAGAGATGTGTTAGGTAGCATCCTGAGGGTTGAATTCCTTCCTGTCTTTAGAATCAAAGGTCCCTGGTTTTGGTTTGCATGCTTCAGAACAGACTTGAGTAAAGTGATTTCCCAGTTACTGTAATCTATATTATATTCTACAAAGGCCATTCATGAATGTGGAAGCTCACTTCTGAAATTCTTTCTGAGTCAAAACTCTCACATGAACAGACTATACTACTACCAACCTGAACCATTAAAAAAACCCCATGAGTCAGCCACAAAATGTCATGAAATTGGTTTTGTAGTCGTAATGATTTAAAAAAAAATATTCCTTGTAGGTTCTCTGCCTTTAGGGCATGCTTCATGTTTATTAGAAGCTTTCCACATTGTGGGCTTTAAGCATTTTTATTTAAAAATAATCTTAAAATCAAGTGATTGTTTCAACTAGGGCTTTAAAAACAAGAAAACAAAAACATCCACAAACCCCCCAAATAATACAAACTTTTACAACTCTTTATGAAGCTAAAGCTCATTGCTATGAAGCACAGAAACTTAGAAGACGAACACATTAACAACAAAAAACAGTTATTCAAGAAAATTACAAGGTATCTAATGTGTAAAGAAGGATCCAGTTGTCTGAGTCTAAATATATCCTTATAGAATATACAATACTTTTACTTGTGCTTGCTGCATATTTACTTTCCTGAATGAAGGATAGGCCATTAAAACAAATAACAGAAATGGATAACGTTTTTCTCTCTCTGAGTACTAATTCTTTTAAATAAATAATGGAACTGTAAATTATGCCAATGATAGCATTCAAGGAAAAATACTATTCTTAGGTCTGAAATAACCTGGAAGTAAACCTATGAGGTCAGATGGGGTGAGCGGGAAGTCCAAAACAAAACTGGTTTGGTTGGATTATATGGATAAGGAGCTGCAAACTTGTTTTAAAGTATGTTGATCTTTTATATATAAACATTTTACGGTGACACTTGTGGGCTTAACTAGTTCAGTAGCTTTTGAACTTACAAATATCAGTTATCATAAGGAAAGGAAATTGGCAGGGATTTCTGCTCTGTATAAAAGTCATCCAGAAATCTAAAATAACATTACAAATAAATTAAACAATTCAGATATGATGGCTTTCATACTATAGAAAATGTTTGACAGATGCTCTGTATTTAAAAAGCCTTGGGGCAAAATGGGTATCGGAAGCTGTGTGCTGGAATCACTAGAAACTATGAAAGAGCACTGTTGAACACGTTTTATGCCACTCTGCTTTCTGCAGGTCATTTCTGTCATAGCTATTGCAAGCTAATTTTTCATTGCTATGGAGAATTGATCATGCCTTTTGTATGATTCTTTGATTTACAAGTGAGGTGGTCCCTAAAAAAACAGGTAATTGTCTGACATTGCAAAGTAAAGGGTTCAGTCACTTCTGTGAAAATAGCAGCAGTAAGTATAAGTGCCTACTTCAGTCTGACAGAAGTTTTTTAATGTACATAATGGCTTTTTCTCAATGGAATTAATTTATTTAAAGTTGGGAACTTTCTAAATTTCAGTCTGTTCTGATTAAAAACAAAATGAAGGTTGATTGTTCTTGCTTTTATATTTTTTCTTAATAAGGAGACATGGTGAAAAATGAAGTTGCCTGAAAGCAAAGCCTGGAACTTTTTGTTCCCTTGCTAAGAGCTCCTATTGACTGCAGCTCTGGGGAAGATTTTTTAAGTGGTTAAAGAGCACAGAAGAAAACTAGGAGAGAAATTTCCTCTCAAGAAAGGTCCAGGCCACAAGTGTCACAAATGTAATCCTATTTATAAACAAGCAGTGTTGTGTAAGCTGATATATGATAATAGGATCAGCCTGGAATTAATATCACAGTAGTCGTGAGGTGGTATATATTCACAGTCCAGCTCTGCAGGGCTTACACAAAACCTTCCCCCCCCCTCCCCCGGCCCCCCTTTTTGTAGGGACTCATCCTTTTATATTAAAAACAAATCACATGGAAGTTTTATGGTGTCTTTGAGTATTATAACATTCTCCGTTTATGAAAGCAGAATTCACTTGGAGCAAACATGGTGTTTTAGGCTGCTGTGGTATTGAAAGAATTGAGTGGTTGCTTCTACATGTGACCTTTTCTGTGGAGTTGCCTAATTAGCTCTGTAATAAAGTCTTCACCTCTATGTATATGACCCTACTAGGTCATAGTAAACTAATAAGTGTCACTGTAGGTTAGTACTTTTAAATACAAGTACTATCCAGTGGCAGCACTTACTGTACAGCAATGCATCTGAAGATGCTGAGAGCATTGGCTGGGGCATGAGGGCGCTTCAGTGCAGGGGCTGTTTGCTGGCTAGGGGATGTGTCTGCTTTGCTCCAGCCAGCCGCTCTACTGGGTCAGAGTTGAGAGCTATGCCCAGGCTGGCAACCTGCTCCCTTGAGCCCTCTGCCAGCTGGGGCTGCCCCAACCTGGCTCAGTGTGCTGTGGTCCCAGGCACATGTGTATATGAGGCCCTTTGGAGCAATAAACTGCAATATGTGCTGAAGTTTGTTTCACTTTCATTGCACTTGAAGATGCACCCAGTAAGTAGCAACACACCCAGGGTTCCTATAAACCCACATGTACAAGGTGGTAAATATACAGTAGAGAGGAAAGTCCTGTATCTGTGACTTGAATACCTGAGGGTTCTCCCCTCTCCTCCAAGTTTGGCAACAAGTGAAAGTTGGCAAAGATTCACCTAATTTGTTGAGTTTCTGATGCCTGTATGGCATTTTCATCTCCTAAGTCAGAGGAAGCGGCAACAGGTTAGATTTTATTGAGCACCTGGAGACGGAGCTGAGGAGCAGGGTGGCAGGGGGAGGTGCGGGCCTTCAGGGCCTCTCTACTTCTTTGCTGGGCAGGGCAGGCACAGAACCTGTGAGTGCAGTTGGTGGAGGCAGGGCCTGGCGATCGCCGTGCTGTTTCACATCTTCCACTGATTCCTGTTCCTAGCTCTGAGCACTTCGCAGCCTTGGCCCTATGTGACAGTGACAGCACTTTGCTCTTGAGCTCAGGTGCAGCTTTCCCTCACTTGCTTAAGTCTCCAGCTGTTCTTGCTGTGAGGAAAACCACCCGGTGTGGCCCCAAGATGGGCTGCAAAGCCAGGAACAAGTGTGTGAATGGGTCCAACTGCCACCCAGTGGGTGGTTAACACAGATGTCTGGCGATCATCATTCAAACCAGTGTTTCTCAACCTGGGTTGCAAGAACATATGAAAGGGTTGTGAACAACCTTTCAAAATGGGTTCTCCATTAAAGGAGAAAAAGGTGGGAAACAGTAGGTTTTCCCTCGCAGGCCGGCAGAGTTCTACCCCACAAGGGCTGCTTGGGCCCCCCCCCCCATGCCCCACATCCCCCTGCACACACTGGGGGCAGTGGGTTGGGAGTAGGGGACACTGGGTTGGGGCTGGCTATTGATATTTACAAATGGTTCCTGGTACCACGAGGGTGGAGAACAACTGATTCAAACCTCAGCCTGATGCAGCATTTCATCCCTCATCTCGGACAGGGGAGGGGCATCACGGGGCTGCATAATGGTCCGCGAGTGATGCCACCTTTGGGTGCCACCAGCAGGAGGGGCTGGAAAAGACCTCTTGGTTTGCTAGTGGGAGACAAGCTGGGCCCTGGGCAGAGCTGGGACCACACACAGCTTCGCAGCCCGAGCCGGACCCCCCAGTGCAGGCAGAGCTGGGCAGGAACACGGTCCCCTCAGCCCCGCTCGTCCGCACTGGTATTCGTGACTACAGTGACCTGCTCGGAGCCGCGCCCATGCTCCGCGCCCTCTCCTGTGCCCCCAACCCGGATCCCGGCGGGCAGCGGCAGGGAGGCCGCAGGACGGGGATGTATGTTTTATTTTGGAGCAGCGACTGTGATGTCCGGAAATAACAAGCGTTTGGATTTGGCAAGATGCAGGCGCTGGATCCCTGCAGGGGGGGCTGCTGCTGCTGCACTGGGGTCAGACTGGCTGCGGCGCCGCTTCTCCCCACTCGGCCGGGCCGGGCCGGGCCGGGCCGGGCGCCGCATTAACATGCCGCTCCACGTGTTGCTCGTGGCGGGCGCTACAGGTTCCCCACCTGCGGGGCGCCGCCGGCGGGCGGAGCACGTCCCCGTCACTCCGCTCCGTGACAGGCCGGGCCCGGCTCTGATAGGAGCCGAGCGGAGCAATTCCCAAGGCAACCCAAGCTCGACCCCCTCGCAAAGCCCGCCCCGCGCCCGGCCGCCGCCGGGAGAGCCCGTGTGTAAACTCGACGTGTCCGGCCAGGCGAGCGGCGCTCGTCCTGCTCCGCGGCGGCACCATGCTGGACCCATCCTCCAGCGACGAGGAGTCGGACGAGGTGCTGGAAGAGGAGAGGCGGGACGTGCTGGTGGTGGCCGCGGGCTGCGGCGCCGGCTCGCAGCGCGTCCCGCCGGCTCCCGCCAGGGATCCCCGTGCCCGGGAGCCGGGGCGAGCGGCCAGCCCCGGCCCCGGCCCCAGCCCCAGCCCCAGCCCCTCGGTGCGGAGCGAGGGCCGGGAGGAGCAGGAGCGGCTACAGCGGGAGGAGAGGGAGAAGCGGCTCCGGCTGCAGCTCTATGTGTTCATCGCGCGGTGCATCGCCTACCCGTTCAACGCCAAGCAGCCCACGGACATGGCCCGCAGGCAGCAGAAGGTGAGCGCCCCATTGCCCTTCCCCGAGGCGCCCCCGCGCACCGCGGGTTTGCCCGGGAGCTCCTGGGCTGCCCCGCGACCGCCGCCCGCCGCGTCTGCTCGGCGCCGCCGGGGCCTCAACTAGGAACCCGCGGGGAACTTGTGCCGAGCACGTCCGAGACCTGCAGGGCCCGGCGCGGCCCTGCCCGCGGGCAGCCGGGCGTGCTTGTGCCCGCGGGTCGCCCCGCGCTGCCCCGGCAGGGGCCTCTCCGCCGCTGCAACAGGTTGCGCCCCTGCTCGCGGCGCCCGCGCCCGGCCTGGCAGCGCCGCTTACTTGGCGGGTAGTTTCGCTTCCCCTGCGGCCGGCGCCGCGGCTCAGACGCCTTCAGGTCGGTTCCGGGGCATGTTGTCAACCAGCGCCTGGGCGCGGAGCCGCGAGTCGCAAGCGAAGTCTCTTACTCCCCAGTCGGAAGTTTCCCCGAGCTCGGCAGGCTGGTGGCCAGGCAGATCGGGGTGACGTTTGCAGTTAACCCTGTGGCGAAAGACTTGCATGATCTTGCCGCCCCCAAGAGGTTATATACACCCTCCCCCAGTGCACTTGCAGCGGTAACCTTCTGGTCAGTAAACTCGGTTAAGAAAACCTGTAGAATAGGGAACCAGGGAAGGGAACTGTCGGTCCCGTGAGAGAATAGGAACAGGTTATTTTGTTGCTAAATGCAGACGGCATGTATACATTGCCTTAACAATTCAAGGAGTCGATACAGCTTGTGAGAGATGAGCATGCTTCACCTTCAGTAGGAAGCCAAAGTTGTTCCCTGTTCCCACCATACCTTGTGGGGTGATCTGTAGAGAGAGTCTCCTTACTGAGAAACGTCTGATACAGCTCTGCACTATAGTAAGATATCTTGTCATAATAGATAGTGCATGTTGTTGTACTACCTTTGTGCTTGCTCCAAGTAGGAGAGTTAAAGTTTTGAATGAAGGCCCTGTACTTACTGTTAAATCCCTCCTCTTGTTACACCCCCTCCCTCAATTATTGAAATATGAATTTTAAAATGAAATATATTTTCATTGTGTACTTGGTCTGCAAAATTCCCATCCTTTTCCAGAAGCATTTTAAATCCACATCTCTTGTTAATGACTTCTCTTGATGCTACTAGGGACGATGTTATGTTTAATTTGTGTATGAAGTACTTCTGTTATCAGTTTATGGGTGCTGATGGGGATAATGTTATGAGTGCTGTTGGGGAAGCGGGGTCTAGGTCTGGACATTTTTACACCTGTTTGAATCTTAATGTAGGTCCTTCCCCTCCCTCCACAAATAAACAGAAACCCACATCGAGACTTAAGGTGCCAATTTGAATGCAACTGCTCCAGGGAATTAGTGCCCAGTAGATTCTTTTGACAACTTAATTATTAACAGCAGCAAAATAATGTATTGCAGGAGCTATTTCTGCCTATTTAACCTATGCCAAAACTTTAACAAATTGGCACAGAAAAGGCTGTGCGCTTACCTGGAGTATACACTTACTCCAACTCAGGGTAAACAATGCTTCTTAACTCAAGAAACAGCCTGTGCTAGGCATTTGCATCATTTTAAACCTCCTTACCTTGTTACTAAAAGTAACTTCTGGTCCACTAGCAGCCATGAAATTGAACTAGACACTTCAAAGCTGTTTTAAAAAACCTTAAAATTGATGGCTCCCAGTCAATTTTCATAAATTACTTGGGTAGACAATTATGATACAAAGTAGAGAGTGGGATTGAAATGTTGCTATGCATTTGGGTGCTTATGTATCCCATATAAATGGTTAACTGATGTTTGCTGTAACTTTATATAGTAGGTAAGAAAAAAAACCAAAACTGGAGTTGTTATCCTGCTAAGTGTACACTCGTCTGATACTCAGTGAACTACGCTGTGCTAAAATTGCTCTTCTGAATCCATGTTTAGAATCCAAAAATGGACCAGTTACTTTTTTGTTAGAACTGCTATACAGTCTGCAGCCTCAATTAACTGTCTTGATGATGATGCTGATTCAAGGCAGTACCCGAGTATGTGTTGGTAATAGATTCATGTGTAAAAGAATCTTTAAAATGCAATGACATGACAAGCAATATGAAAGTATGACACTTGTGGGATTCTGTATAGACACCAAGTTGTATGTCATCCAAACTGACACCTCACTTCATATCAAATGCTACTATCTGCACTCGGCAGTTCCAAGTGAGACTTGACATTCATGTATGGTAATTGAAGTGAAAGACTTTATTTGCTTTAGGAGCTGTAGAACTAGAAGAATATTTCATATCTTTAATCGGGGCAAAAGTCTACTGCTTTTGTAAGACACATCTTCTGTATGCAAAGTCATGAAAGAAGTTAGTGAATACCAAATGTTGATAGTAAGTTAGTACTCATCTTCTTTTAATACTGTAGATTTTGGGGGGCATTCAGCAAGAATGACTTGTTTAGCAAATCATTTGAGTTAAGGGGTATATTTACAACAGATACACTGCTAACTTTTTATGCTATCCAAACTCTAAAGAAAACTCACATCCCACTTTATACTAGAGAAATCTTTAGGATTTAGGTATCCATTCTGGAATTTCAAAACACAAAACCATACAGTTTTTAATGGAAGTAGTAGCCTTTATTTTTTAGGTGTCTTCCAAGGAAGTCAGTCAAAGACCTACATGAAACAAAACCTTTTGCTTGAAATAGCCCAGATTTTTCCTCTTTCAAATTTTTAATATTTTTTAGAGTTTAAATGATAATGCAATAAAGTGTGTTCGTAAAAAGATGGAAACATTGAGGAAAATTTTGATAATTTTTTTGGATTTTCTTTCTTTTTTTACATTTATCCACTTGGAAATTTCAAGGGCTTTGGATATAAATTTATGCAAAAATTAGAATCACTAGAGGACTACAAGGTATGGTTACTGCTTTTAAATGAAAGCATTAGGTAACAAATAGGAAACCGTCTTCTCACAACCAACTGGTATGTAGGCACTGATTGGAATATACGGTACATAGGGATATTCCCTTTGTATGTTAGGTGAACGGGCAGAGTTTGCGTATGTGGTATTTGCTCTTTCTTCCTCATTTAACACTAGCTAATGAACCATTCCTGTTGTAGATAGGCCAGGGTCTAAAACTATTTAAATTGATTTTACTATATCTCTACCCCTAGGACTACCTTAGGACATGTTTCTACCAATTCTGCAGCAAGTTGTCTTAATAGCATGTTAAGCAAGCTTTAAAAGAGAAATTTACCTCAGGAATTCCCTGTTCTTGATGGGTGTTGTTCTCCCAAATACTATTAAAACATTTAGCAGATATTCTGCAATTTGGCCTCATACACTTTAACCAAAGGGTGCTTGAAACTCTAAAGGCATCTTAAAAGTAAACATCTTGCTTACAGGTAAACACCAGGACAGAAAGAATGAATAATTTTCAGTGCTTTGCCTGTGCAACTTTGAATTTGGCCTCAAAATCTATGAAGAGATCAAACCAAGTATCATTTCCAAGTTACAGATGGAGAACTCAGCACAGATGGTTTAAGTGACTTCACTAAATAAGTTTGTGATGAAGTTGCTTAATAAATCAAGATCTCCATTTTTTTTCAGCCACCAGACAGGCTCCTTCTTATTACACCAGATGCTGGAAGCTCTAGTTATTCTCCATGTGCACTTAATCCTTTATTTCTTGTGCCATATTTTATCACATCTACATGCCCCTAAATAAGACAGACCTTATTTTTGGGAAGGCAGAATTGAGGGGGAAAAAAAGATTTTTTTGCAGAAGTATAGTTGCATACAGCAGGGACAGAGCCTAATCTTCAGCTCTCTGACCCTCCCTTTCCTGCTTGGACAAAAGCTAGTTTTAAACTTTTCACAGCTGAATTGTCTGCAGCTCTTGGCTGCTGAGCCAAAAGCTGAAGCAGCAGCTGCTGCTGAAAGCTGGACTCCATGTAGGGATGTAGGATTTTGAAACGAGCTAAAGATTGGACTGCAAAATAGGAGGAGAGATCAGGAATAGCTAACAGGCAGCAAAATTGCCCAAGAAAGGATAGCTTGATTAGGGGAACATCAAGACCATGACAAAAGAGAGAGAGGGTTGTTAACACTTGTGGATTGATTAGTGGGAATCTAGTAGATCATAATGGGCTATGAAGTCAATGACTGCCTCAGTGCTGTCTGAATAGAAATACCACTGGTGTTGCCAGGCTGTTTTAAATTTTGGGTACAGCAAGAATCAAAGCATGGTATAACCATACTACTCTACTGCTGGCCTCCTCATTGATCGGTTGGATTCTGCCTCTTTCTCCATACAGCTGCTGAATGAAAGAGAAGGAAAGGAATCAGCAGCTGTCTTGCATTGTACATGCTTCTGTTCTGGGCAGGAAAAGCAGCTTCCCCATTTAAGTATGCACTTCAACTTTGGAAGGCTGATTTTTGGGGAATAGGTGTGTGTGATATGCAAGTAAATACGATATTTTATTCTCCTTATTAGAAATTGTCATTACAGGGACACATGTGGACAACCATCTTTTGGGAACTAGACTGAAATAATCTTTTGTTTACAATCAGCCAGTTAATGGTATGGGTCACATGGTATTGATCAGAAGTGGGTGATGATTTAGATTTTAATTTTGTATGTGAACATACATAATCATTCAGTTAGGGGATTAATATTGTGTTCCTAGTTGTTATACTTTCTACTTCGTGAGTGAAGAAAACTCATACAGCTAGCAGAGTGCTTACTTTCTCTTTTCAGAAGCTTGTTCTGCATTTGGGTGATATGTGAAGATGGGAATAAAGTGGTAAGATTTAATGCCAGAAAAGATTTCAAACCACAGCTCTTTTCTATATTTTAATGTGCTTTCATAATGAACTTTTACTTACAGAAGAAATCCAAGAATGGAAGGGAAGAATTAAAAAAAGAATCCTTGCTATACCAGGAATTGTTAATTAAACTATAGATTTAAGAGATGTTGATAAATATTGGGAACTTATTGACTTGGCAATTTGAAACCAAACCCAGTCAGTCTAACATCTGAATAAGACAAAGCAAACCCCCCAAAATATTTAACTGTGTATATGGTGATATTTGCATGGTTAGCTTGCAGAAAATCTTACCCTTCCCTTCCAAATGAGTACATCAAAAACATTATTTTTAAGATATTGATTAAAATGGAGCGTGGTGGAATTCTCCATTGTTTATTTTCACCAGAACCTCCTGAGCTTCCTTTCCCCTGACTGGTACTTATCTTTTACCAATAACAGCAAAGTTTATGATAAATTTTATAAGAAAAATAGCCAACTATCAGGAAAAGATAAATAAAAAGAAAGTAAAACTAGTTCAAAGAAAGTACCTTATTATCTGTTTGTTTTCTCGTTCAGGTCTGTATTGAATGAGATCTCAAAATATAAATTTTCGAGCACCCCCCCCCCTTGCAAAATATTTCCCTGATGGTTCCAAGCCTTCTGCTTTAGGTGGTCTTGGATTAACATGAATCTAACCATAAGAATACATCATAAAACTAAGAGTAAAACAATTTGATGAAGATCTAAGATGCATTTTAGAGGCAGAGGTAAATGACAAAAAATTTTCATGCTTTATCTGAAGGGGGATTACATATATTTTAATCAATGGAGGGTAAACTGTGACAAGTCTCTGCTCTTAAATCCTACTAACACTTGTACATTAGGTCTTTAAATGATTTCCTAGAAGCTTTGTTGTGATTAAGCCAAATCTTTATCCTTCCTAAGCAGCCTGATAGGGACTTGTACTGATGAGCAATACATTGTTTATTTTTCACTCGGTTCTGTGGTTCATTTAAGTTAGTATAACATAATTTGATAAGCTCACTAAGATGCAGGCTAGCATAGCTTCATATGATTTAAAAAAAACCCTATTTCCTTCTCAAATTTGTTTCTCAAGGTTTATAGACTCCCCTGCCTCTCACCCCCACTGCACTAATAAAACTAGTCACTGATGACAACATGTGTCAGCTGTGGAATGCAGCTGAAGAAATATTGAATACTTACCTGCTGGTTGAGCTAACAACAAACCATGTTCAATACCAGTTCAGAAATCTTGTTCTTTTCATTCAGCTCGGTGTCAATCATGTGGGTGGGTCATAAGTCAGACTAGTGCTGAAAAAGCAGATATATACTGAGTTGCATTACCAGGCTCACAGCAGATATTATGAAAGTGAACATGCATCATGACTTCTGAGGAGTGACTTGGCCAGAGAAAAATCTAGGATTATATTGCATGGTAAAGCACAAACACACAACCAACTCTACCAAGTTGTCTGTGTGCGCTAGGGTTGCATCCAGGAAATGCTACCCTGTGAATATATTGAGTTGGGGAGTAAACTCAAGACAGTGTCATGCCTTATAGTATACTCACTTTATGTATATAGCCTTGGCACTTAGCTCAATTTAAACAATGCTTACTAAGAAAGTAGAAATAGCCATACTGTGTCAGACCAAAGGTCTGTTTAACTTGCTATCCTAAATGTACCTTGTGTCTGAAGGAGATTGTGGTGCATGTGGATCTGGAGTGCACCAGATAGTAGTCTCTCTTCTGTCTCCTCAAGAACCACAGAACAATCACAAATCACACTCAGCTCTGCAGAAAAGGACCTAGGGATTACAGTGGCCAGGTGGCAGTGAGATGAATAAAAGCCAACAGTGTTGCCAAGAAGGCTAACATCATACTGGGCTGCGTTGTTAAGAGTGTTGCCAGGAGAGGGATTGTTCTCCTCTATTTGGCACTGTTGAGGACACATCTTGAGTACTGTGTTTGTTTTTGGGCCTCCCCACTACAGAAAGGATGTGGACAAACTGGAGAGAGTCCAGTGGAGGGCAACAAAAAATGGTGAGGGGTTGGAGCACATGACTTCTGAGGAACAACTGAGGGAACTGGGCTATTTAGTCTACGGAAGAGAAAACTGGAGGGGTGGGGCGGGATTTAATAGCAGCCTTCAACTACCTAAAGTGGGGTTTGAAAGAAGGTGGAGCTAGACTGTTCTTACTGGTGACAGATGACAGAACAAGGAGCAACAGTCTCAAGTTGCAGCACAGGAAGTTCAGATTAGATATTAGGAAGAAGTGTCTCACTAGGAGGGTAATAAAACACTGGGACAGGTTACCCAGCGAGGTGGTGGACTTTCCATCCTTGGAGGTTTTTAAGACCCAGCTAGACAAAGGCTTGGCTGGGATGATCTACTTGGGGATGGTCTTGCCTTGAGCAGTGGGTTGGACTAGACCTCCTAAGGTCACTTCCAACCCCAGTTTTCTGTGATTCTTACTGAAATTTGTTTGCACTTTTCTCTGTACCTCTTATTTTATGCATACCTCATCCATAACCCCACAAAGTTCTAAGATCTTCTGGCCGTTTTCCTTCTGGCCGTAGCCAAGCTGTTCATCTACCAGACCAGGAAGGAGATGTTAGCCAGAAGGAGCCTATCTTTCTTTCCCTTGTCTGTGTACGTGTCAGAGCAGTCTCACTAGGCAGTGTTCACAGGCTCCTCATTCGTGTTTAAGACCTCATAATGGCCCAACCCTCCATAAATGTTTCCTAACTTTTTTTTTGAGCCCACTGGCCACATCCAGTGGCAATGAGTTCCATGTGTTAATTATATTATGCAAACAAAAATCCCTTTGATTTGCTTAAAACCTGCCACCTAACTACAGAAACAGCTTGTTGCCCAGCTTTTTGCACTGTAGAGCTCCTTACCTTGTTACTCAGAGTTCCTTATGTCTCTAATAGCAACATAGAAATTAACAGGAGCTATACATTCAGGGCTGCTTTAAATTGATGGTGTCTCATCGGTTTCATGAATTACTCAGAGTACAGTTATGGTACAAAGTAGATATGGGGGTTGAAGAGTTCCTGTGCACTTAACCAAATTTATTAAGTGTATAAGCCACTTATCTGCAAATTCATTACAATACAAGCAGTAGGCAGAAATCAGGACCACTCATTTTACATTATACAGATAATATGTTTCTCCATTTATCTGCATACTGGATGCTGCTGTGTATGGCCTACTGCTTGTATTGTAATAAATTTGGTTATCTGCAAATTCATTAAGTGTATAAACCACTTAAGTGCACAGGAACTCTTTAACCCCCATATCTACTTTGTAGGGTGATTTTTAACCTCATGATGTCATGCTGGTATAGGACTGCGCGCTGTGCATTCACTCCACTGTTTCTCTGGAGTCAGTGCATGTTCTGTTCTTAACCAAAGACAGGTAGAACCAACTAGCCAGTACTGTTATGTATCTTACTTGTACATCTAAAAGTGTTTTGTTTTGCTTAACATCTGCCTTCTACATTTGAGTCATAATTATGCTTCCAGGGTCAGTTTGTTTATTTATTTATTTATTTCGAATTGGGGAAAGAACTTGTCACCTCTGTGTCTGCTAAAAAACCCTGTTCTGAATGCTGGGGAAGAGAACTGGGTTCTGCACAGGTGGCTGATCAAAGAACTGTCAGGAAGAGAATACAAGGAGCCAAGTGACTGCCACCGTCTCTGCAGGGGGTAGTGGGAGGGAACTGGATGGCTGCCTGACTTGCCCTTCTCCCTTTTTTAGGCAATTATTCCTGCCCTTTTATTTGTGTGTGTGTGTGTGTGTGTGTGTTTTATCTTGCCACTACAGACTTCCTCGTACTTGAAGAAGCACAGGTACTGTTTTCTATTCTTCCCACCCACCCACTCCCAATTTTCTTAGACAACATTTGAAAAATTTACTTAAACCAGTATGAAAAAATACTTGCTTTGCCACAACTGGAACCCCTCTTATCAAAGCCACATTTGTTCTCCTTGCAATTTAATGGAGTAAAACATTCATGTGCCTCTTGCTGTGCATTAGTATGTATTTGTGGGATTCTGTCAGCCTATGCAGAAAGCATTTGAATGTTGTTTGACTAATTTCACTTCTGTTTATTGAATAATATATTTGCTAATAGTGTTTGACCGGTTCTAGAAATCTGTGACTAATATTTGGAAAATACTAACAAATCAGCCTTTTGTTAGACCTAATTTGCCTTCTTGGTCTCCGTCTCCTCACTTTTTCATTCAAAGCTTAGTGTGAATTTGACTGAGTTGCTGTAGTGTGCATTTTCTCTATTCCCTCCCTTTTATGCTTTCCACCTCTTTTTGTTTTCATGCCTACTACTCCCCCCCCCCCGAATGTCTCCATGCACCTGTGTTTTTCTTTTCTAAGTTAACCTATTTTTTCTGTCCTCACATGTACCACACAGCTAATAGCCACTGGACTAAATGTAGGAGCTATATGTCACTGAAAAACACGACGGGACAAGTTGTTCATGGGAAATGTACCTGTCAAAACACAAATATAAAATGGGTGACACCTGGCTGGATGGCAGCACTATGGAGAAGGATCTTGGAGTATTGGTAGATCAGACTTAGTATGAGCCTGCAGCGCGATGCAGCTGCATGAAAGGAGAATGCAGTTTTAGGATATACCCGTATAGCCCTGTCCCTTTGTAGGGCTGAATTGGGGCAACTGCCTTGGGCCCTGTGTTTTGGGGGGCCTTGCAGACAGTGCTGTACAGGCCCCATGGACAGTGCCATTGGCATGTGCCAAGGGCACCACCAGTCTGCGTGCCATAGGCTTTGCACTCCGGCCACTTGCCATCCTACCTGCTCTGTGCTCCACCCACTCACCACCCCTCTTGCTCTGCACTCTGCCCACTTGCCAACACCCCCCTCCCCCCACTAGCACAGACACCTCACAGGCCGATGTGTCCTGGGCCCCGCACACCCCTAGGGTCAGCTCTGCATCCATAGAAGCATTACGTGCAAAATGTGGGAGGTGATATTGCCTCTCTTCTTGGCACTGGTTAGGCCTAAATCTAGAGTATTGTGTGCAGTTTTTAGGTTCTGTGTTTTTAAAAAGGATGTGAAGAAGTTAGAGAGGGTCCAGGGGTGGGAGACAACAATGATAAAGGGCTTGGAAGGCAGGTCACATGAGAGGTTGAAGGAGCTAGGCATATTCAGCTTATAGAGAAGGCACTTAAGAGGGGACATGGTAGCAGTCTTAAAACAGTTGAAAAGCTGTCCTAAAGAAGACGGAAAAGAACTTTTGTTTCTTCCTGGAGAGAGTAGGTCTTGAACCAGTGCCTTGGAGTTGCAGCAAAGTAAGTTTAGACTGGATGTCAGGAAAAACTTCTTCACTGTTAAACTCTGAAGCAGTGGAATAGATTGTCTAGAGAAGTTGTGGACTCTCCATCACTGGAGGTGTTCAAGTTGAGCTTGGACAGCCACTGGTCAGGGATGATGTAGACCCCAGGGGTTGGCAACCCCTGGCATGCATGCCAGAGCTTGGCACATGAGACAGTTTTGCTCAGCACATTATGGCTGGCCCAGGCTTTGGGCAACTGTTGCCAACCACAGAACCTGGGTTGGCTGCAAGCAGCTGTACTGGTGTCCAGAGCCCCAGTCTGGTTTGTTGCTGGGAGCAGCTGCACATGCACCTCGGGGAGCATGGCAGGGAAGGGGCTAGTGCTGTGCTGTCACAGCAAGGATTGGGCCACCCATGGCATGTTGACGTTTTCCAGGTTCAGGTTACGGGGTTTTTTGACACCTGACCTAGATATATTGCCAACCCCTGATCTAGATGCATCTGTGCTTATATTCTACTGTGGCTATTTCCCATGCTTCTGGGCTTCACTTTCAGCCCCAGGAAACAAGCAGTAAATTCCCTCCTCCTCTGTTGTTACATGTGTCAGGGTTTGGGTTTTCTGTGTGTTTGTTTGGGGTTTTTTTTTAATAAGCCTTCCTCCAGAGACTTTTGTTGGGTGCTGGATGCAGCCAAGTCTGAAAATTTTGACAGGGGTGTGCCACTGCTTCTGTTGGGACTGAAACTCAGAGTTTCCTGACTAATCACTATTTGGAATCAGGAAGGAATTTTACCCCAAGGTCAGATCGGTATGGACTGTGAGGGTTTTTGCCTTCCTCTGTAACAGCAGCCATGGCTATCTTCTTGGGATCTCTTGAATGTATATTAACAGCCTTTACAGCAGCAGGATGTTGGCTGACCCCCCCCCCCCCCCCCCCCCCCGCTTGCTTTCTCTTTGGCATGTTAGGGTGTTTTTTCTTCCTTGTGTCACAGCTGACTGTGTCGTTTTGTTTTGTTAAGAAGTTAGACAATGGCTAGAGACAGGCATCCAAAAAACCTGAGCCAAATTGATTCAATCTGTGCAGGTTAGTTTAACCTGGCTAGGCTAAACGACTTTAAGTGCACAGACATCCCAGACATGTAGATACATGTCTGCAATGGCTCAAGCTAGAAGCCAAGGGGTGCTAGAGCAGCTCTTCCTTCCCTTCCACAAGGGTGAGCTGAGGGGGCATGGCCAGACCCCAGCAGGATTATGGAGGGGTTCTCCCCCTCCTTGATAACAAAGCATTTATCAGCTCTGTTACCAGCATTTATCACCCCATCAGAAAGCAGCTGCTCTCATTATTTCAAGCTCTTAAAAGAAGGAGGAAGGAAGGGATGTTACCAGCTGAGCTGTTGATTAGCTCCAAAAAAGCCCTAAGCCAACACTGCTGTCTGCCATAGCACGGACTGTAGCCAGCATGTGGTCTGCTAGCTAATGCTGAGGTGTCTGTAAGGCAGAGGGGACAGTAGTTTTCTGTTTAGCATTGAGTGGTGAGGGGAAGGGGAGAGCAGGAGGAAGCCAGAAAGATGATGTTGAGCCTGCAAGTCTCTGCCAGAGCTCCAGGCAGGGAGCAGAGGGGATGGGCCTGTCCTGCTGTGGAGCAGAGAGCCCTGCCCAGCCCAGAGAGCATGTTACGATGCTGGGGGAGTCTGGTGTATCTTAAACCTGCAGGGGGGTCTGGGACAGACGTAGCATAAACCAGTTTGACTCAAATCAGTTAAGTCTGATACTACATTCAATCAGGTTCATCTCATACCATTCAATCAGGTTCATCTCATAGCCATTTTCAAACTGGTTTATGTGCACTGAAGATCTGTTCTTTTACAGGTTTAAACCAGTTTGTGATCACTTAAACCAGTTTATTTGTAATATCTGTCCCTAGTCAATGGATTTTTTTATAGGATGGTCCGGATAGGAATGATCCTGCCTCAGGCAGATGGCTTATAGATGACCCTTCCAGCCCTGCTTCTCTATAGACACCTATACACATGTATGGTGTCTGCCCTGATGCATTCTAATTAGAACAGTCCAGCAGCTTTAGCGACACGTGTATTCGGCGTCCCTGCATTTCAAAATGGCAGCAGGGGCACTTTAAATAAAGCTTATTTGACAAGCTTTGAAGTGCCCCTGCCATTATTTTGAAGTATGGGATGCTGAATACAGAAAACAGTGGGTGTTTTAATTAGTGGCACCTGAGAGCTGCTCTAATTAAAGCCCCTCCCCTGGAGCACATGAAAAGAGATGTTCTATGTAAAGTCAAAGCTTTCAGCTACTGAGAAAAGGGCATATGGTAGTGCTGTGTGTTTTACAATAAATTTTAATCTTCTTCCTACTTCTGGCTTCTGATGGTGGCAGTGGAGTGTTCATTCCCCAGGGCTCCAGCTCCTAGGCGCTCTCATCTTGGTGTCTGAAGGAAATGTGGAAGGGTCTTTGCAGTTTTCCTTTCCAGAGCCTTCTGGTTGTTATGGTGACTTCAGTTGTACTGCAGTAGCCAAAAGGAGGTCCTCATAAGGAGATATCGTGGTCTCTTTCAGTTGGGCAGAAAGAGACAGGTGTGGAATAAAGGGGTAGATCTGGGAGTCATTAACCTAGAAATAGCAATTGAGTTTTGTTTGCCCATAAGCTTACTCAGAGATAGGGTATAGAGGAAAAAGAGAGGGGGGCCAAATACAGAGCCCTGTGGGAACCTTCTGTAAATTTGGAAGGGATAAAAGAAGACTTTTTAGATAGAGGAGGAAAACAAGGGGAGGGAAGGATTTTGAGAAGAGAATTGGTGATGGTGTTGAAAACAGCTGACAAGTCAGAGGATGAAAATAAAGTGCTTGTTTTAAGATTTGACTAGGAAGAGGTTTCTTGAGACTTTGGTGAGAATGGGTTTAGACAGTGGAATGCTGGGCGGGGTGGGTAGCTATACTGGGCAGTCTAGGAGTATGAATGCTGGAACAAGATGCCATGAGGTAAGCTAGGGTGTGAATTTATAACTAATCTGCTATAACTGTCTGTGTGCAAGATCTTATCCAGTGGTGTAAGTGCTTTACTCCACTTTTTGGCTGACAGGCAAGCTACTTTGCAGTTAGTGTGGAGTAGTTTATGCACCCTCTCTCTTACCTTGTGAAAATTTTTGTCACCCATCATTTTCAGGAGAGGAGCTCCAAAAGGCAGCGGTTAACAGTAGGGCTGTGTGAAGCTGTGGTCCCTGATTCAGTTCGGAGGAGATTCGGTGGCTGAATCCTAATCAAATCAGGAGACCCTTTAATCTGTCCTAATTGATTCGGAAAGATTTGGAGATTTGGACATAGGCATAGCTTTAAATGTTTTTTTTTTTTTCTACATACCTCAAGGTACCAGGTGGCTCGTCAATGCTGTCTGTGATGCTGGGGCGGGTGGAGCATCCCACAGGAGCATGGGGGGCTGGGAGTCCCAGCGCTCTCGGCAGCAAACCCGGAAGTGGACCAGAAGCACTTCCAGTCCACTTCCAGGTCTGCTGGAGGGCCTCCCCATGTGCCCCTGGCTTGGCAACTGGTGCCTCCTGGGTCGGGGGGTTGGGGGTACCAGCCGATTGCCAAACCGGGTGGGGGGGAAAAGCGTAGAAAAAACATTTAAAGCTGTGTCTGTGGCCAAATCGCTGATTCTCCGAATCGGCATCGAATCTTAGGATTCGGCAGAATCGAATCGGGGACAGTGATCCGAATCAATTAATTGAATCACTTTCCCTGATTCGGGCTGAATCCGAATCTAATATGGCCCATTTTGCACATCCCTAGTTAATATCGTGTTCAGCAAACTTCGACTTGGAGAGGGAAGTGGGATTCAGGGCAAGTGCACCTCAGGCATGCTTGTATTGTGAAATGATAGAGCAAGAGGACAAAGGAAGCATAAGGCAGAGGATGAAAATGTTCAAGGGATATTGGGAGGTGATATTAGAGGTCAGAGGGCAAAGAAGAAACTAATGGGGGAGAGTAGAAAAGGCACTTCTACTTCTGTAGGAGAGGAAACGGAGGAGAGAGTTGTGGGAGAAAGGAGGAGAGGCAAGTTGAAGGGTGGAGAAAGGTCAAATCATATTTTCTTCTTAAGTTTTTTTTTAATTTCTTATTTATAAGGAATTGGTGAGACCCTGTATGGAGAAAGAAGTAGAGGCTGAAGGAAAGAATTTGAGGAAGGAGTCAAAAGAGATGAATGTGTAGCTGAACTTGGTGATATGCAGTTTGACTTCCTTGGAGAAGCAGAATTTTTTTTTTAGGTAAGATGGCAAAACTGAAGGAGGAGAGAATAAGTTTGGGGTAGATGAAGCTTGTCTGATCAGGATCTCTTGCCAAAGATACTTAATTTGAGATCTGAAGGGGAGGGAGCATATATCCATGGCTTGGATACTAGTTTCAGGGAGAATTGACAACTGTGATGGACTAGAAGCTGTGGAAAGTCTTGGTGATGGGGCATGATGGTAGTGTGGCTGAATGGTAAAGCTGAAAAAAAACTAGTTGATGGCAGGACAAAACTTGGTAGCAGACACAGTAGTCCTTGATGAAGACCAAATTAACTGAAGTGATTGATTGATTGAGAGTTGCATCAAGGCTGCAAATTGAACAAAGGTGAAGAAAGATTCAGCTTAAGATATTAGTTGTTTTACCTTTGTGGAAGGTAAATTCACTGGAGATGGGGTATGGAAAACTGAACAGGAAGAAGCCTTCCTTTCCCACACCCCAATGGTGCTGAATATGTTTAAAAGGATGTGGCTATTTTAACTGCTCATGAGATAGCTGTGTGGCTTTGTGTGATTCGTTTAAAATATAAATGAACATCTCTAGGCACAGTGTGCCAAACATTTATCTAACTAGCTGTTGCTCAGAAGAGTCCCTAGCTTGTGTCTAGTGTGTCCTGTATTCTTTCATTAATTTCTGAATTACGTATTCAGAGGCTTCATAGCAGGGTACCGGAGGCTGTTTCTCAGACAAAAATGCCCTAAGAATGTCTTGCTTTTGCAACTGTTTAGCATATAAAATATGCATTAAGTGTTAAAATATTAATGTTGGCCATTTCCCTTTATTCCAGACTCCTTATGGATGGAGTGTGGCAAGGAAAAGGTTTTTGTTTTGTTTTTTTTTAAGTCATATAGGGTGGATCTGGAATGGAGTGCTATTTTGCTAGTCTGACCGAGATTAAGCATTTCCTTCTTCTCTTTCCCTCCTCCCCCCCATTTCCTGAGAGAGGGGCAACTTTTACTTGCTCATAAATTGAATTATGGAAGTTGTTAAGACTGAGGAAGTCCTTGGCAGTCAGTTTAATATGACCTCAGGCCAGACCCTGCAGTGCTAATGGGGCCAAATTCTCCCTGAAACCAGTGACAGTTTGCGCTGGATACAGCCCCAGTCTGTAAGGATCTAGAAAATATTAGCCTCCAAGGCTGAAGTTTTTGATTCATCCAGTTGCATTGTGGCATCTCCACTTTATGGTATCAGTTCTACCAACCCCAGTACCTAAATTCATGAATCATGTACTACAAATAAATGTCTTTTAAAATAGTGACAATTTAAAAACAGTGGATTTCTAATTCTCCTTTTTTTCCATGTTAGGTTTCTGAGGTTAGATGTGCCCTACCTCTGAGTGTCCCTCAAGACTGGTGTAAAAAAATAAGCTCTGCCTACTAGAGACCTGAAAATGCAGTGATGAGGGTGCCTTCTGTCACCAGCGACAGAGAATGTTGGAGGGTTCTTTTCAAGCAGTCTTACAGCCATGTTCAGTGTTTGAGAGCACTATTTTTTTTAAAGCTCTGATTGTTGCCTTTTTCTCTTCTGCCCCCTCCCCATCCTCACTGCCTTGCGGGAGGGTTTCCTGTGCATCGAAGACATGTTAATTGCAAAGGAAGCCAGGAGACTTAGGTTCTATGCTGGATCTGCTAATGGCCTGTAATATGAATTGGGTAAATTTAGGGGCAGACCCCAAAAGGTATGCAGTTTGGTGCCTAAACTTCCATACCGTCAGTGGGATTTTAGGCACAAGAATCGCTCAGATTTTCTTTTTAAATTGGTGGTTAATGTACTACATTTTGGATGGTTCAGGTCCTCAGCTTATACACATAAGTGTCACCGAACTTCTGTATGCAATAGCAACACAGGATTTGTGTAACTGTTGGTAGAAATAGAAGTCCAGGCTGGTGCTGGTTTCAGAAGATCACCAATATACGGTGAGATCAATTTTATTTGACAAAAGCCACACGTGGCAAATTCCTTCATTGTGCGACAAAGCCACATCTATTACAAATGTACTTTATTACATAAAACAACACTTAATGGGAAGCCATTGTACACACTGTAATATTGGAGAAAGAATGAAACAGCAGAGGGCATATCTCCCAGAAACCATAATACACTCTGAGTACTGTATTTTGTTAACCCATTGCAGCAATTGTTGGTGCACAGATTAAGGCAGTTAGCTGCATTAGTCTGAAGTCAGAGGAAGGCAGGGTACAGCTGCATCTTTAGTTAGTCTATCAGGTGTACCTTTGCAATGGCCTTCCAATGTGTAGATAGCCACTTCCACATTTAGGTGTGGCAGTGATCAGAACCTGGTTTAAACCTGTAACATAACAGACCTTTCAGTGCACATAAACCAGTTTCAAAATGGCCAAAACTGGTTTAAGATAAACCTGGTTGAATCAGGTATCAGACTTCATTAACTGATTGAACTCAAATCGGTTTATGCAACGTCTGTCCTGGACCCCTTCCTGGTTTAAGTTAAACCAGAGCCCTCTGGCATCCCAGCATGATCTCTGGGCTGGGCTGTGCTCTCAGCTCCAGAGCAGGGCTGGCCCCATCCCTCTGCTGTCTAGCCTGAGCAGGGACAGGAAGCGGTGAGACACCGGCTGGCTTGGTCCCGTTAAGGCAAAGTGGGAAGGGAGAGGGTTAATTCTTCCTTCCTTCCCGTCTTCCTGCACCATGGCTAGGGTCTGCCTGTCTGCTGGGGAGCAGAGAGGAGGGGACTTCGGTGGTGACCCTGGGGCTGGCAGACCCTGGCTGCAGGGCAGAAGAGATGGAGAGAGGAATTAACTCTTCTCCCTGCCCCCTTCACCTTAATGGGGCCATGCTGGGATGGTGTCTGGCCATGTCCCTGTCTCTGGAGCAGCGAGAAGATGGGGAAGGGACATCAGTACCCTCTAAATACCAAAGTGCCCAGGAGGGGGTTTTATCCCCCCCCCCCCGGGGGCTCCCTTCCCTGTCCTACCAGCAGGAAGCACAGCCCTTCTGGCATTGACCCATTAAAGCTAAGGGGGCACGGAGGGTGTTAATTCCTGCCCCCCCAGGGGATTGTGGGGAGGGGGGCTCTGTTCTGTGCTGGGGGGGATTCCTCCCCCTCCTTCTCCTCCCCCCAGGGCAGGGAGGGGGGCTCTGTGGTGCTGGAGGGGGGACTCCTCCCCCTCCCCCTGCCACTATGGGGTGGGGAGGTGGGCTTTATGAGGCTGCCTGGCCCTGGAGGGGGACTCTTTCCCCTGTTCCTCCCCTGCTGCTGAGGGGTGGTGAAGGGGGCTGTTTGCAAGGCTGCCTGGCCCCAGAGGGGGACTCTTCCCCCCACTTCTTCCCACCTGTGGGGTGGGGAAGGGGGCTCTGTTCAGTTCTGAGGATACTCTTTCCCCCTCTTCCTCCTCATCCTGCTGCTGCCCACAGGGTGGGGAGGGGGGACTCTGTACAGCGCTGCCTGGCCCGGGCCATCCGGGGCATGGAGAGCAGCTGAAACAGCCGCAGGGTGCGGCCCTGTCCCCAGACCTGTCCTGGCCTTGCTCAGCCTCACACTGGGGCCAGGCCAGGCCATGGGGCTGGGGCCATCCCCAGCAGTTGCAGCTCAGTGGCGGGGACATGGAGCCCTGTCAGCAAGTGCAGCATGACCTGGCCTGGTGTGCGAGGCAGGCAGCTGGCTGGGCAGTGGGCTACCTGGGCCGGCTTGGAGGCACTGGGGCGGCTTGTGGGTCCACAGCGAGCCCCCATGATTGCTGGCTGCTGGGCTGTGAGCCTGCCCGCACTTCCAAGCCAGCCCAGTTAGCTTGCTGGCTAGCCAGCTGCCTGCCAGGCTGCGCTCACTGGTGAGGCTCAGCATGCCCGTCACTGAGCTACAGCTGTTGGGGGTGGCCCTGCCCCTATGCCAAGGCAGCCCCAGTGTGTGGCTATTTTGGCTGGGGCTGAGGGAGGCTGAGCCAGGCCGCAGGGGTGGGGTCTCCCCCAGGGGCTGTGGTGCAGTTACAGCCATGCCCCAGCTGGCCAGGCTGGGCTGCACAGAGCCCCACCCCTTCCTGCCCTGTGGCAGTAGGGAGAAGAGGAAGAGGGGGAAGATCATCCCCCAGCATGGAACAGAGTCCCCATCCCTGCCCTGGAGGGTTAGGGAAGAGTCCCCCTCTGGGGCCAGGCAGCCTCGCAGAGCCCCTTTCTGCACCCCATGTGGGGGATGAGGGGGGAAGTGGAAGGAGAAGACCCCCCTCCCCCCCCACCGCCCCAATCACTGAACAGAGCCCTCCTTCCTGCCCTGCAGTGGTGGGGGAGAGGGAGGAGCGGGAAGAGTTCACCTCTGGAGCCGGGCAGCGCTGTGTGCTGGGATTGCTTCCAGCTGTCAGGAGCTGCTGGGGCAGACAGAGCTCTCCCCTCCTCTTCCTTCTTCCCTGCCACAGTGGTCTGGCCATGCTACCTCTTCCCCCACCTTCCAAACCCTGTAGGCCAAGGTTGGGGTTTAGACCCCTCCTCAGTCTTACTCAGGCCTTCTGGGGCCTGGCCACACCCCTCACCCCTCCGCCACCCCTCAGCTCAGCTTCCCTGTGGAAGGGAAGGGAGGGCTGCTCTAGCGCCTCTGGGCTTTTGGCCTGACCAATGCAGGCATGTGCCTGCATTTCTAGAATGAAAAGGGAATGTCTATCCACTTGCAAACCGGTTAAGATGGAATCAATTCAGGCTTGGGCTTTTTGAATGTCTGTCCCTAGCCCAAAGGCCAAAATCTGGTAAATGTATGAGGATAATCTGATGAGGTCACTGTGATCTGAAAAAGACTGACTTCAGCTAAAGATAATGCCTGTAGTCTTGGAAAGAGACTGTGTTGGCTGACACATTTTAAGTGCTACTGGCCATTTAGGGAGTCAAGATATAATTAAAGCATATACTTCTTTACTTAATTGAAATGTAACTGTCGCAAAGACTTCTACTTTACTAGCTCACAAGAAGCTAATTTATATGTAGTTACAATATAAAAAACTGCATCTGTTTAATGAACAGCGGAAGCACCAAAGGTCACTTAGCCACCCATTCATGCTGAATGTGGGGTTAGTTGTGCAGCTAGGTGCCTATTGCTTCTTAGAGACGAGGAACCATCAACTAAGATCTCTCATTTTTCTAAATAAAAGGTTGTGTATAAGGAATGCAATGCATGCTATTCAGGTGGTAGTAGGCTCTATGAGCAGTTTCAAGCGGCTCCTATTGGTACTAAAAATGCCCCCTACCGGGCATTGTGATTCACTGTTAGAAGCACCATGTATAAAATATAGTCTTGACTCAATCTATTTCTGTATCTGTGGACATATATGTTTGGGTACATATTTACCCAAATCCAGGACAACTCTGAATTTAGGATGACCCCCAAATAATTAGTTTCTATATATGGGGAATTTATACCTCTGTGCTTTTACATTTATGCCTCCCAGTGCTGCAGTGGGGCAAGCAGTGGCAGGGGAACAGGTGGTGGCAGGGTAAGCACTGGGGGAGTCAAGTGGCTTGCCCCTGCTTTCTGATTCCTCTGGCGTCTAACCCCGCCACCTGCCTCCCGCAGCCTCTGTTCCCCCTCTCCGCTACTTAACATGTTTGGGGGGTAAAGCCCCTTGTCTTGGATTCAAGTAAAAGCCAGTGACCTGGAGGGTGGGGGTCAGGTGGCTGGAGCAGCTCGCCCCCACCTGGGGTCAGATCTACAGCTGCTACCCTCCCCCTGCTGGCTGCCTACTTCCCTGCCTCACACCTTACCATCACTTACCCTCTGGCTTCAGCATGGCTCTGGCCTTGCTCCAGCCCAGGGCACAGAGCATGTGGTTGCTCTACCTCAGCCTGGCCATACAGCAGCTGTTTAATGGGGGTAAAAACTTCTTGGATTCAAGTTAATATGGTACTTTTCTATTACTACAGTTGCAGTGCATGTCCATAGAATTAGTTATACAGCATAAAGGTAGTTTCATTCTAATGGTCAAATTTTGCTCTTGAATTTTTTACCACTTGAGTGTACTGAAAACATGTGAAACAGTTAAGCAGAATCTGTCAATCTGATTAGCAGTGCAAGAGTCTCAGTCAGACCTGAAGGACCTACAGCTCAAGGGAAAAACCCTAGGTTTGGGTCTTTTCATGCTAATGGTGTGTGTGTATAAGATCAGTTGTTTTTCATGAAGCAGCCCATGCTTACTCTCTCTGAAGATTTGTTTTCCAGTTTCTTGAAAAATGGAGTTAATTTTTTTGGTATCTCTATAATGGCTAAACCTTTACTCATCCACAGGTAACAAGGTGTTAACTTTTTTTCAAATGTTTACTTCTACACTCCTTTCACTTAGAAACACCTTAATTTGTAAACTTTAAATCTGCCACGGACTTGATTCTCAATTATTTTGACATGTTTGACAAAATTTAGATGAGGAATAATGAAGCTGTAATTGCTTGAAATCACCTAGCAGGTACTATGTAATTTCCTATTACATTTTGAAGCATCTACTCAGGGGAGGTGAGGGGTAGGGAGTTCCAGGTATATCAAAATATTCATGAGTGTATTGCTAGAGCTCCCCACATTGAAAAAAGCGCAGGTGCATTTGTTTAAGTAATTAGGCATTCAAACAAATACATGGATATATGAATGCCTCTCTAGATAGGCATTACATTTAATTCTCACATTTCAACCTGTGATCATTGCAATAAGGCAGGTGCAGTGCTGTCAAGGGGAGGGGAGGGAGACAGGCCAGTTTGTATGCATGCAGTGGTAACAGCAGCAATTTTATTTTTCAAGCTATTAGAATGGTAAGGTTTTTGCAGCACTACTCTTTTTGAAGAGATGCTAGGTTTTTTGTCCCCGCTTCCTCTTGTAAAGTGAAGCTTGGCCATGCTGGAAGATGACTGATCTGAAACCAAAATCCACGTCTCATCCACCGCGTGTTACCTCATGTACCAGACCCCTTCTGGGGTTCAGACAATGGTTTAATTCATCTTTTGATTCTTTGTCAGGGATGCCAGAAAAGCTACCACCTTGTTTGTCTCAACATTGTAATGTTGAATATATCAATTTGGGGATGGTGACAATTTCAGCCAATTTATCATTGTTGTATTAGGGTCCTCTTGTGCCAGGTGCTGTACAGATCCACAGAATAAGGTGTTTGTCACTCACGTTTTTAAAGTGTTCCTTTAACTGTGCCAAGCTAAGGTGAGTGAGTAAATGTCCACTATGTATTCATTTGAATAACAGATTTAAATGCAGAGTGCATATCAGTGTAACCAGACAAAATGAAGACATTTCCTACTAGATTATACCCTCTTTAAGACTGGTTCTGTCTTGGCCCCAAATTACTGGCCATGATCCATTTAGTGTTACTAATTTGCCACAAACTTTGGTAGCTTACTATTGTTGAATTGTCAGTCAGCTTCTAGAAACAGTTATTTGCTGTAAGTCTGTGCCTGAATTTAGGTCCAGTCTTGGGGCCACACGTTATCTATCCACTTGTCTAATGTCTCAGCTATTTCAGTGGGAGTTTTGGGAGTAAGGACTGCACAGTTTGGGCCCTTTAATTTTCGTGTTTACAGCTCAACATCTATTTGCAATATAGAGATTGTTGTAAGGGAATAAAAATACTTTCCATTACTAATATTTTCTGTTTTGCAATTCATGGACTTGATCCTAGAGTACTAACCGAGAATCCCCCCCACCCTCTGAATTCACTAGACCAAATCTGCTGTTTTCATAGTGCACTGAATAATTATTGCTCTAACTCTGTTGTTATTTTGACTTGGATACTTGTGTTTTATTATACTCTATAATAATTTTTATACCTTGGTGGTGAAATCTTGCTTTGGGGTGAAACTTAGTGTATGAATTCTCAGCAGGAAAGACTATTTATTTTCCAATTTCAATTTAAATTTGTAGCTTTTTTTCCAGGAGTGGAACAAAATTATGAACCTAGGACATCTGCTTTTCTATTAAATTATCTTTCTACAATTTAAGGTAATTTTTGTTGGGTGGGTAAATGTTCCTTCTGACTTCAGTGACAACTGGAGGGTGAGTAGCACATTGAGGACTGGGCTGTTATATTTTGGTACATTAATGTGGAGCTTAGCTTTTTGCACCAAGCTTTTTTTTTTTTTTTTTTTTTTTTAAGGCTTATCAAATATTGTTGACACTTGCTTTTATAGCAAAATTGCTCTTTAAGTCATTGTTGAGGACACCAGATTAACTACTGTTGCCAATATATAAGCATAAACCTTCACAATTCTTTGTAATTGGTTAGTGATATGTAGATAGATATCCTAGATGGAAATATGAAATGGTGGAGTCCACTGTAATGTAGACTGTCAGTGATGCACATCCATTCCAATACATAATGCCACAGATCTTGAAAATGCATGGAACTGAATACTGATACAGGCAGAAATAACTAGAAACCCTGCAACCCATGAAAAACTACAGTGATGAAACTAGAACTAGAAATTAACTTGTTTTGACAACTGACTCAAGCCTCTCCTACAGCACTCATGCATTTTTAAAGCTGGTGCATCAGGAAATGTTTACATGCTTTGCAGCAGCTTACCTGTTCAGTGTAATTAAGAGAAGTATAAATTATGGTAATCTGTTACCAGAGCTTGTCACGGATTGCTTCTGTTCTAAGCAAGGCCAAATTATTCTTTGTACTTGGTTCAGAGTTAAATCTATTAACATGCTAAGACAATTTTAAAATGTGTGGCGAGTTACTTGGCTCAGGAGACTTCCATTGGCTTTAATGGGAGTCACAGAGCTCAAACTTGAGAGCAGAGATTGTAGGCTAAATTAGGGACACTTTCTTCTGAAGCTTTTCTGAACAAGTGATTGCTTTTAAGCCCATGTTTGGGGAAGTTTGTCATGAGTGAATTAAACTGTGGCTCTACTCTGAAACGTGACTGTAAACAGGCCATTGTGGGGCTCCGTGTTTGTCACTCGGTGATTTGTATATCAAGCTAGATCAGTTTAAAAAAAAATAGTAAGACTGTCTTGTTATTTTGGCAAGCCATGTCAGTAAGAGTCTTTCCTAATCACATAGCAACAGAAATGCTATGGGTCAAATTCCATAGTTTTACCTGTGCAGCAGCTCTATTGTTGGGGTCATCAAAGCTACAATTTTAAATTTCACTTGGCTCTGACTTGAGGCAGTTATTAAACTTGTTTAATGTGAAGCACATGAGCGGTCACACTGAAATCTAGTACTACTTCCCTTATTATTATTGTGCTTAGGAGCCCTAGTTATGGATCAGCAATGGGATTGCTTATATTTAGGGGTGCACCATTAAAGATTTTCTTGGCTGATATTGACAGCCAGTTATTGACCAACCATATTGGCTGATGCTGATCTGATAGCGATTTACAGCTTGCTGTTGATTTGAGAGGAGCTTGGAGAGCAGTGTCTGGTTGGTAGGTCGGGGGGGGGGGGGGAGGCAGATCAAGGCCCCCACAGTGAGGGAGGGAGTGGGGCAGGGGCAGGTGCTGCTCATCCAGGGTGGTGAATGTGGCTCCAGGAGCAGGGCGGAGCCATGAGTGGTGTCATAACCCAGTGATTTTGGTGCCTCGGCACTATGGAATTTTCTTGTCACATGAAAGCCTCTTGCACAGCGAGGGTTTTTGCTGCATAAAGAACCCGCGTACAGGAGAGAGTTCCTGCCAATTTGCAGCTGTCTTTGCAGGATGCATTTTCCCTTTGCAACACAGAAATGCACGGTGCAAAGAGTTCCCGCTATTCAAATGCAAATTTGTGTCCCGCTATTGGCTAGTGCTAAATTATTCACACGTGGCGGCCGGTAATTGGCTTGCTAGCTGTTTAAAAATCCGCGTGACTTCCGCCCAAGTCGGAGAACTTTGAGCATGCTGCAGAGTGCCTCTAAAGAGATCTGACTTGCGGCTAGCTGGTTGATAGACTGATCACCTATTGATCCTTCTTCCCGTCGCCGAATGCAATCCCAGACGTACCCTTTTCCTGCCAGCTTGAGTTACGGACGGATTTGCTGGCTTTGGCCTCGCCAGCTGGAGCAACTCACATTGTTGTTCAGACGACCGAACCGTTTCCGTTGCAGCCACCCGTGACGTAAGTAAAGTTTTTACCACCATTAAACCTTGTCAGCCTCTCTGTTCACTAGCCCGCCCTGACGAACGAGCAGTTTCTAAATCACCTCGAGTCGGCTCAGCCCGGCCGAGACAAGTGGCTCATCCAGGAGGGTGCAGGGGGTGGGAAGGGGCAGTGCGGGGGGCTGGGATGGCTCCTTGCTGCTGTGCGCACTCCTAGGGGAGACATTGAGGGCATGTGCCCCCCTGGATTTGTGCATGGAGTGAAGGCGGGCTGTTCTCTGTGGAGTCGGGGCCAGGGGATGTTGGCCTGTTCCTTGCAGGGTGGAGCAGGCAGTGGCAGCACTGGGGGAGGGGACTACGGAGAATTTTGTGGTGGCTGTAGCTCACTCCGTAGCCCCCTCCCAGTGTCACCGCCACCCACCCTGAGCACAGCCCCAGCCCAGCCCCGCTGTGAGAAGAGGTGGGTGCAGCCCCTGGCCCTAAGCCTGCCGTGGGCAGCCTGCCCTCGCCCTGTGAACAAATCTGGGTGGAGGACATGCCCCCCCAGGGTTGTGTGCAGCAGTGGGGAGCCACCCCTCTCTCTAGTCCCCTGTCCTCTCTGGACAAGCCGCCTGCAGCTCCACATCGCTCCCAGGGTCACATTTACTGCCCTGGCTGGGCAGTGCCTGCCCCTGTCCCACTCCCTCCCTCACTTTGGGGGCCTTGATCTGCCCCCCTCCCCGCCCGCCTCAGACTTAGTGGCTGGACGCTGCTCTCCAAGCTGACCAGCTGCATTCCTGGCTGTATGCATTCATGCAGCATTTGTTGGTGACATTGGCTACATGGGCCAAAAAACCCTGCTTGCTGATTAATGTTAATTGTCCTTTTATCGTTGCTGATCAGATATGCCACAGATGTATCGATGCATCTCTTTTTATGTCCACTTAGTCAGGGCTAGATCCTGAGAGGGGTGCAGTGGCCTTTTCCGTTTGATGCTGTGGGAGCAGCAGTTGGGGATATAAGCCCCCAAAGCAAGTAAGAAATCCTTCCTCCCTTCGCCTCCATGCTCAGCAGTGCGTTCCCTCCCCTTCAGCCCCCTTTTTCCTGCCCACTGCTGATGCTGGCTGCTTTGGCGGAGGTGTGGCTTGTGACCTGGTTCCACCTGGGCTTAGCTGGGGACAGCAGCAGTGATGGCAGCTGGTGAGTTTCTCTTCCCTGTCTAATCCTGTTGGTGTTCCTTGCTAGCTTGGGAGTGTCATTACCCAATGATTTTTAGTGCCTCGGCACAGTGGAATTTTCCTGCCACATTGGAACTTCTTTGCACGGTGGAATTTTCTGCTGCAGAGAGAGAACCCCGGTGCAAAAAAGTTCCTGCCATTTGTATGTAAATTTGCACCTCATTATTGGCTGATTCTAAATTATTCCTACTTAATGACTAGTAATTGGCTCGCTAGCCGTATAAAAAATCTGCGCGACTTCCGCCCAAGTCGGAGAACTTTGAGCATGCTGCAGAGTGACTTTAAAGAATTCCTGACTCGTGGCAGAGCGAATCAGTAGCCTGATCAACTACCAATTTTTCCTCCCCGTTGCCAAGCGCTTATCCCCGACGTACCCTTTCCCTGCATGCCCGGTTCGTCTGTGGACTCAATGGCTCAGTTTCTTGCCAGTTGAAGCAACTCATTGCAACTACGCAAGCAGCCTTTACAGCCTGCGTCGCGGCCACCAGCGACGTAAGTAAAAACTATTTTTGCAACCAATACGCTGTCTCGCCTCTCCATCCACCAGCCCGCTTGACGTTTGCTTAATTAACCAGTGTTTCCCTTGGTCGGCTCTACCCGGCCGAGACAGGGAGCAGAGCCAAGGAGGGGAAACCTGTCTGCCACTGTCTGCTGATGAGCATGGCTCCCTGTGCAGTCCAGCTGGAGTCAGGAAGGAATGGCTGTGGAGTCTTTCCTTACCCTTAGGTCAGCTGGGGAATGTGGGGACAGGAGCAGCAAGTGAGTGTGGAAGGAAGAATAGTGGAGGGAGGTGAGGGGAGGGGGCATGCTGCTGAGCATGGAGAGGAAGGGAGAAAGGACTGAAACGGTGGAGGGAAAATTCTTGCCTGATTGGGGGACTTAAAAAAAAAAAAAAAAAAAAAAGTCCCCACCTGCTGTTTCTGTGGGAACCTGAAACTAGGAGTGAGGGTACAGCTACCTTTGCAGCACTAGGTACTGCTTCTGCATCCTAGCCCATCTCAACAAAACTCTGAATCCACACCAGCAGGGCCTCAATGGATTTTAACAGGTAATTGATTGTAACTCAATAAATAACTTTTAAAGGAAAAGAAGTAGAATCCAGATGGCTTTCTCCTGGATGGATTAGCTATGCAGTGGAGTAAAGTAGTAAAATATGTCTTTGTCTGTAAGTAAACACATATTACTCTGAATATACACAGCATGCATCTGTTGAGCAAGACAGTGTCACTTTTTGTATAGTCTTAATTTACAGTATGACCAAACTTTAAAGTTGAAAGATCAGTGAACTTTATGCATTTCTGTACGTTTGCTAGCTGAACATAAGACTGGAAGGGACTTCCTGGAACATCAAGTACTATCCTTTGCTGTCATGTAAGCCAATACACAAATTTTAACTTTTAAATTAAACAGTACTCATTCCCTTGCTGGGCTATTCACTGAGCCTCTGTTATACAATATCAGTTTTTGTTGTTAGCCCCCATAGTATATGGCCTTACACTTTGTCCTGTTGCATTTCATTTAATTTCTGCACTTCCAGAAGGATTTTCTGGTTATCTTCTGTATTGATAATGCCTTTCAACTTTGTTGCAGGGCACGGGATGGAGCTGTGAGCAGCTTGTTGGGGGGTGGGGGGAGGTATGCGGCTCCTGTCACTGCATCCACCCTGGGAGGGCATGTGGGGCACGTGCCACCGGATCTGTGAGGGTGAGAGCAGGCTGCTGCTGTGGGCTGGGGCAGGGGTGGCACCGAGCTCTTCCTGGCAGGGGGGTTGGCCCAGGGCTGTGCTTGGGGCAGGCAATGGTAGTGCTGGGAGGGGGCTATGGGGGGCTGGGCTGCAGCTACCTGAGAATTCACCATAACCCCCCTCCCAGGCTTTTATGCTTGATGAATGTCAATGTTTTACACAAATTGGCCACTGAGAGTTGCAGGAAGGAATGCTACTTCTGTCTGCAGAGCTGTGAGGCAGATGACTTTGGACATCCGTGTGTGCCTTTATGAGTTCTGTTTTACGGCATTGTTCCTTTTTGTTGATCTTGACTGCAATTCCTTATTTTTGGGGAGATTTTAGTGATCTCTACTTTCATTTTTCAGGCTTTGGCTGCTGCTCTGGGAAATCTTCCACCTGTGGGTGATGGCATGAGAGTGGGTTGAACTCAAACCTCTTGATTTTTATTTTATATTTTGCTCTGCCATCCAGTGACTTGCCCTTTGTCAATGGAGTCGGATGTTATTCTGAAGTGTCATCTAATATAGGAATTTATTTTTTAAGGAAGTCTCTGCTAAGCAGTGATAGTTGGTACGGGCCTCTTCGTTAGGAATGGTGTCACAAGAGGTCTCTCTTATTTCTTGTCTTCATCTATTTCATAGAAAAACTTTGTCAAGCTGACACAATGGCATTTTGAAGAAATCAGATCACCAGATTGTAAACTACCGTTTACAACTTCCAAGCTATAGAGACCTTCTCTTAATTTGTTTGAGACAAGGTAGTGAGACTGGAGTGCTGTTCAGCAGCTCTGTGGTTCCACAAACACTTCCAATTACTAAATGCTACAGCTTCAAGTCGCTGTTGGCTGTGTACTATTAAAATGTACCCAGTCATAACATTGATATGTGCTTGCCTGGACTAATAATTGTTGTTAGATAAACTGCTATATAAAATTCTGTGTTTTCTTCCAGAGGCTTATTAATAGCTAGACTTCTTACAGTGTTATGCCAAAGCCTAACTTTTAGAAGTGCACAGATACATTGGTCCCATATTGGATCGGCACTGATATGAGGAAAATTGAGAGTATCGGCAATTGGCTTTTTTTGTCTGATGTGGCTGATTAATGTGGCTGATTTTAAATAGAGCAGTCCGACAGTGTGAAGAGCAGCCGGGTCTGGCTGGTAAGCCTGTTGTGGGGGAAAGGGTGGTGGGGAGGGCAGATTGAGGCCCCTGCAGTGAGGGAAGAAGTGGGGCTGAGGCTGTGGCAGGTGCAGGCACTACCCAGCTGGAGTGGAGCAGGGCGCAGGACAGAGCTGTGACTCACCGGGGGGGGAGGGGGAGGAGGTGGCTTCTGCTGCTGCATGTACCTCGGGAGGCATGGGAGGAGGGGGTGTGCCCCAAGGCTCTGTGTGTGGGGCAAGGGCAGGCTGCTGCTGTGGGCTGGGGCTGCACTGGGCTCTTCCCAGTGGAGGGCTGGGCCAGGGTGTGCTTAGGGCAGGCTGCAGCAGCACTGGGATTTGGGTTGGTGGGGCTGCAGCCAAACCAAAATTTGCTGTAGCTCCCCTCCCAGCACCACTGGGGCCCACGCCTGAGTGCAGCCCGGTGCCACCCCAGCCCCAGTTGATAAGCAGCCTGCCCTTCCCCCCGTGCACAGATCCAGGGGCACATGGTCCTCCCTGCCCTCCTGGGGTGTGCGCAGTGGGGGGAGATCCCGTGCCTCCCAGATGAGCCACAGCTCTGTCCTGTGTCCCACCCCGGCTGGGGAGCTGAACCGGGGGGGTTCATTTTTTCCATTTTTGTCATGTATTTTTTTTATGCTGCCTCTGGAAAGAGTAAAGAGTTCAGTAGAGGCCTCCAAATTTCTTTAAAATGCCAAGCTTCTGGAGTTTTGTTTATAGAAGTGAGCACTCGATACATGGTTATAAGACCTGATCTGCCTGGAGTAAGACATGGTAAGGTGAAGTTTTCCCTAATCTAACTGAACTCCATGTGTCTGGATATCATTCTGTTGTCCTATAACAAAATATGCAATCACAGTGCACAAGCACTGTTTGGTCTGGAAAAGTCTTCACAGCCAAAGGGAATCTGAATGACTGATAGTAGTGCAGAGCAAGAAACTGTCCCCCGTGCTATGAGGAATGGAGCAGCCAACTCTGAAGGAGGGGTGAAAGGGGTGAAATTGTGGAAAATATTTAAGCTTTAAAATTAGACAAACTAAATCATGGCAGACCAAGTTGACTTGTAACTCAGATCTAAATTGCTCCTAGGCTGTGATATGGGAGGGAGGGCTGCGATTGAGTTAATATTTTTTCCCTCAGCCGTATTAGATATCTATAATAAAAGGAAGGAATTTTCAAGCATGTATATACTTGAGATGAAGGGCTGCCATTTATTCTTGACCATGTGGTTAGATGTTAAACACCTCAGACGAACTCAATTGATAGTTTAATATACCACTCTTCCCGGTTTTTGTTTTCCTCTTGTAATGATTGCTGGAAGGAGGCTACTCCTCTTTCTCCTGCTCTGTTTGTAGAGAGTTTAGGTCAGGGTGAAGCTCTTTATTTAGCTCTAGCTCAAAAATAGCAGGAAGTAACTTGTATAATATTGTTTTGGTGATTTGAATATTTAAATTTCTTCCCTGTAAAGTCAACCTTTTGGCAGGCTATTAATAGTAGATCTTAAACTTTTTACAATTCCTGGTTTTTTCTCTAGGTCATTTCTTTTATTAGCATATTCTTGTGAAGCTTGTTTTTCATGGTGCAGTTGTGGGGAACTGATTGTCAGGCGCTCAACTGCCTTCCTTCAATTGTCTTCCAGAGGTGCACTGTGATCCCATCCAGCTTTATATTGTGTTTATACAGCAGCTGTAAAAATGCTTTACTCTTTTTACATTTTTTTTTGTTTGTTTTTTTTCCCACGTGCTTCTGAAGCCCTGCTCAGGTCCTCCTCCAGCAAAGCTTCCATTCGTTTCAGGCGGAAGTTTCCTTGAATGTGTGAAATATATGCTCAACATATGATATGCAGTAGTTGGAGCTCCGTCTGCAAATGCATACTCCAATTACAAGATGTGGGTTTTGGAGAGAATTGCTTAGCTTATTTTCCTCTGCCCTCACCCACCACAGTGTGAGACATGTTATCAGGTTGGTACTGCCAGCATTTAGTCTTGACCATTCTATTCGAGTTAGTCACCAGCATATTATATTCAACAGCATTAGGGGCCAACGTTTTTGGCAGGAGTGCCACAAATTAGTCTCACGTTTGCCCCAAGCGCCACTCCAGTTGTTTTTCTGCCTGGTCTGCTGCTCTGCTTCCTACCTGTTTGTCCCTTCATGATTTCCTGCTCTGCTTTCTGCTTCTGTGCTTCCTGTACCCTTCTTTGATCTGCCAGATGCAGAGGCTTCCTGTGCCACGGCACTCATGTCACCAGTTGACCACCTGTGTACCTTAGTATGGTCTTGTTCCCTGTTCTATATATATGTCTATTCACATTTTCATTATGATCCTATTCTCTCTTGGCATACTTTAATGTTTTTATATTATAGCTTTTCAGAATGAATATCAGTGACTCATTTGAAATGAAATGCTAATAATTGCATATGGTACAGTCACAAAATAACTATTTTTGAGGGTGTTACATGAGATGGTCAACTTCTTTGAAAGGAATGAGTGTACTGCAGTTATCGGGGATAAAAAAAGTGGTCACAACTTTTTAACATTTCATTTTAAAGTTCTCTAAATAAGCTTGCTGGTAGCAAGCTGAGAGAGAGAGAGAGAGCTGGGTGACTCGTGTAAATGAAATTCAAGTAACTTAATAAATTGTAACTGATGTTGAACTAGGAACATGGTGTGAATGTTGTTTGCTGCCATATTCACAGATTTGAAATATCCCATAACATACATTTTCAGTATGTGGGGTTTTTTTTGTTTTTGTTTTTTTTTTTTTTCTGCCTATTGCTAGCAATAGGCAAGTGACAGCATCCCTTGTGGAGTCTGGAGGTGCATAATGTCACTATGCAGGCAATCTCACTGCATGAAAGTGGGTGCTAAAATAAACAATGCTACAAAGTATATGCTTTCTGTTCCACATTTTGTGCAACTCATCAGTATGAGGGAGCAGGAATTTCAGAGAAACTAAAGCATGCATTCTGCAGAAAGGTTTGCAGTCGGACTACTATGTTGGTAAAAGGACACACCCAGCACAGATGTTTGTCTGCACAGTGACCTGTTGACTTCACAGAGGCTGTATTCATGAATTAATCTACACTAATTTATGAGTCCTCTCATGAGGACTGTTTCTAAAGAGTCCTCTTGAGAGTCAGAGGCTCAGCAAAGAAAATAAATTAATGAAATTAGGTATTTAGAACCATTTTCTTCCCTTGGGGAGTTGGACTCTTCTGATAATGTGAACAGTAGTTGTGTTAAAACTAAATGAGATCATGGAATGCAGCTGCAGAACTTGCCTGAAATGGTTTGCAGCAGTACATTTCCCCTGCTTTTTAATGAAATAATTGCTACAATGAAATCTGAATATTATAATTCTGGTAATTAGCTTCTAAGAGAAATGTCTTCTCATCTGTGCTTGCTATCAGTGAGAAATAACAAATCTGGCAACAAATGATTTGCTGAAGCGGGTGCCTAAAACTTCAAGCAACCAGGGGAGACTTTTAAAATACTCTTATAGCAAGAAAGAAGCATTATATAATATCACAATTACATCCCTTGGTGTGTTCATCTATATGTTAATATTTGACAGGTGGATTGACGTTTATCTGATACTTTTTATGAACTTTTTTTTCTAAAGTATAGTTTGGTAACTGTAGACCCTTTTACTGAATAATTCATTTTTAGTGCCTTCCTACAGTTTTTAAATTTCTATTACTCAGTTTAAACTCATTTCTGGTCACTTAAAAAAACAATTTTAGCGGGACTAAAGGAAGACTTCTTTACTTTATCAGATGGGTGGCTGCAGGACAGAATGCCTTTAGAGACTGATGACTCAAGTTCTGTTGGGAGGAAGGGATACCTTTTTAAGATTTTTGGCTTTCCATTTCTTTTTTTTTTTTTTTTTTTTTTTGTATTTCATTGCCCCCTTTCACATTTAAGAGAGTATATGTAGCAGGAATAGCAAACAAGAAGCTGCATGTTAAGATTCTTTTATGTACCTGAAAGAGCAGGGTCAGTACCTTGAAACGGATGCCCAGTTAACTGGGAAGACTGTTTTGTGTACTGCACATCATATGTCCCTCCTTGGCTTGTGCTGTCAGAGGCAGGCTGTTGTATGATCTGTCAATTTCTGCATAATCTCCCTCTTCAGGTGGAGACATAAGTTGTGAATAAGTTCAGTGTTCTTTGCATGACTGTGGTGTGCGGGTTATATACCAGAAAGACTCTCATGGTTTCTTTTCAGAATGTTTTTGGATGGATTCTTTGCACGTGTTGTTAGTGAAGTACATCAAGTTTTAGTAATTAGTGGATAAAAGTTCAGTTATCCTTCTCAGGGAATGATTAGCTGGTAAAACCATCAAGTTTGATTGGTCAACATTAGTTAGAATCTTCAACTCTTGGGACAGAGGGAGATGTATTTTCTCTTTCTGTGTGCAGAATAAATGGCTGCTTAAGATTTGAGTATGAAAAGTATGAGTACAAATTTCCATGTTAGTGGGCACATCTACACAAGAAGTTAGCTGCACAGTAAATGTTGCATATCTACATGTGTGTCCCTGTTAGGATGGATAAACTAATTTACTCTGCAGCACAATAGTATTTGTAAATGCAAGTACTATCCTGTTGTGGATTTTTTTTACTCTGCAGCAGCACACATGTAGACACTGCTCTGGCTGGATGGGGCACAAGGATGCTTTGGTGCAGGGATTGCCTGCTGGCTAGCTCTGCACTGAAGTACCCTCAAGCCCCAGCCAGACTCTTTGCAGCACATTGAGCCAGGGGGAACAGCCCCAGGCTGTTAGGCTGACCCCCTGGGACTCTTGCCAGCCAGGGCAACTCTGACCTGGCTTAACGTGCTATGCAAGCGCACACCCAGGAGCAATAAACTCTGGTACTATAAGCACTGGAGTTTATTGCAACACATTAGTAAGCCCATGTAGATTTGCTCAGCGTATGATTTTTTTTTTCTCTTCCACTTCCTTCTCCTATTAGCATAGGAAGTGTCCAGAAGATAGTGTGAAACTAATAAATTGTCCCTTTAGTAAAGCCTGAAATTGTCAAGAGGTCATACCAACTCTGACCCTAGCTGTGTACCATGGGGAGGGGATTTTGTGGTTAAAAAAACTAGCCTTGTGATTTTAGATGAAAATACTATAAATACTATTTATATTTAGAATTCAGCATTATCTTTTATCTTGGTTTTCCAAAATACAAAACTGTATTCTTAAAAAATATAGTTTGTTTGTTTTTCTGGTTTATTTTTCCTAGGCCAAGGCTTACTTTTCCTTTTCCTGTCTTGATATGAAGTCTTTTTGTTGTGTTAGTCACTATAAAGAAATTAATTTCTATTAAATATTCATCTGAGGAGACTAGTTTTGTAAATTGACAGAAGTAATGCATACAAGTGAAGGAATGGAGTTTAATGTGAATACCTTCTGAAATACACAGTTCAAAATTAGAAAATGATTCATAGATGTTAGGGTCGGAAGGGACCTCAATAGATCATCGAGTCTGACCCCTTGCATTGGCAGGAAAGAGTGCTGGGTTTAGATGACCTCAGCTAGATGGTTATCTAACCTCCTCTTGAAGACCCCCCAGGGTAGGGGAGAGTACCACCTCCCTTGGGAGCCCATTCCAGACCTTGGCCCCTCGAACTGTGAAGAAGTTCTTCCTAATGTCCAATCTAAATCTGCTCTCTGCTAGCTTGTGACCATTGTTTCTTGTAACCCCCAGGGGCGTCTTGGTGAATAAATACTTACCAATTCCCTTCTGTGCCCCCGTGATGAACTTATAGGCAGCCACAAGGTCACCTCTCAACCTTTTCTTGCGGAGGCTGAAAAGATCCAGGTTCTCTACCTCTCCTCATAGGGCTTGGCCTGCAAGCCCTTAACCATACAAGTGGCCCTTCTCTGGACCCTCTCCAGGTTATCCACATCCCTCTTGAAGTGCGATGCCCAGAATTGCACGCAGTACTCCAACTGCGGTCTGACCAGCACCCGTAGAGGGGAAGTATCACCTCCTTGGATCTATTCGTCATGCATCTGCTGATGCACGATAAAGTGCCATTAGCTTTTCTGATGGCTTCGTCACACTGCCGACTCATGTTCATCTTGGAGTCCACTAGGACTCCAAGATTCCTTTCTGCTTCCGTGCCACCAAGCAGGTCATTTCCTAGGCTGTAGGTATGCTGGACATTTTTCCTCCGTAGTTGCAGCACTTTGCACTTCTCCTTGTTGAACTGCATTGTGTTGTTTTCTGCCAATTTGTCCAACCTGTCCAGGTCTGCTTGTAGCTGTTCCCTGCCCTCCGGCGTGTCCACTTCTCCCCACAGTTTATTGTCATCCACAAACTTGGACAGAGTACACTTCACTCCCTTGTCCAAGTTGCTGATGAAGACAGTGAAGAGTATCGGTCCCAGGACCGAGCCCTGAGGGACCCCACTGCCCACACCCTTCCAAGTCGAAACCGACCCATCCACTATGAATGATGGAGGCTGAGGACCGCAGAACTTGATCAGTTAAAATACTGGTAAGGATTAGTTTGAGTCTAGCAAACCCCAATTTATTTGAGTTGTCCTTAAACTTCTACCAAGCTGTACTATATGTCTGCTCATTTAATGATTAATATGTGGCAGTAGTCCAACTTGGAAGTAACAAAAGGATTTAAATATGTTCCTTGAGCAAGGTCATAATCTCATGAAAAGAAACTGGAATACTGGAGATTAGGCCTTTCACAAACAGCAGCTCTTCACCATATTCTGAAATTCCTTTTTTTTTTCCCTATGTATTCTACTGTGAAAACTGCTACCAAAATTGACTGCAAGTGCAAATCCATACTATGGGACAGTTTATGAAATCAATTTAGAAACTAATTTGCTGTGTGTCTATTTTTAAAAATAATAGAGATATGCTACCTTTATTTAATAAGCTGTACAATATGTAATTAGATGATTTTTTTAAACTAGGTAGTATATCAAAACCAAATTATTTATCACTTAATAGATGCAATTTGGTCAGTTTGAGAAATGTTACTTATATTAGTGTGAAACCTGGAATATGAGGTTCTTTTCTAAAGATTTTCTTCACAGTACCTGTAGCAAAATATGAGCTATAGAGTGAAGTATGATCCAACCCAATCCTCAACCATTTTGATGTAGTCTGGGAGACAACTGGCTGATTTTAAATAGTTCTGTAATGCACACTAAGAGAGCATATACTGCCTACTAGACCACTGAGGGAGGCCTAAAAGATAAAGTTCTTCAGCTCAAGTGGAAGAAATTTTTTTACTTATCCAGCGATTCATGGTATATTTCTCCAGACAACTTAACGAGGGATGTTAAACAGAAGAACTAGATACCCATCTGCTTCCTGAAGAAGAAAATCAAGTATTCTGCCCAAATGCTTTTCAGAACTTTGAAAAAGTACATATGATGTTCCAGTGTACAAGCTAGCCTGCTTGTACCTGTTAGTCCTACAGCTGAAATGGGAGAGATTTGTGCTATGGACCTTAGCCTTGTGGATTCATATGCTGCTGATGGCCTGTGCTAAAATGAAAGAACCTGGGTGTGACCATGCATGTACATATATGATATAATTTAGTGTAAGGGCCCTGGATTCGTTGTCAGAATGATCTTGTATTGTAAAGCTATGTGTTTAAAAGCAAACATTTGTCTACTGTTAATATGCTGTACTGTTAAGCTTTTTTGTATTTTGATTCATTGGAGTTCTCCCTTTGAAACCAAGGTTTGGCAGATTTAGTGTGGTTGAAAGGATAAGTGTGAAGGAGACTATAATTGTGTGGATTTGGGATGGAGTACTCTACCTGACTAAACTCTAGAAAGCTAAAATATTGGTCACAAGTAGATTAGACAGACTTGCATCTAACAAGCAAACCTCATTGTCAAAGGGGTAATATTGGTGCTTAATGGGGAGAGTTGAATCCATAGCAGTACCGTGAGGCATTTCATCTATGGGTCATCTGTGTTTAATCCTGCGAGATGAAATTAAACGATGTCTGCCGTCTAATAGAAGTTTCATAGCTCCCTTATCAGATGTTTTGCATATCAGTTCTAGCTCCCACATCCTAAGCCATTTTAGTCCATTGCTTTAGACTAGTACAGGGGTAGGCACAGCTAGCATGCATGCTAAAGCGTGTAATGCAAAGGCATTTTGCTTGGCATGTGCACCTTGGGGCAGATGGCTGGGGATCCATGGGGGGCACAATAATTGTTGTGGCAGTGCAGCCTTGCTGTCTGCCTCAAGGCATACTTACACCTGCTGCCAACAACAAGCCAGCCCAGGGCTCCACAGACCCTGGTGCAGCTGCTTGCAGCCTCCCTGCCACCTACTGTGAGTAGCCTGGGCTCCATAACAGGGGGCGGGGGTCTGTGCAGAGCCTGGCTGAGCTGCGGCAGGCAGTTGAGAGTCTGTAAGCAGCTGCACTAGGGTCTGCGGAGCCCCAGCCCAGATTGTAGCTAGCAGTGGCTTCATGCATGCATTGGGGCAGATGGTGGGGAAGGGACTGGGGCTGCGCTGCCTGCCACAAGGATCAGGCCCCTTGGAGCTCCCCCACTGTCATCCCCTGGCACACTTAACATCTTACAAGTCAAGGTTATGGTTGTTTTTGGCACTGTAAAAATCTTGCCAACCCCTGGACTAGTGTTTCCTTTGGTGACCTGTGATTCCCAGGGAGTCATGAAAGGCTGTTGGAAGGGGGGAGCCAGGATAGGTTCAAGGTAAGGCAAATGTTGCACTCTATAATTAAGAAAAATCTTACCACTACATACACTTACCATACAAAGTTAAGTGTTCTGTCAACTGTTCAACACACAGATATTTGGGCTTCTTATCATCATTGATCCATTTCTTAATCTTTTATAGTAGATATAAAGAGCTCAAAGGAACTTTTTACATAGAATATAGTGTCACTTGAAAATGAGGGACTGCTCTAAACCAGGGGTCAGCAGCCTTTCACTAGGGTTGCCAACCAAGAAATTCTCTCCCCCTCTCTCCTGACAATTGGCAAACGTTTTACTGGCAAACTTTTCTTTTTACTGACAGTAAAAACACATGCCAGTTAAAAACAAACCATTCTTGGGTTAGCTGCCTTGTGTGACTGCAACAATGGTTTTACACCTTGCTGCCCTCGCCACAGGAGTCCCCTACTCACCCCATACCCTGACACCCCCAACTGCATGTTTCCTCCCCCTTCCCCCCAACAATTCTCAAGCCTTATTGCTGGTGGCCCCACTCCCCCAGCATGGACCCTGATCTGCCTCCTTCCTTCACAACTCCATTCCACTCTCCAAAATTACAAAGGTTCTAGTGAGCTAGAAAGCACTGGCAGATAGTTCACCCCAAGGCACCAAGCAGCACTGCTACTTGGATATCAGGTGGTGCTGCTCAACACTTTGTCCAGCATCAAAGACTTATTCAGACAACAAATCCTGAAATACGCTCACGGCTTCTTATTTTTATGGAGGCAAAATTATTTTATTTTTTACAGAATATACAGGCAGGCAATTTCAGGCTGCTTTCTAATTTTTTTTTTTTTCTTTTCTTTTTTTTTTTTTTTCAGACCGTCCATACATTTACAAACAGTTTGCAACTCCACATTTCACTAAGAATGGGGCAAATTAACACAGCTGAGAAACTCTGCTGCTGGATGGCATGTTCTTGCATAAAAATTACTAACAATGAAATAAACAAGCCGTTTATATATATATCCAGCTGTGCTTGGCAGGTTGGATATCATCTCTTTGCTAGCTGGATTTGATCTGCACATTGTAGGCTGCCAGCCCCTGTTTTAAACTGGATTCTTTTTTTGTTTTGGTCTTCTGATCTAGGAAAGGCCAAAGATCATCTTCTGATGAATTTGTGTGAATTTATTGGTCTCCTCTTTTAGGGATAGATAAAAATGAAAAATCAGTTCCAAAATCAGCATTCAGCTTTTTTTAAATCTTCATGGCTTTTGACGGATTAGCTTGTGGTCCTCTTTTTGTGTGGGGGAGCGGAGTGAAGGTTTGGGTGGAGCTATAGGAACATAATATTTCCAATGTTGTAAGGTATCTTTCTCATCTGCACGCTTCCATCTGCTTTTGGCTATTCATTTTCTCTTCCCAAGGAAGCACAAGAAATATAAATGCTGTTGCCAAGCTCCTGGAGACGAGTGATAATGTGAGAATCTCCACTTCCACTTTTTTAAAGTTCTGTTCTTTCCATTTTCTGAACTGACAAAACGTACAAGGGTGGCAGTCAGCAATTTACAGCCAACAGGCTTTGCCATTTTATCTTGCTTATGGAGCTGGGGAACTTTGGTGTTTCTGTAGTGGGAGAGTTCACCCACGTGGCATCCATGCAGTGGGGAGAAGTAAAGATGGCAGCACGGTGGGTGGACCAGTGACACTAGTTCTGGAGGTGACAGTGCTAGCCAGATTGGAAGTGGTGTTAGGGTAGCTTGTCATATTTTATGCTTTAAAGTTGCACCTGTTTATAGAGTGGTGAATTATAGTATTGTTTAAAGTTTTATTTTGTATTCAGCCTAAAGTTCTGTATCGTTTCACTGTTATCTGAACTTTTCATTTTGCTGGTGTTTGCAATATTAGCTGGCCTTGCCTCTTGCAAGCAGCTTATGGCCTTGAGTTTGCTCGCATGATGTTTCTTTCCTTTTCTATCACTGAGAAGTCTTTTTAACACAACTTGGTTTTGTTACAAGCTGAAATTAACTGAATTTGGCACTAACTGTTGAATGAAAGGGATGAAATGTTTGGATAATGTTATTGAAAGGTGATAAAGGAGACCAATGGACAATGCCCAAAGTAAAACACTGGAAAAAGGCCAAAGAGGTATGCTCATGATGGATATAAACAAAGGGATATGCTAACAGGATAAAATATGGACAATATGCTGACTGCAGAGAGACCAATCCAAAAGCAAGGAGTCATCAAAGGAGTCAAGTTAAAGAAAAGCATAAAAGGGGGGAGCAAGAAAGTTAAGTGTGTCGGTGTTGTCATTGTCATCATGAATCTAGTTTTTAACACCTGTCTGGATTGTCTCGGCCAGCAACGCACCCTTTGCTTCAGGAACTGAGTGGCTGTCTTTTCTGTGAAGCAAAGTAACATTTGGGATTGGGTGAGATCACTGTACTAAATTTTCTCTCTCTGACTATAGAAACTGCTAAGATCATACTTGTACTAATAAAGTTAAACTTTGAATTTAGGACACTGAGTTGTCCATGTTCATATTTCGCATTCCATTTAAGGGTTAATTGTGCTTTAACAATCTCTAAGCACTATTTGGTAGACAGTGATGCTAACAGTGACCTTGGAGGTAAGTTTCTTTGCAGCAGCCCATGCTGTAAAATGTTGCTGACCCCTACACTAGGGTCATGTTTTCAAATATGGTTTTGTTTCTTTGTTTTTAATCTTCAAGTTTGAACAATATAATCCTTCTACTCCCACCCCTCAACACACACTTAATTATCTTCTTCAAAAGAATTGCATGATTTTGAAACTGTTAGGATGTTTAGGGCCTCGGCTCTCATGTTTTTTTTTCGGATTTGGGGTCAGCAGTGCAGTATTTGAGCCATTGGTCTTTTTTTTTTTTTCTCTTTAGCAGAAATAAAATACGGCACTTAAACCCTGCTTAATTAGGTGAATTTGCTTTTTGCTTAGTTCTGTTTTGTTCTTTTTCATTTCATTTGTTGCAAGCTGAGTGGTAATGGTAGTGTCTCTTTTTATTGCTTGTTTTATACTTGTGAATTTGCCTTAATTTTAGGGCTTGCCTTGTTATCTTAGTAAAAAACTAGAAACTGCCTATAGTTTTTCCTGATATTATGATATCACATTAACTTTAACCTTTACTTTGGCTGTCAGCCATTTTTCAAAAGACAAACATAAAAAAAGTTTTTATTTTTTAATTGCATTCTCCATTTACAGAATTAAAAAACAAATGGCCACTGGCCTTTGATTCTTGGTCTACCCAAATTCTAGTCAGGTAGTGTTGAGGGTATCAATTAACCTCATGTCTCCTTATAATCTATCTGATCCCTCTAAATTCTTCACTCCACAAGTGCTAATGAACCTTTCTTCTTTTTTTAATGGTCTTGATGGTCCCCCAGTCAAGCTCTCCTTTGTTTTGCAGTTCTTTGTCTGTTAGGAACTTCATTACCAGGAGTAGCTATTTCATAGCCCTGCAGATTTGTTTTCATCTCATTCCAGTAAAGTTATTTGGTTTTGCTTCCATCTTAAAGTGACTAATAAAGCTCTAGACCCTTACATATTTTTAAAGCTTCTTGTTTATTTTTAACTGGAGAAAAATGTGTTGTTGTATATGTAAAAATGGACTTCATCTGCACCCCTTTTGGCAGAATTCAAGTTCCACCCGTGATGGTCACCGCTCTTCCTCTATGATTTTAGTATAAATATTTCAGGTTTGCAGTAGGTCTGTGTTCGAGTACTGGCTTAATACTTAAAATGTTGTTACCTGTCTGTTTCCTGGTTTTGAGCTTAAGTACTCTCTTAACCATGTGAAGTGTTGTTGTTGTTGTTGTTGTTGTTGTTGTTGTTGTTGTTGTTTTTTCACACTGTCCTGCTGCTTCTGCTTGTTGCAATTTTTGCTATCCATGTGTGTTCTCTCTCTCTCTCTCTCTCTCTCCCACCCCCCCCACCTACTGTTTTTGTTTCTGCTGTCTAAAGAGACTTGCATGTATTTTTCAGTTAACTGGCCTTGACAGAATTCTCAGGTTAGTCGTCAGTGAAACTCTTATAAGAATTTCACTCTGATCCTGTTGCTCCACATTGCTTTTAGTTGGTTACTTTGTTAAAAATATAACTCTTTCCTTTTATAGAATTTTAAAAGCAAACTTTTTAGAATTGTGGGCTTGTGAAATCCAACCTGAAATCTCCTAGATCAATTTCAAAGATGCAATACCTTTATGAGTACTTCATTGCCTTGGAAGCTTTCCCTTTTATAGTGTGTTTAAAGGTGACACCTTCATAAATTTGTATTTCTTTTAAAAAAACAAACATGAATTTTATAGTGATTTTTTTTTTTTTTTCCTGCCAGAAAACAATGGGTGCAGGAGAAAGTTCTTTATAATTCTGTAACATTACAGCAAAAACACTATTTTAAGCAAGGCTTTTAAATTCACTTTCTATTTTCAGCTCTATTTTCATGTGCTTCCCCAATCCTGTTTCCACATTCATACAGTGGAGCTATAGCCAACTTAGATCACCAAGAGTTGGAATTGCTGTAGTAGATACAAGATGATCAGCAATTTCATATTTACAAATGTGAACAAAGTTTTAAGTGTTAATTGTCTAAAAATTGTGGAAGATTATATCCAAGGCCAAGTACTGGTACTTAATTTTAAAGAAGAGAAATGCATTCAGTCATCATTTACAGCCTGAAGATTAAATCTTGAGGACTTCTGTAAATGTACCTGAATTCATGTAGCTTATATAATAACTTACACAGCCTAGAGATCTTTAAAAAGTAACCTGTGTTATCTTAGTTGGTTGATCACATTAATAAGCTGATTAGGTTAATTTAGCATACAGTGCATTTGGGGGAGGGCGGAAGGTTGCAGCATATTCTTTGTTAAGGCGGAATAGAAATATGCTTTCCAAAACAAACAAACAAGAAAACTGGAAAGGTAGTCTTCAAAAAGCATAGGAAAAAAACTTTGTTGGATAAACTTCCCATGTACATGTGAAATGTTAAGCATGTTAATTTGGCTGAAAGAATTCTCTTGCTAACATTCTTATCAACTTTTTGTTCATGAAAAACTTGCCTCTGTGCTTTCTAATTACTTTTTACTTTTAAATTGCCCTTGCTGTGGAAACATCAGCCCTATGACACTGGTTTTAAAACTTTTTCTTAGCTTTTCTTTAGATGGAATCCAAGGTAGGTAACTGCAGAAATTACTACAATGACCCTGTTACATTACAACTCAACACACTGAATTCTGAACTGGCTTGAATTCTTCAGTAACATGTTGGATTTAGTCCAATTTTGAATTGAAAGATTTAGAAAGACTGACTTCTAGCTCTGTTCTCACTGCTAGCAATACCTTAATTAGATCAGTCTTCAGTAAAAGGCTGCAGCTATTTCAACTAGATTTTAAAAAATTAGGAAGAAGCAGACTATTGCAAAATCCAGTTGCTGTTGCTTTTCTACTTTTATTTCTCTTATATGGGAAATCATTTCTGCTTTTGCATTTCCAACATGCTTCTGATAACTGGTCTTTGTGGACTGAGAAGTTTTTCCATCAATATTTCTACTACTTTAAGGGTACATAAAAGCATTCAGGGAGCTTAATGGGTGGTTAGATTGAGTTAAAAATGTCCACCTGATCTAAGGCAAGTCAGGAAGAGGGGGCTAGCAGGGTTTGGAAGGAGGTTGGTGGGGCTTGATGTGGTCTGAAAGGGTTTGGCAGGATTGGGGGGCTAGCAGGGTATGTGGGGACAGAGGGGATGTCTGTCTGGGGGTGAGGCAAGGGGACTGGGGGATAAAAAATAGTACTATGGCTGGTACTACATTCATCCAGGCTTATCTTAAACCAGTTTGAGCCACTTTGAAACTGGTTTATGTGCACTGAGCTTCTGCTCTGTTACAGGTTTAAACCAGTTTCTGATTACTTAAACTGGTTTATGTGTAACTTCTGTCCCTAGCTTTTTAAACCAATCTAACTTTCCTGAACTTCTGTACAGTTCACATTTAGATTAACTAGGAATCTTAAGTGTAAGGTTCATACCTGGTTTGTACATTCAAACAAGCACCTAACCTCATCACCAGAGCTGAAGCCAACTTCCTACAGCTCAAAACACAAAACCTGCCAACTATCTCCAGTACCCCCACAAACTGCACACCAGAATCTATCAAAGACAAGAAAACCCAACTACCTGTGGGGGTACATTCCTCACCAAAAAAACACTTTGCCTTCAGTCTCTCAGGCCTGATCCTGAGAGGGAACAAATTACAGTGCAAACCACTTTTCAGAGCTGGGTCTATGAACTGCACTTCAGCAGCCTCCTAGGTAGTAGGTACAGAAACTAATGGAATTAATATACACAGTGGAATTCTGGCACACTGCGACCTGTTGGACATCTGACACCCCAGGCACCTCTGTACTTTTACCTGCCCTGTTATATCCCCCTTTTTCCCCCCACCACAGCCTGTCCCTCACCCCCCTGACACCTCCATTTCCATTTTCACTGACTGGCTTGCTTGCCTGCACTGCAGGCCAGGCCAGCCTCTGGATTCTGTACTATTCCTTCCACCACTTGCAGGTACTTCCTCAGCCTGACAAAGGGGTTTTCAACCCTAAAGCTGGCATCCTGGGCAGCTAAGTTGAGCTCACTGGGATCCTCACAGCTGCACTGTAACCAGCAGGCGTGAGGCCTGTCAAAGACATGACAGGTCTGGGCATTCCCCAACTAGGGCTTTGTGCGTGCGTGAATTAGCTGGAGGTTATGGCACTTCCTACCCGCCTTTCACCAGGGGACCGCTGGTCCTGACATTTACGGGGCTGCTGTGCCACCAGCAGTCCCACCAGGCCTCCCTACCCTGGCAGGGTGCAATTTTAGTGGTCATGCCCAGGACCTAGGGCCTCTTCCTTCCCCATAGCCCCAATCCCATACCTCCAAATTTGTCCTGGCAGGGGAATGAGCTCAGCAGGGACATGTTCTTCCTCTCCTGGCTGGTGATGCAGTTAATGCCCCCTCCAGCTGAGAGCGGGGCACTACTTGGCTTTTTAAGGAACTCAGAAACGGAAATTGGTGTAGATGGAGTGAGGAAGGTAGCACTCAGTCTGTCTGCAGGTGGAGCCTGGGGAACCCCAGGGGCGGGAGGTTCACCTTTAGGAACACCAGCTGCTCCACCAAAATGGGATCCAAGTGGGGTGTCACAACATCCCCAGCAATGCTGAACACCCTCTCGCTTGGAACACTGGTTCATAGAATCATCATAGAATCATAGAAGTAGGGTCGGAAGGGACCTTGTAGATCTTCAAGTCCGACCCCCTGCCTGGGCAGGAGGGAAACTGGGCTCAAATGACCCCAGCCAGGTAGGCATCGAGCTGCTTCTTAAAGACCCCCAGGGTAGGAGCCAGCACCACTTCCCTTGGAAGTTGGTTCCAGATCCTAGCCGCCTTAACTGTGAAGTAGTTCCTACAAATGTCTAATCTAAACCTACTCTCCAACAACTTGTGGCCGTTATTCCTTGTTATCCCGGGGGGCACTGGGGGAAACAAGATTTCCCCCAAACCTTTCTGGTCCCCCCCCCCCCCTCCAGTGAGTTTATAGGTGGTCACAAGGTCCCCCCCCCCCCCCCCCCCCCCCCGGCTTCTCTTGTGAAGGCTGAACAGGTTCAGGTCCCGTAGTCTTTCATTGTAGGGTCTGCCCTGCTGTCCCCAGATCATGCAGGTGGCCCTCCTCTGGACCCTCTCAATGTTGTCCACATCCCTCTTGAAGTGGGGTGCCCAGAACTGGACACAGTACTCCAGCTGTGGCCTCACCAGTGTTGCGTGGAGGGGGAGGATCACCTTGTTGGCCCTACTTGAGATGCACCTGTGGATGCACAATAGGGTCTGGTTAGCCCTGCTGACTGTGACCTCGCGTTGTCGGCCCATGTTCATCTTGGAGTCAATGACGACTCCAAGATCCCTTTCTGCCTCCGTGCTCTCAAGAAGGGAGTTTCCCATCTTATAAGTGTGCTGCCGGTTACTGCTGCCCAAGTGCAGCACCCTGCACTTGTCAGTATTGAAACGCATCCTGTTTTTGTTAGCCCACCCTTGCAACCTATCCAGGTCTTGCTGCAGTCTTTCCCTCCTTACTAGCGTGCCCACCTCACCCCAAATTTTGACATCATCAGCAAATTTGAACAGGTTGCTTTTCACCCCGTCGTCCAAATGGCTGATAAAGAAATTGAACAGTGCGGGCCCAAGGACCGAGCCCTAGGGGACTCCACTGCCCACTTCCCCCCAGGTCGAATATGACCCATCCACCTCCACCCTCTGAGTACGACCCTTCAGCCAATTAGCAATCCATCTGACTGTGTAGGCATCGATGCCAGTCGCCTAGTTTTTTAATGAGGATGGGGTGGTCGACAGTGTCAAAGGCCTTGCTGAAGTCCAGAAAGACTACACCCACGGCGACACCTGCATCCAATGCTTTTGTGACCTGACTGTTGTCTCGGACTGCCAAAGCCAACTCAAGGTGATTCAATAATTACTCGTTTGTCGGAGCGGGCTGGTGAATAGAGAGGCCGAGAAAGCTTTATGGTTGTAAAACTTTACTTACGTCGCCTACAGTTGCGACGAAAACGGTCCGGTCGTCTGAACAACTACGTTAGTTGTTCCAGCTGGCAGGGCTCAGGCCAGCATGTCCGTCTACAAATCAGGCCGGCTGGGAAAAGGATACGTCTGGGATTGCACTCGGCGACGGGGAGAAGAATCGATAGGTGATCAGTCTATCGATCAGCTCAGCCATGAGTCAGATCTCTTCAGAAGCACTCTGCAGCGTGCTCAAAGTTCTCCGACTTGGGCGGAAGTCGCGCTAATTTTTAAACGGCTAGCAAGCCAATTACTAGCCGCCATGTGTGCATAATTTAGAACTGGCCAATAGCAGGACACAAATTTGCATTCGAATGGCAGGAACTCTCTTGCACCGGGGGTTTTCTGCTGCAACAGAAAACCTCTACTTTGCAAGAGGCTCTCATGTGGCGGGAAAATTCCACCGTGCCGAGGCACCAAAATCACTGGGTTGTGACATGCCCCCTTGCCGACGGCACAACTGGAATTTTAGACACATGAGCACATCATACAGCATCTTTGTTTCGGGACTCACTGACCTGGCAAAGCTTTAACAACCAGTAATATATATACATAAAAAAACAACTTGATAGACCGGTCTTTTCAACAAGTTACAAAATGCAATAAGTTTGAACATATAACAACAACTGTTGATTATCTTCTGATTGGAGAACATCTGCTTGGGACTCTCCTCGTCTGGTAGTCAGTCCGTCCTCTCCTACTAATAGACAATGTCAATAAAATACTTAATAAAATGAGAGTGAATAGTGTTATAGTAAGTCCTGAGCAGATGGACGTTCGCCGTCTCAGTGTCTCCTCCACAACCATCGCTCTATTGAGTCGAACGAACTGCGGTCTGGTGCTTGATGAATCTCACAATCGGGCGGTTATGGATTACTACTTTTCTAGGGTTAGACCTGTGAAGAGAGAAAACAACAACACAAAACAAAAAGACTCATGATCGGATTTACTGTAAGGATACCGGGGGAACGTCGGAACGGCGAGTCTTCCAAATGTGATGAACGATAATAGGAGGACGATCGGGCTTTTCTTCTAATTGGACAGAATAGGTATTGGGATATTGTCCCGACTGCTGAACGGTCTCTTTGTGAACTTGTGGATGAGATTGGTGGGGGTGCGGTATTGAAATCCACACTAACTCGTCTGGTTGGAACTTGGGCTCCCAAGGTGGAAGTTTCTGGACATTAGCTTCGTCCCATAATGGTTTAGCAATGTTTAGTGAAATAAGGATATTGTGATTAAATTTAGTCCAGTTTTTAAACGTCCCTCCTCTAAGGCGAAGTTGCTCTTTGTACAAACCTATGTGTCTTTCCACAACACCGTTGGACTGCGGATGGTACAGCAAATGAAGATGCCAGGTTACATTATGAAGACGAGCGAATTTGTCCAGAGCGTTTGAATTAAATGGAGGTCCTCCATCAGACTGAATCTCATGAGGAGGTTGCCAAGTAGCAAATACAGCAGTCAAAGCAGAAATGACAGCAGTGGCATTACTTTTTCATAGGGGGACAACCTGTAACTGTCTTGTTCCTAAGTCGACAACAACTAGTCCTTTATTTGGTGGCTTAGACCCTGGGAGGGGTCCCAGCAAATCTACCTGCCAAACTTTTCCTGCTTGAAACTGTGAAGAATTGAAAGCTCCTAGTTGGTGCTTGGTTCTATGGCACTTTTCTTTAGCACATATCTCACAGGCCTGAGCTACCTTTTCCCAATCACGCCGAGCTCCGTATGAGGCCGGCTCCGTAAGGGTTTGGCACCAACGTTGATGGCAAGCTCGTGGTCCCAGGTGACCCCAATTCTCATGAAGCCACGTGAGGAATGGATTTACTTCAGGACCAGAGGTAGATGTGACCGGCAAGACTACGTCGGTTCGGAGTGGATCTTCTAAGAGCTTATCAATTACCTCATGCACTGGATCAGTATTTGGACGATGGGACTTGGTGTGCCTAATCAACGGGAGGCGCACAAATTTAGTTAACATTTCCCAAATATCTTGTCAATCATTCAAATTCTCAGAGGGAAAAGCTGCGCCCGTAAGAATTTTATAAATGTATTACGAATCAATTGCGATGATCGGAACTGGGAGTGTATCGTTATGATGTGTCAGACAATGTTCTAGTACCTTAAGGAATCCTAATAATTCACATCTTTGGGCTGAATTATCATCTGGGTCGGCTTGAAAGATTTCCTTATCGTTACAAGCTTTGCAATAATATCCATAGCCTCCGCCATGTCGGGAGGTTCCATCTGAGGCCATCCACGCCGGGGCAGAAGTTCCATACAATGTAGGGACCTTCTCCTCATCTTCTGGGCTCGGATCAGGTACCGTGTCTTCCAGCTTCCAACAATGCCAGTTGTAATGGTGGCTAAGCACTAGCGTATTCCAGGTCTTAGATTCTCCCTGAAAATGTGGGTCGACTCTGTCTCCATCCAGCAAGGGTAATAATGTGGCACCGGGGGTGCGTAATGTCCCATGCCCCCTTGCTAAAGGGTCCACCATTTGTTCAGCCAGGAGGATTTTTCCTACAGCTCCATATCAATGTTGTGCCACTTGAAGCGTTTTATGGGCTGTATATACTAGCTCATTGTGAGGGTTATGTGCGACAGCCCACACATGGTTGGTGGTGAACCTGAGGGTTATGGTTAGTGACTCACCCAGATCGATGGCATGGAGTTGTGTATCTTTAACTGTAGCTAGCAGGCGAAGCAGGTTTTGCTGATCCCCTTTCGTCCAGGGTGTGGACTTTCGGGATTTGTTACGGATCTGTCGCTGCAATTTAGTGAGGAGGGCCAAATCACTAGGTCCAATATAATGTCGATACCAATTCAAATGACCCAACAACTGTTGAAAGTGCCTCTTAGTTGTAGGGAAGAATGTTTTCAATTGATCGATGTTAGGACCCTCATGAGAAATTCCGTGGCGGATGGAACAGATGTATCGAGTACCAAGGAAAGTAATGTCATCTACAGGATGCAAACACGACTTTTCCTCGTTGATTGTCCATCCTTCACTTTGAAGGTGAGCGACTAGTTGATTGACTGTACTAGTAACTATGGAACTATCGCAACCTATGATGGCGATATCATCGACGTAACTCCAAATTTTTAGTTCCTTCTCTGGGGGAAGAGAGTATGAAGCTCTAAAATTTTTTAGGGTGTTATTCATGGCACCAGTGGCTAGTGATGGAGCGTTATGATATCCTTGTGGACAGACCGTCCACCTATACATGATGCCATCAATACACATGTTTAGTATTCCTTCCGGGTCATTTATCGGAATGGAAAAGAACATATTTTTGAGATCCAGTGCGACTCCAACCCACTTATTTTGTTGGAACTGTGCCATCTCAAACATACATTGTGGCAGAGTAGATGGATTAGGTTGTTGAAGTACTTGAGACCTTTTGTTGACTTCTCTGTAGTCCACAACCAACCGAGTTTCATTAGGCTTTCCAGGTTTCGCTACCCCCCCCATCCTGATGACAGGTAGGTGCTCGCTGTTACAGTCTTAATACAACCTCGTTGCTCAAGTCGCCTCAGGAGGTCAGTAAGGGACTGTTTTAGAGGACCCTTAGTCGGGATTGGTCGATACCGCCAGGTGGAGTTGTTACGAAGCGTTGGTCGATGCCAATCCTGTTCTGGGATAATGACGGGTAATGACTGTAGCACTTGTTCTTTAAGGTCAAGTGCTTTTATCCCCAGGATCCCTAAAATGTTGATGCCCCCTAGGACAGCCTCTAGGGGGTATCGGTGGCCTTGGACCCAAAATTTGACCTTCCTTGTGACGGCGATAGCATTAAGCCCTTGTACCTTGACCGTTTTGGTGGTCTTTTGATGAGGTATCATTGAGGTAATCACATTGGTTTGAGCTCCAGTATCGAGAAGGAAGAATGCTTGTTGTTGGTCATCTGGATCGGTAGGGTTGCAAACAGTGAGTTCGGCGTATGGTCGAGAATCAGTAGGGTCAGGTTTGAACTGGAGAAAGCCGCCAGCAGAGCCGACGGCCATTACTCGTTTTTTGATGGGTCCTCGAATTTAAATCCTAATGCTTCGGCTATACGATATTGCGCTCGTTCTCCCAAAATTCGTAGCTGCGCCTTTGTAAGTCCGATGCGGGAGATAAGAAAACCAAACGTGGTTCTTTCCTTCGGGGTTCCTGGAGGTGACCACCCTTGCTCTCGTCGAGGGATAAATTCTTGCCGTCTGGGTGTCGGTGTTCCGGCTGGGTATGCCGAAGGTTGGTCCCTTGTAGTATCAGAAACTTCTTTACCTTGTTGCATAAGTGCTTGTAGATGTGGGAGGTGGCCTAAGAGATTCCCCACCGGTTGACCTGCCATTGGGTTCAAGAAGAGTCAGAGGGTAACGGTATTTGCTCCTCCATATACCTCCACGCAGGTATCTATAGCTTCCAAGGGCATTGGGATTGCCCCAGGGTCCGATAGGTGGCACTGAGCCCATCTCTCTTTTCGTTGTACGGCGGTTAGTCCCATTGGATTTGTTCTCGGGTTCCATGAGAGATATGACACCCCAACTATAGCCAGGAGGAGTTGCTCCGCAGTAGCCTTCTGTGGACGACCTTCGTGCCAGGTATGAAATTTGTGGGTTACCTGTCCCGCTACGAGTGCCGGGAGCGGGATGGGCCAGTGGGCACTGTCTGCGACCACATTCAAGTCGGTAGCACACCCACCACTCCATGCCGCCTGTCGGGTCAAGGCACTCGCTTCTTCTTTGTCCAAGGTGTCAGATCCAAATTCCACTATTAACTGTCCTAACCACATTGCCAAGGTCTCTCCTGATCTTATTTTAGATTCCTTGCAAAGCTCTTGAATTTCTGGTCGAGTGCATGTGCATGAGATAACAGTGGTACGTGTAGCACCATCTTCATCCGCAGCATGCTTCATCACAGCTATCGGGTGAGCTGCGGTAGAGAAAGAGTTAAATTCTTCATCTGGGGGCGTTGAGTACATCTCTTCTCCCATTGCCCCCTCCCCTTGGCAAGGAGGCGGGGCCGTTGGGAGCGACGTCACTTCAGGGGGTGGAGGCACTGGGCGGATCCCCGCCGGGTCTTCTGAAGCTCCGCCCCTCCTTTCCAGGTTTCCCGGATGGCTCGCGCTTCTTTCGGGGCCATTTTCTGCCAGCGGCATCATGCGGCCGGTGCTTCTGACAAGTGCCGCTCTGGAGCCTTTTGCTGCCCGCTCCAGCGACTCCTTACCCGCCGTATGCATCTGTGCCTCTAAATTTGCATATTCTCTTAGTAGACCCGCTACTGTTCGGAACAGCACATTCATCATTTTTCCCTTCTTCCATTTAGTTAGACCCCATCTCGGCACATGACGGCCCTTAGTTTCCAAATCCTCCTGGAGCTGAACGAGGAGCTCATGACCCCGCGATTCCGGCACCAAATCCGGACAGTTAAACCAGTCCGTGGGGGTGGATTCCCCTCCTTCCCTTAAGTATCGAATGCATTGAGCGAACTCTTGAGCGGGGGTCAGCTTCTCTGCCTTCCGTGCTTTTACCCCTGCTAAGGATATGGTTGAGGTTTTCTCTGGGGATCGATAATAGACCCAGTCGCTCCCCATTATGCATCCGAACTCCCCAAGGGATAGCTTAGTTCTCCATTCCTTCACTACGGCTTCTTCTCTCTTTACGGAGAAGTAACCATCAATATTTCTTTCATCCCCTTCCACCGCCTGGTGGTAAGCAATATGCGCCCATAGATCGTTGGCGGGTCCCGGTGCGCCAGGGGCAGCACCCGATTAGGTTCTTCTCTATCACCGTGCCCTTAAATCCCATCCTTGTCGCCATGTCTTAGACGGCCAAAGTCGACTCGAGGTGATTCAATAATTACTCGTTCGTCGGGGCGGGCTGGTGAATAGAGAGGCTGAGAAAGCTTTATGGCTGTAAAACTTTACTTACGTCGCCTATGGTTGCGACGAAAACGGTCCGGTCGTCTGAACAACTACGTTAGTTGTTCCAGCTGGCAGGGCTCAGGTCAGCACATCCGTCTACAAATCAGGCCGGCTGGGAAAAGGATACGTCTGGGATTGTGCTTGGCGACGGGGAGAAGAATCGATAGGTGATCAGTCTATCGATCAGCTCAGCCACGAGTCAGATCTCTTCAGAAGCACTCTGCAGCGTGCTCAAAGTTCTCCGACTTGGGCGGAAGTCACGCTAATTTTTAAATGGCTAGCAAGCCAATTACTAGCCGCCACGTGTGCATAATTTAGAACTGGCCAATAGCGGGACACAAATTTGCATTCGAATGGCGGGAACTCTCTTGCACCGGGGGTTTTCTGCTGCAACAGAAAACCTCTACTTTGCAAGAGGCTCTCATGTGGCGGGAAAATTCCACCGTGCCAAGGCACAAAAATCACTGGGTTGTGACAATTGTAAAAGGCAATCTGGTTGGTCTGACATGACCTGCCCCTAATGAAACCGTGCTGGTTGCCCCTGAGCATCATCCCTGATGCTGGCCCATCACAGATGTGCTCCTTGATGATCTTCTCAAAGAGTTTCCCCAGGATTGAGGTAAGACTGATGGGCCTATAGTTGCCCGAGTCCTCCCTCCTCCCTTTCTTAAAGATGGGGACCACACTGGCTATCTTCCTAGCAATAACTCCTGCTTGCTCCCTCAACAGCCTGGGGTGGAGAGCATCTGGACCTGCTGACTTGAACACGTCCACCCCCTCCAGAAGCACTCTAACCCGGTCCTCCTCAACCTTAGGGCTTGAGGTGTTCCCCTCAAGTCCGTCTTGAATCACGGTGGGGGAGTCCCAGTCCCTGCACAAGAAAATGGAGGTGAAGAATTTGTTAAAGAGGTCTGCCTTCTCCTCTGGCGCAACCACCAGATTGCCTAGTGCATCTTGCAGGGGCCCCACATTTCCCGGTGCCTTCTTCATCCTCCCTGTATATTTGAAAAAGGACTTTTTATTATCTTTGATCTTGGACGCTAGTCCTAGCTCTATGTCCACCTTAGCTTTCCTAACAGCCCCCCTACAGGCCCGAGCAGTGGAGGTATACTCTTCTTTGGAGATAGTCCCCACCCTTCCACTGGGTGTACACCGCCTTTTTGGCAACCAGGCATTCCCGGATGTCCTTGGTGAGCCAGGGAGGCTTTCGGGCACTCTTGCCCCCCTTGCTCCTTGTTGGGATCATCACCCCTTGGGCTCTGAGTATGGTCTCCTTAAGAAACGACCACTCATCTTGGGCACTGAGTTCCCCTGCCCTCGAGAACTCCAGCGCCTCTCCCACCAGTCTCCACAACTCGTTGAAGTTGGCCCTCTTGAAGTCTAGGGCTACCATCTTGCTGCAGGCCCTTGACACCCTGCGCTGGATGATGAATTCCAGCAATCAATGATCGCTACCACCAGGTGGTCAAGGACCTGGAGCCCCCTTACCAGATCATCGCCTGTGGCCAGGACCAGGTCCAACAGGGCATTTCCTCTGGTGGGACTGTGCACCTCCTGGGTTAAGTGGAGGTCCTATATCTTTGCCAGGAACCCCCTGGAACGGTCCGACCTGGCTGATTGCTCCTCCCAGCAGATGATCTGGCTGACTGCTCTTCCCAGTTGGTTGGTGGACAGGACAGGTGTTGCCAGGCAACTGTGGACAGATCCTGCCACATCTGGCTGTGGTTTGTCCAGTAGGCCAAGTGGTTGCAGTCCAGTGGCTCCACATCCTCAACGAGAGAGGTAGCCACTGAAACCTCGGTGCTACCTGCCCGAGGCTGGGGTCTAGTGCATTTGGACCCCAGCATTGAAGCCATGCCCATGGACCACATTGGCAGTGGCTGGTGCTGGGAGTGCTGGCACGGGAAAGTGGATCCCCCTCTTCCACATCCCCTCACCTCTGCACTTGGGCCTCCCTGAATTTGTTCACCAGCACCTGCGTCCGGCGATCAAGGGTTTTGGTGCTGCTAGTGCACATGCCCTCCATTGTGTGGACCGTACTGGAACGCAAGGGATCCAGCCGTCTCCTGATGCCCTCCTTCAGCCACGTCACCTGTGCTTGCACGTCTGGTGACAGCGGCCTGCCCCAGCCGGGAACATTGATCCCCTGGAACTTCTCCATTTGGTTTTCCAGTTCCCTCACTAGGGGGATCACCTGGCTGAGGAGGCATCGCCAGTGCTAAGGGTCTCGGTGGCCTTGAGGAAGGGCTTGAGGACCGCCAGCATCTGGGAGATGATACCCCACTCAGCTCTGTTCAGGGGGGCGCTGATCCCTATCTCCCCAAGCAAGGCCATCTCATGGATGGCCTTCTGTTGCTCCACCAAACTTTCAAGCATCAGGTATGTGGAGTTCCACCGAGTCTCCACATCCTGCATAATTTTGTGGTGCTGGATGCTCAGCTCTGCATGTTTCTCCCACAGCATCTTGCCCACCTTGATGCTGCGGTGGAAGTATCCCACCACCTTCTTGCATTTTGAAATCAGCTGGCTTGTAGCAGTAGTGGTGGCGGTGCCATCACTGGCACCCCTGTCCCCCTCCAAGGCATCCCTCGCTATTGGGTGCAGCCTGTGTGCCACACAGTGGATGCCAACAAAGTTGGCATCACAGACAGCCTTCACCATATTGGTCCTCTTGTCAGTGACCATGAACCCCCAGGTGAGCTTGGCCTGTCCAACGAGCCACCCCTGCACCATGCAGTTCATGGCCCCCATGATCTCCCTCACTGTATGGGACTCATCGAGCACCTTGGCTTGGAGGAGAGTCCACTGATGGCCTGACTGATTGCACCAGTGATCTGTGAGGGAGAGGTAGGTGTGATCACCACCCTGGCTGCTCCAGATGTAGGAGGTGAAGTGCAAAGCTACCTGTGGCCCTGCTTTGCGCAGTGCCTCCCTCAAGTACTCCCTGCATGCCTCATACAGGGAGGGCACCACTGTCCTGCTTAAGGTGGTGCATGCGGGCACTTCGTAAAATGGGGCCAGAAGTGCTATGAACCACCTGAACCCTGGCCAGCTCAACTAGGGAGAAGGGCTGGCTATCCAGAGCAAGCTTCTCCCTAATGCTTTGGGTGATCTCGCTCGCCTTGGGAATGCGTCCACCTTTCCCCCACTGGTCCAGGGTGGCCTGCCTCTGCTTTGGGGAGGAAGGGGGCTTTGGAGTGAGCAGGGGCCTTCCCTTTTGATGCACTTACTTGCACTGGTGCCAGGCTGAGCAGGAAGAAGGGCAAAGGGGTGCTGCCTCCTCAGATGTAGCAGCATCACTGTGGTGGACAAGTGTCTCACATCCTTGCTACGGCTCATGTGGCTTCAGTAGTGCTGGCAGATGGCAAACCTGGGATCATCTGCTAGCTCAAAATGCTCCCACACTACACTACTCCCCTGCTTCTGGGTTCAGGCTGAGGATCCTGCTTTATCCCATTCCTCAGCTGGCTGAGGCTCAAGAGCAGGAGGAGCTGCCTCCGCTGAGCCACTTGCCTCCACAACCTCAACCTCCTCCAAGGTGCTGCTTTCCGGAGGAGACCTGTGTTTAGGGGAAATTTGAGGGGTGTGGAGCACAAATTGATTCCCCCTCAGTCCCCAGAATTGCTTGAGCCAGTGTGCTCAGCATCCCTGTTTGTGGCTCCAGCTCCTCCTCTGGCAGTGGGAGGCTCACACTGAGAGATGAAATTGGGGTGGAGGAGACAATGATTCCACTGCTGGTGGCCATTTCTGGACTGAGCAGAGGTGGTTCAGGTGCAGGGACGTCAGGTGCAGACACTGCTCCCACCTCCTTGCTTCCACTGGCAGCACTGATGTCATGGCTGCTTCGGAAGAGAATGCATCTGTGTTGGCAGGGTGGGAGGGAGGTCTTGCAGCTCTAGCTCTCTCTCCTTACCCCCTCTCCTGCCAGAAGACCTGGCACCTATCTTTCCAGCACGCTTCATATTAATCTTTCCTGTGCTGCAAAAAGTCTGTGTATGTGTGTCACTTCTTTTGTGTTGTGTGTTTTATTCCCTCTGTTGCGTGCATGCACTAGACTCTACTTAGATTGTTTGCTTCAGAGTTGTGTAAAAATTGTGTGCTGTCTGTTGTCTTCTCCTATGAATATCTGATTTTTCTTCTTTATATTGTATATGTGTGTGCAATCTGTGTGCCTCCCTGCACAGTGATGGATCACACTGGCAGGGAAAACACAGCTTTCTTTTTCTGAAAGAAATGAATTGAATAGTAATTGAATAGCTAAGTTAAGATGAGCTAAATCCTATCCAATCCTTTCTAACAAGAAAAAGGAGCAGGCAAGTTCAACTACTGAGTAAAGTAACGAAGCTGAGATGCTGGAGTCGGCTAGGGTACCTTTCTCACACAGTTTCTGAGAGGAAACAAGCTTGCAAAAGGCACAGCATGCTTCCAAACAGCTGCTGTCATTGGAAAGGCAGCCAGAGAGAAAATCCTTCTCACTGGCCACCTATCAGTCTAATCCCCCCCGTCCCCCTCCCTCTTCTAACTTTCACTTTTTCAGTGTCTGAAGCATCTGAAGCTTTTCTGAAGTGCTTCAGAAGCTCTGAAGCGCTTTGGACAGCTTAAATGAGCCCATGCTTCGCTCCGGGCATGCTGCTTTGGACTCCAAAGTGTTTGAAGCGGCCCTGGATCCAAACGCGGTCCGAAGCCTCGCACATCCCTACCAGCCATGTTTATATCAGGTCCATAACTTTGATGTGAGCTCTGGCGTAGTTTCTGAAAGAAATAGAATTTAAGTCGAAAGGTCTCCAACCTTTTTAAGGTGAAGATCACTTTTTCAAGTAAAAGGCAATCCAGGATATACTGTGCCAAGCTGCGGCGGGGCTCTGGGCACAAAGCCCAGCGTGTGGCGGCAGCCACCTCGTCCCATGCACAGATCAGGGGGGAGGGACGCATGCCCCCCGGGCCTTCGCTGGGGTGCATGCAGCTTCAGGAGCTCTCCCCTAAGGGTGGGGATTGGTCAATCAGGGAGCCCCTGACAGTTAATTGATTGGGATCAACTGGTTGGTGACCACTGCTTTAAGTTATGCACAGTTATCTACTGTGGCCATAGTGTCCTCTACTGAATACTGGCTTGCTAGGATCAGCTGGGGCCCTCTTGCATATTTGTACGGTGAAATCCAAGCAGTCCAGAAATTGAAACACTAAGGCAGTGGGATCCAACCTTTTTGGCAGGCGTGCCACAAATTTAAACCCTGCACCTTCTTTCTGACAACCTCCCCTCACCACCTCCCTCACCCCCTGCATAATCTGCTGCTCTGCTTTCTGTCCCTGCCCTATCTGCCTGCCCATACCCCAATCTGTCCCATGCCACACAGAGGCTGGTTGTGGGACGTGCTGTAGCTTGATCACCCCTGTTGTAAGGACACACCTGAAAACCTTATTAACAGTAGCTGTCTGCCATGTTATTCATTCTTGAACAACTGCAGATCCACAAGACTTCAGTAATTGGCTATCATAATGAATTAAAATCTCTTTACAGAGTTTTGTATAGTTCTCTGTGGATAAAGAACTTAATAAGAGTAAAAAGTACATTTCTGTCATTTTTTGAGAATGGATTGTAGGATTTCAGAAATGAGCTAAGGTGCCTGAAAGCCAAAATGCCAATTGTGCTTCATATATCATATTTTGGCAGCCAACTAATGTATATAATGTAGATCTGAGGATTTTTAGGGAGACTTTTATTCAGAAACTGCATATGTGTAAACATTTTTGCATCAGAAGCTAGACAAACTACAAGCATTTGCTCAATTTTTTGTGTGGCTAATTATGTAAACATCCTATAGGTGCCAATTAATCAAGTTATTTGAAATTTCACAGATCGGTTGCAGCCTGTTCTTATGGAGTACATTAAACTGCAAAGGAAAACAGTAGAAGGAGAAACTTCAATATACAGCTGTAAAGTTTAAGAGAGTCTTTATAAAGTAGATTCTAAGTCAGTGGTTTCCAACCTTGGGTTGTGACTGAAATGAGGGTCACAGGGGCAATGCCAGCAGCACTGCACACAAAGGACGAGCCATGATGGGAGCGCCGCCACCGCACTCTGCTTGCAGCAGTGAGTCACGGCAAAAAAAGGTTGGGAACCACTGTTTTAAATAAATTGCACTGATTGTAAGGCTTAATTAAAAGTTACTACAGGGCACTTAAAGCTTCTTCATAGAAGTGACTTTTTTTTTCTTCACTGTTATAATGTTGCATACTGTTTGTTTGTTGGTATTATTTACAATCAGCTGCCTGAGGTTATTTTTTCTTGTGTATACTACTGTCCTGGTAGCAAAACTCTAATGTAGTATTACATGTGAAAAAGATACTGGTTTTTGTTGCAAGGTTGGTTATAATATTATCATGAGATTCATATTTCTGGAGAAGCTTGATGTCTTTTTATTATTATTCATTTTTGCTTAGTATAACTATAAAGTGCGCTCATTTTTAAAGGGATAGCTACTTAGCTAATATTAGTATTAATATTGCTTAGGTGGTACAATATAGAGGAGATATCTGTAAAATATCTGTTAGCACATAACCACAATGCACAAAGACTTAATTTCCCAATTAGGAAAACTAGTATTTATTTAGTCCAGGTCCAGTTTCATCTTTTTCCCCTCTACATGATACTGTGCAGAAATATGCAAATGGACCACATAAGAATAGATACAAAACCTCAACTGACAGACCCATATAGTAAAATCCTTAATATTTTAGAAGCAATAATTTAAGTTGTTTGCTTTGTCTCTGTATACAACCTTATGCTAGGAATGTTAAAGATAGTCTGCAGGCTGAATCCAGCCCATCTGACTAGCAGTGCTGCCTGCCACATGCCTGCCACATGGTCCTGGCCAGCCTTGTATGGCCAGGCTGGGAGATGCACTGCATGCAGGAGCTGCATTGGGCTGTGGACTGGCCCTGTATCCCAGGTACAGGGCTGGTCTGAATTCGGCCTGCAGGGGAGCTGCCTGTGGCGGATCCAGCGCACAACCCAGACTGGTCCTGTGCACCGCATGCTGTATTAGGTTCTAGCTGGGTATGCTGTATGCAGCACACAGCTGGTCTGGGGCACATGCTGGAAGTGGTCTGCACTGTACAAGCCCTGCACTTAATGAGCAACTCTTAAGTAAGTTGTTTTATTCTCGTTGTTCAGTATGTTACCCTCAATGCACACTATTCAAGCTGAACTCTGGAGACTAATTACTAACTGACGTGTGAGTCTTTTTCCATGGGAGCTATAATGCACATGATTATGAACGTGTTTATTTTTACACCCCTGTGAGTTGATAGTATAATTATCCCCATTTTACTGATGGGAAGTGGAGACTGATTAAGGTCAAAAGACTGCTAATTTTGGGCGCACAGTTTAAGACACCTTTGACCTCAGTATTTTTCAGAGAATTTAGCACAATATAAGCTCAAAACACAGCTTCCATTGACTTTACTTGTAGCTGCACTTCTGCAAATTGGATTCCACACAATCGAAGCAAGCTCCCAGCAAATAAGAAATGCACAGGGTCTGTGGTATTTTTTTAAGCAAAGAAAGGTAGCAGGCGGCTAGTGAATGCCGCAATGCTGTGGTGGATAGAGCATCCCACGGGAGTGCGTGGGGGGCTCCTCAGCACACTTGGCAGCAGACCCAGACCCTTCTAGTCCACTTCCAGGTTCACCAGGCAGTGTGCAGGGGCCCCTGATTCGGGCCGAATGCAAATCGAATACAGCCCGTTATGCATACCCCTACTCTGGTCTGTCTTCATGACTCAATCTCCTTCTTGTCCTCTTCCAGTCTGTGGTGTGGACTTTCTGGCCAGGAGGGACCATTGAGAACAAAGGGGAGAGAGAGGCTTAGAGTAATAATTGCAAGGGAAGTATGGCTTTTATCTTTGCAGCTCTTGATCAAAACATACTCGGGTACTGTGTGAAGGGAGCTGGTGGTATGTGTATAGTCTGATCAGCTATAAAAACTGCTGGCTTGAGCAGAACCAATTTTTTGAAACTATAGCTGAGCCATGGGTGAACTGAGATTTTCCAAAGACTTTAACTTGATCAAATTTCAGAAGACTTTTATGGGAACATTGACAGGCACAACTGATGTGTAGGTCACTATCTTCCATGTTTTAAATCCCTGAGGGGTGTCTGTGTGTGTGCACACGCACCCCATGAAAGTGAGGTCACCATAATTATGTAACGTGTGAAACATCATAATTTCTTTTAAATTTTTCCTGGAATGAGGCTAAACCATTGAGGCTAAAACTAAAAGTAGCACTTCAGCTGCAGACAGGCAGCACATGGAAAACTTCAGCCCCCATATGTGCTTTTCCAGACTTTACCCAAGAAACATGACATAAATAGAAAGTGTGAACCTTAAGAATGTTCTGCTAGTTCATCTATTATAGTTTGGTTCTCTTATTTACCATTCCAAATATATTTAAGTTAAATTCAGGTGTCCAGTAGGGTGCTTGTTTCTTTGAGACTTGTTCACAGAGTAATAGTTGTAATTACTTGTTTGTGGTTGCACTTAAAACGGTCTTACTCTTGTTTTCTGGTTTTTTGTTGTTGTTTTTTTTTATTTTAAGTTAAATTTAATTAACTTTCTGTGGCAGCTTTTATAGTCTTGGGTTACGTTTGTTAACTACATTTTATATTTTTTTATTAGGAGAGGCAGTGAGGAAAATGAGAACGTTAAATTTAGTGCCTCACATTTTTGTCTTATTAGAAAACAAATAAAGTAATCGGGGTAAGCAGCACAGGAAGAAAGGAATACCAGGCTGGAGATGTTGCAGGGTTATTTTTTCTCCTAACAAAAACTTGAAACAACGTGTGACAAGCCTTTACAAGAAAGTACTGTTTTTAATGTTGTAAATGCTTTTGTTTTTAATAAGGTGTTATTGTTTCCATGGCTTTGTTATGGCTCTGGTACTTGCTTAATATTTTTCTTTGCTACTTTTAATGTTCAAGAAGAAATTTGTCATATAAGCCAAATTATGCCTCCTTTACTCGCACATGAAACCTAATACTGAATCCTGATCTTTAATGATACATGTGGGAGACCAGCATTTGGCCCTTTATTTAAGGTCTGAGCCACAAATTGTTTTATGGGTCCTTTTTAGAGGTGGGGGGAGGGGAGGCAGCAAGATATGTAATTATGTAATTTCCTCCCAAATTTTAGCCTGTGTGGGAATTTCCATTGATGTTCCTCCTGCCTTCCCTCTACCCCAATTTTGAAGCTATCTGGCTGGAAAGGGAGGAGTTAGGAAGCAGTCTAAGGGTATGTGCAGATATTATACTTAGACCAACCTAACCAGGGGTAAGTCCATATAAGTGCCAAACTGTACATATGTTTGGTAGGGCTGTGCAAAGCTTTGGGTGCTGATTCAATTTGGAGGAGATTCGGCCCAGTTCGGTGGCCGTATCTCCAAATCTGAATCGAATCAGGAGACCTCCAAATCGATTCAAAGTTCTTCAAATCTTTGAAAAAGATTTGGAGAGCTTTGATGATTCGGGCAGTCCCTGCCCACTGGAGCCAGACTCAGAGCTGGTAAGTAGGGGGTGGGTAAGGGGGAGCTGGAGGAAGGGGCAGGGGACTATGGGGGGACTTCTGCCAGGCCCCATCCCCTGGCCCCATTCCCAGTCCCCCCCCCATGGCTGCCCTGCCTGCCCCAGCTTCTGGTGCTTAAAAAAAAAGCCCCAACTTGTCCCTCCCACCCAATCCCTGATTTGAATCACAGAATCAAATCACTGTCCCTCAAATCAGCCAAATCTGAATCCGAAGCGAATACTAGCCGCTTTTGTACAGGCCTAATGTTTGGGGAGTTTAGATCGGACAAAAATAGCCAGACCAATCTGACTTGGTTCATTTAAGGAAGTGTACTACATAGGTTAGGCTAACCCATGCCTGATCTAACCAAATGTGTACATGTTCAGAGTATAGCCCCAGGGCTGGGAAATTCGAGCCACTCGCCCCGATCCCAGGGCTGCACTTTTCCTACACCCCCACCTCAATCAGATTGTTGCCCTCTGACCTCCCTCTCCCCCGTGATTCTGCTACCCACCTCCCCTGATCCTGGCCACCCTTCACCCCCCAACTCTGACTTACCTTAGATCATGGTCCTGGCACAGCTCCCGGCACCAGCGAATGTTCTCGCAGTTGAGAAGCTAACTTGTGATTACATAGCTTAAAGCAAGCTGTGCAATCTTGGGACAGGTCCCATGAACATGCATACATGTCCTAAGGCTGATGCTTTTGGTGGCTGAGGGAAGATGGGAAGGTCATCAGTCATAAGTGTTGGCCCTGGCTCACCACTGGACTAGGAGGCAGCTTTTGGAAGCTCATTTGGTTTCTTCTCTACTTGCCCTTTCCTAGCAAGCTCTAAGGCCAGGCTGGGAAGAAAAAACTCTAGAAAGAGCCTCCTGTCAGGCCAGTGGTGAGACAGGCTGCTACTGGGTATAATATTCATATAAAAAGTTAGTTATGCACACATTTATGTATCTAGCTTTCCTTTTAAGTGCCTCTGTCCTGCTATTTTAAATAATGATTCAAACCACTTTAAAAATTTTTATTTTAAATTTGTTTTTTTCCCCCCAAGGTTTTAACCTAACTTGAAAGTTTGTTCCATGTAAAACTGTGATTGCAATCTTTAACAAGCTGTGTTGTAAGTGCATTGGGGATTTTGGATAGGATGCTGCTGGAATACCTGTTTTGACACTTAAGAAACTTTGGGAGAGATTTGCTGAACATACAAGATGGAATATTTGCTTGCCAGTTTTGTATTATTTTCACTATTAATGAGGCACCGAGTTGTCTTTTAGCATACGCGTTGATTTTGTGTATGAAGCGTCAAAGGAAAATACCAGATTTTGTAACATCTGCAAGTCTACTAAAAAGTTATGAGGCTAAAGAAATGATAGCAACATACGCTATGTTACCAATTTAAGACGTTAAAAAGCTAGCAATAGGTAAATATAATGTCTTAAATTTAAACTAGTTAATTTAAACTAGAAAAAACCCAGTAATTTTTATTTTCTCTACCCTGTCTTGATAAAGCAAAACCTCAATCGGGTTCCTTTTACTCCTTTGATAATGGTCCAGTATCAATCTAGATTCACTGTCCTATAGTTCCACTGATTTCAGTAGACTAACGAAGGAGGTTTCCAGATTGGGCCTGTTCCTTTTTGAACTTGGAAAAGATACTATCTAATACTTAAAGTACAGCCAGTTCTTAACAAGTGTTTTGCCCTGAAAGAAAATGTTTGCAGTTAAATTTAAGAGACATATTGACGTTCGTATGAATGCTTGAGTGTTTTATATATAATTCCAGTTTAATTTTAAAATAATAGATTTAATATCCTGTCATCTCTTACTGTACTTATCACAGTTATTACAGTGACGTAAGGATAAGGGAGCTGCATCCCTACTGGCAGAAGATGTCTAGTTGCATGTGGGGTTACAACATGATATAACTATTCAGTGGGGTCTCTTTTTTCTTCCCCTTATATCTACTGACTTCTTAAGCTGTAACCCTGACATGTAAAATAAAGCTTTTTAAAAAAAACACAACTTTCCACTGGCCTAGAAAGCAAAACAACTTTCATTTTATTAAGCTGTAATTTAGAAACTTGCCTTCAGAAAACAAACTCATTTTCTTCTGCCTATGCTAATGAATGTATGTAGTTAGTTTACTGTACACTATGCCCAGGCCTCTCTTTGCCTACCTACAATAATTCAAATTCTCAGTAATTCTTAATTTTATGATTGGGTTAGATGTTGATGGGGGGCATTGTTTTTTTTTGGGTTGGTGGTCTTTGTGGTTTGTTTTGTTTTTTTTGGCCTTTAGCTTTACTGCCTGTGCTAACAATGTGGTAGAACTTCTTTGGTTGTGAAGTAATGCTATTTAAAAAGGAATTAACTGTGTATTAAACCTGCTATTTTCTTTGGGTATGCATTTAACAGGCAAGGTTAAATTGGTGTGTTTAACACCCCCCCCCCCCGCCCTGAGGAGGCTCCCAGCTGGCCCCCAGGCCCCTGCAAGCCTGAGTTACCTCAAAGGCTCCAGGAGGGAAAGTGAGTCTGAACCAAGCCCTGGCTGGCTGAGAGTCTTGGGCCATGTCCCTTCCCAGTCTTCTTCTGTCTGGACAGGTCTTAGGGTTTGCCACCCTTTTTGCATGAAGCCCCTGCAAGTGGGAGCTCTACCTACCTGCAAAGAGTTCCACGCAAAAGTGGACAATCGGTGGGTATCTCTATTAAACTGAAAAAAACAGGGGGGTTTTCTCTGTTAAAAGGGAAAACCTGTGGGGGGGTTTCCCATTTTTCTGTGGGAAACAGAAAACCTGGATCCCTGCTCATGACTGGCTTCAATTTTGGGTTGAATTCCTGCCTGTTACCCTTGAGGTTAATTTATATTTGCCAGTAATTCTTTACTACGGTTAGTTCAAATAATAAAATCTGTGTGCCAAGTATTTTGATTACTCTGGTCTGGCTATGAGCTAACACACTGCAAAGTCATATCCTAGTTATTTTATACTCATTAGTATTCCATTGGCAGTGGCGACACACAGAGGGTACACACCCCCTGTGCATGCCAGTGCACCTGTGACCAGCCACGCTCGCTGCTTAGGCAACAGGCAGGGGGGGCAGGCGGCAGTGCCGTTACCTGGTCTGCAAGCACCGGCTGGGGAATGGGAGCACTGTGGCACTCCCAGAAGTGGCCGCAGCAATCTGGTCAGTGGGATGGGATTGGCTGCGGGGGGACCCCTCCCCTTTTCAGCACAATTGGCTATGGGGGGCAGACTCCTCCCTGGGTCACTGACTGATTGCGGGGGAGGGGACACATGTCACCCCTGGCTAAAGTGGCACCAGTCGCCCATGTGCATTGGTGTGCAGCTTTCACCTTTGGAACCATGTTCCATGTGCTGAGCCAGGATTGTTGCTTAGGGAAATGCGGAAGAATGTCTGTCCTCTGGAAACATGGGCTGAATTGTGGGGAGGCATTAGGAGACTCTTTGAGTCTGTGTGATGCTTCAGTCATGTCTTCACTACAGAGTAAGTAGTAAGATCAGACTTAGTGGGCCTACAGAATCTAATGCCAACTAGCTCATGTTGAAAGTACCACTCAGTTCAGGTGAGCAGGTGTTCTCTGTGTGTGTGTGTGTGTGTGTGTGTGCAGGGAAGGGGGAAAATAGAGGGAACATCCAGCAAGGATCATATGCAGCAAAGACCTGTTAGCTTCAGGCAGTTTAATGCTTCTTGCTGGTGATTACCTTTTGCCCTAGACAGTCCTGGATTAAGGCAAGCTGGGCCTTCAGACACATAATTCCAAGAGAAACTGAAGATTTTTGTTGTGGAAGTTGGTTCGGCATTTGCTGACTAAATGTTTTACTTTTATTATTAAAATATTTTAATACTTTTCAACTGCATACCTATGACTCAAAGAAAATATACAACCTTTACAAGACTACTTTAAAAAAATCACACGCTGTTTTCTTGCATTTTTAAAGTGTTGCTTGAAAGTTTTTAATGTTGAAATCTTTCTGCAGTCAAGTTTCAAAAATTAAATGACTAACTTCATATCCATTATTTTAATTTAGCCACTTATTACCACTTTTTACTGTTTGTGACTCTTATTTCATGTTGCTGTGTAACTGGAATGGGGAACTCCTACTTGTGAAATTAAATTGATTCCTTTTTATCACTAAAGAAGGGAAACCTTGAAAAATGGTACATTGTAGAATCTTTCACCCTAAGATTTGAAAATAATGTATGTGAGTACTTGAATGCTCTCTTCAACTCTCCTTTTTATTGACTCCTTCCTTCTTAGGGTCTTACTGCTTCAAGGAAAATCTCTTGGTCGTCTTGCAAAGGTTACTTTCTTGAAGGTGGGGACAGAAACATGTCAAGCATTCCAGATCTCGGGCCAATATGGAACACTTCAAATTGGGCTCGCTTTGATGTTTGCAGGTGTGTGAAAGGGGCTGGAGAGCAGGCATCACTGCATGTCTTTTAGCCTCCAGTCTCTGGACATTCCCAAGAACAGCAGCATGCACAGGGAAGTGTTCATTGGCTGTTGGCTTTCCCTCCCTGGGTGGGAGGTGGAGTGGAGAGCAGAACATGGTAGGATACTGGAGGACTGACCAATCCACTATCATTCTGTGCTGGAGAGTGTAGATGTTTCAGGAAAGGATATTATTTTTTTCAAGGGCCATTTTCAAGGGACAGGCTGTCAAGAGGCAGTTAGTAGCTGCTGAAAAGCAGCTAGCATAGACAGGTGTGGAGGTTTCCAGCCCTGGGAGAATGACAGGATAGGTGAGGGCAATCAGTTGACTGGCAGGAGGGACATTATCCCCTTCAGAAGAGTAGTCCTGCTCTTTGTACTCCTAGGTTGACCTGGTGGATTGCAGGGGGGCAGGGAGCACTCGGCTGTCACGGCAAGGTTACTAGAAGCATGACACTTTGCCCGATGCTGCTTCAGGCTGACCCAGAGCAGTTCAAAGTGAGGTAGGGGCATTTCATGGTGGCAGCAAGGTTACCTGGCCTTGCCACTGCATGCAGCTGCCTGGTACTGCTTTGGGTCAGTTGGGCAGTGCGGGCTGCAAGGGGAAGCTGAAGGGGTTAGGATCCAGAAGTGTGGAGATTTTTCCCAAGGCAGACTCCTGGCACCTCTGGCTTTTAAATCGCTGCCCCTGCCACCCAGCTGAGCCCTGTGGAGGTTGCAAGAAGCTGACACAGCCAAGAACTAGGCTTATAGGCACAGCTTCCAGCTGTGCTGGCTTTTTAATTGCCACCCACACTGCTCAGTGACAGGGTAGAGGGGCATGGGAGGCAGGAGGCCTCTCTCTCTCTGCACTTGGCTCTTGGTGCCTGGCAGCCAAGCAGAGGTAGTGCTATAACAAAGCTCCTGCCTCCTTCTCACATTGGGAACTTGGGTGTGAGAAGCAGGCAGGAAGTACCTGGCATGTTCCTTCTCTCCCCTCTTGGTCTGTGGCACAGGGGAGCAGCTGTTCTCCCACACTTTCTCCAGAGTGGGGTGACCCCCAGTTGGGAAAGGCACAGGAGTCTTTCCTCTGGGCTTCACCCTTCCTGATTTTCAAGAGGAGTTAACCCATGGGAAAATGTATGGACATTCAGTCTCTCTTAGGAGTGATTTTAAGCTCCAGTTATTTCTTAGTTATTTGCTCTCTTGGAGCAGCTATTTTTCCTCTGGGAGAAAAAGCTCAAAGCTCTGCACACTTGTGGCTTCTACCAGAAGAGCAATGATTGTCTCAGGAGAAACTGAATATCTATATGTGGCCAAGGACTTGATATCTGTCATGTTTCTCTCACATCTGTATTGTAACTTAATAACAAACAAGCTTGAGTATCTCATTTCCACTCGGGGTATAAACTACTCTAAAACTCAAGAGGAAGGTAGACTTTATTTGTTTAAAAATGAGTTATAAATTTATCCTGAAAGTTCTTCAATATTAATTCTTTTACTTTTTTGTGTGCAACTCCCCTTCAAATAAATCCATTTTTATAAAAATGCTGAATATTTGGCTCATCTTCGGTAATTTGCATTTAAATATAGGCTTGACTTTCATCTCTGAAGCAAGTAGAGGATAAAGCAGTACTGATAAAGACATAATTAGCTGGCACTTCCCTGTAAGATAATAGTTTTTTAGGCTCTATAGCTGCTTAATACTGAAACTTGGAAAAATGAAAAGTGATAGGGTCTTAATCCTTTTATGCTGTTCCTTTCTAATGGTATCCTTTACATGCACTGGACTTCTTAGTAGGAGTAGTCTGAATTTCCTTGTATGAAGTTTAAGTAACAATTGACCTTCATGAAACCAAAAGTCTGTAGGAGAGACTCTGCATTGCTCTGTGACTGCATGCAGTTCCATTTTGTTAACATCCGTTTACAATGTTTCAGCAACTTTCTACCATTTTCTCTTTTCTGTAATTTAACAGATTTTTCAGAAAAAAATCTGTTCAATTCTCTTCACATCGGGGTGAATTGATTTATAAATTGCCAAATGGGAAAATCTTTTTAGAATGATTTGTGTTTAAGTCATTGCTTTGTTTTCTTTCTTTCTTCTTTGTTGTTTTTTTAAGTAAGCCCTTTTTCACATGCTTATTACATGGCTAAGTGCAGGAATTGTCACTTCCTAGGTTTGTATTCAAGCACAGCCATAATGTTAACAGTAAGAATAGAATAATCAGTAATTTGTTAATGAAGGAGATGGTGATCTATATGTGTTTATTCATTTATGAAATACAGTACTTCTTACTGCCAACATTTTAGAGAAAATATTTTAGGATGGCAAAAATTTCCATGTGGAAGACCATGGAATAAGTTATGTCAACTCTTGTAATAAATTACAAGAACACTGTTTTGGCTTCTGCTACAAGAGCTCTCCTAGATATGCAGCAACATTTTGTTGTGATTCAATATGGTTTGTTTTGTTTTCCTCAAAGGAAGGAGTGGGAGAGAGATGGACAAAAACTGGCTATGCTTACTGCCCTGCATCTGTGAAGAATGTACTAAGCTGCAAGCCACGAAACCAAGTCCTAGTCCCCCTTCTTCACCTTCTTTAAAAGTGCAGAGAGATTGCTATTAACCAAGGTCTTCTGGCTACCTTCAAGGGAGGTAGTTACTCATTTAGCTTATCTATGAAATAGGCTAAACAAGGGAAGGGCTTGATGCAGCTGCCAGTAGACTCCATTTCCCAGCAGCCCCTTCCCATGTGGCTGGGGCCGGTCTCCATGGAGACCCCATCCACAGCTGTGCTGTGATAGCACAAGGCTGGGGTTGCCATGGAGACCAGCTCCAGCTGTGCTGGAAGGATATGAGGCAGAGCAGGGCAGGGGGCTGCTCTGGAACCCTGGTATCTTGTGGTGGGAGCAGCTTGGTTTGGGGCTAGGGCAGAGTCACAGTCTTCAGACTGCATGTTTGGGGTGGGGGTGCATGCCTCTGCCCCTGCTCTGGACCAAGCTGTCATTGCTGCAGGGAGCTAGGGCAGAGCCATAATCTGCTGCCTGCACATCTCTGTCCGGAGCATGCAGGCTGCAGATCGCAGCTCTGCCCCAGCTCCTTGCAGCGGTGGCAGCGTGGTCCCGAGCTAGGGCAGAACCACCATCCACTGCCTGCGCACCCTTGCCTTGAGAGTGCAGGCTGCAGACCATGGCTCTGCTCTGGCCCTGGCTAAGCTGCCCCCACTGCAAGATCCCAGGGCTCTGGAGGAGCTCCCTGCCCTGCTGTGTCTGGCTGGGGCCAGTCTCTTTAGAAACCCCAGCCTTGTGCTATCATAGCGCAGCTGTGGCTGGGGTCTCCATGGAGACTGATCCCAGCCATGTGGGCAGAGGCTGCTGGGAAATAAGATGGAAGAAAGGAAGGATGGAGAGCAGCAGAGTAAGAACCCTAGACTTTAGAAAAGCAGACTTTGATTCACTCGGAGAACTCATGGGCAGGGTTCCCTGGGAAGCCAGCCTGAGGGGGAGAGGAGTCCAGGAGAGCTGACTGTACTTGAAAGAAGCCCTATGAGAGTGCAGGAGAAAATCATCCAAACGTGCAGGAAGACTAGCAAGTATGGTGGAAGACTCACTCGGCTTAGCAGGGAACTCTTCAGTAAACTAAATCACAAGAAGGAAGCTTATAAGAAGTGGAAAGTTGGACAAACAACTAGGGAGGAGTATAAGAGTATTGCTTGGGCATGCAGGGATGAAGTTAGGAAGGCCAAAGTACAGTTAGCGTTGCAGCTAGCAATGTATCTGAAGGGTTTCTACATTATGTCTGGAACAAGAGGAAGATGGGGGAAAGTGTGGGTCCCTAACTGAATGGCAACCTAGTGACAGATGATGCAAAAAAGGCTAATGTACTCAATGCCTTTTTCACTTCAATCTTCACAGGCAAGGTCAGCCCCCAGACTACTGCACCTGGCTGCACAGTTTGGGGAGAAGATGAGCAACCAATTGTGACAGAAGAACAGGTTAGGGACTATTTAGAAAAGCCAGATGTGTGCAAATCAGTGGGGCTGGACGGGATGCACCCTGAGGGTGCTGAGGGAGTTGCCTGATACAATTGCAGAGCCATTGGCCATTGTCTTTGAAAACTCATGGCGATCAGGAGAGGTCCTGGATGATTTGAGAAGGGCAAACATAGTGCTTATATTTACGAAAGGGAAGAAAGAGGATTCAGGGAACTACGAACCTCAGTCCCTGGAAAAATCATGGAGCAGATCCTCAAGGAATCCATTTCTAAGCACTTGGAGGAGAAAAAAGGTCATTAGGAACAGTTAGCATGGATTCACCAAGGGCAAGTCATGGCTGACTACCTGATTGCCTTTTATGATGTAATGAATGGCTCTGTGGATGCGGGGAGACTAGTGGATGTGGTATACCTTGATTTTAGTGAGTCTTGATACAGTCTCCCGCAAAGTTCTTGCAGGCAAGCTAAGGAAGTATGGATTGGTTGAATGGACTGGAAGGTGGATAGAAAACTGGCTAGATCATTGAGCTCATAGAGTAGTAGACAATGGCTCTGGCTAGTTGGCAGCCGGTATCAAGTGGAGTGCCCCAGGGGTCGTTCCTGGCACTGGTCTTGAGTATGTTCTTCAATTAACTGGAAGCTGGCATAGAGTGCCCTGTCTGCAAGTTTGCAGATGACACCAAACTGGGGGGAGTAATAGATACGCTGGAGGGGTAGGGTTAGGATTCACAGAGATCTAGAAAAATCCTCCAATTTTTCTAGGAGCAGATTTTGAAAGAAATCTCTTGAGGTTCAGTAAGGACAAGAGCAAATCCTGCATTTAGGATTGAACAGTCCTTTGCACTAGTACAGGCTGGGGGCTGACTGGCAGCAGCTCTGAAGAAAAGGACCCGAGGGTTACCGTGGATAATAAGCTGGATGTGAGCCAACAGTGTGCCCTTGTTGCCAAAAAAGCTAACAGCATACTGGGCTAAATTGTTCGGAGTCTTGCCAGCAGATCAAGGGAAGTGGTTATTCCCTTCTGTACAGCACTGGTGAGGCCACATCTGGAGTACTGTCCAGTTTTGGGCCCCCGACTACAGAAAGGATGTGGAGAAATTGGAGAAAGTCCAGTGGAGGGCAACAAAATGGTTGAAGGGCTGGGGCACATGACTTATGGGGGGAGGCTGAGGGAACTGGGCTTATTTAGTCTAGAAAAGAAAAAACTGATGGTGGGGATTTAAGAGCAGCCATCAACTACCTGAAGGATGGTTTCATAGAGGATGGAGCTAAACTGTTCTCAGTGTTGGCAGATGATTGAACAAGGAGCAGTGGTCTCAAGTTGCAGCAAGGGAAGTTTAGGTTAGCTATTGGGAAGAATTTTTTCACTAGGAGGGTAGTAAAACACTGAAACAGTTTACTCAGAGAGGTGGTAGAATCTCCATCCTTGGAGGTTTTTAAGACCCGGCCAAACAAAGCCTGGGCTGGGATGATCAGGTTGAGGATGGTCCTGCTTTGAGCAGGGGGTTCAACTAGATGACCACCTGAGGTCCCTTTCAACCCTCATTTTCTATGATTTTACTATTCTGAATGCTCCAGATACTAAAAAAATGTCATTGAACTTCTGTTAGACTGGCAATGAATCCATACCAGTACACACTCCTGAGAGCCTGAAACCAGCATTGCACTTGCTGTGGGTGTGCACCAAACAGTGGCTGTTATATTTTTTTGACACTTGGCATGTGTAGAGTGGCTCTGAGTGGAATGTGTACTTTTCTAGTGATCTGCAGAGCAGTTTATCTAATAGATCAGCAATGTATCCAGTTGTGCACAGAGCGTAAAAGTGGTTTCCTCGTTGGCAGTTCATGGGGAAAGATGTGTTTGGTGTTCGGTTTTGTGCGCGTCGGGTCTGACCCCGGGTCGCTTTCGTCGCTCTGCACGCGGGCTGTGGCCAGCAGCCCGGGCAGGCCGGGTCGGAGAGGGCGGGCGCCGAGCTAGAATTAGGCACAGACACGTAACGGTTGATTTTAAGATTATTTTACTTGCACCGAGATGGTCGTGGTGTAGGCTGAAAACTTGCTTGAGTTGCAGTTACAACAAAAAACACGAACACGTGGAGGTTGCAAGGCTCCACGCAGACAAACTCCGGATGTCCAGGACAAGCGCGCATTAAACTCGTCGTTACGTCTTATAGTAGGCTCCGTTCGAAGACGGGAAGAGGTGGGCGGTGGATCAGGCCGCCAAACTCCTCTGAGCGACACACAGGGTTTCTATTACCCTGCCGCGCACACCCAGAGTCCCCACGAGATGGATGCGGAGTCCTCTTCGGCTTGGGCGGAAACTGCTCAAGCCTCTTATACGGCTAGCAGGCCAATCGTTAGCCGCCACGTGTGAATAATTTAGCACTAGCCAATTGCGGGGCACGAATTTGCATACGACGAGCGGGAAACCTTTGCACCGTGCATTTCTGTGCTGCAAAGGAAATGCACCCTGCAAAGATCGCTGAAGAGTGGCAGGAACACTTCCCTGCACGCGGGTTCTCTGCGCAGCAGAACTCCTCTGTGCAATGAAGTTGCAAACCCACGGGGATAATTCTTAGTGCCGAAGCGCACACAAAAAAAAAATCAGACCTTTGGGTCATGACAGGTTTCAGCTCCCATATCCAAAATTGTAGACTGAAAGCAATTTGGGAGAATAACTCTCTTGCCGTGGCATTTGTACAATGCACAGGAAAGTAGGTTTTTTTGGTTGGTTTCTGCACATCAGTAGAATCCTAAAAAAAAAGCCAAGATTGTGTTACTGGGTCTGAGGTTGGTAGTCAGCAACACTGTAATTATTTTGCACACTGTCTGGGAAGCATGAGAACCAAGGAGGACCAAATGCACTATGTAACTCTTAAAAACCCTCACTATACCTGTTCTAAGGAGGAGTTGGGTCTGACTAGTGAATCTGATATATTTGTGGCTGGCAATATTATATTTCTATTCCCTTTTCTAATAAAGCTAGATACCACCAATACAGGATTCTTGCCCTCTGCTGCCCATATGAGTCTAGGTAGTAAGTCCCAAAGCTAAAACCCTTGTATAACTACTTGTTCTTTTCACAGTAGAGGTATCATGGTCTTACCATACTAAGATTAGTTCAACCCTTTGGTGTGTTCAGTCATTAATACTTTTGGTCAGCAAAAGCCTTTTTATGGGTAACAAATGAGAAATTACTTAATTTTGTTCTGCTTCTTTAAAGGTGTCTTGTAGGAGAGCTGGTCACAAATGTCTCCCTTCTGTCTGGAATTCTTTGATTTTCTTTTTTTCTTTCTCCAGGTTGCAGCAACATGTAGATAAATATTTCTTCTTTTTACCTGTTGGTTGAGTGCAGTACTTAGACTTTTCTGCCCTTGTTCTCCTCACTAACTTGCATTCTGAAGGTTTCAACAAGTGTAACTAAGGGCATTATTTAAAGACAATAGGCGTGAATGGAGGAAGATTAAATTAGTCTCTTGTTTGATGCCATGACATTTCTTCCTCCCACCAGAGCGAGTATAACTTATAGGTGTTTAAACATACTACTTCCCTCTTCATTGGTGTCAGTTCTGCTGTTTCTGTAATAATCAAAATTGAACCATATACCTTATGTGTATCAGGTTTTACAAAAGATGCCTCAAATAAAAATGATCTGAAATACATTTTCATCAAGCTCACAGTTGCACATGCTTAAGGTATGTAACACTTGCTTTACAATGCATAATTATAGCAGATTGTGGTTATTTTGAAAGCAAAAGAGAAAGGGAAATAATTTTGTTGGTGGAAGTATTGAAAGCTAGTGATGCAGCCACTAAGGTTCCATGTTTTGAGGCTCTTAGTTTATGACAAATCACACAAAAAGGTATAGTAGGGTTTTGGTAAAGGAAAAGAGAGGTATAATCTAAAGTATTTACAGACTTTTGCCCATCTTTGAGAAACAAGAGCTGAATTTGTCTGAATAAATGTTGCGCACTCAGTTGAGAGATCCTATAATATTATTTCAAGGTTTGTTCGTCACTTGCTAAGGAAGTGATATTGCTAGTGTTGCTCTGATGGCAGAGGAAAACTGCAGCGGTGAATAACTTGACAGATAGATATGTAGCTCCATGTTATGTAGGCAGTCACTCTGGGGACTAAAAGGGGAAGCGGACTAGTTAGAGACAAAATCAAGTCCAAAATTAACAGGGCTGAGAATGGAAATGCTGATTCATGACAAAAAAACAAAAAATATGAAAATCGATCAGTTGGGACTGAGAAGGGTAGGAGGGGTGGGAGAACAACTAAAACAGATTTAAAAAAATGATTAAAGAAAATTTTTTTCCAAACCAGTTTGGTGAATTATCTCCCTGTTCAGCAGTGCCTAGTGATGCAATATAATAAAACTGAAAACATATAGCAGTTCCCATGTCCAAATATAATAGTTCTCTGACAAAGTAAACTAATAAGGCACAGACCTGAAGAGTGATCTGCTGTTGTCTCTAGTAAAAGAGACATTACGCTGTAAACTGCTACATAAACATTTAGTAAATTTAAGAGCAATACTGGTGTGTGTTCCCCAAAAAGGAGAAGAAAAATAAAAACCTGAAAGCTGATTTGCATTTTATTAACCTTCTGCACAGATGTAATCTATTTTTAATGTTTTCCGTTTCCGCTGTCCCTTGATGTATTTGTTTTCAAATAAGTAATACGAGTGGAGGATTTTTCAGTGAGTTAGTATTGCCTGTCTAGATCTCAAAACTCTTTTTCTTTTCTTATTTTTCTTTTGCAAGAGGTACAAGTCATTATCATAAACAGTTCTTTACAGCAGTCTCAGCAGTGGAATTGCTATTAATCTTCAGTATTGTGACCAGCTTTAAATCTGTATTGGCATTTAAAAAAATATTTTTTCCATCTCTTAACACTAGCATTTCTGGGATGTTTGCATTGTACCTGAAAAGCTTAAGAGAGATTTTTCTTGATAGAAAATAAATTCACACAGTGGGGCAGTGCAAAGACCTAGCCTGACCAAAACCGATTTAAAAGGGAAAAAAAAAATCATGTGGTGAAACAACCAACATCATTTTCTTACTTGCTGTAGTGAGCTGCAGGCTTGCAACCATAGCTCAGTGTTTGGAGAACTTTCTTTGCTTTGTCATGCTGGCATATTTGTCTGACGATGGCAAGGTACAGACGTTCAGAAAGTCCAACTGATGCATGTTACATGGGTTTTGTAAGTAGCGTAGTTTAGATTGGTAGTGAACAGAACATACTTCCCTAGTTTCCTACTTCTGGGTGAATGACCAACCCACTCAGCTACTGGGGCCAAAACATGGGAGGGCCCACCTTCCTGTTTCTTTCTGGGAATTGTCTGCATGTACACATAGTTGCCTGGCCAGTGTGTAGTATACTGAGTGTGTGCAGTTTATTTTTATGCTAAAGAAGGGTATTAAAATCACGAACTGTGTATAAGTTTCAAAAAAGCCTCTTATGTGGTTAGATAAGATCCTTTGAGTGTCTAAAGAGCAAATATGGTTGTACTCTAGTTCTTTAAGTGGTGGGGTTTTTGTTCATTTCCAAAATTTGCATTCACTTTATTCATGCAGCTGAAGCCCTTGAAACTTAAGGAAGTTGCATGTGATTTCATTGGGAGCTGCAGATTTGTAACATCTTTAAAATAGCATGCCACTCAATTCAGGGTTTGAAAAATGTGTTGATAATGATGCTCCCTGCTCTTCAAACTTGCCTCTTCCTTCCCTCTACCTAAAAATCTCTAGTCTTGGTTAAAAAAAAACCAAAAAAACCCAAAAGCCCCCCTCTCCTAGTTTTTTAGGTCTAATCCAATGGTGTCCCCTTAGCAAGTCACTTAGGCTTTGTTTCCCTATCTGTAACATGAAATGTTATTAATCTACATAGGTATCTTTCTAAATGTTTTGTTTCAGATAGCATATATTTTCTGTCTTGTTTTTATTGTTTGTCCTTTGTTTGATCTGTTTTCATTCATCTTCCTTGTAAAATGCATCCATTCTCTTTGCTCCCTTCTCTCTCTCTTTTTAAGCACCACTAGCATAGTGACCAAAAAGAACAAATTCCTTATGAAAAGAAGACTAGAAATGTCAGCTTTGCAGTATAATTCATGGTTTTTTAGTTCTGCAGTTCTCAGTACACAGAACCCTATTATTCTCCGGTTTTGGTTTGCCTGCTTTCTTTATCTTTATACTAATGTTTATATTGATTTTAATAGCTGCAAGTTTCATGGAGAATACTAGTTTTTATGGTCACAATTTTTTTGGTGATCATGATTGACCCAACCTATGATTTGCAAGAGGCTCAAAGTGGTTTAGTATGCAAGAGAGCAGCAAGCATGTCTTTAAGAACTAGAGATGCCTTTTCAGAACTAGTGAAGGTTTCCAAGCGTTTGTTCTGGACCAGTGACTTGGAAAAAAACTGCAGTTTTTCTTGCCCTTGGGGTGTCTTTCATGGTAATTCACCCCTCAAATATTATATCAGTATGGGGATTCATGAATGTAAACTTCTTGAAGTATTCCAGAGACTCTTATAGGAACAATCTATGCTAAATGGCTACCTCAGATTTGCATTATGAATTAAAGTCCCTGCCCTGCAGATGGTTAATACATATGAGCAGGGATCCAGGTTTTCCACGTCCCATGGAAAAACATGGAAAAAAAGGCAGGCTTTCCCTTTTAACAGAGGGGAAAAAAGCAGATTTTTTTTTTTTTGTCGTTTTAACACAGATATGCATGGATTTTCCACTTTTTTGCAAAGAGCTCTCTGCAGGTGGGGAGGGTTCCTGCTTGCAAGAGCTTCTTGCAAAAAGAGTGGCAAACCCTAAGCCCTGTTCAGAGGGGAAGGGGCCTGAGACCCTTAGCCAGCTAGGGCTTTGCTCAGGTTCACTTTCCCTCCTGGCGCCTTTGAAGTAAGTGGGGCTTGCAGTGGGCTGGGGGCCCCCTCTGGCAGGGCTGGGGGGACTAGGGGGTTGTGGGTCAGGGATGGGGGGTGCTGGCAGGGGTGGGGGTACCTAGTGGGGTGGGTGCCTGCTAAAGCTGAGGGGGGTTGAGGGTTGTGCGAAGAGCCAGTGGGGTGGGTCAGGGGCAGGGCAGGCGTGTGTTGGTGGGGGCTGAGGGAGCTGGGAGGTGTCCGCAGGAAGCCTCACGTGGAGGGCTGGCCCGGCCTGGCCCAATGGCGTGTGGACTGGGAGCCGCACACCATCAGGCCGGGCGGGTTCTGTGCCTTGATGCGCGGCTTCCTTCAGGCTGGGTCAGCCAGTGCCATGCCTCCATGTGGGGCCCCCAGCAGTCCGGAGGGAAGTTGGACATGGAGGCACAGAGCCCGCCTGGCTGGATGGCAGTGCAGGCGGGAGCTGCATGCCGCGATCCTCACATCCTGGCCAGCTGCGATCCTCACGTGTCTGCGCATGTTGGAGCATGTCCTGCACTGCTGCAATCCTCACATGTCTGGTGTGAAGGTATGTGCCAGTGGGTTGGCTGACTTTGTGCCAGCACATGCAGGCTGTGGGACTGGGCCAGAGGTGCGTGCCGCCGGGGGCTCTGCCTACCACAGCCATTAGCTCCCCAAGGACCCACCACCTCCTGCTGAGCCGCTAGTGATGTGGACTGTGCGCCACAAACCCCACACCCACCTGCACAGCCCCCCCCATAAGCCCCACATCTGCTCACACCCCCCCCACACACATCACAACCCCCTACAATCACCCACAAACCTTGTATACTTCCATACCTAAAACTCCCAACACCCACCCACATAGTCCTCAAACGCCACAGTGCCATACCCACGCTCACCCCCCAGAAACGCCACACTTGCTTACAACCCCCCACACACCCACACCCCTTCAAACCCCCCCACGCCTTCGTAACCCACCCACAAACCCCCATACTCACACTCCCCTCACAAACCCCACACCGCTTTACAACCCCCCCCATAAACCCAACACCTCCCACACCTTCACGAATCCCCTCCGCGTGCACACCTCCACACCCACCCTCCAACCATACAAAATACCTGCATATATTTTTAAAGAAAGTTAAAATAGTGTTATGTTTATAGTTTAATTTGTAAAAATAAATAAAAGTAATTAATTTGGAATTTTTCTGCCCATTATTCCCTGGGGGGTACAGAGTGGTCTCAGACGGAGCTCTGATTTTTCCATGATGAAAACCCCCAAATCAAATGGCAAAATATATAGGTATTTATAATCAAATAAACTCTGAGTGAAGCACTGGTAGGCTTTTTAATTTTTAATTGCTTTAAAACTGTAAATATATAAATAAAACGTTGTGCTCAACTGATGCACATGCCTATATTTAATTTTAATCACAGATTTTGCGGTTTTAATCGGAGAAGCTGCAATTCAGTTGTGTAACTTGTAGAGATTGAAACATAAATTTTGTGAAATTTAAATGTGAAATTTTTTTTTGAGTAGGAAATGAAAGAACTATTTGCTTAATTAGTCTGAAGCAAAAATAAATCAGCTAGTCTGCTAATTCCTAATGCCACTTTTTAGTTGCATTTTTTTCCTGACAGTTTACATTGAGCACTGAAGATCTAAATGTTCTGCAGTATTCAGAATTTATCACTTAGATTAATTCTTTCTCCTTATCAGGAATGGTTATCTCTGGACTTCCAGATTTAGAAGATTTATTGACTAGTGATCTTACCTCCTTTTAGCATTAGCTTAAATACCTTTAATGAGACTGTTTGAACATACTGATCGATCATTGTTCTTTCTTCTGTTAATCAGGTTCCTAAAGATTTTAGTTTTTCCTCAGTCTCCTGTAGAGAGATTTGAGAAGCATGCTTGCATAACAATATTAATAGAAATCATGGCCAAAAATATAATACCTAAAGTACTTGGAAATAATCTGCCAGTTGAACCAAGACCTGCTTCCTATTTATTTAACCTTTCTCTTGTGATTTGAACTTGATGCTGGAGATGTGTGAGCAGGTCATCCTGTTTTATAGAGAGCAGTTGAGCAAAACAGCTTAGATTTCTTGCAGTTCTTTGGTTTCTAAACCACAAGAAAGAATACTACACTCTCAACTAAGCTCCTGAGTAATTTATCTTTATAGGATATATATTTATCACTAAGGTTATTAGGTTTTAGAACTGGGCAACCCACCACTTACATCCTGATGAAAGTTAAGCTTTATTTATGCCACTGGAGTGGTATCAGTTTATTACTGCCATTTTACTGACCTACCTAAAACATCATCTGCTCTTCCATAATGCTTTTACTGGTTTTTTGATTGAATGTTGTAATTGTCTTGATTTGTCAACGTTGGAAGCTGTCATCTGAGTATCTTGGGATCATAGCTGAGTTAGTAGCGAACATAAGGGAGGCGTGCTATAGAATTGTGGGGTTTTTCTTTCATTTTTGTAAAAAACTTGTGATTCCTGGAGAAGGAGAGAGGGGAGGGGGAAGAGATGAAAACTTTAACCATTACTAAGGTTCTAGAGTCAAGCACTGAAAAATTAGGAAATGTCATATTTAAGGTTGAAGATGCAGCTGTCATTCTGTCCATTAGTATGTTCATCCTGTGTACAGAATTAAGGCAAGGTCCTATGCAAGGAAAAAATGGCATCATGCAGGTAAGACATTGGGCAGCATATAGCTCAGTTGCTAGGATGGCTTGCTATGGACAGGAAGAACCTTGGATCAATCCCAGGTGAAGGTGTGATGGGTTTCCACTTCCAACATAGCCCTGAGGTCCACCTAGCCTCCTAGTCAATGGATACTGGGAGCTGCCTGGGGATAAAGGAGGTCAAAGCATGGTGCTGATGACCTCACCTTCATCTCAAGCTGAGGTTAAAGAAATAGTGGGGCCCTGGTGCTTCTGTCCCAATGGGCCTTAATGGCCTGTAAATTGGACACTTTTACCTTTTATAAATAACGCTGCATATTTAAAACATCTGTTTTTTAAATGTCTTTTTTTTTAAAAAAAAAACTCTTTTGTGTTGCATCTTAATGTTCCTTAAATGCAGTTTTTGTATAGTATTTCCAATTTCTTAAAAGGAAAACAATAAAAAAAAAATTTGTGCCTTACCAGTCAGGTTTAAATTGAATCTTGAACCTTCCTCCTCTCTGTCTCCCACCTTGATTCTTTAGAATATATGTTCATGTATTATTTTGACATGCTGGCAATTTTCCTGAGCACTGCAAATAAGTAAAGGGCGATTTGTGATTTTTTTTTTTTTTTCTCTCTGTCAACCTATGAAATCTCATTTATGTGTTGTAGTTATAAGCATACATCTAATTCTAGAATTGTGCACCAGATGAATTTCAGAGGCCTGAGGCAAGCAATGGAGGTATTTAGAGAGTTTTTAAAAAAAGGCTGAAAGTCTTTATAATGGGAGAAAAGTTAAGCCATCTAAACTTATAGGTTGGGGTTGCTTACAACTTTCTCTGTTTGGAGAAGGTTGCTGAAGAATCAAATCTAATAAATGAATATGTTAATAGTTAAACAGCATAGGCTAGAGTGGAAGATTTTTTTCAAACTATACAGAAGGTTAAAAACATAGGAATGTGGGACTGGAATGGCACCTCTGGCCATTGAATCTAGTCACCTGTCTTCAGACAAGCATTTGTCTTTCTCTTATTAGAAGCCTTCAAATTTCCTGTCTAAATGTGTTCTGCTGATCAGTTTATCATCATAAGATTAAGCAGATACACTTTTCTTTAAATTATTTAATACTTTACCCCGAGAACATGTTTATGGTAATCAAAGCCCTTCTCCACTTTCATTTTGTTATGTTTAACATGTCACACACTCTTTTAATCCTTTCTCATAAAATAGGTTTTCTGTTCTCCTAACCAATCCTAGTCCTCTTTTTATTTTTATTTTTTGTGTATGTAGTCCATTACATTTAGTCTCTCTTGAGCATATGTGACCAGAATTGCACACAGCACTCTAAATATGGTGTTAGTACTGCTTTACAAGGCATTAATAATAAATGTCCTGCCTGATGCGTCCTAAAATTATATTAGCCTTTTTCGTGGCTGTATAAAATTGGCTGCTCACCCTATGATCAACTAACTTGCTGTCATCCTCAGTAAACTTATGTATACCTGTTGGGCAGTCACCGTGTAAGGGCATACACCCCGACGTCCTGCTGACATTCAGTGGCCCCTCAGGGTGGCTGTGCCCCTATGGCTGAGCTGGATGGGATCTGACGCCCCTTCTTTTCCTGCCTGCCATGACTTTGATGATATAAGAGACCTATAAAAGGGAGGTGGTGACTGCCTGTCTCCTGCCCAGCTCAATCACAAGGGGCTGCCCCGCACCCCAGGGCCCAAATTGGAGCGTGAAGGAAGGACCAGCTCGGAGCCAACTTTCTAATTCCCTCTTCTCCTTTATTTTGTTTTGTTTTGTTTTGTTTATTTATTTTTTAAAAGAGTCCTTGACCTTTTGGCCTTCTCTTCCTCAGGGGTCTTCCAGGTCTGGTGCTCTCTTGCTTGGAGCTGCTACCCCAGACTCTTCCACGATCCGCTTTCCCTGTCCAGGTCTCTTCCCCGGGACTTTCAAATCACACTGCAGGGAGCCTGATTACTGGCAAGTGCTGCTCGAGTGGCAGGGGATTCCCTCGGATTTAATCAGCTGGGGCGGATGCAGTCTTCGTGGCTCCAGATCTTGCCTGCCCTGCCTCAGCTATGAAGGCTTCAGGGGGTGGGGCCCTCCTCCCCTTTTCCTTTGGGCAGGTGCCTGGCCTTGGTCTAGACTCTCTGACTGGCTGGGGAACATCCACGGGAAGCAAAAAGACAAAAAAAAAAAAAAAAAAAAAAGGGACAAAAAAATGCCAGGCGGTTCAGGCAGATCCTTCACCTCCGCAGCTCCCAGGGGCTATCCCTGGGATGGGAAAGGAAATTTTACCTGCCTGGGCAACAGTGGTGGGGTCAGCTGCTGCTGTTGTAGCAATGTCAGCTCTGGCAGCAGCAGCCCCATGGCCAAACTCCTTGGGTGCGTCTACACGAGACACTTAACGTGCAATACCCTAATAACACTGCACAGTAGCATGCTGGGCAAAAACCATGCTAATATGTTATTGTGCAGTAGTATTAGGCTATTGTGCAGTAGTGTCACTAAAAAGGTGCTCGCTGGCACTACTGTGCAGTAACTCTATTTACTGCACATTTAGTTAGTACCTCAATAAACAAGTACTAAATTAAATGTGCAGTAACTATTGCATATTAATGAATGTGTAGATACTCCCTCTGAGAGTTGCCCCATTCACCCCTGATACCTATGTATTGGCTGCAGGCTGTGCCTTCTCTGGCAAAGTTTCCCCATGGAAGGGGATTGGAGGGGAAGCATCTTTCTATTTGCCCCACTTGGCCCTTGCCATCCAGGATACATTGCTTGGTGTGGTGCTGTGCTGCCTGGCTCCTATGGCTGCAGAGAGTTGGTACCATGGCTGGAAGAGTCCTGTAAAGACTCCTGGTTGGGGGGACTCTGGTGCTTCCTCATAGCTGACATCTAAGGCTACTTACCCTGCTCTAGTTATGCCACTGTAGGGCCTGTTTCCCTGTCCTTCATTCTCCAGGTACTTTTTGTTCAGGTAGAGTTTGTCACAAGGCAAGAAGCAGCTTTCATCACAGCCTGCCTCAAAAAACTCTTGGACTTTGCTATGTTCTGAGTCCTGAGATTCAGGTTATTAGGACTTCCCAAATGGGGAAAAGTAAGTTGAAAGAAGAATAAGGTGATAATCATGACAGAGCTAACTAGACTGAAAGTGTTTGAGGAAGAGTACTACAGGCTGGAGGAAAGGAGCTATGAAGGCACTGCATGATGTTGAAACTTGCAAAAGAGTAGAAGGGGGAAGTGGGTCATTCTGCCCTAGAATGGACATTTTTTAATTTCTAGCATGAAGAGTTTTTATCATGGTATCTACTCCATAGGTGTAACATAATTTTTCATTTCTCAGGGGAAGGAATTCTTCTGACTACTGGAGAGGTTGCGGGGGGTGGGGAGGCTTTCCTGCTGTTTTTTGTTACTCTATAGGGATGAACAAGTCTTGTGTATATATTGGGTTTGGAAAGTTCAACAAAGTCCTCAGAGTTGTTTCTATAAATTTCAGCTGGGTTTTTGGATCAGTTCTTTTCTGCATAAAATAGATGAGGAGGAATATTCTCAAAATCAAGATTTTCAAAATGGAAAGGACTTGGCAGCACTAGTATTTTAGAATAGTATTCCTGTTATGATTCCTAAACAGATTGCTTGGCCCTAATGTTCCTGCTCTTTAAAGGCTATACACATAGAAATGTATTAAAACAAAAATACAGTTGAGTAATCCAAGCATTATAAACCCAAGTTATCTGGAAATAAGGTTACACTTAAATTCAAGAGGTAAGATAACAGCATGGTTATCTAAACAGCCATAAATTGGCTCTGTAGTGACACCTTATGGTTAAAACTTTTTAGCGTTAGTAGTCAATGATTAGATTAAGCTGATTTTTTTTTTTTTTTTTCCTGAATTGCACTTCTATGTATTTCCCTATATGGTATCACTCTAGGGAAGAGTTTATGGGTGCTTGGGTATATTAACTGTTCTTTTTTAGCTTAATTCATTTTGGATTTCAGTGCAAGATTGACTTAAAATTTTCTGTGCTTGTGTTTGGAATAGTTACGTTTATGCCCTGAAATATTTTTTTTAACTTTAAGGCTAGGGACAGAAATTGCACATAAACCAGTTTAAGTGATCAGAAACTGGCTTAAACTTAGATTCATACATCATAGATGTTGGGGTTGGAAGGGACCTCAATAGATCATTGAATCTGAGCCCCTGCCCTGGGCAGGAAAGAGTGCTCGGGTCAGATGACCCCAGCTAGATGCCTATCCAGCCTTCTCTTAAAGATCCCCAAGGTAGGGGAAAAGAACCACCTTCCTTGGAAACCTATTCCAAATTCTTCCCAACCTCACCATGAAGAAGTTCTTCCTGATGTCTAGCCTAAATCTGCTCTCTGTCAGTTTGTGACCATTGTTCCTTGTTACCTCAAGAGCTGTCCTGATGAACAGAGCATCTCTGATCCCTTGCTGCATCCCCATAATGAATTTGTAGGCGGCCACAAGATCACCTCTCAGCCTTCTCTTGCGGAGGCTGAACAGGTCCAGGTCCCTTAGTCTCTCCTCATAGAGCTTGGCCTGCAAACCCTAATCATACCAGTGGCTGTCTTCTGGACCCTCTCAAGGTTATCCACAGCCTTTTTAAAGTATGGTGTCCAGAGCTGGACGCAGTACTCCAGCTGCGGTCTGACCAATGCTGCATAGAGGGGGAAGTATCACCTGCTTGGATGCATTTGTCATGCATCTGCTGATGCATGATGAAGTGTGGTTAGCTTTGCTGATGATTTCATCACACTGATGACTCATGTTCACTCTGCATTTGTCCTTGTTGAACTGCATCCTATTATGTTCTGTCCACTCTTCCAACCTGTCCAGGTCTACCTGCAATTGTTCTGTAGCCTCCAATGTGTTCACTTCACCCCACAATTTAGTATCATCCAGAAACTTGGACAGAGTACACTTCACACCCACACCTGAGTTGCTGATGAGCATACCGAAGAGTACAGGTCCAAGGACCAAGCCCTGCGGGACCCCACTGCCCATATCCTTCCAGGTTGATAATATCCCATCCACGCACCAAGCCAATTTGCCACCCACCGAACTGTGTGATCATCTAAGTTACAGTCTCTTAATTTATTTATGAGAATGGGATGAGATATCGTATCGAAGGCCTTCCTAAAATCTAAGAAAACAACATCCACCTCTACTCTTGCGTCTAAGCGTTTTGTGACCTGGTCATAAAAAGAAACCAGATTAGTCGGGCATGGTGTACCTGCTATGAATAAATGCTGGTTGCCCTGTTGCATTATTTTTCCCACTAGACTCACACAAATATGATCCTTAGTAATTTTTTCAAAGACTTTTCCAAGGATGGAGGTGAGACTGACTGGCCTATAATTACTTGGATCCTCCTTCCTCCCATTCTTGAAGATGGGGACCACGCTGGCCTTTTTCCAGTCCTCTGGGACCTGACCAGAGTGCCACAAGAGCTCAAACAGCTATGCCAGTGGTTCTGCTATGACACCCGCCAATTCCCTCAGTACTCTTGGATGCAATTCTTCCGGGCCTGCTGTCTTGAACACATCCAGTCCATCCAAGTGACTCTGCACCAAGTTAGCGTCAACAGTTGGTGGGCTGGTGTCCCTCTGATGCCCATCTAAGAACCCATTAGGAGACTTATCTTGAGCCCTGTTCAGGAACTCTGGGGCAAAAAAACTCATTGAATAGCTCAGCCTTGTCTCCTGTCTGTCACTAATTGCTCCTGTTTGTTCAGTAGGGGTCTTATGCTGCCCTGTGCCTTCCTTTTACTCCCTATATACCTAAAAAAACAAACAAAACAAAAAAAAACCCTTTTTGTTGTCTTTAATCTGTGTTGCCAGCCTTAGCTCCATAGTTGCTTTGGCCTTTCTAACTGCCTCCCTGCAAGTGCGGGCCAAGTAGGTATACTGCTCCTTGGTGGCTTCCCCCTGCTTCCACCTGTAACAGAATGGAAACTCAGTGCACATAAGCCAGTTTCAAAATGGCTGAAACCTGGCTGAATGTAGTCACTTAACTGATTTGGGTCGGTCAAACCGGTTTTTGAAACTCCTGTCCCAGACTCTTTCCTGGTTCAAGTTAAATCACAGTCCTCCAGCATCCCAGCCCTGGGCTGGGCTGTGCTGTCTGCCTTAGAGCAGGGCTTGCCACGCCCCTCTTCTCCGTCCAGTCTATGGGGGGTGGGGTAGGGGAACGACAGCCCTCCCCCTCCAGCAAACCCTGTCTGGGGCCAGGGAGGGGAGTTAAATACTCCTTTCCCCCACTCAAATTTACTGCTGGCTGTTGACTATAAATCCCGGAGGTACCTGGAAGTAGGGAGAGAAAGTAGTAAGCTGTAGCGTCCTGGTGCTGTGACTTTTGGATTGCAAATCCCAGAGACCTTAGGGATAGGAAGAGGAAGAAAACACAGCACATGCTGGCTTTATGCCAGAGCCCCATGCTCTAGTGCCTCCTGGCCTGAGCCACTGCAGGTATGTGACTGCATTTCCTGAATCAAAGGTAAATGTCTGTTCAATTCTGTTCCAATTTAATTGATGCAGCTTAGACTAACCTTCAAAGACTGAATCAATTTTAGCCTTGGGCTTTTTGACTGTCTGTACTTAGCCTAAATGATAGCTATGTACTCTCAACCTTAAGTCCACTGCAGTACAGCATTTTTCTTGGTATTTCTTTAGTTTTTAAAGCTAATTACAATTTCATGCACAAATACCAAGCATGGAAACCCAGGAGAATATTACTATGCAATAAGCCTAATGACTGGAAGACAGAGGTACAATCACTTGTTTTTAATTTTAACTTCAAAGGAGTTGTATTTGGATAATAAATGCAGAGAGCAAACTTGTGAATCCAACCTATAATTTACAATAGTTTTACCAATGTCAGTGCCATATAAAGCTGAGTCGAGGAGAGACCAGTCTGTGAAGCCCAACACATCTGTGGGTTTTAAGGGCATCTTTCTCAATTCCTTTGCTGTGCTACTTAATATTGAAGTTGGTAGCTTGGTCAGTAGTGTCCTTTTAAGCAATGTTGCCTTTAACCATTTGTAGATATAGAATCTTTTAAAGAGCAGTAACATTTAGGCCAAGCAATCTATCACTGAGAATTCTTGATGCATGTTGTTTCCCTCATGTTGTTCCTGAAAGCTTGAACAATAAACTCCCCCTGTACCTAAAGAAGTGTGTTTGTACCCTAAAGCTTGGAAAGAACAATTTTTCCAACTATTTAGTTGGTCTAATAAAAGATATCACATTTACCTGAAAAACCTTGTCTTTTTATGTCTTTAGACCAACACGGCTACCGCCAATGACCCTAAAGTTTCCTTCATGCTGCTGGGTCATTACTGCCAATAGAATTATTGCACAGTTACCTATAGAAGGAGATTAGTGATTGGCTTTCAGCTTTTGATGGTGTTACAGAATCCCACTTTAGAATTCTAGGCAGTTTGTTCTGAGTCTGCATCCTATATAATTATAGTAACTGGATACAGGAACTAATACAATCTTTAATTCATATATAGTCTAATTAAGTTGTTTGTCCATCTACAGTTGTCTTTAACTACAGCGAAAGTTTGTTTTATACTGTCAAAGTAATTAGAGTAGAAGAGAAGATATGCAATTTTTAAACTTGTTAAAGGGCCCTGTTTTTTACCATTATAAATCATTAACAGTCTTGCTTGTAAATTCTCAAAAAAATAAAAATTAGCTACTTTAAGAGCAAGGACTGTATCTTTGGGGAAGATGCATCTCTTTTGCAGTTGCATGCCCCCTCCTCCTCCAAGAATTGGACTCATGCTTTTAAGTCCAATTAAGACTCCTCCTCCCCCCCCAACAGCCTTCATAGTTCCATAGTATTTTGGGGTCAGAAGGGACCTGAACAGATCATCTAGTCTGACCGCCCCCACTGGCAGGAGCACACGCTGGGATCACACGACCCCAGACAGGTGTTCGTCCAACTTATTTTTGAATTTACCCAAGGTAGGAGTGAGGACCACTTCTCTAAGAAGTTGGTTCCAGATCCTAGCCACCCTAACAGTGAAACAGTGCCTCCTAATCTCTAACCTGAACCTGTTCTCCAGCAGTTTCTGGCCATTGTTTCTAGTCACCTCAGGTGCTGTTGGGGGCAATAGGGCCCTTCCTCTTTGCTGCTGATCTCCCCTAACGAGTTTGTAGGCAGCCACCAAATCCCCCCTCAGCCTCCGCTTCATAGAATCATAGAAGTAGGGTCGAAAGGGACCTTGTAGATCTTCAAGTCCGACCCCCTGCCTGGTCAGGAGGGAAACTGGGCTCAAATGACCCCAGCCAGGTAGGCATCAAGCCGCTTCTTAAAGACCCCCAGGGTAGGAGCCAGCACCACTTCCCTTGGAAGTTGGTTCCAGATCCTAGCCGCCCTAACTGTGAAGTAGTTCCTACGGATGTCTAATCTAAACCTACTCTCCAACAACTTGTGGCCGTTATTCCTTGTTATCCCGGGGGGCGCTAGGGGAAACAAGGTCTCCCCCAAACCCTTCTGGTTCCCCCTAGTGAGTTTATAGATGGTCACGAGGTCCCCCCTCAGCCTTCGCTTGTGAAGGCTGAACAGGTTCAGGTCCCGTAGCCTCTCATTGTAGCGTCTGCCCTGCTATCCCCGGATCATGCGGGTGGCCCTCCTCTGGACCCTCTCAATGTTGTCCACATCCCTCTTGAAGTGGGGTGCCCAGAACTGGACACAGTACTCCAGCTGTGGCCTCACCAGTGTCGCCTAGAGGGGGAGGATCACCTCGTTGGCCCTACTTGAGATGCACCTGTGGATGCACGATAGGGTCTGGTTAGCCCTGCCGACCGTGACCTCGCATTGTCAGCCCATGTTCATCTTGGAGTCAGTGATGACTCCAAGATCCCTTTCTGCCTCCATGCTCTCAAGAAGGGAGTTTCCCATCTTATAAGTGTGCTGCCGGTTACTACTGCCCAAGTGCAGCACCCTGCACCTGTCTGTATTGAAACACATCCTGTTTTTGTTAGCCCACCCTTGCAACCTATCCAGGTCTTTCTGCAGTCTTTCCCTCCCTACTAGCGTGCCCACCTCACCCCAAATTTTGGTATCATCAGCAAATTTGAATAGGTTGCTTTTCACCCCGTCATCCAAATGGCTGATAAATTGAACAGTGCGGGCTCAAGGACCGAGCCCTGGGGGACTCTGCTGCCCACTTCCCCCCAGGTCGAATATGATCCATCCACCACCACCCTCTGAGTACGACCCTTCAGCCAATTCACAATCCATCTGACCGTGTAGGCATCGATGCCACAGTTGCCTAGTTTTTTTAATGAGGATGAGGTGGTCGACAGTGTCAAAGGCCTTACTGAAGTCCAGAAAGACTACATCCACGGCGACACCTGCATCCAATGCTTTTGTGACCTGATTGTAAAAGGCAATCTGGTTGGTCTGACATGATCTGCCCGTAATGAAACCATGCTGGTTGCCCCTGAGCATCATACCTGATGCCAGCCTGTCACAGATGTGCTCCTTGATGATCTTCTCAAAGAGTTTCCCCAGGATTGAGGAAAGACTGACGGGCCTATAGTTGCCCGAGTCCTCCCTCCTCCCTTTCTTAAAGATGGGGACCACATTGGCTATCTTCCAATCATCTGGCACCTGGCCTGAGCACCACGAGCGCTCGTAAAGACGTGCTGAGGGCCCAGCAATAATCCCTGCTAGCTCCCTCAACAGCCTGGGGTGGAGAGCATCTGGACCTGCTGACTTGAACACGTCGACCCCCTTCAGAAGCACTCTAACCCGGTCCTCCTCAACCTTAGAGCTTGAGGCGTTCCCCTCGAGTCTGTCTTAAAACATGGTGGGGGAGTCCCGGTCCCTGCACAAGAAAATGGAGGTGAAGAATATGTTAAAGATGTCTGCCTTCTCCTCTGGCACAACCACCAGATTGCCCAGCACATCTTGCAGGGGCCCCATGTTTCCCGGTGCCTTTTTCATCCTCCCTATATATTTGAAAAAGGACTTTTTATTATCTTTGATCTTAGACGCTAGTCCTAGCTCTATGTCTGCCTTAGCTTTCTTAACAGCCCCCCTACAGGCCCAAGCAGTGGAGGTATAATCTTCTTTGGAGATAGCGCCCTGCCTTCCACCAGGTGTACCCCGCCTTTTTGCCAGCCAGATAGTCCCAGATGTCCTTGGTGAGCCAGAGGGGCTTTCGGGCACTTTTGCCCCCCTTGCTCCTTGTTGGGATTGTTACCCCTTGGGCCCCGAGTATCGTCTCCTGAAGGAATGAGGGCTCATCTTGGGCACTGAGTTTCCCTGCCCTCAAGAACCCCAGTGCCTCTCCCACCAATCTCCTCAACTTGTTGAAGTTGGCCCTCTTGAAGTCTAGGGCTACCGCCTTGCTGGTTGCTGAGGCTGAACAGGTTCAGGTCCCTCAGCCTCTCTTCATAGGGCCTGCCCTGTTGCCCTCCAACCAAGCGGGTGGCCCTCCTCTGAACCCTCTCAAGGCAGGCCACATCCTTCTTAAAGTGCGGTGCACAGAACTGGATGCAGTACTCCAATTGTGGCCTGACCAATGTCACATAGAAGGGGAGTATCACCTCTCTGGACCAGCTTGAGATGCATCTTTGGATGCACAACAAAGTGCGGTTAGCTTTGCTGGCTGTGGTCTGGCATTGGCGGCTCTTGTTCATCTTGGAGTCAATAATGACTGAAAAATCCCTTTCTGCCTCTGCTCACAAGGGGGGAGCTCCCCTGCTTGTATGTATGCTGTGGATTCCTTCTCCACAGGTGCAGCACCCTGCATTTATCTACATTGAATCCCATCCTATTACCATCTGCCCACTTCTGTAGTCTAAATCTAATTGCAGCCTCTCTCTCCTTTTGAGCGTGCCTACCTCTCCCCACATCTTGGTGTCATCGGCAAATTTGGACAACACGTTTTCCACCCCCTCCTCCAAGTTGCTCATGAAGATGAACAGTGTGGGCGCCAGGACTGAGCCCTATGGGACCCCACTATTCACATCCCGCCAGGTCGTCCACCACCACTCTCTGGGTGCACCCCATCAGCCAATTTTGACCCATCCAACTGTGTAGGCATCAATGCTGCAATCGTTCAAGATAATTTTAGTTGTCTTCCTTTTTATCTTTTTAATTATACTATATCCTTTTTGAGATGTGGAGACCAGAACTGAATGAAAAATAAAAAACAATTAAGTTAAATCACCTGCTCACTTTTTAAATCCATAATTTATTTTTTCTATTGGTTTCCACTTATGGAGAGTGTCAGGTACCTACGGATGTGACAGAGCAACACAGAAATCCTCATGCTAACAATGCATTTCTCCTTCCACTTCATTTGGCTTTCATCATGGGGAAGTAGTTCTGAAGTCAGAGGGCAAAAGACAATTTAAGATTTAAAAAAAAAAAAAAAAAGTTTCATATATCCCCAAACATTTTTGGGGAGGGCAAGTTGTCAAGGGAGAAAATGAGTCATCATATAATTGATCAAGTCCATTACACCTGACTGACATCTACAGTCACAAAGGTACTGTAGGCAGCATACAATCATAGCTTAATCTCCCCTTGGGTAAGACGTTAGCTTTTATCTCACTCCTAATATACATTAAAAGTTTGATGCAGTTGTATACGGGAAGCAGGAAGTTTCTGAAGAACAAGAACGAGTACATAAAAAGCTCCATACAACTTTTGGGCTAGAAAAGCAAAGCTGTGTCAAAACCGCACAGATAAACGCAGGACACAGAATTAAAGAAGGAGCACAAGGAAACTGCGGAACAGTCCTCAGCCCCAGTTGCTGCTCAGGGACTAGAGTAGTAGTAGCTGTTTCCTGCCTGATACACTTCCCTGGATACCCAATAAAAAGTCACCTTAGAATGTTCTCAGTCAACTAAAATGATCAGGGGCATGATGGAACAATTGCCATACCAGGAAAGACCATAAAAGTCTAGGGCTTTTCAGTTGGAAAAGGAGAAGCCTGAGTGGGGGATATGGTAGAGGTCCATCTTGAAGGTAATTGACAAAGTAAACAGGAAAATGTTGTTCACGAAGTCCCACAGTGCTAGAAGGAGGACATTGTAGAGGAAGATAGTATAGCCTAGGGGTGTTAAACCTCTAGCCTGTAGGCCAAATACAGCCTGCAGAGACATTGCATCTGGCCTGCAGATACCCCTGTGGGACTGGAAATTTGGCAGCAGGGAACAGTGGCCAGTAATACAGCCACTCTTTCCCCCAGCCAAATTCCCAAACCCCAAGTCCTGCTTTCCTCCTTTCTGCTTGCTGGGCTGTGTCCCCTTCCCCCCATCTGGATCAGGGTGGGGCTGTGCCCCCTCCCTCACAGGGCTGAGCTGAGGCTAAGCCATCCTCCCTTTTCCCCCTTGGGGGTCTAAGTTGTGCCCCCTTTTTCCCTACAGGGCTGGGTTGCGGCTATATTGCCCCATGCCCCCCCTCCACATGTCTGGATGATGCCCACTGCGCTGGCCTTGATGCTGGATTCAGACTACCAGTGGGATACAGTTCTCAGATGGATGGGGCACTGCCCCTCCAACCCACCAGGGGAAAAAGGTTTAGCATTACTGGTATAGCCAGGTTAAAGAAGGGACTAAGTAGATTCACAGATGATAGATCTATTAAGAGCTATTAATAGAACAGCTGGAGATGTTGGCAATTCTAAATCTATGGTGGTGGATGCCAGGGAAGGTAAAATACTTAGTTTAAGTATCCTTTTTTGATAGCATATACCAGGGGTGTCAAACATACAGCTTGTGAGCCAGGTCTGGCCTTCAGGGCAGTTCCGTCTAACCCACAAGACTTGCAGAGTGTGATGAGCAGGGGTGTTGTCCTCCACTGAATGGACAAGTGGGCAGAAAACAACAGAATGCAGTTCAACAAGGAGAAATGCAAAGTGCTGCACCTAGGGAGGAAAAATGTCCAGCACACCTACAACCTAGGGAATGACCTGCTGGGTGGCACGGAAGTGGAAAGGGATCTTGGAGTCCTAGTGAACTCCAAGATGAACATGAGTCGGCAGTGTGATGAAGCCATCAGAAAAGCCAATGGCACTTCATCGTGCATCAGCAGATGCATGACGAATAGATCCGAGGAGGTGATACTTCCCCTCTGTTGGGCGCTGGTCAGACCGCAGTTGGAGTACTGCATGCAATTCTGGGCACCACACTTCAAGAAGGATGCGGATAACCTGGAGAGAGTCCAGAGAAGGGCCACTCGTATGGTTAAGGGCCTGCAGACCAAGCCCTACGAGGAGAGACTAGAGAACCTGGACCTTTTCAGCCTCCGCAAGAGAAGGTTGAGAGGTGACCTTGTGGCTGCCTATAAGTTCATCACGGGGGCACAGAAGGGAATTGGTGAGGTTTTATTCACCAAGGTTTCCCCAGGGGTTACGAGAAATAATGGCCACAAGCTAGCAGAGAGCAGATTTAGATTGGACATTAGGAAGAACTTCTTCACAGTTTGAGTGGCCAGGGTCTGGAATGGGCTCCCAAGGGAGGTGGTGCTCTCCCCTACCCTGGCGGTCTTCAAGAGGAGGTTAGATAAGCATCTATCTGGGGTCATCTAGACCCAGCACTTTCCTGCCTATGCAGGGGGTTGGACTCGATGATCTATTGAGGTCCCTTCCGACCCTAACATCTATGAATCTATGATCCTGATGGCCATGTGTGTTGGCAGCAAGGAGCCAGGCAATGACTGCATTAACCTGTGTGCCACCACTTTTTTTTTTTTTTTTTTTGCTACTGCTGGGTTCACTTCTGACCTGAGAGGTTCCTTGCAGTCTGATCTGACTGTGGGATGCAGGTGAGTTTAGCACACCTGCAGGGTATAAATTCTCATTTCATGTACTGTTCAAATGATCACTAAATCTTACTAATGCATTTCTCTAGGTTTTCTACTAATATAATATTCTACATTGTTCGCTGACTATTTTCCATTATCTAGGCTTTAATTAGAAAATTTAAACTTTTGTAATATTTATAGCAATCATAATTTGAATAATTTCTTCTACAGTGTATGTGGTGTTCTAAGATATGTTCATTTATTAAAATAGATCAATCTAGTTCACTTTTCAAACTTTAATGAAGTGCCTGACAGGGTAATTAGGGTTATTTATACCTGTAGCTAGATCTGATTCTTAATAGTAGATGCGTCTTGAGACAGTTACTAGATACAGTACTATGCTTTAGATGCAGTATTAGGTATTTAATTCCCATTTTAATTTTCTCAAAGACTTGTTTTACATTTGGTAGGTTTCTAGTTATTAACTTCTAGAATAACAAATATAGACGTGTTTATACACACAACTTGAGATGTGACAGATGGGGATAGAGGGGAGGAGAAGGGAATGAAAAGCGGTTTAGTTTAGTTTTTCCTGGAAATGAAATGGATCAATAGGAATGGTAGAGATTGTTCCTGAAGCTAGATTTCTACAGATATGCTTACTGCATATAGGTAAAGAACAGCGTTCTTCTGTTTGTTAGTGTTGAGTCATGTAACAAGGTCTGACTCTAGCTAGATGCAGACATTCAAGATACATACATGTTTCCCCTTACAAGCTGGCAGAGTTCCAGCCTGAAAGGGGGCTGCAGGGAGTGGACTGTGGGAGCCTGCTGCCTGCAGGTAAGTCTGTGGGGTGGGGCAGACTGAAGCTCCCATGGTGAGGGAGGTAGTGGGACAGGGGCTGCGCCTGGAGGTGCTTCCCAACCAGGGCGGTGCAAGGGGCCCAGGGTGGGGAGCAGGACAGAGCCATGGGCAGCTCATCCAGGATGAGGTGAGGTATAGCTCCCGCTGCTGTATACACTCCTGTGGAGGGGAGGAAGGTGGGGCACATGTCCCTCAGATCTGTGTATGGGGCAGGAGTGGATGTGGGCTGCCTGCTGTGAGCTTAGGGCTCCTCAACTTGCTGCCCTCCCCATGGGAGCCCTGTGCCAGCCACACTGCCATAGTGAGGTGCCCCCTGCCCATCCAGCAGCAGCAGGGGCAGTGGCATGGAGTTGTGACCCCACTGCTGCCGAGTGGGCATGGGAGTGCCTCGCAGTGGTGGTGTGGCCATCATGGGGCTCCTGGGGACAGGGCAGCAAGGTGAGGAGCCCAGAGCCTGCAGCAGGGAGCCCTCATCTGTTCCCACCCTTCACCCCCAACTGGCTCCACTTACCTCTGCTCCAGCTGTGCCGCCAGGGTTTGTGGGGGAAGGTAAGCATGAGTCTTGTGCGAAGTTGGTCACCCTAGAAGAGGGCTGTTGCATGTCCATCATTTTAGACCCCTTCCAGCAAAAATAAGTCACCACCTGTGTCTGTGAGATGTGGTAAGAGCTGTTTCTGCCTTATTGGGCAAAAGTAAATGTAAAATCTGTGTGTGACTCATAGGAGACTAATACAATGAGCAGGCTTAGCTCTCTGGCTACTAGAGGAACACGGATATATCGGTCACATATTGGATTGCCACCGATAGGAAAATTAACATTATTGGCAATTGGCTTTTTTTTGGCTGATGTCACCGATCAATACCATGTACATGTGTGCATCTGCAGCATGTACATGGCCAGGAATGCAACCTGGCAGCTCAAAAAGCAGTGTCCAGCTGGTAAATCAGTGGGGGAGGAAGGGGTGTGGAGGGGGCAGCCTGAGGTCCCCACAATGAGGGAGGACACAGGGCAGGGGACCCTGCCCAGCTAGGGTGGTGCGTGGGACCCTGGGACTAGGAGTGGGATGGAGCCATGGGTGGCTTGTCCAGGGGGAGCAGGGGGGTGGGGAGGGGGTATGGCTCCCTGTTGCTGTGTGCACCCCCAGGGGAGGCATGGGGGGCATGTGTCCCCCTGGATTTGTATGTGGGGCAAGGGTGGTCTGCTCACTGTGGGCTTGGGGCCAGGGGCTGCTCCCACCTCTTCCTGGTGGAGGGGCTGGGCTGGGACTGTGCTCGGGGTGGGCTCAGCTGAATGGGGCAGGTGGCAGAAGGGTGCTAGGGGGACCTTGGGTGGCTATGGCCACCCCTCACAGCACTGCCACAGTCTGCCCTGTCCCCACCCCCCTGCTGGGAAGAGGCTGGTGCAACCCCTACCACCTGAGCCCACTGTAGGGAGCCCACCCTTGCCCTGCACACACATCTGGGGGAGGAGGGGGCAGGGGGCATGGCATGTGCCTCCCATGCCTCTCCCGGGGGTGTGCACATGCTGGGGAGCTGTGCCCCTCCCCACCCCCTTGTGCCTTCTGGACAAGCTGCCTGAGGTTCTGTCCCACTCCTGGCCACAGGGTCCCATTCACCACTGTGGCTGGGCAGCACTCCCTGCCTCATTCCCTCCCTTTACTGTGGGGGCCTTGATCTCCTACTCCCACATTCCCCTTCACACCTCCCCCCTCCACGCAGGAGACTGTTCTCCAAGTTGCCAGTCTGCATTCTTGTAAATCACCTACCAGTTTGGTATCGGCTGATGTGGTTGGTTAATAATTGGCTATTGATATTGGCCAAGAAAATCTTTATTGGTGCACCCCTACTAGCTATTGCTACTCAGTTGCTCATTGCAGGGAAATATATTTTCTTTTTTCTTCTTTCTGCCTTTGAAAAATAAGGTGCATATTTTATTCTAGGGTATGTTGTATGCAAGAAAATATGGTGATTACTTTACTTTTACCTCATCCTGTTCTTCCACCTGCTATATCATCTCAAAATACAGCTCAGTGGGGTCCCATTGAATGAATAAATACTGATTTGTAAAAAAAAAAAAAAAAAAAAAAAATGCAATCATACTTTCTTATCTAGATGGTTTTGCATTGCTATACTTGTTAATTCTCTTTATAGTGCAAACATATGCACTTAACTCTTGTACTGCTTTGGTAAGTCAGTTTGAGTAAGCCAAGAGCTGTGTGTGTCTGTGTGAGAGAAATCTATTTTGGAGTACCTGCAGAATAGTTTCTTGTTTTCTTTTTAATGCACAAACAAAAAGAAAAATATTTATTTATATGAAATAACATGATGTCTAATGCGTTTTGAACTTTCATATTTTATGCTATGAGAATGCTTTCGTATTTTTTCTTGAAGTTTCAGGACTAAGGAAGAGATGACTATATTAAACAGAATTTGGAAATGAAACTATATTGGAACACTGATTTTGTATGGCTTCTTTATTATATTTTGAAATGCAAAAATAATTTTTAGCATGACGTGCTTATCATATTAATATAGCCTTGTTAGTTGGTTATACATTTGTTGACTAGATTAGCTTAATCCATAGTATTCTACAGACATCACCTTATTGTTTATGATTTGTTCATGTAGTTCGTTCATTCAAGAGGGCAGGTTAGCAATGCATCTTGCATGGTGCAAAGTCATGTTTCAGTTGGCAGATATTTAGTCTGCCTTTTGTTTTTGATATTCTTTCCTTTTTAGTATTCAGTGCATGGATAGGAATGTGATATAAGTGAATTGGTCTGCTGTTTTACAGACTGACTCAGCCATTTAATTTGGTTCCCTTAAGGCATCAACCATTGCAATGAAGGAAATAGTTCAACAATATTTTTTGGTAGAAAAAATAGAAATTTATCACTGTCATGTTCAAAAATTGGCCTGTGAACAATACAGTTCAGTAGGAAAATGTAATGCATCTTAATCAAGTTTCCCTTCTTTGCTGTGAGTATATATTACAGGTATGTTTAAAGCTTTAAAGTTAAGCATTACCATACGTGCAAAAATGCAAATCTAAATTATGCCTTATAATTTAGAAATGACGTTCCTAATTCTTAACATCACTGTTTAAGTGAGATTTTTTGCAGACAATATTTCTATGAAAAAGTTAAATTTTCCATCATTATCTACAATGTTTAGGAATATTTATGCAGGGATGAAGTCAAGATGTTAAGGCCAGAAATTCTTGAGATTAGCACACCATATTTCCACACCAGAGGATTATTCTGCACTGGTCCGGTCCTGTAGGGAGCATAACAGGAAAGCCAAGGCTGCAACTGAACTCCAACTAGCTTTGAACATCAAGGACAATAAAAAGTCCTTTTTCAGATATGTGGGGAGCTGGAGGAAAAGCAGGGGCAACATTGGACCCCTGCCGAACCAGATGGGGCAACTGACAACTGACGCCCAGGAAAAAGCCAACCTATTAAATAGGTACTTTGCGTCGGTCTTTCATCAGTCCCATGGGACGCCCATGCCCGCTACGGGACAGGGAAGTCCGGGTGAGGGTGATCCCCTGCCCTCCATTAATGCTGACTTTGTGAAGGAACATCTTGAGAAGCTGGATACCTTCAAGTTAGCCGGCCCTGACAATCTTCACCCCAGGGTACTCAAGGAGCTGGTGAGCATCATAGCCCAGCCTCTAGCATGGATCTTTGTAAACTCTTGGCGCTCTGGTGTAGCGCCCAAAGACTGAAAGAAGGCCAATGTGGTGCCTATCTTCAAGAAAGAGAGGAAAGTGGATCCGGCTAACTATAGGCCTATTAGCTTGACTTCTATCCCGGGGAAGATCTTAGAAAAGATTATTAAAGAGGCCATCCTTAGTGGACTGGCTGACGCCAACATCTTAAGGGATAGCCAGCACGGGTTTGTTGCGGGTAGGTCTTGCTTGACCAATCTCATTTCCTTCTACGACCAGGTGACCTATCACCTGGACAAGGGAGAAGAGATCGATGTCATATATCTTGACTTCAAAAAAGCCTTCGATCTGGTTTCCCACGATTGCCTCTTGGAGAAACTGGCCAATTGTTGCCTTGGGTCCTCCACGATCCACTGGCTGGAAAATTGGCTCCGTGGTCGGACCCAGAGGGTAGTAATTGATGGAAGTCACTCATCATGGTGTCCTGTGACCAGTGGGGTCCCCCAAGGCTCTGTCCTTGGACCCATACTGTTCAACATCTTTATTAATGACGTGGACACTGGAGTCAGAAGCAGACTGGCCAAGTTTGCCGATGACACTGAACTTTGGGGCAAAGCATCCACACCAAAAGACAGGCGGGTGATCCAGGCTGACCTGGACAGGCTCGGCAAGTGGGCGGACGAGAATCTGATGGTGTTCAACACCGATAAATGCAAGGTTCTCCACCCTGGGAAGAAAAACCCACAGCATCCTTATAGGCTCGGCAGTGCTATGTTGGCTAGCACTAAGGAAGAAAGAGACTTGGGGGTCATCATTGACCACAAGATGAACATGAGCCTGCAGTGTGATGCTGCAGCTAGTAAAGCGACCAAGACGCTGGCTTGCATCCATAGATGCTTCTCAAGCAAATCCCGGGACGTCATTCTCCCCTTGTACTCGGCCTTAGTGAGGCCACAGCTGGAGTACTGTGTCCAGCTTTGGGCTCCACAATTCAAAAAGGATGTGGAGAAGCTTGAGAGAGTCCAAAGAAGAGCCATGCACATGATCAGAGGTCAGGGAAGCAGACCCTATGATGACAGGCTGAGAGCCCTGGGGCTCTTTAGCCTGGAAAAACGCAGGCTCAGGGGTGATCTGATGGACATCTATAAGTTTATCAGGGGTGACCACCAGTATCTGGGGGAACGTTTGTTCACCAGAGCGCCCCAAGGGATGACGACTAGGTCAAATGGTTATAAACTAGTACAAGACCATTTCAGGCTGAACATAAGGAAGAATTTCTTTACTGTCTGAGCCCCCAAGGTCTGGAACAGCCTGCCGTCGGAGGTGGTTCAGGTGCCTACATTGAACACCTTCATGAGCAAACTGGATGCTTATCTTGCTGGGATACTGTGACCCCAGCTGACTTCCTGCCCTTTAGGCAGGAGGCTGGACTCCGATGATCTTCTGAGGTCCCTTCCAGCCCTAATGTCTATGAAATATTTCTTTTCATAGAATAAGCCTGATCTGTTCCCAGTTGCACTTTGCATGGCTCTTTAGCTGGTGGATCCTGACCATTTACACAGGGGACCTATAGAGAGTGCAGGAAGGAACTGTGGAAGAACATTAGATTTCAGGGAAGCCATGTTCGAAGTTAAGACGTACAGGGCTACATTTTTTTTCAGAACCCAGAAAATGTGTATGCAGGAATGTTAAGAGACCTTGGAAATGAACCTGGTAGCACAAAAAACTTTCATTTTGTTGGTGGGGCCATGAAGAATAGAGGTTATAACTGAATACAGAAGAAAATAAAAAGCAGCCCTGATTCTGACAGGTTGGCCATGTCTACACCAGGGAGTGCAAGGAGGATTTTTGCGGGAGATGGTTTCCTCATCAGCCTGTTCCTGAGCCTGCCCTTCCCACTTATGCATGCATACTCCAGGTCAGAAATATGTCAATTAAGACAGTCTGTGATTAACCCGAGTGGCCACTCTTAAGCCCTCTGGAAACTCAGATCTCAGCAGTGGCTGTTAGTATGGAGTTGGTTTGGAGTATGCATGTGGGAGTCAGCTGCCAGGCTGTGCGTTGGAATGCTGTGGCTAGGACACACCCCTGCTGCAATATAGATGTACTGTTTATTTTACTAGGAAGAGAGACAGTTATGGGACAGTAATGAATACCCTACTCCACTGCAATATACATACAAGCTGACCTTGCCTGTCGCTCCTTGGCCATTGCCTAAGGCGAGGGCAGGAATTTGAAACTGTAGGAAGGAGGGGGAGGCTGGAGACCCTAACTGCTGTTGCAGGTGGAGTGATAGTCCTAATAATAGAATACACAATAAGATGTCGAGTGGGTAAGGTAACTAGTAGGGTGAAAGTGCTAGATTTTAGGAAAGCTGATTTCAATGAACTCAGGCAATTAGTCAAGGACGCACTGCAGAGTAGGAGATTTGAAGAAATGGAAGCCCAAGAAGGGTGGCTGTGCCTTAAGGAAACAATCCTTCGGGCACAAAGCAAGACGATCCCCGAGCGAGGCAAAAGAGGGAAAGGGGCCAAGAGGCTTCCCTGGCTGACCAGAGAAATCCAGGGCAGCCTAAGGGACCAAAGGGGAGCACATAAAAAGTGGAAACAGGAAGAGATTACTAAAGATGAATATGCCTCCTCTGCTCATGCTTGTAGGGAGGCAGTTAGACAGGCCAAAGCTACCATGGAGCTGAGGATGGCAACCCAAGTAAAAGACAACAAGAAATTGTTTTTTAGATATATAGGGAGTAAAAGGAAGGCCCAGGGAAGACTAGGACCCCTGCTAAATGGGCAGAAACAATTGGTGACAGACAGGGGGGACAAGGCTGAACTCAACAAGTTCTTTGCCTCAGTGTTCCTAAGTGAGGGGCATGACAAGTCTCTCACTGGGGTTGTAGAGAGGCAGCAGCAAGGAGCCAGACTTCCATGCGTAGACCCTGAGATGGTGCAGTCACTTGGAAGAACTGGATGCCTTTAAATCAGCAGGCCCGGATGAGCTCCATCCGAGGGTGCTGAAGGCACTGGCTGACATCATTGCAGAGCCACTGGCGGGAATATTTGAAAGCTCGTGGCCCATGGGCCAAGTCCCGGAGGACTGGAAAAGGACCAACGTGGTCCCCATTTTCAAAAAGGGGAGGAAGGAGGACCCGGGCAACTATAGGCCAGTCAGTCTCACCTCCATCCTTGGCAAAGTCTTTGAAAAAATTATCAAGGCTCCATTTTTTAAAGCCCGGCAGGACAAATTATGCTGAGGGGAAACCAGCACGGGTTCGTGGCAGGCAGATCGTGCCTGACCAATCTAGTTTCTTTTTATGACCAGGTGACAAAATGCCTGGACACAGGAGGAGGGGTGGATGTTGTATACTTAGACTTCAGGAAGGCCTTCGATACGGTATCCCACCCCATACTGGTGAACAAGTTAAGAGGCTGTGACTTGGATGACTACACAGTCCGGTGGGTGGCGAATTAGCTGGAGGGTTGCACCCAGAGAGTCATGGTGGATGGGTCGGTTTTGACCTGGAAGGATGTGGGCAGTGGGGTCCCGCAGGGTTCGGTCCTTGGACCGATACTCTTTAATGTCTTCATCAGTGACTTGGACGAGGGAGTGAAATGTACTCTGTCCAAGTTTGCAGATGACACAAAGCTATGGGGAGATATGGACACGCCGGAGGGCAGGGAACAGCTGCAAGCAGATCTGGACAGGTTGGACAAGTGGGCAGAAAACAACAGGATGCAGTTCAACAAGGAGAAATGCAAAGTGCTGCTCCTAGGGAGGAAAAATGTCCAGCACACCTACAGCCTAGGGAATGACCTGCTGGGTGGCACGGAGGTGGAAAGGGATCTTGGAGTCCTAGTGGACTCCAAGATGAACATGAGTCGGCAGTGTGATGAAGCCATCAGAAAAGCCAATGGCACTTCATCGTGCATCAGCAGATGCATGACGAATAGATCCGAGGAGGTGATACTTCCCCTCTATCGGGCGCTGGTCAGACCGCAGTTGGAGTACTGTGTGCAATTCTGGGCGCCGCAATTCAAGAGGGATGCGGATAACCTGGAGAGAGTCCAGAGAAGGGCCACTCATATGGTTAAGGGCCTACAGACCAAGCCCTACGTGGAGAGACTAGAGAAACTGGATCTTTTCAGCCTCCGCAAGAGAAGGTTGAGAGGCGACCTTGTGGCCGCCTATAAGTTCATCACGGGGGCACAGAAGGGAATTGGTGAGGTTTTATTCACTGAGGCGCCCCCGGGGGTTACAAGAAATAATGGCCACAAGCTAGTAGAGAGCAGATTTAGATTGGACATTAGGAAGAACTTCTTCACAGTTCGAGTGGCCAGGGTCTGGAACGGGCTCCCAAGGGAGGTGGTGCTCTCCCCTACCCTGGCGGTCTTCAAGAGGAGTTTAGATGAGCATCTAGCTGGGGTCATCTAGGCCCAGCGCTCTTTCCTGCTTATGCAGGGGGTCGGACTCGATGATTTATTGAGGTCCCTTCCGACCCTAACATCTATGAATCTATGAATGATAGGGTGAGCAAAGGCTGGGTGGGAGCTAGGGGCTGCAAACTTAACCCCTAATCAGACACCAAGTTGGGTGGAACTGTTAACACTCTGGAGGGTAGAGACTGGATTCAGGATGGCCTGGGTAATCTGGAGAAATGGTCCAATTTTGGACCAAATTCAACAAGAACAAGTATGAAATCCCACACTTGAAACAAAATAATTGTATGCACAGATACAGGCTAAAGAATGGCTAGGTTGCAGTACTGCGGAGAAGAACCTTGTTTACAGTAGACCATAAAACGAACGTGAGCCAAAAGTGTTCCTTTTTTAGCAAAAAGGCATGCAGCATATGGTTATTTTTACAGAAATGTTTCCTGCAAATTGAGGGAGGTGATTTTTTTTTTTTCTGTTCTATTCAGCACTGGCGAGGCCTCATTGGAGTACTGTGTTCAGTGTTGGGCTCCATACTTCCAAGAAGGGTAGGGACCGATTGGAAAGTGTCCAGCTGGAGTGACAGAAATTATTGGAAAATATGACTTGTGCAGAAAGGCTGAGAGAACTGGCATGGTTGAATCTGGAGAAGAGAAAATTGAGGGGCATTTGCTAAATCTTCAAATACCTGAAGAAAGATTATAAAAAGAATAGCAATAGGTTATTTTGTAAGGCTGTAGGGAACAGGACTAGGAGCAAAGGCCTGAAACTGCCGCAGAGGAAATTTAGTAGGAGAAGAAAGACAGTTGAAGATTAGGAGGAACTTGCTGACTATGAGGGTGGTCAAGCATTGGAACAGGCTACTTCAGAGAAGTTTTGGAATCTCCATCCATGGGACTTTTCAATAACATGTTAGGCAGATGCTGGACAGGTTAATTTAGTCAGGGATGACCCTGCCATGAGTAGAGGGCTGGTCTAGATGATTTCCTGAGATCCTCCCAACCCTACTTTCTGAAGATCCTATGACAGTGTTCTTAGGGAGAATCTGAAGGAGGCTAAGGAAAGGTAGATTTGTGGATGATTGTCTAGGAGCTTGTCCTGTGCGCGAAGTAGAGTGAGTTTGTGCAAAAGTATGTTCAAAACATTAACAAAAGAATGGGGAAGGTTGACACCATTGGCAGAGTACAGAAAAGGATCAAGTTCTTCACTGTGTAGAAGAAATGGATAGTAGGCAGTGGAGGAGGGCTTGGAAAGCACCTTTAAACTTTAAAACAAGTGGTCTTTGTTTTATTCCATGGAGAAAAGGGGGAATTGTCAAAGGGTTGCAAAAGAGAAGGATAATGCAGTTCAAATAAGTGGCTCTTCCTCCTCCTCCTCCTGCCCCTACTGTGTTGCTCAGGGGAGCAGGTAGCACGGGGAATGGCAGTGCAAGTGGTGACATGCTGGGCACCACATGCCCAGCTAGGGGCTTCAGCTCCAGCTCCTAACTGCCTTCCATCCACTCCTGCCCTCATTGCACCAGGCAGGCAGAGTGAATACAAGGTGGCTAGGAGCTGGAGCCCCACACACTGGGGCAGGAACTGCTCGGCAGCAGCTCTCCTCGCACTTGGCTGGGTGTGTGGTGCCTGGCATGTGTCCCCACGTTTGCCTTTGCTTCCCTGCACTACTTGCTGCCCAGAGTGGTGCAGCAGAAGTGGGAGGAGGACCTGCTGAGGTCTAGTAGGCACCCATATTGGATTAATGAGCCAGAGGAGAGTAAACAATTGTTAATGAAATTCACAGATAATACATAATAGCAAGCTGCTGCAAACATAAATAATGGAACTCAAAAGGTTAAATATAGGAAAAACACAGCTTTTAATGCAGTAGAATGTTTCCCCCCTAACATCAGTTTACAATCAAATATTCATTGTAAGAAAGAAACTAGGAGAGTGCAAGAGTTTGAAATATCAAGAGCTACCTATTCAGAAAATAGTGAAATATACTAAAAACTCAAATGTGGCTGGCTTGCTTAAGATGACCAGATGGAAACATATATATTTGAAAAGATCTAAAGGGTGCAAAACACTTTAGGAGGGAGAAAAATTGCTAAGCATAGTAAAAGGGAATATGTAAGAGGATAAAAGTACAATAAGACAGTGAAAATAGATGTTGCACATCAGGCAAATCTTGACAATGAGATCTGGTAGCTGTGGAATAATTTAGAAAGTTAATGATAATGTAAACGTAATCATTTAGAACTGTTTTAAAATTAAGCTCTGGACAGCTTATCTTTGCATATTTCTTAATTGTGGGAGGAGCATAGGTTCTGAGAGATTAAGGTAAGGTTTTTCTTTAACTTCAAAAGACTACAGGGAAATAACATTTTGGATAATTTGAAAGAATGCTGTATTCATTCTGTTTTTAAACATAAAAGATCTGATAAAAGATTTTTATCAGAAAAGTTTAGGGGTATATTTGGTACATAGCAATTGTGCATATAAACTTCTGCAGACACTATTTCTTTCCATGTTAATAAAGCTATAACTTAATGCTCATATGATGAATTATTTTTTCTGTAAAGATGGTTCAATTTATGAGAGTTGTTAAACATTATTTTCCTTTTACTAAATAAGATAGTGTGGGAAATACCAGGAGGAATTGTGTGTGTTGTATGCAAACTTTTCACAGATTAAAATAACTTCCTTACAAGAGAGGAAACCAATTATATAATTAATATTACCTAGAATGAGTTTATGAATGCTAAGTGTTTGATCTTGATCTTGGGTATGTGGATGAGCAAAGCCACATCTTGTAGCAGAATTCGGTTGCCATCTGCATGTCTTTGCATATGAGAGAGGACTGAGTTCAATAAACTTAGATAACTGACAAGGTACATGTTGATTTATAACAGACTTTCACATTATACACATTGCAAAGTAGAAGCAGAGATCATTTTTAACAAGGTTTTTGTTCAGCTCAATATGTGAAAACTTAGTTGGAGTGCTGGTTAGGATTTGAACCAGTTTATTTTAAAAGCTATTTAAAAATTGTCTTCCAGTAATGTTTCTGTAAATAATTAGCCTGGAGGAATGCTCTGCAAAGACTGAAAAGCTAGGCTTCAGACTAATAAATTAATCTGACCTCCTGAATTACAGGCCAAAAATTTAACCCAACGACTCCTGTATCTGGCTCATGTTGTTAGAACTAGGGCATATTGTTTAGAAATACATGAATTTGTTACAGACTTTGATTCTGTTAATAATACTGATAGTTGGTTGTCCATTGTTTTGTTTTTTTAATGTGGGCTTTGGACTGTTCCATGTGATTTGGGATAGAGACTGGTTTTCTTTGTTTTGTCCCCTGCCAAGCACAATGGAGATTTAAGGTTAGTCTTGAAGTGCTACCACCATACAAAAAAAGAATAACGCTTGAAATCAACCTGACTTTGCAAGAAGCAAGGGCTTTGTGGGTGAGATCTTTTAATGGGCAAAGAGTTTGGAGGGATAGAACCAAGCTTTTGGATATGAAGTACCCTTTTTCAGATTTCAAGGTATTTTATACCTGAAAGCTTATTTCTCTTGCTCTCCCAATTCTGTAGTTGGCCTGGTAAAAGATACAACCCACAACATCCTTGCCTCTCACTTTTTTTTTTTTTATTGGAACAGCACAGTTATGATGCCACCCCAACTCTACCACAGCCTACCTTTTTGAGTTTTTTTTATTTTAATAATTATTTGGATTCTTCAGTTCCCACAAAGGTTTTGTTTATCTATGTAAACCTTTTGGAAGACAGTATGCTGGCTAGAGTTGAAATGTGATTGCAGTTAAACAGGGTTTAATACCTGCCAATGGCAGGAGAAAGTGTTGGGGTCATCTGACCCCAGCCAGGTGCTTGACCAGTCACTTCTTGAAGACCCCCAAGGTAGGGGAGAGCACCACCTCCCTTGGAAGCCTGTTCCAGATTCTGGCAACCCTAACCGTGAAGAAGTTCTTTCTGATGTCCAACCTAAATCTACTGTCCCTCAGCTTGTGGCCATTGTTCCTGGTTATTCCAAGGTGTGCCCTGGTAAACAGAGCATCTCCTATTCCCTGCTGCCACCCTCCCCCACCCCCAGGTGAATTTGTATACTGCCACAATTTCCCCCTCAGCCTTCTCTTGCTGAGGCTGAAAAGGTCCAGGTTCCTTTAGCCTTTCCTCATCAGGCCTTCCCTGCAGGCCTCTAACCATACAAGTGGCCCTCCTCTGGACCCTCTCAAGGTTGTCCACATCCTTCTTGAATTGCAGGGCCCAGAATTGGATGCAGTAGTCCAGCTGTGACCTGACCAGTGCCACGTAGGGGGTAAGCATCACCTCCCTGGACCTGTTTGTGATGTACCTACTAATGCATGACAGAGTGCAGTTAGCTCTGCTAATTACTCTGTCTCATTGACAACTCATATTCATCTTGGAGTTTATACCTTGCACTTGTCCTTGTTGAACTGCATCCTGCTGTTCTCTGCCCACTTCTCTAATCTGTCCAGGTCTGCCTGGATTCGATTTCTTCCCATCACTGTGTTTACTTCACCCCATAGTTTTGTGTCATCTGCGAATCTGGTCAGAGTGCTTTCCACACCCTCATCCAGGTTGCTGATGAAGATATTGAACAGCAGTGGTCCAAGGACCGAGCCTTGGGGGATTCCACTGCCTACTTCTTTCCAGGTTGATACCAACTCATCCACCACCACTCTCTGGGTATGGCCCTTAACCAATTTGCAACCCACATGACTGTGTAATCGTTTATGGCACAGCCGTTCAATTTGTTTATGAGAATAGGATGGGATACCTCGATTCCTGCATCTAAGCATTTAGCGACCCAGTCATAGAAAGAAACAAGGTTAGTTGAGCAGGATCTACCTGCTATGAACCCGTGCTGGTTGCCCTTCAGCATTTTATATTACCTGCTGGACTCCTACAAATGTGATCCTTGATGATTTTTTCAAGAGTTTTCCCAAGGATAGAGGTGAGACTAACTGGTCTATAGTTACCCGGATCCTCCTTCCTCCCCTTCTTGAAAATAGGGATCACACTGGCCCTTTTCCAGTCCTCTGGGACCTCATCTGAGCACCACGAGTGTTCGAACAGCCATGCCAGTGGTTCTGCTATAACACTGGCTAATTCTTTCAGCACCCTTGGATGGAGTTCATCTAGTCCTGCTGACTTAAACATATCCAGCCCCTCCAAGTGTCTCTTTACTAGGTCGGCACTGACAGTAGGTGGGCTGGTGTTCCTCCTGCTTCTGTCTGTAATGCTTTTGGGAGGGTGTTCAAGGAAAATCTCTAATTATAAAGGGAGAAAGTAATTGTTAACTTTACACTGCAATTTGTTCCATTTGTGTGAACCACAGATGGTGGGCCCCCTTTTTGGGCATGTGTTTATATTGTGAGACTGCCATGAAGGATTTAGAGGACATTGCTGTTAAAGTAGATGAATGACCTGTACTGGGAAATGGAGTTTCTTGTTCCTGTTGGTTGGTGGTAGAGGTTCACCAATACATCAGTTTGATATTGGATCGGTATCAATATAAAGAAAATTGGCTGAATCATAAATTGACCCAATGCAGCCAATTTAATTTAGCCGATAAATGCCCCTGCGCGCATGCAGCCGCAATGCAGCATGTAGCTGGTGAGAAGAGCCCAGCAGCTTGGAGAGCTGTGTGCAGCTGGTAAGTCTGGTGTGGTAGAAATGGAGGGGGAGGGAAGGGGCATGGGGGTGCAGATTAATGCCCCCCACGGTGAGGGAGGGGGCAGGTGCAGGCACTGCCCAGCTGACTGGAGGTGCAGGACTGAGTTGTGGCTCATCAGGGGGTGAGGGGGTGGCTCCTGCTGCTGCGCACTGCACCCCAGATCTGTGTGAGGTGGGCTGGAGCTGGGGCTGCACTGGGCTCTTGGTGGGGGCTGGGTTCGGGGCGGGGTCTACAGAGGGGGCTGCAGCCATCCCAAAGTTTGCTATAGCCCTCCCATAGCACTGCTCCCAGTGCCACTGCTGTGCACCCAGCGCAGCCCCGGCTCAATGCCCAACCTCTACCCATGTGCCAGGAAGAGCCAGGGCTATGCCGGGTGTACAATGGTGGCAGTACTGGGAGTGGGGCTGCAGGGGGGCTACAGCAAAATATGGGGTGGCTGCAGCCCCTGCTGAGAAGAGCTTGGTGCAGCCCCGGTTCCAGTGCTCCTGCCCCGTGCAGATCCAGGGGGCACACACCCCCCGTGCCCTCCTGGGGAGCACGCAGCAGTGGGAGCAGCCCCCCCATGAGTTGCAGCTTCATCCCACACCCCTCCCCACCCTGGCTAGGTAGCCCCTGCCCCTATCTTCTCCCTCCCTCCCCTCCCTCACCACATAGGGTGTTGTCCCCCCTCCCCATCCAGCACAACAGACTTACCAACTGCATGCAGCCATATCAGAAATTGGATTGATATTGGCTGATATGCCTCCTTAAATATCGGCTATTGGTATTGTTCCCCAAAATACCTATCGGTGCACCCCTAGTTGGTGGTCTGGAAAAGTGACATGGGATTTCTTTTTGATACAGGGAAGATAAATGGAATGAAGTCATGGATAAAATTTATGGAGATCACAGATAAAGTTATGGTGTAGTTATTTTCAGTAAATGAGATAAGCCAACCGTATGTTGTCCGTTGACTGTGGGGTGGAGCTGATTTTAACAGGGTCAAGACTATGGAGTTAAAATTGACCATGCGTGTCAGCTCAAGGAGTGATTGACTAGTCCTCTACTGAAAAAGACTCCCCTTTCACCATATGCATGCAAAAGTTGCTACCTCCTCTACCAGTCTCACTGATGCCAGATGTATGGTAGGATCACAGTGTCTGCCCTTCATCCTAAATCATGTGGAATACTATCTGACTCGTTTCTTTTATCTCCTCAGAAAATGTTCAGGGTCCTTGCTGCCTCAGATTGCACAGAGTATAGAGGCTGTACTCCACTTACTCTGTCTATTCTAAGATTGAATTAAGGAAAATCAGTGTGAATCACTACACTTTGTCTTTTGCTAAATGCCTATCCCAGAATGTGATGCTGACCTGGAAGGTGGTGATCTGGATCTAGTGAAGTGATGGGGTTGAGGTTTATAAAACAAAGCAAAACAAACAACCATTTCTCCTCCCCCCCCCCCCCAAAAAAAAAATCTTCTGTACAGCTAATGCATGATAAATGCGTGTAGTGCTCAGAAGAGGGTTTCTTATGTGCCGGGGATCTGTATTTGCAGTTTCCCATGGAAAAACAAAAAAAATGTGGATTTTCCATTTTTAACGGAGGAACATGTGGATTTTCCACTTCTGCAAAGAGCTCTTTGCAGGCTGGCAGAATTCCAGCCTGCAAGGGGCTGGGAGGAGGGTGATCAGGCAGGGGGGCACCATGTGCATGTGAGTGCTCATACATGCACATGGCTACCAGGCAGCCTGGAGATCAGCTCCCACAGGTAAGTCTGGTGGGGGGGGATAGAGGTCCCTGTAGGGAGGGAGGGAGTTGGGCAGGGTTGGACTGGGGCTGCTGCCCAGCCCACGTGGTGTGTGGGGCTTGTCTGGGGGGTTGAGCTGGCTCCCCACCACTGGATGCACTCCTTCGGGGGTATGAAGGGCACATGCCCCCAGACTTGTGTACAGGGTGGGGGCAAGGGTGGGCTGCCCACTGGGCTCTATCTTCTTGCTGTGTTGCCCTACCCCTGGGGTCCAGCGGACGGGACCCAGAGCAGCGGGGCAGAGCAGGGCCAGGCAGGAAAGTGGAGGCCACCACTGTGAGCGCCACGCTGCCATGCCAAGGCACCCCCTGTCTTCCTGGCAGCAGCAGGGGTGACAGTGCGGAGTCGTGCTGCTGTGGGGTAGGCAGGGGATGCCTCATCGTGGCAGTGCGGGGCTCCCAGCAGCAGCACTGAGCTTTTCTACCCTGCCTTGCCCTTCCATGCCAGTTCCTGCTTTCCAGGTCGTTGAGGCCCTGGGGAGAGGGCATCAGGGTGGGTAGCCTGCAGCCTGCACTTGCCCTGGGGACAAATCTGGGGACCATGTGCCTCCCCCATGCTGCACCCTGGGAGCACACAGCAGCAGGAAGCCAGTTCCCCTCTGCCAGAGTCCACAGTGGGCAGCCCACATCAGTCCTTGTACCCCATCAGGCTTAATTCTGGCTGTGCCACCTGTGGGGCAGGGGGAGCCAGGCTGTGTGTTCTGCTCTGTGACAGCAGACGCCACCTCCTGCAGGTGGGGGCTGCAGACTTGTTCCTGGACCCATAGTCCTAGCAGCTGGGGGCCTCCTCTGGCAGGGCTGCAAGCAGTGTGGGGCTGGCAGTGAGGAATGAGGGGCACCAGGAGGGCCCAGGGGGATGAGGGTGAGGAGTGAGGGGCACCAGCAGGGCTGGGGGGCTGTATCTTGGGAGTGAGGGGCCTGCACCTGAGCCCTAGTGAGCAAAGAGGGCAGAGGGAGCTCTGATTTTTTCATAATACAAAAACCAGAATCAAATACTAACATATATAGGTACTTAGAGAATATATTTTATTATAGTGATCGAGGCACTGGTAGGATTAAAAATCGCTTTAAAATTGTAAATATATCAATAAAACAGTGTTCAGTTGATATGTGTGCATAGTGGCATTTCATTTTAATTGCAGATTTTGTTTTTTTTAAATTGGAGAACCTGTGGTTTTTATCAGAGAATTTGGGATTTTTAAATGGAGAACCAGGATCCCTGCTTATTACCCAGCCTCCAGTTGCATGCTACTTGACTGTTTACAAATTGCAAATTCTGTGATTAAACCCCTCCCCCCCCCCCCCCCACCAATCCATGTCCTTCAATTACAATTTTAAAGCAATTTGGAAGCCTACCAGTGCCTCAGTCATATTATAATAAAATAAATTCTCAGTACCTACACATTTTGGCATTTGATTTTGTTTTTTTATCATGGAAAATCAGAGCTCCCCTGTCCCCTTTGCTCACCAGGACATGGGTCCAGCTGTGGCTGTCCCTCTTTCCTGGTGCTTTGTGGCACTGAGCAAGCCTGAGATGCCGGTGTCCTGCCCATGCCATTGCCCCTCACACCCAATCCACAACCCCCACCCAGCCCTGCCAGTACCCCTCACTCCTGACCCACAGCCCACTCACCCTGTTGGTGCTCCTCACTTACAATCCACTGCCCCCAAGTCCCAACCCCCCAGTGTGTAAGAAATAGAGTGGGCGTGCGGGCACAGGTGATGCATGGAGGGCAGGGGGAGCACAGGCAATGTCAGGGGGGCATTTCTGCCCCCCCCCAATTTCTGCCCCCACAGCAGGGCACAGGGCTGCAACTGGGCCAGATCAGCTATAGGCAGGAGTTGTCTCCACAGCCCAGTAGACAGGAACCAGTGTAGGATGGAACACAGCATCATGGCTGCCAAGTTGAGGTGCCGTGGTGGCAGCATGGAGTTGTGCCTTCCACTGCTGCCAGGCAGGTGTGGGGGTGTCTCACCTTGGCAGCTGTGGCAGCGCAACACTTCCTCCTGCACCAGGTCCTTCTTTCTGGGCCACAGAGGTGGCTCCTGCCTGGAACTGGTCTGTCCCAGAACTGGTCCAGCCCAGCTGCAGTCCTGTGCCCCACTGGGTGCAGAAATCTGGTGGGGGGGGCTTGTGCCTCCCCCGCCCCACACACACACATTGCCTATACCCCCCCCCCCCCACTGATATGTCACCTATGCACATTTTCCCCACCCCCATAGACTTATCTGGAGGGAGCTGTGGGAGCTGCTATCCACCAACCTAGCCTAGTTGCCCCATGCGTATGTGTGTGTGCACATAAATGTGGCACCCCCTGCATCCTGCTCCAGCTATTCTCAAGCAGCTGCTTGCAGACTGGAACTCTGCCAGCCTGTAAAGGGAAAACTGCCATTTCCTGGATTTTTTTCCTTTCAAGGAGAAAATCCCTATTTTTCCGTGTTTTTTTTCATGGTGAACAGAACACCTGGGTTCTTGGAAATAAGTAAAGGAGTCTTTTGGGAAAATGTCACCGTTTATACCAAGTTCATTTAAAAAAAAAAAAAAAAAAAAAAAGCATCTGTCATCCATCAATCGATTCCCTGATCCGTACAGATCGGCATACTGATTTATTATATTAATAGGAGTGTCGCTTGCAAATCAAGGGAAGTGATTCTTTCACTGTGTTTGGGATTGAGGCCTAAAGTATTGTGCATTGTTTTGGGCTCTATGCTCAAGAAGGATGTGGAAAGGGTCCAGTGTAAAGCAACAAAAATCATTAGGGCCCTTAGAGGCAGGATTTATGAGGACAGACCAAAAGAACTGGGGTTATTTAGTCTGAAAAAGAGAATACTGAGGGGGATTTAATAATCTTCAAATACCTGAATGGCAGTTATAGAGGATGAAGTTTGGCTTTTCTTTGTGGTTGTAGGGGACAGGATTAGCAGCAATGGCCTCAAGCTTCATCAGGGAAAATTTTATGTTGGCGATTAGGAGGAACTTTGAGCGTTTATACATATGCTCTTGGTTGGGGCATGCTTTAATGAGAGCAGCTACAAGAGCTGTTCTAATTAAAGCATCCAAGGTGTCATGTGTATCAGCATCCCTGTGCTGAAAAATGGCAGTGGGGGCTCTTTAACTAAAGCTCATTGAACAAGCTTTAGTTAACGCACCCCCACCGCCATTTTTCAGTGTAGGGACACTGATACACGTGATGCTAGAGTCTGCTGAAGCATGGTAATTACCACACTCCAGCAGACTTGATTAATCGAGTGTGCTCTGACGTGCTGTAATTACTTGCATGAGCATAAGCACCTTTTCTGCATGTGTATAGGCACCTTTTCTGACTACAAAGCAGTCTAGCATTGGGACAGGCTACCTAGAGAAACTGTGGAATCTCTATCCTTGGGAGTTTTCAAGAGCAAGTTAGACAGATACTTGGCTGGGATGATTATCACTGATCCTGCCTTGAGCAGGAGGCTGGAAAAGAGAGGCATGTTCCTTCTAGCCCTACTTTCCTATAACCCTGTGAATTTGACCACTTTTGGATTCATCTTTCCCACACCTAATTGTTCTTTCATAACAAATTTGATAAGTTTTTGTTGTTGGTGTTACTGTTGTTGGCTGACCCTTTCAATTTGCCAGGCAGGTGGAGGCAAAAATACTTAACAAATACAGCTAAGAGGGAACAACATTTACTTATTAATAGTAGGCATTGTTTCCTTTAAATAAGATGTTCCACCTTTATAGTAACAAGCTATTACGTAGCTTGTGTGCCATCCCTTATTTTCCTGATCTCTAGTGGTAGGAACTTTCTTTTTCAAAAAGCAAGGGGCTGGACTCGATCTTCCGAGGTCCCTTCCAGCCCTAATGTCTATGAAATCTATGAAAAAGACTATTTCAGTGTTATCTTCATAAATCCCAGTTGAAACAACGCTTTATGAAAAACAGTCTAAAGGTCAGTGAATGGAAATTGATATTATAGAGGATTAGGTTAATAGAATTCATAAATATGGTCTGTTGGGCAGTTAGGAGTGTTGAGAAACTCTGTGTTTCGTTTTCTGTAATCCTTACTCTGCAGCAGGAAAGAGATGACCCGATTCTAACTGCTAAGCATTTCCCTCCCTACCTCAGTTGATTCTCCCTTTCTTTTTCTACCTGCCTACAGGAGCAGAGGAATCCCCTGCGGTTTGGTGGTAGAATCCTTATCTGGCACACAGGAGACCTGGGTTCAATTCCTGGATTCTTATACAGATACAGCCAGAGAGGCACCAAACGTGTGGACTCAGTTTGGCCTTTGGATTCTGTTGCAGTGGCCGAAAGGAAGGTCTGGGCAGCCTCTTCTCCTCCAAAAACTCCTGCCTAGGTTTATGCATCAAAGGCTTGGGTGGCCTCTCATGCATACACCATGATCTGGAAGGATCAGCGGTTGCCAAACGAACATGAGCAGAAAAAAATGCCATCTGTGCTAGCTTGATTAACTTGCTTTTATTTATTTATTTTTGAAAAAGTGCCATTATGTCACTACTTCCCCGTCTCCCCTCTTCTTTCCCACAAATTTTCTACAATTACAGGGGGTTTTTTCCCCAGGTAATCTTCAACAAAATGTCATGAACGATTCAGAATAAAATTAATATTAAGTTCTGTTTTGCTCACTGTTTCCCTGTGCCTTATTGCTTGTTATTATGTGTTCCTGGCTTGACTGTGGGCACAGACAGAAGTGCAGCTCCCCGCTGTAACTGAGATCACTTTGCAGGGAGTGTTCTGAGTTGCAACGATCCCCCTGGATCAAACAGAAGTTCGCTGTTGGTTCCAGAGGGAAGGGGAATCTAGCTTCTGGCTGCCTGCAGCCTATTTTCCTTTGCAGTGGCCCCTTCTCCCTCCAAGCCTGTCTGTTTTTAAGAATGGGAGCAGGGGGAAGGGAGCAGAGGGAGCTTGTTCTAGGGGGTTCCCAAGCCAGCTCTGGAGGGTGGGTGGGTGAATTGGAGCCCCCGACCTTTTAGAGGTAGGGGATTCCAACAAACCCACCTCAGCCTCCAGTGGGAGCTGAATAAACCCCAGACTGAACTCCCTCTGCTCCCTTTCCCTGCTCCCATTATGAAAAGAGCAAAAGACTGGAAGGCAGTGCAGACAGAAGTTACAGAAGACGCTGTGTTTTGAAACTTTTTCATCTGAACCCTCATGAAGCGAGGGGTCAGATTTTTGCCTGATCTACCATTTTTAAAGCAGTCTGCAGCTATTCACTTGTTTGGTCATGGCTATAGACCACTTTCTGTGCCCAGATGGGACAAAATTTATCACTTCTGTTTTCATCCTGCATCCACAGTGTAGCCAATTGCCTCTTCTTGTGGATGAGGGTTTGTTTGCTTGATGCTGTGCAAGCAAACTGTAAAAGTATAAACTACTTTTCTTTATGTGATTATCCTAGCATAGAAGATCAGAATCCTTTTTTTTCCTTCTTTTTGTTTCCCTTGAGTTGTACATATAGTGGACTTAATTGAAGGGGTGTTGAAGATGGAGGGGTTTTCTTAGGGTTACCATATTTCCAATTTCAAAAGAGAGGACTCCTGGTGGGAAGCGGGGAGGTAATATGATTGTAGCGGGTGGGGGCAGCAGTGATATGCCCATGCCCTGCCCCTTACTCCCAAGCTATAGCCTGCACTCCCAGCCCTGCTGCTGCCCCTCACTCCCAACCCACAGTTCACCCCATCCCTGCTGATCCTCTCTGCTGACCTTCAGCCCCCCTGCCACTGCCTGTACCCCATGCTCCTGACCCACAAACCCCACATCAGCCCTGCTGGTGCCTCACTCCCAGCCTCCAGCCTTCTGCTTCCCACAGCCCTGCAGCATCTCCAGGCTGCCCTGCCCCTGCAAGCCAGGGTGCTGGGCCATACAGCTGCCTGCTGCCTGAAAAGGGCCCACCCTTCCCCCTCTGGACAGTCCCTGAGCCCTGTTCCTCTAGCCCTCACTCCTCATAGACTTACCTACATGCAGCTGCTGGGGCTGCTTCCACCATCCTACCTGGTTGCATGCTGGCCACGTGCTGCCTCCCATTGCCCTCCCCCCAGCCCCAAGCAGCTCCTTCCTAGGGCAAGCTGGGAAGTTCTGGGAAAAACTTCAGTGCTGAGCAGAGCAAAATCCTGGTCATTTGTTGATATGTTATAAAACTGCCCAGATGGAGATGGGAGGCCCCAAAAAGAGGACATGTCTAGGAAAACCCAGATATATGGTAACCCTAGCTTATTTGCACGTAAGAATTAGAATGTACCAGCTGCTGCCCTTTTGAACCATTCTCCTTTTGGAAAGGTCTCCCAAGTGTCTGTGTCTCCACACCCATATGGTTCCACATTCTTGCAGCCAGACTTTGGGAGCTCTTTTGGTAGGTCTGGAAGATTGCAGTCTGCGGTGGCTTTCAAACAACCCTTTTCCCTGAGGTACTTCTTTATGGTCACTTTTTTGAACCCTGAAGTGATCCATGTGGAAAAGCTCATGATGTGAATCACAAGGGGATTGAATGTAGGGGAACTAGTAGACTCCACTTTGTCCAAAGTATATAAGAATAAATAATATTTCCTCTTCAGTCTGCTGTGGCTGTCTCCTTGGGGGACTTCATTTTTTCTAGGCACGTGCAGCTAGGGCCCTGCTTACCCACTGCTAGATGCATTACTGAGAACTGGATCTCCCGCTCCTTGGTCAAAAGCCCTAATCACATAGGCTGTTGGGCTGTAAGCAGGTGGGGGTCCTCCTCTTGTGTCTCCACTCCATTCTGCTAGTTATGTTCTTTTTTTTCCCCCCCGTTGACTAACATTGTACCTCATTACCACAGAATGTATGTTGCCACGGTGGTTCTGTTGAGCATAGTCAGAAAAGTCTGAAGTCTATCCATGCAGGTGGAAACAGAATCTAAAATCCACCCAAGTAGCTCTTGGATGCCTTTAGGCTAAATAGGATTTGAGCCACAGAGACTGAAGTTAGTGACTCTTGTTCTTTACTCTACCATCATTGCCAGGGGGTAGTACCATGGCAGATAATGTGGCAGGAGAGGAGTACCAGCAAAAATACTGGTGAGGGAGAGAGCAGAAGGTCCTTCTCTTTTTGGCATAGGCTGGAGAAAAGTCTTGTCCAACTCCAAGTAAAGGTATGTTACTGCTGTGGAGAATAATGAAGGAAAGGATATTTTTAAGATATGATGTTGACGTGTCCTGACTCTCTCTCTTTGTTACTGGCACTTGAAGGATGCTTGGCCAGCATTGGATGGTGGTCAGCTGATGCAAATCTCTTTTCCAACATCAAATACTCTTAGTAAGTGTCTCTAGTGCAGATGGTTTCTATATTATACAAGGTATCCAGCAGACATCTCTCTACAGATGTGTGTAAACTTTTACTTATCAAAACAAGCAGACACATTTTGTTTGAGGAATTCACTCCAGATGTGACAAAGTATGAGGAGCAGTCTGTTGGAGGACCGTGAGGCTAGAGCTGAGACTCTTTTTTCTGTGCTAATCCCTATTCTTCGAACTGTCTTCCAGCATCACTCTCAGGTTCAGTGTCAGGTACAAGTATCTCTCACTGCTGCTTTTGCACATGGGGTTACAGAGCTGTGGTTTCTTGCTTCCTTTTTTTGTTCTTCTGTGGAGCAGCTTTCACAATGAGGGATCTGTCTCCCAAACACCATAATTTAAGTGCTCCCATATGATAACATGCCAGTAGGGCCTTATGGAGTGACCATGGGTTTCATTTTCCTTCTCTTCTTCCCTGTTACTCTGCCTTTCACTGTCATCATGTTCTTTCACCTCCTATCTCCCTCATTTACTGGCTTTAATGTTTTTTTCTTTTCTTTTCCTCCAGCAGTACATGATCTGCCTCTCTCTTACCTGCCGTGCTCTGCCTGATGCAGTGAATATTTCAGTCAAAATCGCCACATAGTTTTCCTGTTGAATAAATGTAAAACACCTTTTTGTTTGTTAGAATTCCTTTCTGTGAAAAAGCTGTTTTCATTTGGATTTGAGATATACATTTTCTACATTGACTTTTTTGACAGAACAAAAAAATCCGTGTTTTTGTCATCCCTGGCCATTTACCTCTATTTCTTCCCTCTGTAGCATTAGTACTGTATATGCCATAGGAGATGCAAAGTGAGCCATCCATTTCAGGACTCTTGTTGCCTGGTTCCAAGGAGCAATTCTAATAATCTCCGATTAGAGGAAAAGGTAGAAAACAAAGTCCTTGAGGGATTTCTTTCCAAGACTAAATATTGGCCCACGTGATAAGAAAAGTAACTCCTGAATACTATTATGGCACCAGAAGGTGACACCTGCTATTGCTCATGCATTATATTTCCTTTAGTTTTGTCCTTCGTATTCTGTCTTATTCTTATTCTTTATTTCTCAGTTCTACTTTTGTTAGAAGTGTTCTGTTTCAAGAACTCCTTTCCTCTCTCTTCTCCCTTTTTCAGTCTTACTTTCTACATTCCTCCTCATTTTACCATTTTCCCCTGCTGATAATATGGATTACCTGAGCATGTATCCTGTAAGACTGTTTTTAATTGCTTCATAAATTGACTGTTAGGGGGCGCTAAAAAAGATATGATTTGCAGCTGTCTTTTCTTGCAGTCACACTTTAGAGACGCAGACCACATGTGGCTTCCACTAATTGGAGTTAAAAGGTTATTCCTAAACCCCCTTCTCCACATGTGACATTTCAGAATTCTGTTATTGAGAATCTTGAGTGTGTCTTTTTACAACAAGAACATGACATTCAATAGAGTCTTCTCTTGTATCATATGGAGATGCTTAGAAATGGGAGTGAATGATTAATTATTTGACTGTGGAACACAGCTATTTCCTAAATTGGTGGCAGGGGAGCAAGAGAGAAGTGGCACTTCTTTTTATAATTGTGCATTTTGAATCGTTTATGGGAGAATGCTAATTATTCATACGAAATATGCCACATTAATAAAAATCTAATATTCATTTGTAACATTGATGCATCTTGCACAATGAATTACGCGTGATGGTGCAATTTGAATAGCAGCAAACAGCACCCTTTTAAAGTTATTCCAAAGCCAACAATGGTTTGGGTTTAGGTTTTTTTTAAAGTTAGGATTGCTAAGTGACAGCAATATACTTACATATTGCACTGTTTACAAAACCCAAGTATTGCAGCAAAGCAATGAATAGTAAAGGATTTTACAAACCAATACCACCCACATAATTAAAAAAGTGTTATTTCTAACAGTATTTTTAAAAAATATGAGGAATTGCGTATTTCAGCACAGTAACTGCCACTCTGAGCCCTGAATATGAGAGGGGTTGCTATTCTGGTAAGGGTAATAATGCTATTCAATTTAACAGTCTGCCTTAAGAGAAAATATCACTTCATCTATTTCTCCAGTGGAACTATGATTTTTAGTTGAAGCTCTTTTCTCTCCAGAAGCATTTATAAACTGGAATATGCAGCCATCCTGGGGAGAACCTGGAAGTGGAGGTGGGCTGGAAGGAAAGCAAAGAGAACTATTGTTTTTTAGCAATTTTCTATACAGGGCTTCCCAATCCTGCTACCCCTGAAGCTGATGGCAATCTCCCCTCTCTGGTATAAGATTGCTGCTAATAGTCGTTCATGCTGTATGTCTCTTCAAAAGAGGGAATTGTGTACATGCTGATTTAAGCAGTAGGGTTGAGGGGTATCCCTTTGAGGCTGGGGATTTTATCCCCGTTTCATCTCTATATGGGAGGGTTGGGAAGTGGAAAACTTGAACAAGGTTGAACTGAGAATTGGAAGCATGGGGAAAAGTAAGATGGAGAGTGAATGAGCTGCTCCATTCCCTTTTTTGTTCCCACTGGGATTATAGCGACTGAGATGTTTTGTGTTCTTAATTTGTGAGATGGAGCTCCCCATGTTCCTTACAAATTTACTTATGACAGACCCCTCCCCCCCCCCCCAACAGAAAGGTTTTGGTTTACTAGATGAGAGCATAATTTTACTATATTATAGCAAAGCTTTGCTCACAGCTGTGCCCCAAATGAAATGACTAGGCAAGGATTACGTAGGAGCCACTGTCCCTGTTCTGCTCCTTACTCCTGGGCTCAACAGCAAAGCCATTCTTCTCTTGAGGCTGTAGCTTCTGAATAGTCAATTTCCCTGAGGAGTAGTGCTGCATTTTTTTTTTTTTTTGAACCATACACCACTTACCTGACCATACTTCTTCCTCCCTTTTGCCTGTCTGGATGTTGCATGTTTCACCATCTTTACTGGCTTATGATATCTGGCAGGCAGGATTAGCACAAGAAGGTGGTATGCTTGATGTGAGCACAAAGCAAAGTAAAAGTGATAAATTTTAATGCTGGCATCATGAGCATGAATGACAGTGTCACTTCATGGGCAATGTTTTGTTGTCTCTTGTGTTCTTCTCTTGCAATATATTGCAAGAGGTAATATGTTTTGTGAGAGGTGCTCTGAACTGAGTACGTTGCTATAGTGAAACATGATAGAATGAATTAAGGAAGGAATGCCTGATTTTAACTTAAAACAGACAAGGTTCTTTTTTGTTTTGAAACCATGTTGTTCCCCCGGGATAGAAGGGGGAGGAGGGTTGAACGACGGTATTTTGTAAGAGTTTTTAGACGGACTCTAAGAACCATGAAGTGAATGGAAAACTATTGGCATATAATTGAACGTGTTCTGGAAAAAAATGATGCAGGGAAAATGTGAAACAATAGGATGATTTTAAAAATAAAATATTTAAATAATGACTGAAAGATTTGAAGGAAGAATGAAGTCAAGTGGGGAAACGATCCTTTTAAATTTGAAAATAGATATAGCTTTTAAATAAACTTTTTTTTCTAATAAATTTCAGCCTAAATCAATCAAAATAAGATGATTTTTTCCCCCCAACAAGTGAGTATCAAATCAGTGAGGATTATGGAGACTGAGCTACTTTAGGGTAAAAACAGATTTTTGGGTTTCTTTTATCCTGGGATCCTACAGATGTATACATCTATTGTTCCATGTTAAGTACCTGTTAAGTATCTGATATACCTGCTATTGTGCCAGGAAAAAGTGTTAATTCAGGTTAATTGCCTTTTATTTGGGGGATAAATTGAATGTGTAACTTGCTTTGTCCCAGGTTTTAACTGAAACAATCAAAACGGTCTCAAATGCCACAATTGTTTTTAGCCTGAGAGCCTTGTCACATGTTATCCTTAGGTTGTATTAACTGCACTTGAGCATCTGCACATTCAAGCAGGCGAATGCATTGTGGTGGGAGGACTGGAACTGACTCTGGAGCCAGTTCAAGACTTCAGTGCAGTGGAGGGGCTGGGACTGGTAGTCGGTTGTTAGTTGGTCCCAGCCCTCGCACCACACTGGAGTCTTGTACTGGATCCAGTGACGCAGAGAGGCTAGGACTTAGGGATGTGAAAGGTTAAATGGTTAAACTATAATTACATTTACACAGTTAATGCATTAGTTAACATTTAGCAGTTAACTTATTTTTTGAAGCACAGGATTGTGCTCGAGTGTACAGTTTGTTAGGATGCAATTACTTGTATCAGATTTTCAAACTACGTTGTGTGAATTATCACGTGGTTTACCAGTGCTACTGAGCATGGCAGTGTAGTGTGTGTCTCTCACCTTGACCTGTCTGTACCACTGCACTGGCACAGTACAACTCTCAACTTGACCCATAGGTATGTGTTATTGGTTAGATAGTTAACTGATATAATTAGAAGAGTTTTTAAATGTTTTTTTTTTTTTAAATGATATACATCCCTACTAGGACTGACAATCAGCTGTTTACTATACACACAGCCAGCTCCACCCCTATCAGAGGGCTAAGATCATAGCAAGCTTTGTACCATGCTGCTGCTCAGAAAACTAACTCATAGTAATGATTCCTCTGATCTAAATCATAGGTGTTCAACTTCTCTGGCCATGCAGGCTGCATGAGTGGTGAGGGCCAATCCATCAGCGGGATCTAGCACCCCTGGTGCCCAATCCAGGATTTGCAGTGCACACAGTGCCTGACCCAGATGGTCTGCAGATCAGACTGGTTGGAAGGGGTGGCATGTGCAGTGTAGTTCCAGACCTGCGG